>NC_137266.1:27337949-28023449 GCF_053477335.1 Acartia tonsa | reverse complement strand
TAATATCCTCGGAAAGCTGTTTCGATGAATACATTACTATTAGATAATTTATTGATGTTATTATGATAGGCATCGTATAAAATCATCCTCTAGTAACAAAACTACCTCTCCCTTAGAAAAAGCTTTCCTAAGACGAAAATTGATCTAACCTAAAACCTGCATACCTAATTGAATAGTCCTACAGTAATGAGTTTTCCTTTCCTGAAAAGTCTAACAGTTAAAGTCAGAAAACAACAGACTGACGGACTATATTATATTCCATTGTATACGGGCCCGTACTACTATTTTTTGTGTGTGTTTATTTTTGTAAAGCTGGGCCTAAAATGAGCTTATATGTAAAGAAAGACCATATCGGTTCAGCAGTTAGCGAGATCCTTTGCTACACATTTTTATAAGAATTATTACATTTTTTACTACGATAATGTTATTCCTTGTTTCTGTGTAGACTATAAGATTGAAAAATTTGACGTGAAAATGTTTTTTCTTATCTTGTAAATATGTAAACATTATATAAATTGAGGATAGAACATAAATTTTATGAAAACATGGAATACAGTATACATGAGTAGCAAAGTTCATTTTTTGAAACCAGAAAAATGCTACATTGAAACTTTGTGATGTGTGCAAAAAAAAATTGCATGCTTCGCGCGATAATTTAGCCATCTCATTTCAAAACCTTTCTTGTTTTCCTTAGTTTTTGTTCTTCAGCATGTCTGTCTTAATGATTCTATCCACTAAAATGATTTTGTTGAAATTATGTATATAACTATTAGCGCATATTACCCTAACCAAGAGGAATGTTTATGAAATTTGTTGTGCTTATCTAGTACTAACTTTTTGTGTTTTCTCCCAATTTTTAGAATATTCTTAAACATACCAATACCATTCTTTAGAAAATTACTTTTACAGAATTTCTGTCTTATAACCTAAGTCTTAAGAAAAATTTTATTATTTATATTTCATTTATTTTTAATAGCCATTTTAGTAAATATTAATCAACTCAAATTTCACACTGTAAAGGTGAATATTTTGACTAGTAAAAGGGAGTTTATTATATTTTGAATATCAATTACAGATAACTTTGTTGTTGTTGTTTTAAAATTTATTTCAATGAAACAAATTAAACACATTTAATATTTGGTATAATTATCATGTTATGATAATACAATATTGTAAATTATAATATCTAACTAATGCGAAATAAGTGGACATTATTTTTACTGAGCATCAAATAATCAATAAATTTATCAATTAAGTTACTATTAATTCCAGTGTTATTGAGAATTTTAGAAGCAAATTGAGCAATAAACATTGTCTGAGCAAAACAATTAAAATCGCTGAATTTCAATATTTGTTCATCCTTGCTTATTTTTAATGATCTGTCTTTTGCTATAAGTGTTAAAATACTAATTTGAATATATTCATCATTTTGATATACAGGAAAATGTATATTGAACAGATAAAAGTTTTCTTTCAAAAAAATAAAATCTGGTTTACCATCATTGTAGTAATTATCAAGAAATAATGCGAGACAATGCGTAAAATAACTAGGGAAGTAGCATTCCATAATTGAATGATCAGTGTCTGCTTTTACGTTACATTTCAAGCAAAGATTATTATCCAATAATTTCATTTCATACAATTTGCTTCTACTTATAAGAGTACGGTTAAATTGTTCAAACAGAAAACTTTTATAGTATAAAACAATAGGAAGCGACAGAATTTTATTAAAGCTATTTTTGAAAACCTCAAATTCTGGATTGTATTTTTTATCCATTTTTCTAGTTTTAAATGAAGGGGGGACAAATTGATCTTGCAATAATTCTTTGTTTGTTTTTTTAAAATAAAAGGTATATATTCTGGGAGAGTTTTCAAAAAGCTTTATGATAGGCTTCAAAACAAACTTTTGTTTTGATTCAGTTAAACAGATTAAGTTATTAAATTCAAAACCACTACACATATTTTCCACCACTTTTTGTAGTTTTAATAAAACTGGTTTCTCAGTAAGATTTTCTTTAATGGCAGAATTTAACAATGGCCGATATAAAACTTTGTGCTGTATTTTGATGAAATCAAGAATTGATGCAATGGTGTTTAGTCCATGCTCGTTTAGTTCCATTATATCAACATTGTTAAATTTGACATTTTTTGCCCAAACAGATGAAGTAATATTTGAATGAAGAAAGGTTTCTCTATGCTTTTCTAAAAGTACTAAAAATCCTTTGGCTTTTCTAAACATTAGTCCACTTTCTAATGGATAAAAGGTTCTAAAATTTTTAATATAATTATGAAAGATTTCAGATCCAAGGTTATCAAAAATACTACTTATTGGTACATGTTTGTGAGACAAAAGTCTTGCAATATTTGAGTTTGGAAAAAGATGGGCGTGCTTGATTAAATTTAAAAAAGCATTAAACCAAATAATAAATGATTGTTGAGATGGTAGCAACATATTTAGCCCACCGTGAGAAAAATCCATCTCTATTCTATTTTTTGCAACCTTGTATCTATAAGAATTGTTGCCTTCATTGCTTTTTGAAGAC
Source organism: Acartia tonsa (assembly GCF_053477335.1). Classification (NCBI taxonomy): domain Eukaryota; kingdom Metazoa; phylum Arthropoda; class Copepoda; order Calanoida; family Acartiidae; genus Acartia; species Acartia tonsa. The sequence continues at coordinate 28,020,906 of NC_137266.1, read as the reverse complement.
CAAAGAAATTTTGCTGTTATTTTCCAAAGTTTTTTTATTTGCTTTTGATTAGGAGCATAAATTCTAAAAATATGAAAAGCCATGGTGTTCATTAAGGAGAAAGTAATATTTCTACGTTTGAAAACATTATCACTGCAAAAAAATGCAAATTTTTTAGATTTTGTGTTAAGTTTTTCAAATAACTGTTCATATGTATAATCTGCTGCTTGAGTCAAATTAAAAGATAAATATACCCCTAAATGTTTTACTATATCACATTTAGTCCCTAGAATTGATATGTTAAGAGGACACTCCCCATTTGTAAGAATTTTAGTTTTTTGAAAGTTGATTTTGATGTTTACTGTTGACTCTAATTTTTGAAGTGAGTTGGAAACCAATTGTATGTCTTCATTTGATTTTAATTGAAAGGCATTAAAGCCATCGTCAGCAAAAAAAATTGGATCAAATGGTTTTCCATCCAACTTCAAAGTTAGGTTTTTATTTTTAGGACTTGTTAAACAACAATAAAATATGTGGTTGTAAATATCAAATAAACTTCCACTTGAAGGTGCCCCTTGAGAGAAACCAATTTTATTTTTATATTTCTTAGATGAGTTTCCTTTTACAACAATTTTAAAGCTTCCGCCATTTGTAAGAGAGATCCAAGATTTTGCAAAATTGCCTTCTGGAAAAATATGTTTAATTATAGTATTTGATACACAATGTAATGCCTTATCATATGCACGTTGTAGATCAAAAAATATAAGTTGGCTATTGTAGTTGTGCGCTTTTATATGATTTATTATGCTTACAATAGAAATAGTGGCATTGGCCATATGACGCTTAGGTATAAATCCATATTGGTCAGAATGACAAATTTTAGAAAGTAAAGGAGTAACTTTTTTATTAATTGCTTTATCAAGAATTTTCAAAACATTTTCCATTTGTGCAATAGGGCGGCGGTTTCCAGGTATTGTTGGATCAAGTCCTGGTTTGGGAATATATGTAATATTTCTTTCCTTAACAAATGATAAACTAGAATTATCCAAATCAAATTACCCAAGAATGTTATCATATTAAGAACAATATTAAAATCTTTATTCAATTGAAATTTTGATTAAGATTATCTTACTAAATCTATTACATACTTCAGGGGAGAGCTATTGCTGTTTTCCAATAAAGCTGTAGAATTTTTTGACTTCCAAGAGAATTATAAACTAGGGTTGGGCCGGATACTTTTTTGGCCGGATACCGGATATCCGGCTGATTTCAAATGCCGGATATCCGGTAACCGGCAAATATCCGGTTATCCGGCCAAATTACCGGATATCCGGCCGGATAACCGGCCAAATTACCAGATATTAAAGTAGTAAAAAAAAATTTCTTCAGAATTCTTATATAAATTTACATAAAGTTAAACTTATTCAGAAAAAATGTTCTTCTAGCTTCAATAATAAGAAAATTATAGCCATTTAAGATTTTAAAAAGCAGAGATTTTTGGTGTAAAGTATAAAAAATTATAGAGCCGGATATCCGGCCGGATAGTTTCAATATCCGGTATCCGGCCGGATATTGAAAATGGCCGGATATCCGGCCACACCGGATATCCGGCCCAACCCTATTATAAACTCTAATACAGTAATGAAACTCTTCAACATTGTGTTATTATGTAAAGTAGCTAGGTTTTTGATTTTCGACAAGATACACATTGTTCCTGGGATGGGTATAGAATATTCAATTCCTAAATCAAATTTGTATGGTTTTATTCTTTTTTCGAACCCAGTAATAGTGTCTAACTTTTTATCTTTGTGACGTAACAAAAATCCATCTCTTTTTTAGGGGTTTTCTTTCCCACCTCCCCTCTCATCCTTCGATATTTGTTACGTCACAAAGATAAAAAGTTAGACACTTATACTAGTTTCCTTTTTTCAGAGCAATATAAAAAAAATATTTTGTATTTGTGTATGTTTGACGTTTGAGTGTTTTTTAGTATTTTGTGTGTAATTTATAGAGTAGATTTTTTAAAAAATGGTTGTTATTGGTAGTTAATACTGTCTGTGTCTTGGCAGTATTATTAAAACACTAATTTTGATTGCGGCATAATGGATAATTGGTAGACATAAGAATCTTCAAACACGCCCTTTAATTTCACTTACTCTATTCAAGATAGATATCTAGCGATTTTAATCATTTAAATCATGCAATAGTGTTGTAATCAAGTTCTGAAATCAAAAAAAAAATATAGGAGTTAATAAATATCTTTCAGGGCGAGGTTAGCTTCCATTACTTAGATATTTACTCAGTTTGGTTTAAATTAAGAAAAATATTGTTTTGTGAAATGTAACTTAAATGAATATACCAATTGAATAATGGATACTACCAACTCTATAAAAAAGGCATCTCAAGTTTTTATGAGTGCAAACTATTTAGAGTTAAATACATACTAAAAGGAGATTGAAGGAAAAAAGTAAATAATTTGCTATGAATGAAATGTCAATAATTTACCAGATTTCTACAAACTAAAACCAGAGATTGATAACATTTATTGGTTGGTTATTTTTTAAAGAGGGGGGGGGGGAGAATAAATCTCCCAAGACTTTAGAGTAAACTTGTTTAATTCGATACATCCGTCTTTCAGTTACCTGCTGCCCTAACCTTGCTGTTCATGCGGGGGTACCTTGTTTCCAATATAGCCTAACCTTACATGTGTTTTACTCACCTGTTTTTGTGCTGTTACAACCATAAACCCCCCGCTCCCTCGTACATACCGTTTCAAGAATTACATTATAATTTTCTGGTAAAAGTTCACTTTTCTTGTTTATTGAGGACTATTCATATTTTTCTTCTTTTATTGTTGCTTCATTTTAAAATCTTTTCAAACGCGAAGCTTTTCTATAATTAGGGTCGGTCTGTCCGTCCGAGACGTATAGCTGTTTTAGTTAATTTAGGCTCCTATCGATTTCAAACTTTTCATTGTGATTCCTGTAGTAGTTAGGCACGATTTAGAAAGCGTAGCAACTCTATAATCATTACCAAAATGTCCGTACGTTGAATCCTGGGACAATAAAGTACAATGTTATAAGCGAGGCAACTCTATAATCAAGTCATAAAAGTGTAAATATGTCCATAAACATTATCCTGTATCAAGCAGTTTTTCAATAAATTTACTTACAATTTTGTTTCGACTCTTATACATTTATATTCTGATTATTGATTTCTGACACTATATTCTGTCCTATTGTCCTAACGCTTCAGTGCTTCGCTTTTATGGATTTTGTCATCCTTGTTCCATATGTTTTTTTTGCTTGCATAATATCATTTGACTTATTTGAAATTCCCTTGTGTAAGTTAAGTTGTAAAGCTTAACCTTATAATTCCCTATGAATACAGACCAAGTTTCTATAAAACAAGGATAATAACATCAATAAAAGCGAAGATCTGAAATCAGTCGATATGAAAACGAACAATAACACGTGTAGAGCATAATATTAATTTAATTATGGAAATCTTTCGCTTTTAAAATAGTACTTTGTTTTCTTTAATATCATTACCAACTCGTTGCAATACCTACAAGAGTATCATTTTTCAACCAATCCCCTTTGATATTTCAACCTTTCTCTTCAACCCAAAGTCAAACCACTTTTTACATCTCACACTAAGAATAAAAACAGAATATGTTGGCGAACCTAAAAAAAAGGAGAGAAACAAGGATGATTACATTCAATAATAGTTTTGGGATAAATAACAAAATCACGAGAAAGAGAAAGAGAAGAAAGATTAAAAAATTAAATTTAGAATGCAGAACATTATATGGTTTGGGTCCCATTGGTTATGCGTAATAATACCCCACTTATTTTCAATTTATATTAAGAATAATGAGACAGGTTTTATTGCTCATTAGGCACTTTGAGGTAAAGCACGGAAAATTCTATGGTAAATGCACAAACGGAAAGGAAGAATTCTTGAGTAGCTTTACTACATAAAGAATAATCATAAGCTTTAAGTCTTTTGTTTAAGTTTCATGTATTATATTTTTCTAATTCAAAGTTGGCCTTTGTAAGTGTATTGAATAACACTTTATTTTAAACTAGCGGCCACGCCCCTCGAGGCCTCTACAGGCACTTGAGAGAAGGAGAAAGAAGGCCTTCCAATTTTCAAAGTTCAAGAAACAATATTTTTATCAAATTTTCGTTACACAACAATTGTTTGATTCTTAGCAATTTTTTGTTTTTAAAATCTATCCATATAAAGGTTAAAAAACGTATACCCCTTTCTCAGACAATGGACATGTTGTTTTTAGCCGCAAAATGAGTGGTTAGGGTTAATTGGTTACCACCTCACAAATTTGTTATCATCATGGAAAAATGGATGACTTAAAATTAACAAAAATTGTTAAACAAACTACAATATAGTGATTAAAATAAAATAAGTAGATGTAATTCAAATGGTTGATTTGTTTTAAGATAATTGCAGATAGAATATATCAACAATAAGTTGTAAAAAGATATTTAGCAAATAACAAATTACTTGTCCAATCGTTTAAGAGATTTTTGTATCACAATACTAAACTTCTTTGAAATGAAATCTAAAATATCTGTAGAGTAACTTATCTATATATCTGAAAAATAGTGAGACAGTTAAATTTACAGTAAATATTCTTATTAAAATCTTTTTAAAAAAATATTATTGTAAAATTTAAAAAGCCAATATGCACACTGTTTAGAATGAATGATTTTATTTTAACATTGTATAATTATATGCATCTTTTTATGCACCTAACTTATAAACTATATAAATAAACCCCGAACCACTTCATTATGCAATCTACATTTTCCTGGATATTTTGTCTACGGTAGTCCATAAGTGTACAGCTTTACAGTACATTGTTTCTATTTGTTAAAGCAACACGTATGATAAAAGAAAAAGATTCTTTTAAAAGTAAAATGCTTATATTTCAATCAAAATCTTTTTTTTTTTATTTTTTACCGATCCACGTCATTATGCAAATCAAAAGAAAATCAATGAGAAAACGTTTGTTTTGCATTTTTCTCCAATTTTAAAAAATGATTCTGATAAAATAGCAATATTTTAAGGGATTTATGCATTAATTATAATGAAAAACAGTTTAAGGTAGATTTTAATGATTTTTCTAAATAAGAAATAATTGAAAAAAAGAAATTCTATCCTTATCACTTTAGAGGACAGCTGCTGACCCCCAGTCTTATGGATGAAGCTAAATACATGTTAAAGATAAAAATTACCCTGAAAAGTATACAAAAATGTTTTTATTGTGTTAAAAAAATCCATTTTAAAATCTTGATTTTGAGGATGATGGCCTTTAAGATGCTCTTACTGGTGGTGAAGGTGAGCTAAATGTTATCTAAGTACATGACCATTACAACAACTTGTCTATTAACCTATGTACCATTTTTTGTAGTCATGAAATATAACATGAAATATAACCATTATCTAAAAACTACATTATTTACTTTATGAATTTTAGTAATTAAAATTGCAATTTTTTTCTTATTTAATATTGCTTGGCTGGAGGCTGCTATGACTACAAAAATTGGACCATAGTTCAGTATATATGTTTTCTTCAAGGGCATGCACTTTGATAACATTTAGCTCACCATCACCACCAGTAAGAGCATCTTAAAGGCCATCATCCTCAAAATTAAGATTTTAAAATGGATTTTTTAACACATCAAAAAACATTTTTGTATACTTTTCAGGCAAATTTATATTTTTTACATGTATTTAGCTTCATCCATAAGACCGGGGGTCGGCAGCTGTCCTCTAAAGTGATAGGGATAGAATTTCTTTTTTTCAATTATTTCTTATTTAGAAAAATCAATAAAATCTACCTTAAACTGTTTTTCATTATAATTAATGCATAAATCTCTTAAAAAATTGTTATTTTATCAGAATTATTTTTTAAAAGTGGAGAAAAGGGCAAAACAAACGTTTTCTCATTGATTTTCTTTTGATTTGCATAATGAAGTAGATCGGTAAAAAATACAAAAATATAGATTTTGATTGAAATATAAGCATTTTACTTTAAACAGAATCTTTTTCTTTTATCATACGTGTTGCTTTAACAAATAGAAACAATGTACTGTAAAGCTGTACATTTATGGTCTACCGTAGACAAAATATCCAGGAAAATGTAGATTGCATAATGAAGTGGTTCGGGGTTTAGATTAAATAAAATGTTCTTTGCTTAACTACAATCAATTCTTCAGCCTCACTGTTTTAACTAATTTGTTTTTAAGTAACAAGGATGATTCGTACATTTTTACCCTTCACTTAAACCTAATTCAAGGAAAAGTTAATAGCATTAAAAATATAATATACCCTCACCCTTCTTTACTATACCATTATTATCTGAAGGTGCAACTTAACACTTTAAAAAATGGAGGAGATGAAATTTTCTTCCATTGTCAGGTCCCTTTATTCCTGACATTTAATACATCTTTATTTTGTTCCCATGAACTTCAGTTCATATTATTATTTTCAAACTGTCCTCTAGTAGTATTGATGGAGATTTGATAAAAGAAAATCATACTAGAGACGTTAAAAATCCTGCAAACCGTGATATGGGTATACTGATTTTAGGGGATTTTACACAATATTAATGCCTTCAGATAAAAGTCGTGTAATTAAAAGTTTTAAATTAATCCTTTTCATAAATTTATATTGTATTTTACTCAAATTCAACATTACTTAGAAGATTCAGTACAAAGCTATTCTGAATCTATTCTAATAGTATAAAGAAAAAGATATTTATTGACTAAAGCTACCACTGATCCCCTTCCGTCAAAAATACCAGTGCGTTATAAGTTTATAAAGGACCTTGCTGTTCTATTTCATAGCTTTGAATATGTTTATTCTTGTTTGCAAATTACGGTCCAAAGTAAGAGTCATGCATCCTGACAAGCAATATTATATTTTTAGTCAAGCAGCTATTTTGTAATACACCTCTGTACGTCTTTTAGTTTGTCAGAAATTTTAAAAAATCGTTTTTGGGTGGCGGGCATTTTTGCTAGAAGCGATTTCTTATGGGAGGGTGGTGGTACCCTCCCCCAAAATAGTTATAAACCTTACTATGACCCATGAGAAGCTACCCTGTAAAGGAGAACTATATCGTTTCAGTGGTTAGCAAGATCTCTCAGTACAGTCAGACAGATAGATAAACAGAGATCCTTTACTTTATTATGAGGATTTGACTCTTGTATTTTTTATTGATAATGTAATAATTTAATGTGCCTTAAATTTTCCTTGTTTCAAATTGTCCTTGTCCAGAATCTATTTCCTGTTTTTAACATCTTCAAAATGATTTGTAAAAAAAATATAATAATTTAAATTGCAGCACGCATTTTGTGATCAACACATCTTTGATGACCTGAATAAAATGAGGTAGCGCAACAATAAATAAATGGCGTAAAACGTAGTGCATACGCTCGTTGTCGGGAAGGTGATAGGTTCGAATCTCGACCCAATGTTAACGTCATAACCAAAGATATTAAAAGTTATTTCTACTGCCATGTGCGCGACATAAACAGTTAGAATATAAGAATGCCTTAGCCCAAAACAGGCGCAACTCATTACCATGCATAGTTATGACTTCCAGACAAAGGCCGTGCACTCAATTGGTTGGTTGTCTAAAGAGCATGAGTCCAAATAATAAGATTAATTAAGATCTCGAGGTGAATCCCGTCCTCATAGGCTATCTGCAGGATTAGGGTGAATGTAAATTTTTCTTTTTTCAACAATAGCTTCAATTATTGAACCTTCTTAAAATCAATAGCGCCTTAATTTATTCGCCTTTAAAAGTAAAGAATTGTTGTAAACAAATTTTATTGAAAGGGAGCCCAAATATTTTTGGTTACCCAGTTGTTAAGGCTTTGTTTTTGAGATGACCAATAGTGTGACTTATGTTTGTGTACATTTATTTCATTTACATTAATAGAAGAGAAAAAAGGTTGTACTTAAAAAATGTTATTAAGCACAGAATTTTTTTTGAAGTAGTAAGACGTAGGTGTGTCCACTTTGAAACGGCTGAACTTTTTGTTTTATAATTTTATTAAAGTTTTGCTTTGTGACTACTTTAAAGATGTGTAAGCAGAAAGCATATATGTTCCATTTATTAGTTTTAGAAGTTGATCATTATGTAAAATGTATCTGTATGGTTAATCTAAACCAATTGTTTCAAAATTTTAACAATTAGCTCGAGCTACCTATAGGTGTTGCAACAAAACTCAAAATAACATTTAGAATAAAAGTTGTTGGTCAGGTTAATAAAATTAGATATAAACCTATGTTGCGAACCTTCTTCGTCTGCTAGCAAATTGTTTTCTACTCTTTTGTAGCGACTTAGCTGTGTTAATATTTACGACCTTATTCAGATGGCAGATATCCAAAGACCCAATAGATAGTTGTCACAGGGTCCACGGGGTGGAGACATACAGTTAATAAACCTCTTCCCTCTCTATTGTTTACTTTAACATCAGATTTAAATTCATCCTATGTAAACTATGTAAACATCATCTGAATACATTCTTTTTAAATATTCATAAAAAATCCTGTAAATAACGAGGTATGACAGCTAGAATACGTTTTCACTGCATTGAATGCACACATTCCTATACACCTTGTCTTAGTACATTCCTTAAGTTAAACTTAAAACCAATTTGAACGTCTATTGTCTTTACCAGTGTGTTTCATAAACCATGTGCGATATGTACAGGGCTAGGAAATCTATTTATATTATATAATATATATAATTATTGGTGTGTTTTATAGACTTCTGCAGTGTTCTATAGACTTCTGCAGATGATTAATACGTAAATGCAATTGCAATCAAAACCAATTTGAACGTCTATAACTATTGTAATTTACCAGCGTGTTTAATAAACCCTGTGCGATATTCACAGGGTAGGTAATCTGTTTAGTTGTAATTTAATACTACAAGTGCCAGTGCTTGGCTTTTATAAACTCATCCTTGTTTTCATATAAAACTAAATTATAAGCTGTACTGACATAAAAGCTTTATATTTAACTCATAACTTTAACTTTTTCATATCCAAAAAAAAAATATTTATTTTATTTATAATTCTTGCAATTATGACAAACAATCAGATGCAAACAAAGGGGAGATTTGCTTTAAAGACATGTTTTTATGTAATTTTATTTATTCTATGATATCACAGGTTTTTAAAAAAATTTACATTGAGATTTACATAATAAAAATTTGAATTCTAAATTAACTTAAAATAAACGTATATTACAATGCAAGAGCAATTACAAAAAAAGAGCAAATTCTTTTAATAGTAGCAGGGATAAACAGATGGTACTTTTGACAAGTAAAACAATTTTCATTTAGTTTGGATAAAAAATATTTTTGACCATCACTGTTGAATCCATTATATGTTATATATTTTGTGATAGAACCACACTGGTCAATTTCATTATTTTTGAACAAAAAAAATTGCTTCAGTCAATAATCTTTTATTTTAAAAATTTTTATTAAATATTGTAACTGTGAGAAAAAAAATAAAACATTATTTTGTTCCTACTTGGCAAGACTACAGACATACAGGAACAAACATGTAGTACCTTCAATGCTAAAAGAAAAAATATTGTAATTTTAAACATAATAAGCAAGGACGTCCTAGCTTTTTTATTTTGGGGGGGGGGGGGTAAAATGACAGTCTTCATTTTTTAATTGTGGTGGTAGTTCCCCCTAACCCCCCCCCCCCTTGGATGTCCCTGATAATTAGGATTACATTTGTCTTTTGTCAAAATTATTATTGCTTTTGAAAGTATCATGAGGTTAAAATGTCTTTTTGATAAAGAATATTATCATAGGTGATATGATAATGGCTGGGGGGAAATAATTTTTTATTAAGATCAGCATAGCATGGAAATCTGTTCATATTCTCGACTATTCTGACAAGTTTGCTGGTGATGAATTTATTCCCATAAACAGCAGGACATCCTATAGTATATTCAGTAAAATTAATTATAGCAAGATAAATCTAATTTATGTTATTATGATCCACTATATATGTATGTTTACTATCGGCTACGCCCCTAGAGGCCTCAACAATACAATTCTTATTTTAAGAGGGGAGGGGGGGGGGGGGTATTTTTTTCTTGGGGCGATTTATCTTGGGAGAGTGGTGGTGACCTACCTCAAAATAGTTATAAACCTTCTTATGACCTACACAGTGTGTTTTTTTTATGAGAACTTTTTTGAAAGCAATTTTACCCCACTTATAGTTATCAGAATTTAATGATTAATGGCTTATTTTCTTCGTTTTTTAAGGCAATTAATAGAACAACAAAAAAATATTTCAGTTTTTATTAAAAAAAAACAGTAAAATCTAAAATTTAAAACTTAGGTGTCAACATCTAAAAATGGTTTCAGCGCATTTTTCTTATGCTCAAATATTCAACCTTTTGCAAGAATGGCTGCAAAACACTTCAAAGTTTAGATATAGAGCTAAAAATGTATACAGATACTATTAGGGACATGTACTAGAACATATCAAAGTTTAAAGGTCATATCTCAACCAGGGAGGGAGTACTGGACCCCCAAAGTCGACCACAGAAAATCTGATTTTTTTTTAGAAGATTTAGGCATAAGAAAAATGCGCTAAAACCATTTTTAGATGTTGACACCTAAGTTTTGAATTTTAGATTTTACTGTACTTTAAATGAAAACTGAAATATTTTTTTGTTGTTCTATTAATTGCCTTAAAAAACGAAGAAAATAAGCCATTAATCATTAAATTCTGATAACTATAAGTGGGGCAAAATTGCTTCCAAAAAAGTTCTCATAAAAAAAACACACTGTATAAGGCTACAGTTTAAAGGAGAACCATATCGGTTAGCGGTTGGTGCACACACAGACAGAGATCCCTTTACTTAAGTATAAGGATGAAACAAACTAACTACATATAAACAAAATCAATCTTTATAAAAAGCTAAAAAACATGTTTTTTGATTCTAAACAAGTTTACTGCTAGGAAATAGATATGAGTATAGTTATTTCTCGCATCGTATTATAAACGGCTTTCCGCGGATATAGAATGTACAATTATAAGATTAAAACTAGTTTTTTAGCTCCGAGGTGCCGAAGGCACCGGCTAAAAAAACTGGTTTTAACCTTATGATTATACATTTTTATATTCGTAGAAAGTTGGATATAATTCGGTGCTAGACATAGTTTTTTCGTATGGATGAGAACTGGTTCCTATCCACCGGATTCGAATGAATACGAGAAAATCTTTTATTATGCTCATGGTTCAACATTGAATGTTTTTATATTATCAAAAATTCTTTAAAAATATACTGTTGTAAAATTTTAACTTGTGTAATACCCCATTTATCAGTATTATTGGTCTTATTTTATTCAATTTTACTAAACATTCCTAGATGGCTCATTCTGTAGTCTGCGTTCATTGTAGTCATCTGAAGGTTAAAATTAAAATCATAGCATAGTGTTTTTAATGAAATGGGTTAATTTTGCATGTTTATTAGAAACCTGGATTATTGCAAAAGAATACAAGTGACACATAATATTAAAGATGTCTTTCTAAGACTAGTACTATGTTTTGATATACCAGTAACGAAAATAAACAAATTTTTGACCATCTATTTTTGAAACAAAATTCCGAAAAATTTAATTACAAAACTTCCATTAAAGCAATTTAAATTGGAGATTTAGTTACTTCTCACCCCACAAATCATTTATTCTGAGTATTCATGATTAATAAAATAATTTTTCTTTTAATTTAATGTTATGATTTAAGATATTCCTTGGTAGAAAAGTGAATCATAGCTCCATACTCTGGGTATACACCTACTCCTGCATCTGGAAACACAGTCTTTCCTCCAGCAATATTATTGGACAGGTACAAAATATTGGTAGCAAAAAAGCCCCCTCCTATGCTGACAGAAGAAACTGTGGGAAGTTCTGCTTCATCAAGATGTATTTCAGTGATACCACCCAATCCAAAATCAACAACTTGATAACTTTCGGAATTATACCTAAACCAGTTGTGATAATTAGAAAGCAGGTCATTCTTAACTCAGATTATAAATCTTAAATATAGCTATTGATTGCCCAGAAATATCCTTATAAAATACATATAAAAAGAATATTAATCTCTGTAAGAGCTCCCAATCTTTTAATGTGATTCGATATACCTGTAATTTGGGTTTTGTATTGTCAATGTTGTTGCTAACTCGAAACGGTTATTTAATATCCTCAACTGACCGGTTGTCCCAAAATGGGCAACTTTCACTCTCAAGCTTCCAGGATCTTGTACTTTGTCTTTGGAATCTCCTGTAAGATACGCCAAATCCATGTAGTCCCTAGACATATCTTTCATCCATTGAATCTCATCATCATATATAATGTTATGAAATACTTCCACAAATGGCTCAGTATTAAGATGTTCAAGCTTAAAGGGACCAAGTTTCAAATAAGGATCCTTGTAATTGATGTTGGAACAAATATTTTCTGGCCTAGGGGCAGAGGTATGTCCATACTCCTTACAAAGCTTTTGAATTTCTCGAAATTGAAATTGGTACTTACAGGTATGGATTATTTTTGGGTTTCCACAGGTCATATTCATTTGCTCTTTAAAAAAATGTCTGAATCTTTTGGCAGTTTCAGAAGCATTGGTATAAATTGGATCTATAAATGTTCTGACTCCAGTGCCTAATGTCTTCTTCCAATTAGATAGAGCAAGATCATGTACTCTTGCAGCTGTTTCATATTCATTGTTTAACTCAGGGACTGACTGTAGCCATCTTACATAAAGATCAAGCTTTTTATCTTGCTTTGCTTCATTTGCAATCAGTTTTACATCATTCCATGTTAATTTTGATTTTGATTTATATATTTTGTCTCCATATTTGATAAGTCCATTGATAATATCTCTAGGGTCCAGATCATGGTACATCTGTATATTCAATAAACCCACAGCATTCATCCTAGCATAGAATTTCCATTCTTGGTGAAAATCTTCCAGAAAACTATCTAAATAAAAGGTTTAGGCCAACTAAATGGTTATTATAGCTGTTAATATTAGTCTTGAATTCTATCCTATTGTAGTCGAGTACTTAGTCTAAAAGATTAAAATTTTTAAAACCTGCTCAGTTCTAATTATAAGATTCCTATTAAAAGTGACTTTTTCTGTTATCTAGATCTTAATGGACACAGAGATAAACAAACTAGGTATCTTTGATTAAAAAGACAAAATTTTACTATTGTGTCTCACCTATAAGTCTTTTAACACTGACACTTTTTAATATTTGTTGAGTTTCTTTCCAAAAGATTGACACTCTTTTATACAAATTGAAAATATCCACTGGATGGCTCATATCACTTTGTGTAATTGTATCTAGCTCTATTTTGAATTCACCCAATGTATTGATGAAATCATTTTTATCTTCAGTATTCAAAATTGCATTAACAATGTCAAGTTCTTTGCTGTAACAAACTTGAATATCATTAAAACTGAGGATAACTTTATTAGATTTATCAGCTAGACCATGTCCATCTCCATTAACTGCAAAGTGAAACTCTTCACTTGTTTCATAATCAACTCTCATTCTAATCTTATCCACTGTCCACACTGTTTTTATATAATCACTATCTGACATGTTAGTAGTTGGATAGCCACCTATTTCCTACGATTTAATGATTGTATTTTATTATTTATTTAAAAATAAGATAATGGAAATTTAAAGATTATTGATATTTTAAATTTAGGGTTGGCCCGGATACTTTTTTGGCCGGATACCGGATATCCGGCTGATTTCAAATGCCGGATATCCGGTAACCGGCCGGATATCCGGCAAATATCCGGTTATCCGGCCAAATTACCGGATATCCGGCCGGATAACCGGCCAAATTACCAGATATTAAAGTAGTAAAAAAAATTTCTTCAAAAATCTTATACAAATTTACATAAAGTTAAACTTATTCAGAAAAAATGTTCTTCTAGCTTCAATAATAAGAAAATTATAGCCATTTAAGATTTTAAAAAGCAGAGATTTTTGGTGTAAAGTATAAAAAATTATAGAGCCGGATATCCGGCCGGATAGTTTCAATATCCGGTATCCGGCCGGATATTGAAAATGGCCGGATATCCGGCCGGATATCCGGCCACACCGGATATCCGGCCCAACCCTAATTTTAATGTAATATCAAAACAAATTTTCACATCATTTTCAAGAAATCATGATAATCCCATGATAATGTATGGCACGGGCAACTTATATTCTTATGTGTTTTGTATCAAAACACTGTTTAACTTTTAGTGACTCATTAAACCATTCCAAAATGTATGTTGTTAAGCATATTAAAAAAAACATTTCTGGTGACATGTCCTATCCCTAACAATGTATCTATAGTAATTCAATCATTCCTTAAGATTTGTACCAAGATAGTCAGGCATTACATTTCCAGTTACCCCAAGGTATGCTTGCTTCTCAATGTTAAATAACTATATTTAGAGTTTCTTCAATGTTCATAATCTTAAAACTGTATTCAATTGGTACACTGTCACATATACCAGGAAGAAACATGCTGTTGCTAGTTACTAGTGGAAAACCCTCCAGGGGGACAAACATTCTAGAGGACCATCCCGCTAGGGGGACATCATTCAACCCGTGTAAAAGATTTCCAAGAAATAAAAAAAATGTATGTCCTTGTGTATTATTGCAATATTGATTTTCAGTGTTCAATTATACTTTTCTTACAGATTTTGTTCTAAAATTTTTAAATTTTTATTTTTTGTTTGAGGTTGACTAATTTAGAAAAATCCTAGATCCCTCTAGTGAAATTGCACATCTAGAGGGTTAGTCCATATTACGTTTGTATCCCTAGTAAGTTTGTCCCTATAGGGTATGTTTTCTGGTATGTCTGTTACACCAATATATTTGTCTCCCTATATAGAATGTGCTCCTTTGTACCATTTAATCAATCGGAAATGCCCATGTAAAAATGAAAATTCAAATAAATTAAAACTTTCAAAGAAATTCATAATAAAAGAAAGTTCTTCAAAGATAAAAAATAGATCAGAAGCAGAATTAAAACTAAAATTTTTTAAGTAAATGAATGAAATGTCAATTTGGCATGTAATAATGTTTTAATTAGAAACTATCCTGAAATTTTTGAAAAGGTCTCCAAATGTTTCCATCGTTATGTGTTGAATTATGAATAGCATCTTGGATGAATATAATTCTCCAATTTGCTTCTTTTTTCATAAATGTTTCATCATATTCAGAAGATATTTGAAATAAAGATTTTTGAACTGGTGCTCTATACAATTAGAGAACTATATAAGTAAGAAACTTTTTTTTATGGGTTCCAAAGAATTGGATGAGAATTAAAACTAACTACAATAGATCTATAGTATATATGTATATACAAATAACTACCTGCTCCTTTTTCCAGGGACCTGTTTCGTTTGCAAGCTGTGTAAATATTCCTGACACTATTAGTTGATTTTCAAAGACCCAATTGAGAGTCGGCACAACATCCTTGGGATGGGGACATACAGTTATTTAACCCCTTCTCCCTCTAGTGTTATACTTTTTTTGGAACTTAAGCTATCTTTTCTTAATATTTTAAAAATGTGTCAATGAATTTTAAGAATTTTAATTTTGAAGAAGAAAATAATTAGTCAGTATATTTTGGTTTATGCTATTATAAAGACAACCAACCTTTTTAATATAATGGTAAATCATGGTATGTGTGTTGTTACCTAAAATTTTTGACTTCAAGTCTTGTATAATCAGCTTTGTCCATCACCAGCTAAGGTATTTAGTTCTTTATAAGGATGGATGAAAACATTGATTCATTGAATTGACAAAAATCTTGCAGGTCTATGACTATACTACTTTCTAAATTTTGAATGACCCTAAAAAGTTTATTTACAAAATAAAATAGTTTATTGTAGGAACATATTTTTCACTAAACAAAATATGTTTCAATTGTTGCTATTAGTAGTTGTATTATTGACTTCATAATATTTATTGAATAAAGAACATTCCTGGATAATAGAATTGTTTGAAAAAAACTGATCATCAAACCCTGTATTTAGCTTATTGTCTTCTTGACCAGGAGGTACAACCTACAATAATACAGTTAATAGTATAAAATTAAGTTTTTGTTTTAAAAATTAGTTTCTTTAACAATAGTCTTGTCATTTTATGATTATCAATACATTGTCCTTTAAAGGAAAATTTTTGTTAAACCAAAGGGAAAACTTAATATCATCAATGACATTAAACTTGGAAATGAAAAACAACTATCTTTGAATATTGCTTATCAAAGTAGACCTTATCTGCTAACAGTTGTAAATTGTTAGATTAATGTGTCTATAGTGAAATTAATTATATAGATTCCTTAGTTGCTTAGTTGTATTTAGCATTGTAATAATTGACTTTACCTCAAATAAAGGACCATCAGGTTCATACAAAACAAAATCTTCATAAGTCTTCAGATCTTGGTTTATATATGGATTTAGCTTCTCAGGATACACTGGTGTGCAACCTCCTATAGGGCTAAATCATATTGAGTTAAAATTATACATCTAAATGAAGACAATTTCTAATTTGTACAATAATTTTATGTCAATCAGCTAAACTTATGCTTGTGCAAAATAGATATAAACTCCAATTGTCAAGTGTTTAATGAATGATTACCTTCTGCCACATAAACTACCATCAGGATAGTGTCCTCTGTATATCTTATTTTGCACATCCAGCCAACAATCAGAAAATACTGATCTTATTCTAAAATTACATATTAAAATAAATTTGAAAATTTGATGTTATATAATTTATATCCAGAGAGTTTGACCTTTAAAGATCAAGCCCTAATCAAAAACTACTATTTCGACTTAAATATAATCTGGATAATTAAAAAATTTATATGTTGTTTCCTTTTTATTCAAAATTTTTAATAAAGTAAATTTTTTCCTGGAAACCTGGCCGAGAATCAGGACCCGCATGATTTTACCTGAAACCTACACTTAACTTGAATACTTATAATTTAAACTTGAAATTTATTTGATATATTAACTGTTCAAGCTTGTAAAAAAGAAAAAACGGTTATGTTGGGAGTGGGGGTGTTTCGGACAATCATTTAGGGTTAATAACAAACTTATGAAACTCTTACCTGATAAGTCCTCCAGCATAAATTGCATTTTTAGTTGGATTAAATAGTAGATGAGGGTCATGTTGCAAGGTTACTGGAAACTGAAAAAGTATGTTTTAAATGGAAATAGTCCCTTTCGTGGCAACGCCCCTTAAGGGGCGATTCGTCGTATTTTTAAAATGGCTTTTTATAGGTTATTTTAAGTTAGGTTAGCTTATACTGGGTTAGGTGATTGCCCCACAAGGTTAGTCAATTAGCCCAGCAGGTTAGAGCCCCCCGCAGGGGCTAGAAAGAGGAGAAAACCTACTATGAATACGAAGAATCGCCCCTTAAGGTGCGTTGCCACGAAAGGGTATATACCCTTTTAAAAGTAATTTTAAATATTACATTTTAATGATAAAGGGCAGGGATCGGAAGCCTCACGTAAGCCGCGTGTAAGCCTCAGTGAAATCGTGATTTTATCACTATAAAATTCAGCTGGATGTATAAAACGGCTCTTTAGCAGACAATCCTTCTTTCTTAATTTTTTTTTTCTGCTCACAAGCAGGTTTAAAACTGAGGCTTATGCGCGGCTTACGTGAGGCTTCCGATCCCTGATAAAGGGTTTGCAAGAAAAATTGCGGGCCATTTGAAAAATTTAAACTTGCCCAGCTTGTGTTAATCATATAAAAATATAAAGCACATCTTAAGAACTAATAATAGCTCTAGTTTTTGGAAATATAAATACTATTTTTGTTCTGTTTTTGGTTTATCTTCGTTAAACAAATTTCGATATTTATTAGATTTTGATTGGTTGGTTCCTAACTAGTTGTGTCCAACTTTTCAATTAATAGCGTGCAGAAGTGTGGTGTATCCACCCCCGTAGCAAAAAAATTAATCTACTGAAGGAATTATTTGGGATGGTATCTACATTGTCTTAATCCTGCACTACTATTTGACGTTATCATCCTTGTTTTACCTTAATTAATTTCATTGTTTAAATTACAGAAAATAAAGTAAAATCTATTACTTACATATAAGATATGAAAAACCAATGCTTTTATTACAGACATTCTGAAATTCACATATGATGATCTGAATAAACAAGGATGACAACATCCATAAGTAGCAAAGCTCAAAATTTATTGATAGACATCAGTAAAAAATAGTCTTTTGAGTATGTTAAAAAGACATAATTGAAATAAATCACGAAACCTTTTACAAATGTATAATATCTTTTGAAGTATTAAGCTAAGAAACAAAACCTAAAAAAAGGAATTGATCTAGCACCCCAACCAATAGCAAGTCTTTCTTAAACTTGGTGAAAATATGTATAATGTTGACTTAATTAATTCCTAAAAATTCCAGCTGTTTATTTTGAACAGGAGTCGATAAAATCATGAAAACTTTAAAAACTAGGAATCGATCTAGCACCCCAACCAAAAATCATATCTTTAAAAAAAACTTTATAGAAATGTGTAAAATGTTAACTTAATTAATCCCTAAAAATTCCAGCCGATTATCTTGAACAGGAGTTGGGATAATCATGAAAACTCGAAAAACTAGGAATCAATCAATATAAAAATCTTAATGAAACTTAGTAAAAATATGTAGGATGCAAATTTACTTAATCTCTCAAAATTTCACGGACGGACGGACGGACAGACGGACGGACGGACATTTCGAATTATAGAGTAGCTTCGCTACTAAAAAGATAAACAATTATTTAATTTTATACTTCTACACCTTAGGCTCTTAATTTAAGTTAATCAAAACAGCTTTCGTAGTGAAGCTAACCTATGATTTATTTACAGGAATCACCATGCAAAGTTTGGAATCGATAGGACAATTATAACATGCCTAAATGAACGAATAAGGCTAACCGTTACGGCCTGACGAGCTGTCAGACTGACTGACGGACGGACCGACCCTAATTATTTAAAGGTTTCGCTTTGAAAAGAAGTATCAGGTTTCGTCGTACTTTCAAAGTAGATTTTTTCCTATTTCTAGCCCCTGCGGGGAGCTCTAAACCTTCGGGCCTATTTCCTAATCCTGCGGGGAAATCATTAATATTTACCTAACCTAAAATAACCTATCAAAAGCTACTATAATAACACGACGAAACCAGCTACTTCGTTTTCTTTCCATGGTCCTCATTCAGTAACTTTTCAAAAACATTTAGATTCGTAAAAGTCACAATTTTAATAGATTCACAATGTTTAACATATATCAGAAAGAGTTAGTTATACTGCCGCCCGGCCAATCCATTTTTACGTAAACAGTCAAACCAAACCCTAGCTTTAATAGAAAGTTTTTTGATATCATGAATACGGGGATGTGATAATAGACAAAAAAAATAATCTGGCTTAAAATTTTAATAGTAGTAGTAATTCTTTTTGGGGTATTAAATATAGGGGAAGAATGATTTGTAGATTAATTTAATCATCCTTGTTCCCTCCCTCCCTGCATGAAATGCAAATCATTGGCGATCGCAGAAAAAGCTATTTTTCTTTACATTAGCGTATGGGAACGTAACGTGTAGAATATTACAATACTAATACAAAACCTCAGTCATTAATAAAGAGGACCATAGAATTGGGTCAGGTTGTAGTATAGAAACCTCTTTTCATTTTAGTTCAGGTAATCATTTAATTGAAAAAAGTATAATCTTGTAATATTAACGAAAATAGTCTTAAACATTGAAGTTTCGCTACACATCTACTGAAGGAAATTACTATTGTGAAATATGGTAGAAATCTGGTAAAAATCACCCCCCCCCCCTTCAATTACCATTGTTTGTTTGTTTTGTAGCCCTTCCATTTATCCTCCATCATCATTTACTCCAGGTAACTCCAGGAAGGCTGCTGCTTCAATGGGTTTCTCCCAGAGTGATTTAACTGTCAGTGTTGTGGGTTTAACAGGACAGTTGAAAATATGTTTGGTATCGTGTGGCGTCTGGTTACAGTTAGGGCAGATATTTTGAAAATTCTCGTTTATTCTTGACAAATAGCTGTTAAGATACGAGCTATAGCCAGATCTTAGCTGAGCGAGTGTAGATCTGGTCTTTCTGGGTAGGTTTTTCTCATCTTTATTTATGTTGGGTGCTGGTGTGTTGAGTACAGGGTTAGGTTTAATAAGTTTGATGGCTTTATCTACGTCCTTGGTATGTATCTCCTTGAGCTTAGATTTGTAGGTTTCATCTGTGAGTCTCCTTCTTGGCAGAATTCTCTTAATCTCATTCCCAAATCTAGTTTTTAATGTCTTTTT
This sequence comes from Acartia tonsa, assembly GCF_053477335.1. Taxonomy (NCBI): domain Eukaryota; kingdom Metazoa; phylum Arthropoda; class Copepoda; order Calanoida; family Acartiidae; genus Acartia; species Acartia tonsa. The sequence continues at coordinate 28,000,496 of NC_137266.1, read as the reverse complement.
CATTATTCTTGATGGTGGTCGACTGTTAAGATTAATTTGGCAAGGGTGTCCAGGTTTTTGGGTAGACAGTAGGTACTGTTTTGAGATCATTTCACAGTGTGGTTTAACATACATAATCTTTGATTCAGTGTGGAGATGGTCTATGCCCGTCATTTTGGTACATCCAGTAGCTGTTCTAAGTGCTGTATTTTGTGCTACTTGTAGGTTGTCCCAGGATGTCTTACTGAGGTTGGGTGTCCAAATTGGGCAGGCATAGTTAAGCTGCGATTGTCCAATAGATTTATATGTGTTAAGAAGAACTTCTTTATCCATTCCCCAGCTTGTACCTGAAAGAGCCTTGAGAACATTATTCTTGGTTTGGTCTTTAAGTTATCAGCGTGATGTTTAAATGACAGAAGACTGTCAAATGTGACTCCAAGAAATTTAGGCTTACTCTCAGTTGGGACTTGTTCTCCATTGATAAATATTGGAAGTTCTTCAGTCAGCTCTTGGTTAAAAGTGGTGAAGATGGTGGCTGATGATTTAGATGGTGATATGAACAAGTTGCGGGATTTGAACCATAAATCTAATTGGCCAAGATAAGCATTTAGATCTGGACAGATCTTTTCAATGGACTGGCCAGATTTCAGAACATTGGAGTCGTCTGCATAGGTAACTAATTTGATGTCTTTAGGTGGTGCAGGCATTTTGGACATGTACAGGTTTAATAGAGTTGGCGACAGTACTCCTCCCTGTGGTACTCCTTGTTTCATTTTTCTGAAACCTGACTTGGCTCCACGGAACTCAACAAAAGTTTGTCTTCCTCTTAGATAGGCTTTTAGAAATTTCTTGATGTGTTGGTTTAGCCTAAGTTCTTGGATGTCCTTCAGAAGTATATCATGGTCGACTGTGTCGAAGGCTTTAGATAGATCTATAGCGACTGATATAGTGCGGTTGACAGGTTGTTTTTTGTTGAGTCCTTTAGCTATATGTTCATAGATATCATGTAGAGCAGTGGTGGTGGAATGCCCCTTCCTAAACCCATGCTGGTGATTGGCTAGGTCTACAGCTGTTGTGATTGATGGAAGAATTACAGACTCAAGTATTTTAGCAGCTGGTGATAGCAAAGAAATTGGTCTGTAGCTGGATCCAGCAACAGCAGGTTTACCTGGTTTAAGGATTGGGATTATTCGTCCTGTTTTCCATATTGATGGTATAGTTGTAGTCTCCAGGCATCTGTTGTAGATATTGGTTAGGAATTTAAGGGCATTAGGTCCAAGGTTTTTTAACATAACAGGCGAGAGTCCATCAGGTCCAAGTGCTTTCGAGTTTTTAGACTTTTTAATAGCATTGGTTGTCTGTTGAACTGTTATGATAACAGGTGCATCAGTTGCTTTTTTGCGGTATTTTCTGATGGTTGATCTAGATTCCTTCTTGGGTTTAGTGTTGGAGCCAGGGGTGTACTGGGTATTGAAGCTATTTGCAATCTTCTTAGGATCGTTGGTTGAGCTGTTGTTGAAGCAAATACCTTGGTTTGGTGGTTGTTGTTGTTGTCCATTGCTTAGTTGTTTAATGATTTTCCACAGCTTTTGCGATCCTGGTGCACAATTCTCTAGATGTTCTTTTCATTTTTCTTTTTTATGATCATTTATTGATTTTGAGATGTTTTTGTTCAGCTCAGGTAGTCGAGGGTCAGATGAGTTTTGTTGTTGTATCTCATCTCTTTCTTTAATCATATTTGCTGCGTCACTGGGAATGGAGTTGATGGGCTTAAAGATTCTTCCGGCAGGTATGTGTTTTTTGGCAGCATTTTGAACAGTTTTTCTAAAGAACTTTTCACTTTTGTGTATGTCATCTACATGAGCAGCTGTGGCAAAGATGGCTTCAGTGGAGTCTTTAAAACTCTTCCAGTCTGCTTTAGCAAAGTTAATGTATGTTCTGTTTGTAGATTTATGACGCTTAAATTTACCATTGATAGTTAATACTATGGGCAGGTGGTCAGAGCTGAGCTTGGATTCAGTGCTCCAGCTGGTTGTTGGTAGAAGATCTGACGTGGCAAGGCTTAGGTCTGGAGATGTGTTAGAACCATTGGCTATCCTTGTAGGTTGATCTTCATTTAGAAAGCCAATGTTTTTGCCTTCAATTACTTCAATAACTAGTTTACCTCTGGAATCCTCATTACCTTCTGTGTACCAAGACTTGTGGTGGGCGTTGAAGTCACCAAGAATTAGTGTTGTTTCATTGGTATTATTTAGGAGGTCTTCAAAATTTGGTTTATACTGGTTATGGCAGCTTCCAGATGGGGGTATATACACGTTTCTGATGGTAAGGTTCTTCCCCTTTCCTGGTATTCTGATGGTTTGTGCTTCAATATGGGGATCTTGTTCTATGACTGGTGGATTGGGTTCAGTATCAGGGACAAGGGAAGGCTATTCTGGCAAACAATAGTAAAAGGCAATATTTCACCATAATCTAAATTATTCCAGTTTGCAGCTAGAGCAACTTTTAGCTTCAGTATGATCGTCAAAGATCAATTTATGATGCAATACTAACTTGATTTAGTCAGGTTTGTTGACCACAATATTACTATAAGCCTATCTAATCAAAATTCTGAAAATAGAGAACGATTTATTTCATTTAACAAGTATACAGTTGACTAGTTAAATTTTTTCTTGTTCTTACTTTTTTTTCATAAAATTGTATCATAAACAATTTTCAAAACACATGTATGTTCAATGATTATTAATTATGTACTTTATCTATCTTTGACCCATATTATATTTTTTGTTTGAGACACCTAGCGGCCAGATTATAAACTACATATTTAACAAAGCGCATAAAATTTTCTTTTCTTTGCTTGCACAAAAATATTTTAAATCTTGTATTATAGATGATAAATCTTAATGTATGTAAGTAAACACAAACAAACTAAAGGAAAATGGGCATGCAAAAAACTTTATCTTTGAAAGATATCATCGTCATCCTATTATATAAAGTAGTAAGCGTTTTTTGTCTGTCCTGAGGGATCTCGCTAACTGCTAAACCGATATTGTTCTCTGTTACTGTGAAGGTCCTGGGAAGGTTTTAAACTATTTTTGGAGAGGGTGTCTTTACCCCCCTCCCCCCAAAAATATTTTTTTAACTCTTTTTAAACTCAAATTTGAAATGGGATGAGGTCGACTTTTCCCCCTCCTACCAGTTATAATTTTTTTGTCAGTAGAGAAGGATCTTGCTAACCGCTGAACCGATATGGTCCTCCTTTACAGTAAAGCCTCACATAGATCTCGGGATAGTTTTAGGCTATTTGTCTTCCACCTCCTTACCCCTTCGGAGATAGAGTCCCCTAGCCACTAGTCCTATATACTGTATTAAGGATTTGTTGTCTGAAGCTTAAGATCACAATAACTACTGAACCGATTACATTCTCTCTTTGAGAGAATCTAAAAATAGGTCTAGTAATGGTTTCAGGCCATTCTAATTTGATATTTAGGTCTTGAAATGATTTAAAATTATTTTTGTAGTCACCTTCTGCCTATTTGAATAAAAAGCCCCTAGATCGAGGCTATTAAAAAATATAATACAGACTTAGACAAAACTAACTAACCTTTTATTTTGAATTAAACAATAATATATAAAAATGTTTTTAAATTAATGATATATTTACATATCAATTAAGAAACTTAACAAAACAATTAAAATGATAACAATACACAGGTAACAATAAATTATAAATGATTACAAATTTTAGTAAAATATATTCATGAAATAGCTTAATGTTTTTTTATTTTATGTAATTGCTGACCTTTATAACAAATATCAATGCAGTAAAATAATCTAATTGTTTTCCTGTCTAGCTTAAAACACCCTTTCTTAGAAACCCACCCGAACCATTTTTTCAGTTGTAATCCTAAAATGCAAGTAAGTCATACTATTGTGTAGAACTGTAATATTCTAAACTAGCCATCTACAGGCTACAGCTATTACAAATGTTAAATCAAAGCCTTCAATTCAAGTACAACTGGCTAATTTTTTGGCCACTAAGAAGACATTTTATTTCAATGATATTTGTACCAATCTGTTTAAATGATCTCAAAGATATCTATTTGGATAATTTTATATTGCTATTGATTCTTCTTAACCTTAATTTGTTTGATCATTTAAAAGCTTAAAGGAAATTGATTTTATAGCATCTATGAGGTCAAATTTAAGAAAGGTTTTAATCAGAGCATACAATTTTAAAAAAGGAGGGGGGGGGGTAATGCAACCATCTCGTAATCAATGATTAAATGGCACTTAGAATCCAGATTTCGTTACGAAACTTGGCATAAGTAATCCTTGATAGGTCTATTTTCCCTAAATTGAACAAAAAGTTGGAAAAGTAGCAACTAGCCATTTTTTGGCTATTTTCAGGGCAAATCCATCACGAAACCTATCTCCACATAATCCTCTTTGCCTCTCCAAAACGGTTCTGGCCAGTATTTGCTGTTACTATTTGCTGTTGATTCCTACGTAATTTATGACAGATTTGCCGTAAAAATAGCAAAAAAACAGCTAAACGGTTAAGCTGTAACCAATATACATACCAAGTATTAATAAGTTTCATAATGAAATTCGGATTCTAAGTGCCATTTAATCATTGATTACGAGATAGTTGCATTAACCCCCCCCCCCCTCCTATTTCTAAAGGACCTTGTAAACGTGTTGAGTCTTACTACTTTAAGTACTTTTTTATTGTTATACCCAGGAAGGATTTTCCTCCATAATTTTTCCCACTAACCCTTTAACTACCTCTTCCCGCTTTAAATTTGGCCCATGAAAGTTTTCAAATATTTCTTTTGTTCTTCTTACATTTTTGTATATCTTCATTGGCTGTGCTTAGCTGTCTTCTACTAATTCTCCTAGAACAAATATCTAAATTATTTCTTCTTACACAAATAAGATTGTATGCATGATATTTTAGCAGAACTGCTATAATTATATTTGTTTGTCTTACCATTGTCTTTGTATAAGATTCTCTGACTTGTAGATAAAACATAAAGATTTAAATGATTTATAGCAATAGTCTTAATAAAAAAGGGTGTCTTCCACAGAAAATTGATGCAGAATTTATAATAAATATGTTGAGATAAAGAACATTAGTAGACATAAGTATCAAAATAGTTTAAGTGGAGGGAAGGAATTAAAGCAAAACAAAAACGTATTAATCTTACCTAACCCAATTGATCCATCTCGTCATTATCAATAGCCTCAGGTATAACTTCCTTTTGTAAATCTCTTCTATTTTTCAAGGTCCATCCTTAACAAAGTAATATTATGAGAAAAAATTCAAATATAAACAAGGATGACAACATCCATAAAAGCGAAGCTATGAAATGGAAGGACAAATGAACATTAACACTTGTAGATTGTTAGAACTGAATTAGCAGAATATTAAATGCATCAGCACAAACAATATTGTAAGTAAATTTGTTGCAAAACTGCATTAATAGATGATACTGTTTAAGGACCTACTTACATTTTTGGGACTTATTTATAGAGATGCTTTGCTTATAACATTGTACCTTGTTAGAATAGGAATCAGTTTTTAAACAATCAGAAGAATTGGATAATTTTAACATACAAAAATTTGTTGTCAAAAAAGTTAAAAATCAACATGTTTAAAATGGATGAACGGACATTCTCGTATTGATTATAGAGTTGCTACGCTTTCTAAATTGTACCTACTTACTACAGGAATCATCAAGCAAAGTTTGGAATCGATAGGACAGTTCTAACCTGTTTAAATTAACGTAAAGAGCCAACTTTGACGTACGCACGGGCGGACAAACCGACCCTAATTATAGAAAAGCTTTGCTTTTAAAAAGGCAGTCCCACGGATTGTATTTAATATCAAATATTTAATATTTGTTTGAAGATCAAGGATATTCGGGTATGGTCTCTTTCGTGGTAACACCCCTTAAGGGAAGATTCTTATTATTTTCAAAGTGGCTTTTCTCCTATTTCTGCAGGGCCAATTGCCTAACCCTGAGGGGCTATCACCTAACCCAATATAACATAGCCTAACCTAAAATAACCTATTTAAAGTCATTTTGAAAATACGAAGAATCGCATCTTAAGGGGTGTTGCCACGAAAGGGACCCTTCCCGGATATTCTATAGAAAAATTAACTTTTACGCAAGTACGCAAAAAAAATTAAGAAACTAAAAATTGCCATTTTAGAAAAAAAATATTGTAAGAGTATGATTTTCAATAAAAATACTAATATTTTTAAAACTATGAGTTAGATAAGTTTAAACCCATTTCGTGGAAATAGATATTTGAAACAGTTAAAAAAATTATCAACCTTGTTTTAAATTAGCTCATGTGTATAAATGACGTAGTATGTCTTTTTGTCAATCTGTTTTTATAATTTGAAATTAAATTGACTAACCTTTTGATGTTAAATAAAATAAACGTAAAATTTAACAATAAAGCCACTTGTCCTTTTGTCCATTTGTTAATACAAAATTCTTAGAACTACGGGGAACCTAATTTTGATACTATTACCCACACAACTTTTGAAAATATGATTAAAAACAAAAATATATTAAAATCAAAATATTAGAAAACTTAAAAGGCTGCTTTAAAGCAGTCCGGCTGCTATGGATGTTATTTGCTCAAATATGCGCTAGAATGATGGGAAAGTTGACAAAAATTCATATGTGTAGCTTTAACAGTAGCTTAGTAAACCTAATTTCCCTCATAGTGTTAAGCACTTACAGACGGACTGACGACGAGAATTGGATGGTGGCTTCGCTACTAAAATAAGTCAATTTTATTCCTATCCATTTGAAATAAAACACCCCCTTCAGCACGCCTCTGGTTGATAAATGTTAATTAAAATAGTTACCAGCAAGGCATTGTTTCTTGCAATCTCTGAAACTGATTACATTTTACCAAACATTTCTGAAATTATTACATAAATAGTATAATTAAAAATCACTTTACTTGATATAGCTGAAATATTATCAATTTGTTTGCAATGCATTAAATTATCACCTATGATATAAACGTGCATTCAAAAATTTAACGAATAACAGGCCATGTTCCGAAATCTTTGTTGGATTTTTTATGAATATATATTCACACAAAAATATAACACGATCTATTGGGCATTGTTTTGATAAATAATTATGGAAGAAAAAAATAATTTTATCGTTTAATTAGACCATAAATTGAAAATTTATAAAATCACTATGTTCAATGGATTGTTTGTTTTGATTAATATTCAGCTGTTTTCAAATTTAATAGTGTACACTTTTTAAAAGCGAAGCTTTTCTATTTTGATGAGGTTTAGCGAATTTATACTCTAAAGTAGTTTACTACTAGCCGATTTTTATAAGAGTTGAACCATTCATAATATTAGATACTCATATAGGTTTCGTGATAAAGTTACATAATTTTAATAGAATTATTGGTCAGAAAGAACTTCCCTTGTCCCTGGTTCAGTATGAAAATGAATTGTTTCGTTTATTAGGAAGGCTAATCCACCTCCTTTGTCTGTCCCTCTGTCTTTCCGAAGCATTGTGTAGCCAGGTGTTTTTTTAGGTTTTGATTTTTCTGTCAGCTTTGTTTCTTGTATGGCAGCTATCATGATGTTGTTATTATCCATGTAGTTAAGTAGTTCATCTATTTTACCATTTATACCATTGATGTTGTGTTGAAGGATCTTGAGAGTTGATTCACTGTTATCTTGTTGTTGTGGGGCACGGGGGTGTTGACGGGGGCTGCGGGGGGCTCGGGGATGTTGACGTTGTGAGGGGGGTTGCTGTTGACGGCAAGAGGGTGGCTGTTGACGGGGGAGGGGGGCTGCTGACGGGGGAGGGGGGCTGCTGACGGGGGGAGGGGGGCTGCTGACGGGGGGAGGGAGGCTTCTGACGGGGGGAGGGGGGCTGCTGATGGGGAGAGGGGGGCTGCCGACGGGGGGGTGGAGGGTTGCATTGTGTGGTTTTTTTGTGGGGAATTTTGCGGCGGTATGGGGTAGGTATTGCTCGGGGGGTAGGACAACGAGGGGGTGGGGGGCTGCAGCATGGTCCAAGCCAATGTGGTTGTTTTTGTCGCTCTTTGGATGTTTAAAGGCCTGAGCATTTGACATGGATCCATTCCAAACAGGATGAGCATTGTACAGATGTTGGGTTTAGTTTTAATTTGCAGATGTTGCATTTCCAGATGGGACCAGGATTTTGCTCGATTCCAGCTCTAATTAATAATAGCCAAAGCAATTTAGCTGGAAGAAATTGCCTTGTTGTCAGATAAGTTAAAAACACCAGTTAGCTGAGTGAAACTCATTGTCGGGCAGATGGAAAAACCGGGATGATGATGGTTGGTTGATGGTTGGGAACGGTTCTTGTTGACTCTTGGCATTCTCGTCGCTGATGGTGTTGCTGTTGGAATGGTGGAGATGCTGCGGAGAAGCGGCCAACGTAATCTCCAATTACCATTGTAAATCCTACTATTGCTAGATGTATAAAACTACTGTGTGGTTTCCTTTTTTAATATAGATTTTCAGAAGTTAAAGCTTTATATTTGGCATGTTTTATTATTTTCAAGTAAGGTCAGGTTTCTCTCTTTGGATATGAACCAAGCCTTTTGATCTCTAGGCAAAGAGAAATTTCTGGCTAAATAATTTTGCAACCTGGTTTCTTTTCTATGAAAAATATCACGTACTATAAATTTCACTCATATGAATAGGAAGAAATAAATAATTTATCATCCATTGTCTTATCTTTTTATCTCTTTTTATACTAATTTCTCGATATGACAGACAAAAAATATAGACAGAAAAGACAGACGGAGGGGGATAGCCTAAGACAGACATACAAACAAACATACAATGATAGACAGACATAAACAGACAGAGACATACAGACAAAGATAGACAGAGACAGGTAAACAATGATAGACAGAGACAGACAAACAATGATAGACAGAGACAGACAAACAATGATAGACAGAGACAGACAAACAATGATAGACAGAGATATAAGACAGAGACATACATAGACTATTAGACATACAGGCAAAGATAGACAGAGACAGACAGACAATTATAGGCAGACAGAGATATAAAGATAGACAGATAATAGTTGACAGACATAATCAGACAGAGACATACAGACAAAGATAGACAGAGAGAGACAGACATAAACTGACAGAGACAGACATAGACACATACAATAACAAACAGTCACAGACAGGCAAAGACAGACAGACAGTAACATATTGGCAAAAAGGACAGACGGAAAGTTACAGCCAGACAAACAAACATAGTCAGATGAAAAGATACAAAGACCAAGACAGATTTACAGCGACATAAATACAGATAGAAGGATCATACAGACGGATAAAATTGACATACAGACAGACAGACAGACACAGCAAGACAAAATACAGGCAGAAACTGACAGACAATGACGGATAGAGAGAGACAGACAAAGACAGAAACAGACAGACAAAGACAAACACAGACAGACAGTAATACAATTTGTATTATGGAAAGACATATAAAATGCCGTGGTACTTATGGACATAATTGTCCTTGTTATGGTTATGAATAAGATCATTGAGTATGAAAATAAGTATTGAAGTGAGAAAAATAGGAAGCAAGAGGGGAAATATTGTTTACTGTTTTTCAAAATTAGCAAGGACAATTTTGTCAAATGACTATTGGAAGTGCAGTAATAAAAAGGTTGCAAGCCCTTGGTAAAGCTTTTTATAGTGCCTATAAAAATGACGCCATACTAGCCTACCATTGGTCAATTAAAATGAACACTGGCATGCCATTGGTAATTTAGTCTGTGTATTGGTCATTTGTAGTGTATGATGTCATTTTTGTCACAAACAATAGACTTTATAAACAAACATGTCAGTCATAGGGGATCTACTGTAAAAATATGACATGTCAATATTTACATATATACGTACATAACCTAGTTATATATAAGTACATAACCTAGTTATATAATAGTTGCGCTGAAAGACAAAAGGAAACACATTGAACAAAAGACCTAAACGCTTTATAACCATGTCAATGAAAGGTGATCTATAATAACAATACAATATGTCAATATTTACATACAGACGTACATACATGCACAATCTACATAGTTATATGATAGCTGCGCTAATAGACAAAAGGTAACACATTGAACAATAGACCTAAACACTTTTATAACTATGTCAAATAAAGGTGATCTATAGTAACAATACTTATTTATATGAAGACGTACATACATACCCTTATTATATAGTAGCTGCGCTATTAGACAAAAGGTAACACATTGAACAATAGACCTAAACACTTTTATAACTATGTCAAATAAAGGTGATCTATAGTAACAATACTTATTTATATGAAGACGTACATACATACCCTTATTATATAGTAGCTGCGCTATTAGACAAAAGTAAACATATTGAACAATAGACCTAAACACTTTATAACCATGTCAAATAAAGGTGATCTATAGTAACAATACTTATTTATATGAAGACGTACATACATACCCTTATTATATAGTAGCTGCGCTATTAGACAAAAGTAAACATATTGAACAATAGACCTAAACACTTTATAACCATGTCAAATAAAGGTGATCTATAGTAACAATACTTATTTATATGAAGACGTACATACATACCCTTATTATATAGTAGCTGCGCTATAGGACAAAAGGTAACACATTGAACAATAGACCTAAACACTTTTATAACTATGTCAAATAAAGGTGATCTATAGTAACAATACTTATTTATATGAAGACGTACATACATACCCTTATTATATAGTAGCTGCGCTATTAGACAAAAGTAAACATATTGAACAATAGACCTAAACACTTTATAACCATGTCAAATAAAGGTGATCTATAGTAACAATACTTATTTATATGAAGACGTACATACATACCCTTATTATATAGTAGCTGCGCTATTAGACAAAAGGTAACACATTGAACAATAGACCTAAACACTTTTATAACTATGTCAAATAAAGGTGATCTATAGTAACAATACTTATTTATATGAAGACGTACATACATACCCTTATTATATAGTAGCTGCGCTATTAGACAAAAGTAAACATATTGAACAATAGATCTAAACACTTTTATAACTATGTCAAATAAAGGTGATCTATAGAAACAATACAATATGTCAATATTTACATACAGACGTACATACATACATGCATAATCTAGTTATATGATAACTGCGCTGATAGACAAAAGGAAACACACTGAACAATAGACCTAAACACTTTTATAACTATGTCAAATAAAGGTGATCTATAATAACAATACAATATGTCAATATATACATAAGACGTACATACATACATACATAATCTTGTTATATGGTAGCTGCGCTAATAAACAAAAGGTAACACATTAAACAAGAGACCTAAACAATTTATAACTATGTCAAAACTATAGATGATCAATAATAACAATACTTGTCAATATTTACATACACACGTACATACTTACATACATAACCTAGTTATATAGTAGCTGCGCTATTAGACTAAAGGAAACATATTGATAATAGACCTTAACACTTTATAATGATGTCAATTAAAGGTGATCTATAATAACAATACTTGTCAATATATACATACAGATGTACATACATAACTTAGATATATAGTAGCTACGCTAATCTATTCAATATTTCATACAGACGTACATAAATATCCTAGTTATAGATCAGTTGTTCTAACGACCAATAGAAAAGTGACAACTATTTAGTTGAGGTGATATGTAAAAAGTCACAATTTTTTAAATAATTAAACTGGCCCACTAAACGTTTAGAGAAGGTTCTATTTCAGGTTATTAACCTGCACCCTGCAAAAATTACACCTTTTGTAGGTTAAAATAATTGGTTGAAAAGTTTAGATACTATAATTGTGGAACCAACCAGTCAAAGTTAACAAGTACCCAAAGTTTTTGAGCCAGCGAATGATATAAATTAGTTTTAAACCTTTGGTACCAGTGAAATTTAAAGTCCAATATCCCCTCCCTTACTGATAAATATGTCATATAGAAGGATATGATGTGATGTCAATATAATATAAAAGGATGTCTGCTGTATTTCTACATAGATATATGTGTCAATATTTGTTAATAGTGATTTATAAATCTTTGATTAGGTGGATTTTGAATATAAATATGTAAAAGTAACAGGATGACTGTGCGTTTGTCTGTCTGTATGTAGGTTAAGATTTCTTTAACCACTGGACTGGTATGGTTCTCCTTTACACTAAAGCTTTTTTTATGTCCAGTGTAAATTAATAACTGTTTTAAGGTACCTCCCTCTTCCAATAGAAGTATATCCTTTTTATTTTTAAAACTAAAACCAAAAGTAGAGGGTCAACTCACCTCCTACCTCTTCCCTCAAGTACCCCTTAAGATATTTCATGTTTTGCCTTTAATTAATAACAAAAAAATATATAAATTAATAGAGTTGGTAACCAACGGTTTTTTTATTCTTAAAAGTTCTCTTTCAAGCACAATTTAAGTTTTTTTATTCACGAAAAAAATTCTTCATGAATTTTATCAAAATGAAATATTTATTTTTTCTACCTACCTATATTTAAGATAGCTTCAGATAGGCCCAGAGATGGTTTTAGACTATTTTATTTTTAGATTTAACCCTGAATATTGTTTAAGGCTTAGGTTTGTTTTATGCCCCCTTCTCAACCCTTTGAATACAGAGCCCCTAGAAGCTAGTGTCACAGCTGCTAGATGATAATTCCATCGTCCTAACTAATAATCTAAAATTTCTAATAATGTTATTGTGTTTAAAGTACCCTTATTATAATCCCATGACAGCCAGGAATAAGGTATCTCAAAGAAAGAAACCATTTACAGACTGTATATGTCGGCTAAACGTCATAAAATATAAGTGTACATAGCTGACAATAATTACTTACTAATGCTAATGATTACATAATAAAAAATATCTTTATCTTTCGTTGCAAATTTTATTGTTTTATCGAATATATCTTAATAATACTATAATAAAATAGCTTAAAACCATAAGACCTATGTGAACCTTACCTGAAATATAAAATCCAATTACTTTAGTAGTTTTTGAGATCTTAAGATTCAGACAAAAAATAATCCTTACTTTTCTATATAATAGGATATACGAAATCTGAATAATAACAATTTTATTAATCCATAATTTTACACTATGCAATATCTGGTACGAAAGTTAAATCAAAAATATGAAAATTGGGGAATTTTATTGTTACATCCGATATCCCAACCCTGATATCAATAAGAAAATTATCCAATAATAACATTGGGAGTGTGCCCCCATTGTTTTCTTATTTTTCTGGTTGAAAGCTCCTCCTTTGTTATCATTACTCCTTGTTAGTTTATAAGAGTAGCTGCTCTATAACTGTACTTGTCACTTGCATCTACGCCATTAGAGGCCTTTAGGTGCACTTAAGGGGTGGGTGTGGGAGTCGACCCTTGCCAATTTTTAATAGATTTTTTTCGGTGGGGAGGCGGGGTGGTATAATTTTTTTCTTGGTGTAATTTTACTTTGTAAGGGTGGTGGTACCCTCCCCTAAAAAAATTTCAAAATATTTCCTACCTTCACTTTGAGAAGCTTTAATGTAAAAGAGAACCATATAGGTACAGCAGTTAGCAAAATCCTTCGATATACTCAAAAACATAGACATCCTGTTATCAATCATATAAAAACATTATAGTTTAGAGGTCTTTCTTTGTTAATGCTGCGCTACTTATGGATATAATCATCTCTGTTTATTATAAAACAAACTAAGACGCATGTAGATACTTTAAAACTAAATCAATCAAAACCATCAGTAGCGCTACACTTAAATAGTATATGAATAAATTTAGGACTTGATTATAAAAGATCTGCTTTTATTTCACCACTGTGTTTTACTGTCATATTATTTATACTTAATACAAAATTAGGATAAAAGTTTAAACCTATTCGTTACTTCGAACTGACCAACTTACCCTGTATGAGATACGCTTCCTTTGTTTATAAAGAACTTACAAACAAACGCTAGTCATAGAGTAGCCTTGCTACTAATAGTTGATCTTCAATATATAGTAAACATTAAAGTAGGGATAAGTTGGTGTACTATCACTTTCACTAATTGTATTATATAATGAATTATTGATACAGCATTTTAAAACGCTGAACATCCTTTTTACTCCTATAAGTTTTATTAAAAGTGCCTTTTCGAGCACAGAACCCCTTTACTCCTTATGTTGAAATTAATTGAAAATAAGTAAAAAGAAGTTATCGTTTGTTTATTGTCGATTTAGGTTAGGTTATACTGGGTACTGGGTAGATTCTCAGTGTTAGGGCCTCTCCAAAGAGTCTAGGCTAAGAAAAAAATAACCTTCCCCCCTAAAACAGGGAGAGGGGATCGGTGGTCGATAGGCTTAAGGAAAAGATATAAAACTTTAACTCCCTTGTTTATCTTTTTTTTGCAAAATAAAAACACTTTAGGATATTATACACCGCGGGAATGATATCCAACCGAAATATTGAAGTATGGATTAGGTAATACTTGAAAAAGATTTAGAATAACAATTTTTGTTAGTGATTGAGTGTGTGTGTGTTCACGTGTGTGTATGACAGGAGCGTAGCAGCCATAAAACTATTCATGCGTCCATTCAATTGTTTGTAGGGATCTAAAGGGATAAGGCAATGGCCGATAAATAGATGAACATTCCCAATGATTATACATAAAATTACCCCTTCTGTAATTAAAATTAGTGGTTGAAATGCTTGAACACTCAACTTAATCAATCAACCAATAAAAAAAATCACAAATGCCCCAAAGTTGTTAACTCAACGAATAAGAAAACGTTATTATAAAACCTTGGGGACAAGTGTAATAAACAGTCTCCTATCTCTCTGAGTGGTTTGTCACTCGTTAATGTTATTAATCATACAGCCTATCGTTTCCATTCGTTAACTCTACTTTAGTCAATTAATGTTAAACACTACTATAGTGCAGCTACTATATTATAATTTACTGTTCTTTTTATTGATTAGTTTTTATAAGCATAATTGTCCTTGTTTCAACATTTTCTTTAAGTGTTCATATAAGTTATAATTGAAACAAATCACACGGGAATATATCACTAGAAAAAAAATTTTAAGGCTGCTTCTCTTTATTTAATTACTGAAAATTATGGTTTTATTCTATTTTTTAGGGGAGTTGGACAACACCCCTCGAAAAAGTTTAACCTCTCAATTATACATAAGCAAAAAATAAGACAATGGGGCATATCCTATCAATTTTCTAAGACTAGTCTATGAAGCTCTAACCTCTAGAGGATAAGGGCGAATTTACTTTTCTTTACAAAGAAAAGTTACAAAATTAAGGTGTGTTTTTTTCTTACTACTGAACTGATTGGGTTCTCTATTTTAAGAATTCACTTAGGTACTGTGATGGTTTCAGACTATTTCATTTTAAGTTTTAAAGTTGGGATGGTTTTAAGCTTTTTTTCTAGCCTATCTGACTCTTCGTAATGCGGGCCCCTAGATGCTAGGAATGCAGCCACTAGTTACAGGATAAGCAATGGAATTAGGGAAAGATAAATTTTGATTGATGGAAAAGTAGTTATTTTTCTTAAAGGGACTGTGAACGTAAATTTTTCTCATCTTAATATCAAATCTTAACATTATCTCATTCATAATATCTCACAGATAGAGCAAAACGCGCTTTTGTTTGCTTAAAAAACGGCTTTTTCCGACGATTTTTATAAGGTACAGGGAAAGGAAGAAATTTTCCGTATTATATAAAATGTCCATTAAATTGATTTTTTCTCCCATTATAGCTAAAATTAAACTTTTTCACATAGTTCTAGATTTTTCCTAACAGTTAAGCTGACTTTTAACATAATCCTTGCTTCAAACCAATGTATAGTTACTTAGAAATTGATAAAATAAGCAATATTTTTTATTGAAAACCAAATACAATAACAAAGCCAGAAACAGGTTTTTTATTATTATCCATTTAACTTTAGATGGCCCATCTCTCGCCCACCTTTAATTACAAATTTGTAAATAATAAAGACGCAATATTTCCTTATAAACAGTCTGATAAAAGTGTAAACTAATTCTCCAAAGTGGGTTATTTATTGTCCAACACAATAAAAAAGGATATTATTATTTTAAATAACCTATGAGATTCAACCCTTTGTAGACAGTGAGGTATTTTTTTGTCAATAATACGAATTTAAAATATGTCTTTATTACCTAATTACTACGTTATAAAAAAACTAATTGGCAATTTTATAGCATAAAATAAATCCTTAACAGTAAGTAAATTGTTTCAACTATATATGACGAGTTAAATATCCCTACAAACATTATAAGAATCAAAAACTTCAGATTTTCCCTGTTTTTTCCTTTTTCCCTTTCAAAATACCATAAAATCAAGGCATTATTTCTGGATATTTTTGTTAATAGGACGTTTTTGGTTGATCAGTGTAGTGAAATGTGCTTGGTAAATGTTAAGATTTGATAATCAGATGAGAAATTTTTACGTTCACACTCCCTTTAAGGTGCACTGTATCTTTGCCATAGATATAACATCTATTTATAAATTGAAGAGGCATTCTTGACCTGTTTTAGATATATACAAACCAATCATGGATTTAGAGATAAGTTAATGGCAAATAATTTCAAGGAACTAAAGATATAAGAAAATTGGTAATAAATTGGTGTACTTCCCCTATGATGGTACACAAAATTACCCCTTCTGTAGATTAAAATTAGTGGTTGAAATGTTTGAACACTTAACTCAATGAATTAACCCATCAAAGTTCACTAGATTCTCCCATAGAATTATATTGGTCTTTCATTCGTTGACTTAAAAAAGTTTGTGTACTTTAATTATATATTTTTAAAACTATCAATGTCCAAACTTTTTAACCATTACATTAAAACTTGGATCATGTAAAGAGGACGACGTAAAAGGGAAGACATCACCTTCATACAAAGTACTTGAAATATTAGAGCTAGGCCCTAAGTTGAGTCAGTTTATATGTTAAGCAAGTCATAACGCTTCTATGGACACATTGACATTGATTCTAGCTCATACCTAGCCCATTTGAGGTCAAATTGTATGAAGGTAATGTCTGCACTTTCTTGAAAAGCTTAAATGATCAAATCTTTTATTTATCATCATTGGGATGTACATCAACCTATCGTATTATACCTTTAGATCTCTACATTATTGAGAAATTTTATATATCTTTTCAATGCCCAATTCCGGGATTCCTGATTCTCAGTCTATTTAGATTTTGGCATTCGATGCGTTGCAATGTTACTTCATTGTTTATCAACACAAGAGATGTATTACCCTAGATACTCAATCAGGTATGCAATGATAAATCGTCCAACTTAAAAAGGAATTTCTAGCAGACGAATATTTTGGTAAGTCCCATATTCACTTTATCATGCTAGCTACAAAATGTTTAGTAGATAGGATTTTTCCAATATAAGATTTAAATATTGGAATTAAAACTATTGCTTCTTATGAACTAAATTCTGCTTTTTAAATTTTGATAGAAATAAATGGGAGGGGTGTGGTATTTTTCAATGGGGAACTATTGCACATCCAAACACCCTCACCTCCCAAAGAATTTCATAAAAAAACTTTAAGGGACCATTACTAAACTTTCTTAAAAATTGTATAACACTTTGTCTAGCCGTTTACGAGATCTTTTGGAACATACATAAACACAAAAATACTTCTTTATATGATAGAATTGCAAATATATAACCAACCAATATTTGCAGCATGCAATATGTAATATCATGGAAAATTTCACTTTGTAAAAGTGAGGCTTTTTTATAATTAGGGTCTGTGCATCCAATTGTACGTAATTTAGGCATGTTAGAATTGTTCTATCGATTTAAAACTTTAGATTGTTATTGCTGTAGCTGCTAGGTACGATTTAGAAAGTGTGGCAACTCTACAATCGTTACCAAAAGTATGTACATCCATTTAAAATGGCTATTTTTATTTTTGCATTTATCCTATTCACCAATTTTTTTAGCAATAATTATATAACAACAAGGTGCAAT
This sequence comes from Acartia tonsa, assembly GCF_053477335.1. Taxonomy (NCBI): domain Eukaryota; kingdom Metazoa; phylum Arthropoda; class Copepoda; order Calanoida; family Acartiidae; genus Acartia; species Acartia tonsa. The sequence continues at coordinate 27,982,379 of NC_137266.1, read as the reverse complement.
ATTTCAATTGACTTCTCCTTAATCTAAAAACAATAAGTATAATCCTTAAGCAGAAACCTGTACTTAAGCAATTTTGCAACTTAAATACAATGTTATTTAGACTTATAAATTGATATTCTGTTTTGCAAGAGCATTGTTTTATGAATGTTGTCATCCTTGTCTAAGGAAAATTTCACCTTTTTTCCATGTCTTTACTGTTAAAGTAGCTTAATGTGTATCTTTGTGTGTTTATAAAGTTTCTTTATTTTTTTTATAAATAATGTACGACAAGTTATTATGTACATGATATTCTCAACACTTTTTAGATTTCCAAAATATAGTATCAGTCCTCATATTTGCATGTAACAAATTAGTGTGATAACTAATTTAAGTTTGTTAGAATCTTATTTTTTTATTTTAAGTTTGCCTAATGATTTTTGAAACAATTTGGTACAATTCTAAAAGCGTAGGAACTTTATCTGTACAAGAAAATCCATATAATATAAAACGCCTTTTTAGTCTTTTTTGCACATTTATATTACACTTTCTAACTTTCATTTTTTATTATTTTTGGAACAGTTATTTTTATTATTGATTATCATACAGTGTGTGTAAGAACAGCATCTCTGTAATCAAGTATCATATGTTTATATTAAGAAAAACTTCAGAAAGTTTTTGCTTTTCTATAATTAGTACGTCAATAATGGATAGCTTTTTTCGTTAATTTAGGCAAGAAGATTTGCAACATATTTACCTATAATTTTGTCAAAACTTATACAATATTTATATTTTGTATATTCAGTTCTGACACTCTACTAGAGTTAATATTCGTCTGTCATACCGTTTCAGAGCTTCGCATTTATGGATGTTGTCATCCTTATTCACATATAGATATGGCTTATAATAAAAAAAAGGCCACTAATAAATGAAGCCAACAAAAAAAAATTGGGGAAAATAGAAAGCTTTGTTTTGATGACCCTTGGTTATTCATGCGATCATAATCCTCATACATTGTTGTTCATACAATGAAGAAAATTATCATTGTATAAAAGAGGCAGAATAATTGACATACTCTAATATTTCTCCAACCACTGGACCAATTGAGTTCCTCTTTTAAAAGAGGGTTTTTATGTTATTGAAGTGGTTTAGTAGCAAAAAAGCATAAAACCAAAAATAAATCCATTGAGATAAGATTCCATAGAATAATGCATAAAAATTTACGAAAAATCAAAAATGCCAGTTAATTAATTACTTCTATACTATATTGATCGACAATATTTTTATAAATTAAAACTTTGAGTTAATTCATTCTAATACTAGATCATATTTGTTTTTTAGTTGTTTTTGGGGGCATAAAATTTCAAACGCCTAAAACTGAACTCATCAAACGTGTTTAGTCACCTATAAAATCCCTAATTTTCATTGACAGATACAAAGGTACTGAAAAATAGACAAATTTTAGTTCTATTATATACAGATAGAGAGAAGGATGAACTATAAATAATTTATTGGTTGGAAAAAATCGTCAGTTGACAATAACACTAATGGTGGTATGTAATTTACGTACCCTTAAAGACTTCTAAGACATCAAGCCTTCACACCCTATGATATCATAATTTTTTTTTTTTTTTTTTTATTATCTGCTCCTATCCTTAATAATGTGTTTTTATATTGATCATTATTATTTAATACCTATATTTGCGACAACTTTTACTACACAGAAACTCCCAATTTTCAACAACAACAAAATCCCCAGCCCTCTCGGACAAGTTCGAACCCATAATCTATGGATAAGGAAACCAACATTCTATATACTGAGCTATGGAGGAGACCAATCATCCTGTGCAAAATTAGACAATGTAGACAAAAATTTATGTCTTATACTATACTTTAAAATTTCACATGTTTTTATATTGGTAATCTTAGCTCAGGGGTAGAGATGAGGATTCAGTTTTGCATCGATTTAAGTAGGAAGGTTGTCAGTTCGAAACTACCCAAACACTAAATATCATTTTCACTCCCTGATATAATAAGTAATATTTGGTAAAAGTTTACATATTTACATTGTATTAACAGTCACTTAAAATATCAAAAAGCTATTTTTTAAAATTTGCTTTCGTAAGTCTTGAACTCGCATCCAAGGTAGACAAGGAAATGAACTGAAAAAAAAAATAGATTTCAGCCAGGATTTGAACGCTTGATCATTATAACCTGAAGCCAGTACTTTGCCCACTGAGCTATGGTGGACACCAATTTTTATGCACAAAATTAGACAACGTACACAAAAATTTATGTCTTATAGTATACTTTAAAATTTAACTTTATTTCAAAATGGTAATCTTAGCTCAGGGGTAGAGATGAGGATCCATTTTTGAAATGATTCAAGTCGGAAGGTTGTCAGTTCGAAACTACCCAAACACTAAATATCATTTTCACTCTCTGATATAATAAGTAATATTTGGTAAAAGTTTATATATTTACATTTACATTGTATTAACAGTCACTTAAAATATCAAAAAGCTATTTTTTCAAATTTCTTTTTCGTAAGTCTTGAACACGATCCAAGGTAGACAAGGAAATGAACTGAAAAAAACAAATCATAGCCGGGATTTGAACGCTCGATCATTATAACCAGTCACCAACACTTTTCCACTGAGCTATGGAGGACAAATTTTCAAATTTAAAATTAGACCATTTACACAAAAATTTATGTCTTATAGTATACTTTAAAATTTCACATGTTTTCATAACGGTCATCTATCTAAACTATTATATTTTAGCGTAAGCGGGTTAATTTTTAAAAATTTGACGCGGCAAGAAATTACACATGTTGGTGTGTTAATTCAACAATCAACATGTTTAAAAATTATACCTATTTAATGTCGTCTTTGTAAAAATTATTAGATTAATTTTAAATTGATTATTAAACATGCCAATAAGATATGTAAAGTACTTTCTGAGATATTTATCTTATCTTAAAAAAATCTTTCTTTATTTTACTTTGCGTACATATATATAGTAAATACACATATAATAATCCTAAAAACGATATTCTTTTAACAATATACATCAAAAAACAGTAAAGGAAAAATAGGGTTCTCCAAAATCCTTTTTTTAAAATTGAATATATTCAATAAATTTAAACAAAAGAGTATTTTAATGTCGGCGGAACGTTTTTTAGCTTAATAGATTAATAGTCGGGGATTGGAAAATGGAAGAAAAAGATTAATAGTAGGGTAAAAGACAATGGAAGAAAAAGATTAATATTCAAGGAAAGAACAATGGAAGAAAAAGGAGGGTTGATTAACCCCCATTATTAATTTTGTTGTGGGTTGTAAAAACATGACCAATTTTTGTTTGTTATTAATGCGGCTTTTGTGGCACAGGGGTACGTTGTACGGCTAAGGTTGTGGCTGTCCAAGATCGACTCCAGGCAGGAACATTAATTTTCAAAAAAAAATTTTTGTTTAACAAAACAGACTGAAAAATATATTTAACATCTTATTATATCCAGTTTTCTATAAATATAAAAATGCAAAATCATTTCAGATTAAAGCCAGTGTTATATAATAATAGTTAATAATACGATGCTTTAAATAACTATTACATATTATATTACTCTCCCTACCCTCCAAACATACAAACACACAGACAAATACCCTGTTACTTTATAAAATTTTGATTTTTATATCCACAGAAGTCTTCACAAAATTTGTACTAATTCGGATTAAATAACACTAATTTGAACTGGCGTAGCTTTGTGGTAAGTTACCAGTCATTTTTTATTTTAGATTTTACTTTGTCTCTAGCTTGGTCCCGTGTTCAAATATCCGCGGTCAAAGAAAAAAAAATTTAATTTTCTTATTTTCTATAATGTAAATAATGGTAAAATAAAATAAAAATAAAACTGATTTTGAAAAGTCCCTTTAAATCTTAGAAAAGGCAAAGACTACAATCATAGAAATCTGCAAACAAATTGATTGTTTCATAATTTCCCCATTTTTAAAACATCTAGCTAAAAACCTTCTAATCAAAATAATTCTATACAATTGAAATATTAGGGGATAATTTATAACAGTCCTTTGCTGCTTGAGAAAAATTATTTGAATTAGAATTAATACTAACCAATAATCAAATTTTTTGTTTTCTATATTTTAAACGGTCGCTGATGAAATTACGCAACCTACGAATTTCTCTCTCTCTCTCTCTCTCTCTTTCCTCCTATAATATTAAGTATCCCTCAAAGCTTATAGGAGGTCGCCGGTTCAAAACCTTCCACGTAACTTATCAAGAATTCCAGTTCTATTGCCCGCATGTATCATAAACTATTAAAGCTATCATCCATATAATAAAGTAACAGAATGTTTATTTGTCTGTCTGTTTGTTTGTGACAAAGGATCTCGCTAACCCCTAAACCCATATGGTTCTCCTTTACAGGGTAGCTTATCATAGGTTCTGGGAAGGTTTCTAACTATTTTGGAAGAGGGTAACACCACCCACCCAAGAGAAATCGCCCTGGGAAAAAATTACCCCCCCCCCCTCCACACAACAATATCTTTCTTTCTCTTTCTCTCTCTCTATAAAGATAAAAATATTTTTTTAATCCCCGAAGTGGTTTCGATCTTAGGTGCTTCAGACTGCTTGGATAAAATATTAACAATAAAACTAATCCACTGAGCTAAAGAGGAAAGTTTAACTACACTGTTAATTTAAACAATTAGTATAAAGTATTCTTTAAAATATTTAGGGCCTTGGAAGTCAGTTTGAGGCTTGGTGATAATTTTTTTTAATTACCTTTTTAAAGATATTAAGTGACTTCAAAATTAGTTTTATTTTATTTATTACCGATATTGTTTACAATGTCATAAAAAGAAATATTCTATAGAATATTTAGGGCCAAGGAAGTCGGTTCGAGGCTTGGCGAATTTTTTTTTTAAATTGCTTTTTTAAAGATTTTAAGTGACTTTTCAAAATTAGTTTTAGTTTTATTTTATTTATTTAATAAAAAATTCAATTTTCTTTTAAAGAAGTGAACCACTGATCATCATACTCCATTCTCTCATATCATACCACTACGCTATGAAAGAATAGCTATAAAAAGCAATATCAATAATGTATTAAAACAGAAGGAAACAATAATTTTCACTAATTTATCTAAACCTGGATAGTACATCCAGGCATTTCTAGTGATCTATATATTGGGGGCTCAATATTTATCAGGGAAGTAGGCATATTTTAATTTGTATAATTTTTTTACCAAAATATTTTTTTATCTTAAAATATTAAGAAGTAACCTTTTTAGTCTGTAGCGAAGGATCTTGCTAACCACTGAATCGATATGGTTCTCCTTTAAAGTGAAGCTTCTTATAGGTCCTATGGGACTTTTATTGAATTTTGATGGTGACCCCTAAAATGGTGGGTCCACGCATTACGTGCATGACAGATATCTCGAGTTTTTTCCGTCTTAATTTCTTACGACTTTTTATACAGTTTTGTATTGTGGGAGGCGTAGTTAGACAAATTAGTTGGGGGGGAAAGTACCAATTCAACGGTGGGCGTTCATTTCCGCATGCTATCACTTCAGCATATTGTTTCATCAATACACAAAAGCAAATTAAATTAGAAGGGGTATACAGTAGTGGGTATAATGGATCTAAAGGGATAATGATAATAAGACAATGGCCGATAAATTAATATATACCCCAATGATGATACTTAGAATAACCCCTTCAGTAGATTAAAATTTGTGGTTGAAAAGTGTGAACAATCAACCTAATGAAGCAACCAATTTAAATTGACCCAATCCCCAAAATTGTTAAGCCAAATAATGAAAAAACGTTATTTTAAGACTTTGGGGACTATTGTCATTGCCCACTCTTTCTCTGCTGTACAAAGTTTATACTGTGTTAACAAGGACAAAAGGGATGAAAAGTAGAAAATATTTTTTTTCATGAAATAAAAGAAATATATTTTTTTCATTAAATAAAACAAATATATTTTATATATCCAAATATTGTAGATCCTAAATAAATTGAGTTGATTAATTTAACACATCGTATTATAGACATCTTTCCGTGGATAATAAGTGAAAACAAGGTTCCAAATGCCTGAGCTAACAAAACTGGCGCTAATCTTATGATATTTACTTTAATACTCATGTAAAATTTCTGTAATATTAATAGTAATAGAGTAGCCCCGCTACTAGAAATCATTTTGTTTTTTACCAACTAAGAACTTACGGCAAATTTTCAGATATTTAAATTAGATAGCCTGATATCTAGTTGCCGAATGTGTACGCAGTTTCCTGGGTGTTTCCTCATCCTCGCTCAATATTTACTACTAGCTACAAATCTTCAAACTTCCCTTAAAAAAATCAAAATTTGAATGTGTAAACGATTTATACAATATACATTATAAATTTGAATTTTTTAAATTTTGATTTTTTTTTTTTTGAAGTTTGAAGCTTTTTTAGCTAGTAGTAAATATTGAGCTAGGATGAGGAAACACTCAGGAAACTGCGTACACATTCGGCAACTAGATATCAGGCTATCTTAAATTAATTTTTTTAAAAGAAATAATAGTTGATTATTAAAATCTCTTCTTTTCCAACTTTGTTTCAAAAATTAATTTAAATACTAAGAAGAAAAAAATAATTAATCATGTGTACTTTCTTTAAGAGAAATAATTCTTTAATTTATACATGGGAACGTTTTATGGGGGCGGTTCAAAAAAGTGGTTTATTCACCACCAATAATTAAGATTTAAAAAAAATAAAAATCTATATAATAATGTATTTTATATATGTTATAAATTTAATTCCTTAGTAAAGTTTATTTGAACAGTTACAAGCAACTTTAGATCAAGTATCTATTAATTTGAATTCGTTCGCATGTGTTCAAATAAGTTCGTATCAAAGTGAATTATGTTTACAGGAATAAATTTAGTTGAAATATGGATCTTGAAATTGTTGACGAAGTTTATCTATAATTTGAAATGTCTGTCAGCTTGTCAATGTAACTTTTTTTCTGCTTTTATTTTTAATTTTTATATTTTTTTGTATTTTCCTCAGAGCTTTTGAAACAGAGTGACAGATTAACAGGTAGAAAAACAAAGTGAGTTACAGAGTAGATTTGCTTTAAAAAATGTGTTTATCTGCCAACATTTTAATTTTGTTAGTGAGTGAATAAATATTAGTTTTTTAAAAGCAAAGATTTTCTATAATTAGGGTCTATCCGTCTGTATGTGAGTTTATCATTATGGGACAGTTAGCTATTCTGGTTAATTTATTTGAAATATAGGTGTTCAAGTCAATTTCAGGCTCCAGGTATGATCCTGCAGGTCCTGATCCTCCAGGTCTCCAGAATGATTTAAAAGCCTCCTGTGACCGCAATTTTTAACATAGAGCCTTCAAATTTTAAACTTAAGCTTTTCTTACACGCCTACATAACGTATCAAAATTTTATTAAGATCCGCCGTTTTCCCGCTGACCGCCGACTGCGGTGGCTGGCAGGTGCCAAGTACAGCTGCGGCCGCAGAAATTTATGTTTTGAGATTTCTAATATAAAATTTATATAAATATAAACATTTTCTGAAAAAAATATTTTTCTAGCTTCAAAGATAAAAAATGAAAATTTTAAGTAGAAAAGGACTTAAAAACAAAGGTTGTTAAATAAAAGGGTGAAGAAAGCGAAAATTGACTTAGGTTCAGTTATAGTCGGAAATTCATTATCCAACAAGGGCCATGCACTGAGATAATAGAGAAGGGGGGGGGGCGTTGAGCCCTACCCCCAACCGATAAATGTGTGGCAAGGGGCTCCAGGTTCAGGTGCTGCAGGCTGGAAGGTAACTTCTGGACAGGTATAAATGAAAAAAAAATTAGTTTTAAGAGTTAGAGATCAACTTATTCAACCAAATATGCATCATTTGGGATGTCATGAGCATATATAAAGAAAAAATAAAAATCAGCCTCCAGGTTCAGGTCCTGCAGTTCTCCAGGTAAATTCTGGACAGGTAAAAACTGAAAATTTTTAATTTTATAGTTAGAACAGAACTCATTTAACAAAAGTTTCTACTTTATTGATGGTATGAACTAATTTGAAGAAAAACTTGAAATCAGGCTCCAGGTTCAGGTCCTACAGGCCTCCAGATAAATTCTCAACAGGTAAAAACTGAAAATTTTTATTTTTGAAGTTAGAACAAAACTTATTTAACAAAAGTTGCTACTTTATGGATAGTGTTAACATATTTGAAGAAAAATTTTAAATCGGGCTCCAGGTTCAGGTCCTACAGGCCTCCAGATAAATTCTCGACAGGTAAAAACTGAAAATTTTAACTTTTAAAGTTAGAGTATAACTTATTAATCAAAAGTTGCTACAATATAACTAGTATTAACCAATTTGAAGAAAAATTTTAAATTAGGCTCCAGGTTCAGGTACTGCAGGCCTCCAGGGGAATTCTGGACAGGTTAAAAACTGAAAATTTTTAATTTTGAAGTTAGAACATAACTTATTAAATTAAAGTTGCTACTTTATGGATAGTATTAACATATTTGAAGAAAAATTTGAAATCGGACTCCAGGTTCAGGTACTGCAGGCCTCCAGGTGTAGTCTGGACAGGTAAAAACTAAAAATTTTAAATTTAAGGTTAGGGCATAACTTATTTAACAAAAGTTGCTACTTTATGGATAGTATTAACTCATCTGAAGAAAAATTGGAAATCAGGCTCCAGGTTCAGGTGCTGCAGGCCTCCAAGTGGATCCTGGACAGGTAAAAACTAAAAATTTTAACTTTTAAAGTTAGAGCATAACTTATTAATTTAACGTTGCTACAAGATGACTAGTATTAACCAATTTGAAGAAAAATTTTAAATCGGGCTCCAGGTTCAGGTACTGCAGGCCTCCAGGTGAATTCTGGACAGGTAAAAACTGAAAATTTTTACTTTTAAATTTAGAACATAACTTATAAAATCAAAGTTGCTACTTTATGGATAGTATTAACATATTTGAAGAAAAATTTGAAATTGGGCTCCAGGTTCAGGTATTGCAGGCCTCCAGGTGGATCCTGGACAGGTAAAAACTAAAAATTTCACTTTTAAAATTAGGGAATAATTCATTTAATAAAAGTTGCTACTTTATGGATAGTATTAACTCATTAAATTAGGGGTATTGTGTCTACTTGTTGGAATTTTACCACAGTTAGAGCAGTGTATTTCCTGCAGGCTTCCTTTAGTGACTGACCTGTTGACAATATGTTTTTTTTTTTATTTTAGTCAATTGATATTATTTTTTTTGCAGATATAATTCAAAATGTAACAAAATGGTTGGATTTAACTTGAACCTTGAGCCCGATTTAAAATTTCTCTTTGAATTAGTTAAATAGATATAGTTCTAACTCTTAAGTTAAATATTTTAATTTTTTCATGTCCAGAATCCACCTGGAGGCATACAGTATATGAACTTAGAGCTCGATTTCAAATTTTTCTTCAAACAAGTTAATACTATCCATAAAGTAGCAACTTTTGTTAAATAAGTTTTAACTTCAAAAATATAAATTTTCAGTTTTTACCTGTCCAGAATTCACCTGGAGGCCCCGCAGTACCTGAACCTGGAGCCCGATTTCAAATTTTTCTTCAAATATGTTAATACTATCCATAAAGTAGCAACTTTCTTTAATAAGTTATGCTCTAACTTTAAAAGTGAAAATTTTTTGTTTTTACCTATCCAGGGCCCACCTGGAGGCCTGCATTACCTGAACCTTGAGCGAGATTTCAAATTTTTCTTCAAATGAGTTAATACTATCCATAAAGTAGCAACTTTCTTTAATAAGTTATGCTCTAACTTTAAAAGTGAAAATTTTTAGTTTCCCCTATCCAGGATCCACCTGGAGGCCTGCATTACCTGAACCTTGAGCCAGATTTCAAATTTTTCTTCAAATGAGTTAATACTATCCATAAAGTAGCAACTTTCTTTAATAAGTTATGCTTTAACTTTAAAGGGAAAATTTTTATTTTCTACCTATCCAGGATCCCCCTGGAGGCCTGCAGTACCTGAACCTGAAGCCCAATTTCAAATTTTTCTTGAAGTTAGATAATACTATCCATAAAGTAGCAAATTTTGTTAAAGAAGTTATGCTCTAACTTTAAAAGTGAAAATTTTTAGTTTTACCTGTCCAGGATCCACCTGGAGGCGTGCAGTCCCTGAACCTGGAGCCCGATTTTAAATTTTTCTTCAAATTAGTTAATACTATCCATTAAGTAGCAACTTTTGTTAAAGAAGTTTTGCTCAAACTTTAAAAGATAAAATTTTTATTTTTTACCTGTCAAGGATCCACCTGGAGGCGTGCAGTACCTGAACCTGGAGCCCGATTTAAAATTTTTCTTCAAATTAGTTAATACTATCCATTAAGTAGCAACTTTTGTTAAAGAAGTTATGCTCTAACTTTAAAAGTGAAAATTTTTATTTTTTACCTGTCCAGGATTCACCTGGAGGCCTGCAGGACCTGAACCTGGAGGCTGATTTTTATTTTTTCTTCATATATGCTCATAACATCCCAAAAGATGCATATTTGGGTTAATAAGTTTATCTCTAACTCTTCAAACTAGTTTTTTTTTCAATTATACCTGTCCAGAAGTGACCTTCCAGCCTGCAGCACCTGAACCTGGAGACCTATCAAAAAAATTTTAAATATAAGGAAAATACACCCCAAAACTAAACTTTTTTCCCAAATAACCTATCCTCTCACTCCTAAGACAAGGCCTATACTCCCTGTTTACGCAAAAGTGTCAGATCCGCCCCCCCCCCCCCCCCCACATATCAATCAAACAACAAACCTTTTGATTTCATGAACTTTTTTTGTAAGGCTCTTGTGACCGCAATTTTCGACTTAGAGACTTGAAATTTTAAACCTAAGCTGTTCTAACATGTATACATGACATATTTAAATTTCATAAAAATCCAGCGCCGTTTTCTTACCGACTTTTGTCTGCAGCGTCCGGAAACTGCCAAGTACAGCTGCCGCCGCCGAAATTTATATTTGGGATTTCTAATATTATCCTATTATATAAAGTAGTAAGCGTTTTTTGTCTGTCCTGAAGGATCTCGCTAACTGCTAAACCATTATTCTTCTCCTTTACTGTGAAGCTTCTTATAGGTCCTGGGAAGGTTTTGGAGAGAGTTTCTTTACCCCCCTCCCCCCAAAAATATTTTTTAACTCTTTTTAAACGCAAATTTAAAATGGGATAAGGTCGACTTTTCCCCCTCCTACCAGTGCCCCTAGAGGCTTCTAGGGGTGTAGCCGCTAGTATATACATAAAGGTAAACATTTTCTGAAAAAAATTCTTCTTCTAGCTTTAAGAGTACAGAAATTACAGCCTTTTGAAATTTCTAAGTAAAAACGGCCCTAAAAAAAACAAGGTTGTTCAATAAAAAAGTAAAAATTACTTTGATCCACTTATTGTCGGAAATTTAATATCAAACAGGGGACTTGCACAAAAATTTCTAGCCGTCTAGCTCTAGTAGAAACCGAGATAACAGAGTGAACGTTCAATCCCCCCCCCCCTCCCCTCGACCTATTAAGGTCAATAAAGGGGACCAACCGATAAAGGTAAAACATAGAGTAAATTCGCTACTAAAAATAAACTGTAAAGTCATCCTAGAATTAATCAAAATTTTTACTTAGTTTCTTGCGAAGAAATCTGCGATAACGTCACTAATTCTTAAAATTATTATCTATGCTTTTGTCATACAAAATTTAATTCTTTAATAATTTGTATTAAATTTAAATATGGAATGTAAATATCATAAGTAGAAATTATTTGTTTCTATCAATGCGTTGCAAAATTTTAAGTTCGCCAAATTTAAGATATGTCAGAGAGCCAGACCCACCATTTTAGAAGTCACCATTTTGATTGGCGGGTTCTTTAAGATGAATCTCAAAAAGTTTCAACCAATAATTAAAATATACTTAAGGAGTAATTTGTGTAATATCATCGGGGATGTAAATCATTGTCTTATCCTTCAAGATCCCTGTTTTCTATAAATGATTAAGAAGTTTCTACGTTTTCAAATTTATACATTTTTTTAATCAATCAAGATTTTAAAGCAATAGAACAACTTTTACTTTATTTCACTGTAGATTAAATGAAAGATTTCTAACATTTTTACATTTCTATTTATCCCAGTATATTACAATTTCATCTGCCTTTATAAGTATGTATAAGATGAGATAAATTACGGGATAAAGACATAAATAAACTTATCCTATACAGTAAAGTAACATGATGACTATTTGTGTGTCTGCCAAGTTCTTTTACATTATTAGATTGGTCATTCCTTATTTTCAGAGAAATTTAGAATTACGCGAGGTTAATTTTAAAACTTAAAGAGATACATATGCCTAAATCATTATTATACTTGCTGCGCCCTTTGTGCATTCACTTGGGGGTAAAAACTAATATATTTTTAAAAAGGTTGGTATGGGGAGTAAACACCCCTTTACTTAACTCCCCCCCCCCCCTGGACAGACGTCTTTTCCTCTAGCTATAATAAAGAGTAGTTTTTGCAACCCCCAGTCGATTATTTTTTGGCAGGCCCAATCATTTAGCTTTAAATATTTTTTTTTTTATTTTCATTTAATTTTCTGTTTTCGCCTGAAAAAATGAAAATAAAATAGGCCTTTCCCATAGGCTTATTATAAATTATGTATAATGTAAATCTGTTTTAATCTTTGTTTAGAAACAAATAGATAAAAAAATATAACAATAGCCTGAGAAAAAATATATATATACAAATAAAATTACTTTTTTGATATAATACTTATTTGATATGAATATTATTTGAAAGAAAAAAAACGTTAAAAATTTATCAAAATAAATTCATATCATGTAGTTCATAAAAAGAATCTTGATTATTAACAAAATTAGAGCAGAGTTACTCAATATCTATAGAACAAAATTTTGTAAAAATATAATTGATTAACTAATTCGTGAGTTTCACTTTGTCGATATTGCATCATTATTATGATTTATATTTCATAAATAATCTCACTTTTACAAGGGTCTTATTCTTCTAGTCTTTAAATATCTCGTAAATTGCTGGATTAGTCATTACCGACTTTTTAGATTTTTTAATAATATACCTGGGAATGTTTTAGGCTACTGAGGGGGATGAGAAACGCCCTCTTAAACCTATGTGTAGAGACTATTCCCTTTTACTCAATACCACTGGAAGATAGGGGCCCAGCTGCTATCATAGTTATATCATAATTTCATCTTTTATTTTTGTAGCAAACAAATCGAACTTAAAATGGCAGTTTGTCAATCGAGAATGTCAAAGAGAAATCACAATACCCTTATTTCATCACCCCTTGCATAACCCTTTAATATAAAAGATTACAACATTACCCCCCCCCCCTTCACTCATACCCCACCCAACCTCTAGTTTTTAAAATTATCGAATATTTTTGCTCTAATTTGTAAGGGTTATTTTCATTTCAATACATTTAGAAGTATTTTTAGAGAACAGTGAAAATTTATTTAGCATCGGCATACCCTGGTTATAGTGTAGCTTCACTAATAAATTTTGTTACTTTATATTAACACCTTTAATCCTTTGCTCGCAAAGATTACAATAATAGTTATTGACCGAAATATTATTTACAATTAAAATAATAAAGCTGCTACTTTTTAGAAATTTCAACGTTCTTCAAATTAGATTTTTTGAGACATCTTAGCAAATTTTTAGTTTTAAAGTGTGTAGTTTTGAGACAGTCAATTTATGGAGTAATTTTTAGATTTTAATATTTAACACAAAGAGAGACCAATATTAATATTATTGCAATGCTATTAATTCATAAATAAAGTTAGGTCTGCTTCAGCTAATATCAACAATTAAATTAATTCGAAAAAAAATCACGAAACCTATACGTGTTTTTCAGCTGTCGTTGGGGGGCCACACATCGTAAAATTGATGACCTCTCCATTTGCCCCCCAAATATTATTTTAAATTTTATTCGCTTGTTGGTTATACCTTATACCTGGGTCTGCTTAACTGTGTGTCTTTCAAATTTTAAGTGTATTAGAATTTTGTGTAAAACTTTAATTGACTAAAAATTTTTTGTAATTTTAGAAAAACTTGAAAGTTTAGTTATTTACCCATCGGAAGAAATTTTGACAATTGTTTTCTTCAATAAACTTGTCTCTGCCACATATTGATCTATATGATTATTTGAATCTCTAACCTGAGGGCATATAATATAGTTGTGCAGTTAATTCCGCATAGAACGGCTTAATTTTCAAATTTTCAGTTAAAAGGAATTATTGTATCAAAGATATCTGAACAAGTTTATTTCATGATCAACTACAAAAGGATTAATCATATTTAAGGACGTCCAAGCTTTTTATTTGGAGGCGGGTACACTAAGGTTTGTGGGGGGAGGGATAAAATGAGGGGTTTATAATTTGAGGGGGTTAAACGCCCCTTTAACCCCCTTCCCAATTGATGTATATGACCATATTCTTATTTGCTACCATGTCTGCGATTATGCAACCACATGCCAATTTGATTATAGTGGAAGTGATAGGATGCCACATGAATATAGGATTTTATCCTTGCATAACATCTGCAAACTTGCAATGGCGAGGCTATAAATATATAGGCAACCTCTATTTTAAAAACTACATTAAACTTTTTGATACTAGAGCGGTGGCATCCCTAGTTTCTTAGGTTATTCGAACGCCTTTTTTTTATAGAAATAAAATAGCTTCAAACCATCCAGGAAACTATAATAAGCTTCACTGTAAATGAGAACCGTATCGGTTGAGCGGTTAGCGAGATGCTTCGCTAGAGACAAAAAAAGCTTACAACTTCATAATATAGGAGTGTGCTTTCGCTGGGGTAAAAATGCAGCGTTGCATTTTAGTCATTACAGGCAACCAAGTTATATAATAGCAGCTACTGCTATAAGTCTCGCGCAAATGGATAAACACCATTAATCTCTAAATGTTTTTCTTTTGGATTTGCTGATTTGTATGTTCCGGTCAGTGGTGTGCACAGGATTACTCCAAGAATCGTAGTTTTTTTTTTGTGGGGAGGGTGAAAAAAAGAAAAGGAAAGCTGCTCTCATTGAGATAAAATATTACAATCTAAAACAAGATTATCTAGATAAGATGTCTTATTTATTGCAGCATAAAAATCTTGCTTCATATGTAAATTTGTTAAAATCTGTAGATGAATTAAAAGAAGAATTTAAAATAGGTACAGAAGAGCTTGACAAGGCTCTGGAGAATTTGGTTGAGACCATAAGCCATCAAGTTACAACTCTTTTAAATCCAGTTGGGACAAATGCTGTTGATAAAGCTTATAAATTTAGAGATCATATTAAAAGAATAAGGAATGATTATTGCAGTGATTATTGCAATTGGACATCAATATGATTATTTTATGCACCAAAAAAAAAATTCAGCTCTGTATGCATGATACTCATATTTCATCTTTCTTATAGGGATCCATACCTTAAGTTTGGACCTTTTAAGTTTAATCATCTTAATGCTGAACATGTTATTGGAGTTGGGCATGATGTTCTTAATAGAGATGAAACAAATAATATGATAAAGGATTCAAAAGGCTTTGCTAAGGCTTCATATGCTGAAAGCAATAGCGAAGATGATACTTCTTTCCAAGTACACACTTCTAAAACAGAATTCCTAAATGAAATTTTCCATCCCTACCTGAAAAGAATTTCAATGAACCTAAGATAACAAGATACTACATATCTGGATTTTTAATGCAATCTATATCTTGATGAAAGCTTTGTTGGAAGAAAGTTTAAATATTTTGACTTCCCATCCATCATACGTCTATTTAGAGCTCTATTCATATGCAATCATCACAATAGATAGATAGATAGATAGATAGATAGATAGATAGATAGATAGATAGATATATAGATAGATAGATAGATAGATAGATAGATAGATAGATAGATAGATAGATAGATAGATAGATAGTTAGATAGATAGATAGATAGATAGATAGATAGATAGATAGATAGATAGATAGATAGATAGATAGATAGATAGATAGATAGATAGATAGATAGATAGATAGATAGATAGATAGATAGATAGATAGATAGATAGATAGATAGATAGATAGATAGATAGATAGATAGATAGATAGATAGATAGATAGATAGATAGATAGATAGATAAATAGATAGAAAGATAGATAGATAGATAGATAGATAGATAGATAGATAGATAGATAGATAGATAGATAGATAGATAGATAGATAGATAGATAGATAGACATACAATTAACTAACGGTTACTTTGATATGTATATAAATGTTTGTGTGCTTTGTTCACGTGCCAATATTTAAGGCACGAAGCAATTAGAAAGCTGCATATACTTAAAGCTAGGGTGTAGGGAAAGGTCATTTGAAGATTAATTAATCTTCCCTTTAATACAAAATTATGCTAAAGTTTGGAAGAAAGAATATACATTTTTTGAGCGGTATTATATGATTAAATTTATTTTATGTATGTTCTTATTTGGTGGCCACATACTGCCAAAGAGCTGCATTTAGCCCCTTATTAAATGCTAATAAAATGCTTCACTGTAAAGGAGAACCATGTTGATTCAGCGGTTGGCGAGATAATTCGCTACAGACAAAAAAAGCTTACTACTTTATATATTTTACTAGCGGCTACGCCCCCTAGAAGCCTCTAGGGGCACTTAAGTTAGGAGGGGGAAAAGTCGACCTCATCTAATATTAAATTTGGGTTTCAAAGGAATAAAAGAAATTGGGCAGGGGAGGGGGGGGGGTGAAGACATTCTCCCCAAAAATAGTTTAAAACCTTCCCAGGACCTATAAGAAGCTTTACTGTAAAAAAGAACAATATCGGTTCAGCGGTTAGCGAGATCCTTCAGGACAGACAAAAAACGCTTACTACTTTATATAATAGGATATATTAGGTTAAATATCAGAGAACATATTCTAAACAAATTAAATAGATTGAATACTTATTCCTGTATTACAGCAACGAAGAAAGAATCATTTAAACAAAAGCAATTAATTTTTCATCTTGTATTATTAATAATATGTTTTATCAGACTTGCAATTAAAATCCCATCTAGCGGCGAAAAAATATTTTTTTCAAATGTAATGTATAAAGGGCACCAATTAAAATCAAATTTATGCTGTCTTCTTGAGAATATTTACACCTAAGCAAGACGTCTAAATATAGAATAGCTAAGCTATACTACCAAAAGTATTTTGGATTTTTAAAGCAAGCATTTATGCTATTTGAAATATTGTATAAACATAAGTATAAGAAGTGTGATATAACATGCTATTAAATAGTTCTAGTGTTCATACAATTCACAAATAAAAATTTTAGGATTTAAATGTGTATGTGTGTACCATAATATCTCGCTGCTTAAAAGAAATCGTTCAAGAAAAAAATGCCTTTTTCTCAATTTTGTGGGAGTTAGGCATCTAAATTCCTATCTGAAGACTATGAACAATTTATCTTTAAGGTCTACCTTCATTTATGATAACAACATAATTCTTATTGTATGATCTTAGGTAGTTTATAAAAACAAACAAATTCAACGAATAAGAGAACGTGTTGTAGTGGGTCTTACTTGAGATACTTGTAAAATAAGCAGAATGACATTTTCGTGATCCTAAACGAGTGGACAGATTTTTATGAAATCAGTACCATTTTAAAGCGTTTATTTTTCTCTATTGATTTTACTTTTATTTGAATTTTTAAGCCCACAAATGACGGATTTCGAGTTTTAATTATGAAACATTTGTACTTATTATATTCTGTTAAAATCTTATGATATCTCATATGAGGCCATATTTTTCCAAGAAATTGATATACATATAATGCTGCGCATTTATATGTATATCTGACCTTTTTATAATCTACGCGTGTAGGTTTTAGGCGATATTTAACTTATGTACTTTTGTAGAGAAAGGCTCTCAGTTATCCAGGGATTTGGCATCCTCAATGCATCACGGAGATTTCCCCGGCACAACTGAACGTGACTAAACGGGAAACTCAACATACACTCCGGCCTGCTGATATATCCTGTGCAGACCTACGTGTATCCCTAGCCATCCCTGCATGATCAGAAACGCCCCCGCATTACTTCAATACTCTCTGTAATTTTCCTATATGTATATTGATATAATATGTATTCATTATTTTGTGTAAACTATACTTGTCTATTGAAAATACATCAGTTCCGCACAAACAGTTGTTAGTAGAGTATCAACTCCAATTTGTGGGCAGCTATTCCTAGCTGCAATTAATTATCCAGAAATATATAAAATCCCCTGTGGGTACTTGCGTGTAGTATTCGTTATTTAACTTAGCGGAGACGTACAAACGAAGGGAATGAGTTGCTTCGCTCTTGAATCGCTTCAGCCACAACGTTACCAACTCAACGTGAAGTGCCGCCACACCGCTCGAGGCGGGCTTTATTAGTTTTTAAAAAGCTATCCATCACATCCGATCCGTTACAGTCAAACTGGTGTCAGCTGTGTTTGGATAAACCGAAGTGCTCAACAGGAGATTTACGTGGAAATTACCCCGAGGAACTACAGTAATTTCGGACGATTGTGTACAACCAGACAGTTTTTATGAGAACTGAGATCAGAAAGGACGAAGACCCCTGTGTTTGGAGACCAGTGTGGGACCATTCTGACGTCTGGAACACCAACTTGGTAAAGTTTTCTTTAAATTTTGAAGAAATTTCGTTAAGTTTCAACGATGGCGCAAGCTGCCCAGGCCGCCGTCCTAGAACAGTTGAATCTGCAGCGTGCCATTCAAGAGGCACAAGCAGAAGGAGCGCCGAATGAGAACGCTCAGCTCATTGCGCTAGGCAACACTTGGTTGGAGAACCAGCGCAGGAAACTTAACAAGCAGAATTTCCCGCGGTTTTGCAACCGTGCAGGAGAAGATTGGGATGGCCACAAGACAAAAATGGCCAATGCGTTTAGAATTGCCCGTCATCACCCATCAGATCAAGAGGGTAGGAAAGGCCAATACATCATGAGTCTCGACGGAGAAGCGTTCCAGATGGCCAGAGAAGTCGCCGACAACCAAGATGCGCTCACCCTTGAGCAGGTAATGGAGAGGCTGGATGCTATAATCCTAGCACTGTCAGATTCAGACATCAACAAGGATGCGTATAAGCAGTTGTCGCAAGGCAAGAACGAGATTCCGCAGACGTATCTTGCTAAGAAAGAGCAGATGTGGTTGAAGGCCTACTCCCCAGACAACCGCGACCCAGGTCAATTCCGGAAAGAGGTAACCCTTGGTTTACGCCATCGAGAGGTACGGAAAAGAGTTTTCTGTCAGCTACCTAGTATTACCAGCATGGGTGTCCTACGGAACATCATTATGAACGAGATTGCCACGCAGCGCCAGCTTATTCACCATGGAGATGCTGAGGATACTTCCATGGATGGCCTCGCCACGTCCAACCGTGTCATCTATCGCAACGACGGCACCGAGGATATGGAGGTCAACGCTGTCGGAGATGGAACCAGTAGCGTCAAGTGCCACAATTGTAACCAGACTGGCCATTACTCGCGTAATTGCCCTAAGAAGAAGCAGCAAGCAAGTAAAGGTACGGGCGGTGCCACCAAGGACAAACCGAAAGGCAACTGTCGGAGGTGTGGCACGCCTGGCCATTGGCAGAAGACGTGTACTATTCCTGAGGACCGGCTGGCGAACGTGCGTAAGAGAAACCAGGAAAAGAACGCCAACAGCGGTGGACGCGGCCGACAACAGCAAGACCGTGGCCGTCATGCCGTGCGAGAGATGCGTACCAACGAACCTAGAGATACTGACAGCGGCGTAGGAGATGATGACCAGGCGCAGTTCTATGGAGATGTCAACTGTCTGGAAGCAGTTGGCCACAGAAGCAAGACTTCAAAAAATGTGAGAGAGGGCTCCCGTCGGTAGGTCGGAGTCCCTCAGCAGCTGTAGACCCTACCACCCTCAACCAGATGCAAGGACGACGAGGCGCCCGGGCCATGGTCAAGATCAGCCTGCGTGCAAATGGACCGACTGTGCGGACCTATGGTCTCATCGATACCGGTAATAAATTGCACGAAGGAGTCGCCGTAAATGAGGAGTTAGCCCGGAAACTACAGTTGCCGATTGTTCCTTGCGATTTAACAGTGGGAACAGCGGCGAATGGCGGCGATATGGACGTCATCGGCCGTGTTTACAACATTAGTGTCATCTTGGGAGATGACTGTCCTAGCTACATTCGAGAGGCATTGGTTATACCTGAGCTTCGCACCCCCATCAATCTTGGGTGCAAGTGGGTCGAGGAGATTCGTGGAGTTCTAGATTATTCATCACAGGTGCAGGCGGCGTTAGTCGTGAAGCAGACGAGAGTTCTGCTTGTGCAGTCCATCGACTACGAGGCTCCAAGTGCCTCAGAAGACGAAGAGCGGTCTGGAAAACCGCCGGGGGAGCACTCGCCCCCCAACCCTCAGATAAGTGTTTCATTACGAGCCTTCGAGGAATTGAATGCAGAAATAAGTAGCTATAGTAGTGCCTTAAACGTTTGTAAACCCACTATTAAAGAATTATGTAAAGCAGAAGATAATTTTGCGAATGGTAATGTGCACCATTCACGTGAGTTCTTAGCACTTAAACCGGATTCCGTCGAATCATATGTTGCGCAACTTTCTTTTAAGCACAAAGCAAAAGCAGATTTTGAGCGCAAAAACGTTTGGACACGTAATGTCAAGGGACCGCTTCGTAATTCCCAAGGGCCGGCCGTTCGTTTGAAAACCGTCGCAGTAGGTAAGCGGCCGCGTCCTGTCCGTTTGTCCGTCCAAGCGACTAGGATTCTCGCGCCAGAGTCAGTGTCTGTCGTGAATTTTCTTCCTAGCCGAGAACTCCGACCGCAAATGACTGTCATGGTAGAAGAGACCGTTTTAGATGATAGTCCAGTGCGTGTGTTGGAAGGAGTATACAGAGCCCAGCAAAATGGGATTGTCCGCATCCCTGTTGTCAATTTACAGGAGCAGCCGTGTGTCGCATCGGCCGGGTGTGTGTTCACCGCCGAGATTTGTGAGGACAGCAGTATGGTGATCAACACCGAAAGCTTGGTGTTGAGAGAGCCCCATGAAGTTATTCAGTCAATGTCCGAGAGCAATGCAAGCGACCCCAACAAGCCCATGACGAAGGAGCAGATGGAGAACCCCACGTTCAAGGAAGTGTGGGAGGACCTGGAGATGGAGGACAACGAGTTACTGAACGAGCACCCCGACGTCAAGAAGCAAGTCAAGGAGCTTATTTATGAGTACAGAGACATATTCAGTCGAGAGGCCCCTGGGCACACAGACCTGGTAACAATGAAGTTGAAGCTCAAGCCAGGGACGGAGCCCATCAGGCAGAGATACAGGGAGTTGAACCCCAAGATGTTGAAGGACCTGGAGGCGCAGATGGCCGACTGGCTCAACCAAGGAGTGATCGAGCCGAGTTCATCGCCATGGGCGAGCCCCCTTGTTCCTGTGCGCAAGAAGGATGGAAAGATCAGATGGGCAGTGGACTTCCGCAGGTTAAACAGTTGTCTAGAGCAAGACAGCTACCCGCTGCCGAGGATACAGACTCTATTGGACCGCGCAGGAGGACATCGTGTATATTCTACGTTAGATGCCACAGCCGCCTACTTCAACATCTCCATCGATCCAGCATCCAGGGAGCTGACGGCTTTTGCCACGCCAACGGGTTTGTGGCAATTCCGCCGCATGCCCTTCGGCATCAGCACAGCACCAGCGGTTTACAGCAGATTCATCAGTACCGCAATGAACCCGCTGGGGAGCGAGGTAGCGCAATGCTACCTCGATGATGTAATATCATATAACCTGAGAGTTGCGGATCATGTACCCCAGATGCGACAGGTTTTCGAGGCCCACCGCAAGGCAGGAATCAAGCTGAAGGCAAAGAAGAGCAAGCTGTTCCAGAAGAAGATACAGTACCTTGGCCACATGCTGAGTCATGAAGGTATTGGTATGGTGCCTGAGTATGTGGAGCGTATCAAGAACTGGCCGCCGCCAGCAACTGTCGCCGAATTGAATAGTGTTCTCGGTTTTTACGGGTACTACCGGACCTTCATACCGGAGTACGCCGACTTGACGTGTGAGATTAATGCACAGAAGAAAGCCACGAAGCTAGAGTGGACCCCAGGGATGGATGAGCAATTCCAGCAGTTGAAGGACAAGTTCCAGAATGCACCCATCCGCGCTGTGCCTGATTTTGAAGCGGATACCCCGTTCCAACTGACCACCGACTACTCGGGAAGAGCTATCAGTGCTATCCTGAGTCAGGTTCAGAATGGCGCCGAAAGGTTGATCGCCGCCATGGGACGCAAGACAACTGGCGCGGAGCAGAGATATCCCTCATGGAAAGGAGAGGCCTCCGCAGTTATTTATGGCATTAGAAAGTTTCGGACGATCCTGAGCTTCAAGCCGTTCCAAATTAATACGGATAACAGCGCCCTCAAGCAGTTGAAGTCACTGAAGAAGAACACTGGCATGATGGCCAGGTGGACAGAGGAGCTGGCTGGTTACGAATTCCGTGTGGTTCATCGGCCGGGGAGACTCAACACCAACGCCGACGCGTTAAGCCGGCGCACCGATGCTGATATGCCAGACCCGACAGCCGAGGAAGAGGCTGAGCAAGAGGAGTACGTCGGAGCCGTAGATGATGCGCCCGCCGACGAGCTTCCTGACCACAGAGAACGGTACAGAGACCGAGTGTACAAGCATCAGTTAGACGACCCTATTTTAGAGAAGGTTCGTAGATGGATTGGCGTCGACCGGCGTGCACCAGACAAGGCAACTCTGCGTGGAGAAAGTAGGGACGTGCACCGGCTGGCCGAGATTTTTGACACTCTGCGAATCGCAGAAGATGGAGTTATTGAGCAGGAGATACAGACCTTCACAGGGAAGCGACGCAGAATCATGGTCCCTTTGTCCCTGAGAGAAGAGGTGTTTACTCACTGCCACAGAACTACCACTGGAGCGCATTTTGGCATGCACTCCACGATATCAAAGTTTTTGAGGAATTTCTACTATGTGGGACACCAAGCAGACATCCGCCTGAGGATCGCCGTCTGTCATGACTGCGTCCAGAAGAACATCAAGGCCAACATCAAGATAGGAGCGCATGTGCCCATTCAAAACGGGTATCCTCTGCAGACAATCTACATGGATGTGGTAGGCAAGTTCGACACAACCCCAGAAGGATACAATTTTATCCTGACACTGCAGGACGGATGGTCGCGCTTTGTTCAAGCGTACCCCTTGAAACAGAAGACCGCCGACGAGGTCGCCACGACGATCATGGACAAGTTCATTTGTACCTTTGGATGCCCGCAGGCATTCCACAGCGATCAAGGAAAGGAGTTCTGCAACACCATCATGAAGAAACTCTTGCAGAAGCTCGGTGTCAAGCACGAGCTAGGCCCCGTGAGACCCCCAGAGCAACCTTATAGAAAGGTGGCACCGGACCATGGAAGGGACGCTGAGAACCGTGATCCAAGGACGGGAGACTCTATGGCCAGAGTATCTACCTGGAGTTGTCCTGGCGTACAACACGAGGATCCACAGCAGCACCGGCGTGACCCCCTTTCTCGCCTTCCAGGGTAGAGAGGCTACTCTACCCGCGGATTTGATTTTGCGGTTACCAAACCCCGACGATGACAAGGATATCCCCACAGCCGTGAGAAATTTATTGGACAGATACACGACCATGTATGAAGCCATGGCGAAGAGTCAAGCAAGCACCATTCGAAGAAATGCTTTGCAGTATCACAGCAATCGCGAATTTAGAGTAGGCGATAAAGTTTTTTATTTGGCACCCAACCATGGTAAAGCAAAGAAGAAGATGACCAAACATTGGAGTGGACCATACTTGATTACCGAGAAGTGTGCCGACGTTTTATACAAAATTCAGACAATACCAGCGGGAGAAAAGGAGGACTTGGTTGTGCATGTTGGTCGGTTAAAACCATATTACCCCCCAGCAATGACAGACGGAGACCCAACTTCTCCCCCAGAACCATTTGAAGAAGATGGAGATGAAGCAGGGGAGCAAATTCCCTTGAATCCAGAAAAGCAGGCGAAGCCGCCTAATCCAAGAGTTGATTTCTCAAATGGGGATGACAGCGATGAAGAGGGAGGACCCCCTAATAGACCGGGAGGAGCACCACCGCCACCGCCCAACATTGACCCCCTCAACCTTCCCCTACCAGATACACCACCGCCCAGATCACCAACGATGCAGCGCACACCGCGCAGAGAGCAGAGTGAGAAGAGAGGGAGGGAGAGAGATCAATCTTGCGAACCGTCCGGTTCGGGCACTCAACGGAGAGATGCCAAGCGAACCCCCGATAGAGAGAGAAGCCCGAGAAGAAGCTCGCCCCCGCAGACACCGCGCCGAGATAGAGAGCGCGAGCGAGCTACATACACATACCCTTCCGCACCCCGGGTAGAGAAGCGCGCTCTGAGCGACAATGAGGAGCCGCCCACGGACTCACCCGAAAAAGGGGAGAGGGTTAAATCCGGAGGAAAGAAACAGCGGAGTGGGACACTTTGGCAACAGCAAGTGGAAGAGAGCAAAGAGGTGCTAGACAGCTCGGACGAGGATATGGACCCGCCTGCAGTGGCAACACTTGCGCGGACAATCAGAATCCCCGTCAAACGCGGAGCAAAGCTGCCATACAAGGGTACGAGAGAAAGTGCGGGCCATGACATATACTGCCCCGCCCACACAATCCTTCCCCCTGGACAGCAGACTTGCGTCCCTCTCAAGCTACACACCCGTGTACCCCCCGGATATTTTCTCAAGTTATTTGGCCGTTCAAGCATAGAACGGGAAGGAGTAATTCTACTGGCAGGATTGGTGGACAGCGACTACACCGGCGAGATACAAGCAGTCTTTTGGAACTTGAGTACCGAAGCAGTGGAGTTCAACAAGAATCAACGAGTGTGTCAAGCGGTGATCCTAGAGACTCGCGAGGTGGAATTTTATCATGTCGATAACCTTCCTACCACTGATCGCGGTGCTAACGGCTTCAGTAGCACCAACTAGTGAGGCTTACTCACTAGACATTGTAGATTGCACAAACCCTTCCACCATCAAGAAGTTCAACAAGGAAACAATATGCAGAGCAGAGGAACCTACACAAGAAGTTCCAGTGAAGGAGCGCTACACAATTCTACAGAGGCCAACCCTGACAAAGGTATACGGATACTCCTGCGAAGTGAGGGTATCCCTATACCATTTCAAGTGTGGAGTTTGGGGCCATCTCAAGTTACAACAGGTACCCCAAACCATGAGGCACGAGGAGATTACTGCAGAAAATTGCCGCCGCATGTCACTGGTTCAGGAATATCAGATTTCTGGCTACGGTGACCCAATCAAAGTGAAACTTAACCGCCCTACCTACGTTTCGGCAACCTTAGCCGGATCATTGAAGATGGAAGACGACAAGATCACCTGCATTGGGCAGACCATCCGCATGGGCGACACCATCCACTACAACACCCTGAAGTTAGCTGAGTACCAGATTCTACTTAAAGAAGAAACTTTCCTGGTTAGCAACAACAAGGTAGAGAGTGAGACTGATCATCTATCTCTACCATGTCCATATCATAAAGGGGAGTGCATCACTGGCGCCGCGACATTCGTCTGGAATATCAACGACAGCTCCTGCACTCTACAGATGGTCAACACCATCAACCCCCTCACCACCATGGACACCTACTTAGTGGACCACCAGCAGCAAGTTTTACTCAACACTACAGGTGCAATGAAGCTAATGCATTGCCCCTTTAATGTCCTCACCACGGACCACGACGGCATCTACCTAGGCAAGACCAGCGACCTCAGCAGACTCGCCACCATCGACCCCGGCCAGATAGATGTGAACCTTCAAGCTGCAGTACATTTGAATTATTTAGCCTACAGTATGCGCCAAACCCTCAGCCAACTAGATGTAACACTACGGAAGAGCATATGCGAGACCCATTACCATGGAAAGTCAGACCAACCAGTGCTGCTACATGAGCAGACTTATGGACTCTTGAAGGGAGACCTGTTGATGACCTTCCAGTGCACCAAGAAAACTCAGAAGATCAAGGACGACATCAACTGCTATCAAGATATACCTTTAGATCCTGATGGCTATGCAGATGCTGCAACTAAACATTATAAGTTGCATTCTACAAGGGTAACGTGTTCCGCGACTTTCCCCCTAACTGTCAAGTCTAAAGAAGGCTGGATTCAGCTGACTCCCGCCATCATCAAGACTCAGGCCCCCATGGAGATGACCATCGACACCCCTCTAGTTAACTGGACGGATTTCAGCCATGGAGGAATCTACACGGAAAGAGAGAGAGCTGAATGGTTACACACCCTCACCTTCCCCTCCTACACCGAGGCAAGCCTGAAGGAGATCACCTACGGACTCTGCATTGGAGACGGAAATTGTAACCAACTTTCTACCAACAACCTACCCCTGTACACCCTTGATAATCTAGTGCCGGACATGGAACGAAAAATTGACTTATGGAGCAGCGTCAAGAGCTGGCTCCATGAATATGGCGATCTAATGGCATTCGCATGCCTGGTCATCCTAGGGCTAAAATTTATTACTGATCTGATATGCATTATCCTCACATTTCTACGTGTAGGACCTGGAGCCGCCATCGCCTTAGTCGCCCACCTTTACCTTTATAACAAGCATTCCTACCAGAAGCTTATGAGAAAGAAGAAGGCAGATACCAGAACTGAGAGGCGAGAACCTACGACAACAGCAGAGACAACGTCGCTATTGCCAACGACATCAACCCCGAAGATACAGATGACAGAGATACAGCCCATCATTTTAGATCCTGCATCCTTGCCATCATATAACACTGCGACTAGAACATCTAGGCTATCAACCTTAATACCATGACAGAATAATAGGTAATATTGGCCGACCAGTCTATTGTCTTTGCCAATTTGAGCGTTATGTTATCTGGCACGTCTGTCTAGCCAGATAAAAAGGGGAGAAAATGTAGTGGGTCTTACTTGAGATACTTGTAAAATAAGCAGAATGACATTTTCGTGATCCTAAACGAGTGGACAGATTTTTATGAAATTAGTACCATTTTAAAGCGTTTATTTTTCTCTATTGATTTTACTTTTATTTGAATTTTTAAGCCCACAAATGACGGATTTCGAGTTTTAATTATGAAACATTTGTACTTATTATATTCTGTTAAAATCTTATGATATCTCATATGAGGCCATATTTTTCCAAGAAATTGATATACATATAATGCTGCGCATTTATATGTATATCTGACCTTTTTATAATCTACGCGTGTAGGTTTTAGGCGATATTTAACTTATGTACTTTTGTAGAGAAAGGCTCTCAGTTATCCAGGGATTTGGCATCCTCAATGCATCACGGAGATTTCCCCGGCACAACTGAACGTGACTAAACGGGAAACTCAACATACACTCCGGCCTGCTGATATATCCTGTGCAGACCTACGTGTATCCCTAGCCATCCCTGCATGATCAGAAACGCCCCCGCATTACTTCAATACTCTCTGTAATTTTCCTATATGTATATTGATATAATATGTATTCATTATTTTGTGTAAACTATACTTGTCTATTGAAAATACATCAGTTCCGCACAAACAGTTGTTAGTAGAGTATCAACTCCAATTTGTGGGCAGCTATTCCTAGCTGCAATTAATTATCCAGAAATATATAAAATCCCCTGTGGGTACTTGCGTGTAGTATTCGTTATTTAACTTAGCGGAGACGTACAAACGAAGGGAACGAGTTGCTTCGCTCTTGAATCGCTTCAGCCACAACGTTACCAACTCAACGTGAAGTGCCGCCACACCGCTCGAGGCGGGCTTTATTAGTTTTTAAAAAGCTATCCATCACGTCCGATCCGTTACACGTGTATACCTTCTAGTAAATTGTAAAACAGGACGGACATATATTAGAAATGGCTGTTAGTCAAGAAGGTGTTTTCGAGTATAGCTTCAAAACCAATTATTAATAACCGCTGGATTATAACCAGTTTTCAGCTATACTAAAAATTATGTACAGCAGCGTATTACAGACAATTTTTCACGAATATTAGAATATAAATTTTAAAAGCAATACCAGTCGTAATACCTTGTAATATTTCATTTTAATGTCTGTGGAAAGCTGTCTATAATACGAATAACTTTACTAATATTTAATATTGTCTGTATTGTAAGAACATAAATCTAAAGAGTTACATATTATAGCACCAAGCATAAAAGAAATTTCACAGCTAGATTTAAATATCTACCGTATTAATCTAACCATTTTATATCTATCTAAAAATCTGAGTATTTTTATCTATCTATCTAGCATAGGTTTTTTTTTTTTGTAAAATTATATGTTAATATTAAAAAGTCTCAAAAGCAGGATGGGTTATGGGTTCGAATATTGGCTTTAACAGGAGACAGCGTAAAGTGCCACCAAAAAAATGACGTCATACAAAATAATTGACAAATGACAGACCAGTATACACTGTAATTGACCAATGGTAAAATTTATACTGGCCTCTCATTGGTCATATTTATCGTATGACGTCATTTTTTGGAGGCACTTTACGCTGTCTCCTTAGATGTAAAAACATTCTTATTCTGCTATGTCAGATGTGTGACATTATTGCAAGGGTTGGGGTATTATATCTGTAAAATTACCCCTTCTGTAGATTCAAATTACAGATTGAAAAGTTCGACTTCTATTTTGAACCAACCATTCAAGCTTTAATAAAAAGTTCTCAAAGTTTTAAGACAGCGTTTCAGAGAGATTATTTGAAAAACTTTGGGTACCTTATTATTTCACAGTCCATGCGCTCTCCCCCCTGCTACAATACTATCTATCTATGAATAAGAAATTTCACGATCTGATTTAAATACAATCCCCTTTACAGATAGCAGGAGGTATTAATATTATTGCTTTAGGCTTGTGCTTTGCTTGGACGTTTTAAATAAATCTAATGTATGTAACTACAAATTGTAGCACTTTTCAACATGTTTTCTTTTGTCTAGTATTTATGCCATAACCCAAATTTTGTGGCAAAAAAC
This sequence comes from Acartia tonsa, assembly GCF_053477335.1. Lineage (NCBI taxonomy): Eukaryota > Metazoa > Arthropoda > Copepoda > Calanoida > Acartiidae > Acartia > Acartia tonsa. The sequence goes on along the minus strand of NC_137266.1, from coordinate 27,953,220 downwards.
GCAAAAGATAAATAGATTGATGTAATAATAGAAAAGTAGATAAAAAAAGAAAGATTTTAAGTATATAAATAGAAAAAAGTTGTATAGGCTTCCCGATTTATAGATAGATAAATGTAGTCCTCCTTTCTGCTTTATTCAGCTAAACTATCTATAATACAAAGTAGAATGATGTCTGTCTGTCCGTCCGTCCGTCCGTTCGTCTGAAGCTTAAGATCTCGGTAACCACTGAACCGAATGAATTCTACTCTTCAGGGTATATACACATTGGTCCTGTGGTGGTTTTAAGCTATTTTCTTGGAGGTTTGGACACCCCCCCCCCCCCCAATGAAAATTTCCATCCCCCCTCAAAAAAATTCATATTTTTTTCTAATTTTAATGTTTTTTTATGTTTTTATATATTCTTTTATATTTTTATATTTTTTTATACTTTTTCATGTTTTCAATTATTTTTCTTTTTTTTTAATATTCCTTTTCTTCTTTTAAACTTTGTTTTATCAAATTCAAAAAGATTGTGAAACCTTCCTTCTCCTGTAAGGGCGAAGCCCCAAAAAGGCTAATGACAAAGAAACTTTAAAAGACAATAAAAAAAAAGAAAAAATTCAAAGGTTTTAAATGATATAAATCAATATAAAAAGTATTAAAGAGTTATAAAATGTTATAATGGGTTATAAAATGTTATAAAGAGTTATCAAATGTAAAAAAAATACAGAAAATGTCTAAAAAAATGTAAAGAAAATTTTTAAAATTCTCCCCTGAACCTTCAGGAAAAAAAAGCCGCTAGTAATAGATAAATTAATAGATGAATTGATATCTAGACAATTTCATTCTTGCCATCCGATATGAATATCAGGATAGGATAGATAGATATATGGATAGACAGACCAGATAGATAAAGATAGATGATAAGTTGGAAAGAGAGATAGACAAGCTTGATCTTGACTTCCGCTATGGTCAAAATCAAAATATGATAGATAGATTTATAGATAAACAGACGTATATAAAGGAAGATAGGAAGAACGTTAGATAGATATATGGATAGATGATCAGATAGATAGATAGAAAGGTATATAGATAAGTAGACAGATAATAGATATCTAGACAAGTGCCTTCCGCTTTGTTCATTATCAAAATATGATAGATAGATATATGGATAGGTATATAGAAAGAGAGTTGGTCTGATAGATAAATAGAAAGGTATTTAGATAGGTAGATTGGTAGATAGACAGATAGACAAGCTTAATCTTGCCTTCCGCTATGGTCATTAACAAAATATGATAGATAGATATATGGATGGATGGACAGATAGACCGATATATAGACAGATAGAAAGGTAGTTAGATATCTAGACAAGTTTACTCGTGCCTTCCGCTATGGTCATTATCAAAATATGATTCGTGACTATTTACAAACTCTTTCTTTCTCGCTCTCTCTCTCTCTCTTTGCTTTTTCGCTCTCTCTATCTCTTACTCGCAAATACTGTTCCATAACGATGTTGTCCCCCTTACTCTAAAAGTCTTAAATATCTCTAAATTTCTTATTCTAAAAATGCTTAAACAAAAGCTACTATTTCAATAACTAATTTCAACTATTTTCCTTTAATTCCCTTAAGTAATAAGTTGTATATTTTTTCTATTGATTTTTCTTTTTAATTCTATATTCTCCCTTTACTATTCTTTTTCTTTTATATAACAAAAATACGGTATGCTTAACTTTTCTCATTCAAATTATATCCATGAATCTGACCGTCCTTGTTAGGTTACTATGAGTGGTGTATGGTAATTTTGTATAACATCATGAGTAAACCGAACACGAACTAATTGTGAAGATGCGGTGATGCCCAAAAATAGCAGGATTTGTTTTTGTATTTCACAAAGTATCATAGTCCATTAAAAGCATTCTGGTAATTCATTATAAGTAAACCGAACACGAAATAATTGTGAATATATTTAAGGTGATGCTTAAATGTGGCAGGAATTGTTTTTCTATTTCACAAAATAGTATAGTTCAATATAAAAATAACTAAATATGTTCAATACAAAGTAATACAAAGTAGAACGATGTCTGTCTGTCTGTCTGTCCGTCTGTCTGTCCGTCTGAAGCTTAAGATCTCAGTAACCACTAAACCAATTGGGCTCTACTCTTCAGGGAATATACCTACTGGTCCTGCGATGGTTTTAAGCTATTTTCTTGGGGGGTGGGACACCCCCAACCCCTCCAAAAAATGAAAAATGACCTCTCGAAAAAATTTTTTTTTTACTTTTTCTCTATAAATCTAAAATACGAAAAATTAGGTTGATCAAACCTCTTGGGGCAAAGCCCCTAGAGGCTAGGGGCGAAGCCGCTAGTTGTTTAATAAAGCAAGATTTTTTATAAAGCATTCTATCATATTCTATTTTATATTTTTCATTGCAAAAATTAAAATTTACTGTCAGAAAATATGTTGCTAGGAAAAAGCCACACTCATATCTATGTAAATATGTTTTGTTAAGAACGACCATTGCCTATGAATATTTCAAGATTTAGTTGGCTTAAGTTGTATAGCCTTTTCTTCTATTTCATAAATTACAAGAATTGTATATTTAAAAGTCGAAATGAATGGTAAATACATTACATTTTTTTACACGGCTAAATGTTGGCTTTTGGTTGTAGTTTATCTGTATTTGTACTGTAATTTTGAATTATTTTCATATGGTAGTTTTATGTATAATAATGCTTTGAATTATTTTCATATGGTAGTTTAAGGTATATTAATGCTTTCCATTAATGAAAAAAATATTAAACCTTATTCTTTATTATTATAAAGAAGATTAATTATTTACATACTCTGACGTGTAAAATGGCGTATAGAGTAGCTACAATTAAATTCTAGAAAAAGTTAGAGCCATAGACGTCCAAGGGGGGGGGGGCTAATTGGGCGATTACCCCCCCCCCCCCCATTTAAAATTTACCCCTACCATGGGGGTGCCGTAGGCACTCCCAACCATTTAGGAGGGGGTATTTACCCCCCCCAAACAATTTTGGGGGGGTAAATACCCCACCCCCCAAATAAAAAATCTCTAATAAAAAATTTTTTTGCCTTTTTAATACTATATATTTAATAAAATTTAAATTACCCCTGCCAACAGATTTCAGGGGGGTGGTAATTACCCCCCCCCCCCCAAGCAAATTTATTCCCGGGGTAAAAATTTTGGGGGGGGTAAAAAAAATTTGCGGCGCGCTTCGCGCGCCATTTTACCCCCCCCAAGACGAATTATCCCCCCCTTACAAAAATTTTACCCCCCCCCAAAAAAAAAAAGCTTGGACGCCCCTGGTTAGAGCATCAAATGATAGGGCGCGTTTAAATGATTTTTTTCGGAGTACCCCTCCGGAAATATGAAATAAAGAAATTTATTGGTAAATTGAGAAACTAGCAATTAATATTTTAAAGCCAGGTACAGCTTAATGAAAACAGGATAAAATATTTTTTTTTTTTTAATTCGGTAAAGTGAGCTTTACAGATAAACATACCAAAATACGGAGTTGACTCGTAAACTATATGAAAAAGTTAAGTTTTGCTGTAAAGATCATGATTTTGGAATCTGATAACATTTATCCAATGACCAGGGATAAGGGATGGGAAACGTAGGAAAATATTATTTCAGGCCTATTTCAAGCCTAGGCCTATTTCTAGCCTAATAAACCAGTTTTGGGATGGCGCAGTGCTTCGTATAAAACGCTAATAAAAAAGCTGTGTGTGTGTGTGTAGATAAAGTATAGAATCAAATTCAGGTAGCTAGTTTAAAGTAAAAAACATAACTTTTTATAAACCTATATATTAATGGCTTTTGTTTTCTCTCCCAAAATTTTTTTCTCTTTTACTTTGGTAATTTGAACTGTCAGAAAGCTATCTTTGGGTTTCCCTCAGACAGATTTTAGTTTGTATTATCTGCATTTTTATTAATGAGTAAAAATTTTATTTGAAAATTTCATTGCTAATTAAAATTCAAAATAAATAAATTAATATGCACTTGGGTAACATTCTATCAAGTATTCTTTGGATACTATTAAGTAGTGATATATTTGTACTGTGTTGTATTGTGTATTGTACATATATTAGGGTTAAAGTGTTGTATCAATTCCGTATTAGATTTTTAAAATTCAAAATACAACATCTAATTTGTAAACTACCAAATGAAAATTCGTAGCTACCTCCTTTCCAAAAAATAATCCCGTTATTTTTGTTTTTTCTATATGGCCCTTTTTTAATGTTTAACTCTAAGCAGATTTAATAATTAAGCTAATGTGATCTAACACCATTTATATTTATTTTTTAGTAGCAGACGAAATCATTATTTTTTCTAGAATTGTCTGCTTTTAAAATTTTCGCCAATTGGTGATTGGTTGTTAAAAACAGGCCGATTCTTATTGGTTTAGAGCTATAGCTACTTGGGAGCGTCCGCCAGTTTGATAGTAATTTGTAATAGTTGCAATATCCCTTTAGAATCTAGGCCGGGACCTAATTAATGGCCAGGTTTCCTATCCCTTATCCCTGAATGACAGGTTAGTTTTAAAGACAGACAGACAGTTGGAAGTCACTTATAGAGTAGCTTTGACTGTTAATAACCTATATTAAAAAGCAAGGTATGGCTTAATGTAAAAATCATGTATTGGGGACCAGATAACATCTAGATGTATTTTATCATATCTTTAATAGATGTCCACTTAAACTTACAAATTAATATATTTTTTGGCTATAGGCGCTACAATATTGAAATTTTCATAAAAATCAATGGCCTCAATAGAGTAAGAAAAATGTCTTGGTTTGTAAATAGGAAGATTTTGTTATTAGGCACAGTTAGAACATGTACACAAATGTCGTGCAATTTTAGTGTTTCTTGCCTGTTACGCGTAAAATTATCTATTGCTTTACAACAGTGGCGTACACAGTGATTCGTTAAGGGGATATGAAACCAATATAATCCTAAACACCATATCTTTTTAAGGGTGACTAAAAGAGAACGTAAATAAAATAATACTCTAAAAGTATTCAATTATCGCATGGCAGGATAAAATGCGCATGGTCTTTGTCAGGAATTTTTGTGTATATTAGCTGTAGTGTAAAAACATAAAGGATATATAACAAATTGAGCTAAATTACTGTTATATGCCTTTTAATCTTTTAGGACATATTTTATAACTTTCTGATAATATTTTAAACATACCCATAAAAAGACAATTGTGTTCATGAGCAGAGCAGCAATAAAAAGTGAAGTATTACATATACAATAAATGGTATTTGCTTATGATTTAGGCAATATTTGGGCAAATATAGAAAACTAGTTGATGCGCCCCTAGCCTCTAGGTGAGGACGGATATGTCGATGAAATAGCCTAAAATCACCTAAGACATATATTAACCTACCATGAAGAGAATTACCCATTCGGACCAACTAGTTCTGAGATCTTCAGCTACAGACAAAAAAAACTTACGACTTTATGTGATAGGATTGCAGTTATGATCAAAAAGTCTATTAAATCTAATCTTAATCTTGCTTCTCTTTAAAATAAACGGCTAGATTTTCTTGTAAAGATTTCCTTGGTCAATAAGCATCTTTCTTAATTGTTTGTCAATTAGGCAAACAATTTTTCCTCGATAGCTATTAAAGATAGTGGGCTGCTTTTTGTGTGGTTATTCTCAAACCAATTTATAAATTTCATAACTTAATTTGTCTGTTAGTCTGTCAGTAAGGCCTTTTCTCTTATTCCTATAAAGAGAAAATTATGTTGCTATCAAAACTTTCTGTCTGTCAAATGGTTAATGATTAAATTGTGTAATGCTTTTCAAAAAGCTGCCCCACCCTCCAGCCCTGAAAAGCTGCCCCACCCTCTAGCCCTGAAAAAGTTTCAACTTTATTTTATGGAGGATGTAACTTGTAAGCGTTACAAACAAAGTGATTTAAACAAAACAAAACTTGGTTTGTAAAGTTCCTAGAGACTATAGTCGAAGGCCCTCTTTGTAAATTATATGTAATGCTTTCATTGGAATTTAAAAGATTCATGAAATATTTGTGATCCTATATCGTTAGGATGGGCTTACTAACCAATATTTAGACGTTTGTCTAAAAAAGCAAATATCTTATTCACGGAGTTAAAGGACAGTCGAGCGAATTGTAACATCCTTACAATAAATCCATAGTATTGAATAACCAGACAACTACCTGCATCCCCCTATTGGGGACCTTTTTCGTCTACTAGCAAATTGATTTCTGCTCTTTTCTGCAGTTATTAAACTCCCCCTCTATTGTTTTACTTCAATATACTTACATAGAAAAGCTCCACTTTAATAACATCCATCAGTATTATCGTATAAACATAACTTGTACATAACTAATAGATACCATAAAATCATTATTATTAGAAATCATTTTTCAAAAACTTTATCTCTAATAAAAATCTTTCAAGAAATACTTAAGGATTCCTATATGTTTTTATAAAACAGGCATTATTTTATATGTTTTTAGCAAAAATATCAGCAAAATCAAACAGCAAATAAAAAGCTGGGAATATAAAAAAAAGACATACAAGCATAATGAATTAACTATTCAATAAATCATTATTACTTAGGGAAAACTCACAAAAAATCATTTGTTTTTTATTCTATTTTTATCGTGGATGGACGGACAAAGAAAGTGATAAAGTAGAGACTCACTAGGAAACCCAAAAAAAGTATATTTTAAATATCAGCTGACAATATTGTGTTCCCTATGTTAGGATATTTACAGTATTAAAGTAGCTTCGCTACCATAATTTTTATTAACCGCATCGTATTATAGACAGCTTTCCGCGGATATTAAAATGAAAAAATATTCGTAGAAAATTGTTTATAGCGGTTCTGTAAATGACTTTTCAGTAAAACTGAGAACCAGTTCTTATCCAAAAGCCATGCTATACATTTTTTACAGTTTTTATGAAACACAAACTATTTTATAGATGATAAATCCTTACTACTAATCATAGAATTTTTATCATCCCTGTGCAATGCATAAGATTATGTATATGTATAAAAATATTTGGAAAACAAGTACAATAAAGTCCATAAATAGCTCAATTTTTAGCAATTGAATTTAGTTTTTACTTACTTACTTTGCCGTTAGGAAATACAATAAAAGAGCTACACAACTAAAATTAACACGGTTTAAATTCGGTTCAATTATAAGTCAAAGTTTCTAATTTGAGACATTCGAAAACCCCGCAGGTAAATTTCTGTTTTTATACATTAACTATGTGTAAAGCAGTATGAGTAGAAGGAAATGTATTTTTATTTAAATTCAATGCTTGTCCACAATGAACATTGCTTAATTTTAGAAACTTAAATTTCCTCAGTCCTCTTTACTACAATTTTTTCTTTTTCAGAATATACTTTCCTGTTTCACGTCCCTCTACTGATGGTACAAATATGCCTAAAAATTCATTATATACATACATAATAATGTAATATCAAGAATATTTTGGACATGGTTAGCAGAAAAAAAAAGTAAATGAATAAATTTACATTAAAAGACAAAATAATGTTGGATTTTCTTTTAATAATATTATTTAGCACGGGGATGGGGGGAATTTGAGTATCTACCCTCCTCTTTAAATTTTATTCTAAAAAGAAAATTGAAAAATACAGGGATAAGGGATAGGAAACCTGGCCATTAATTAGGTCCTGGCCTAGATTCTAAAGGGATATTGCAACTATTACAAATTCCTATCAAACTGGCGGACGCTCCCAAGTAGCTATCGCTCTAAACCAATAAGAATCGGCCTGTTTTGTATCAACCAATCACCAATTGGCGGAAATTTTAGAAGCAGACAATTCTAGAAAAAATAAATATAAATGGTGTTAGATCACATTAGCTTAATTATTAAATCTGCTTAGAGTTAAACATTAAAAAAGGGCCATATAGAAAAACAAAAATAACGGGATTATTTTTTGGAAAGAAATTAGCTATGAATTTTCATTTGGTAGTTTAAAATTAGATGTTGTATTTTGAATTTTAAAAATTTAATACGGAATTAATACAACACCTTAACCCTAATATTTGTACAATACAACACAGTACAAATATGTGTGTGCGAATGGGGCGTTTGTCCATAATTAGGTATGGAGACCGCTCTTCTATGAGTACTACTAAAACCTAATTTTAATGCAATACACATAGACATTCTCATCGTCGGTTCGCTTGTTTAGAATGCTTAACCTTCTATTCCCACAAGTATAATACGAATTTGGTTGAGCTGGTGGAAGCTCAACAAAAGACCCACGCGAAGTATTATGTTGCTTTAACCTAAGAATAAATGGTTGGTTTTGATATTCGATCAGAATCATATAAGTATATCAAGTATTAAGGAAGGAAAATGTTTTTATAAAGTGTATTTATATCACAAGTGCATAAGTTAAGTATGGAAATATTTACAGGATAAGTGTTAAAATTATAAGTAGAGTAGGACAGAAATATGCCCTAAGTCCCAAGCAGTGAATTGTGCTAAGTGTTAGAGTTCTAACATAAGGCCTGAGCTCAATTCATGCTAAGTACTAAGGGGCCTAAATTTAAACTACAATGCATGCCAAACAACTAAGTCATTACCTTTTAAAGCCAGAAAGAGAAGTTGATGGTAGGAGAGTTAGTAAATAACTGAATAAATTCAAGAGGTACATGCTATAACATTAGCTCTGGACCAGGATTTTAGTGTTTGTCTGTGCAATTAAATATCTGTGTGTTAATATGTGACGTAAATCAGGCATGGTTGTAGGCATACATATATGTACTGGTTGTTTATATGATTACATTAACTATAAACATAATATCTTTAATAAACATATACTATTAGCAAATCACATACAGATTACCATGAATAGGCTATCGTTACCCGTATATGGTGTCATATAGGTAGAGACAGGCCTATGAATGCATAAATTGATACAAATAATGCCTTGGGCCTAGCTAAAGTAATTGTGTCTTGCCCCTGAGTGCTACTAGTTAATTGCAGGGCACGTGTCAATCAAAGGTTCATAATATGATCTATATAGTGTTGATTTTATATCAAGCATAGATAGATAGTTGTGGATGCGAAGCATTTCTGTAAAAGTCTCATATGTACGTTCAAAGAATTTGAAAATTGAGGATTGCATCTCCAATGGGGGTAAGTTGTTAAAAAAGAAAAAAGAGAAAAAGAAAAAGTTTAGTAGTCCCAGTATATAGGCATATATAATAAACTATAAATGTATTCCAAGCTAAGTTAAATACGCTTTCCATTAAGAAAGTATGATTTGCGTATTTTCATAGCTGGGTATACAAGATGATAAACCTCCCAAATAGAATACATTCTTTTCTTGAGGGGTTTAGTTTTATCTAACATTGTCACATCAATAAATGTTTTTGCGTTGGTTGTTCTGGATAGTTCAGCTTCTTCTGATGATGAACTAGGTGGTGAAGTGCTCTCGTTCGAAGTGTAGGTTGAGGTTGGGGGTGAGGTAGATATGTAGCCAAGGGCGTCCACTTGTGCTACCTCGTTTCCATTCTCGTCCAAGGTGATTGAGTGATTTTCCAGGTCATAGTAGAGTTGGTTGAGGTCATTGGTAGAGAGGGACAGTGTGCTGCTGGAGCTAGTGTCACTATCGGTCTCCACTCTACTATCTTCTCTGGTAGTCAGGGCTGTATTTAACAAGAAATTCCTGATGGTGATGGACAGGTTCTCTGAGAATCCATCGTACTCTGGTGTGGTGATGATGTTGTTGTTCTCGTCTATAGTGTCAAGGTGTTGACAGGAACACAACCGCAATCCGTCCAAGGTAGGGTGGTGGTAGGGCTCCAATACTCCATGATCATCTAGGTTATCTTCAGGCTGGTCCATGGTAGGTCCTAAAAAGAGTTAGTGCGCGTGCTCCAACCGGTTCCTTGGGGTATCCTGGCTATGGTAATCTAAACAAAAGAAGTTTTAATAATCTTTTATTAATCCTTTTATCCCTGGGATATTCTAGAAATTCTTTCGTTACAGATAGACCTATAATGGATTGGTTAGTTATCTCTATTTCTGTTAAATATAACTGTTTCCTGAATATAAACAATATTTTATATAAAAATGTATAAGTACAATTAGTGTTTACATATCGTATTATTTTCTTTGGTTACATTACTCGTATGTATGTAAAAATATAAGATTTTACTAACAATAGTTGGTAACCCTTTGTTTGTATATTTTGTATATGTACATATGGTTTATACCATTGTTGGTATTAGCTGTATTTATGTTATTTTTAACATGAATAAATTTTAATCATTTTAAAGACTAATATCTTACATTACGTCGCTATCAAGTGTACCTTTTAGACTTAATATCTATAAAATATATCGTTCGACGTCCGTAATTAAATTTTACGTAACAATAAGTTGTCAACCCTTTGTTTATGTTTGGGCGGTCAAAAGTGATAGGGGTTGGATTTGAGCGAGGTTATAAAAAGCTGGCGGCCCAGTAATTATGCTCATTTATATAATAATTGTCTTTGCGAGCGGAGCTTGCGTTCGAGTGTTTAATTTTACCGCTAAATTCCAAGAGAATTTATATAAGAGTGATAAAATATAGTAACCCGTTTGTTTTATATGAATGTTTTTATGTTATAGATTGTTGATATGCCCATTATTGCATTCGTTAGCCGCTATTTAAGACTCGAGAATCTTATTTTCTTCGTCGATAAGGCCTTTATCACTGTGTTTTTAAACGAAAGTGGGTTAGAAGCAATATGGGTACATCTTCAATATATGACAATTTTATTCTATATAATATTTGTAGTTTTGATAGGACATATCTGAGTCAGCAGGTAAATTGACGTACCTTGTTTTGTTTACGTTTTCCGTCTGCAAAAGTTAAATTCGTTCATCGTAAACAAAACTTATATTGACACAGATATGTTCTATCATTCTATTCGTTTTAACTTTTGATTACAGCGTTCCCTTTTTATAATCAAAACTTATTGAGTCCTGATTCAAATCTTCTAAAACAATTTTACTATAGGTTTTAAAATAAGATTTTCTTTTTACTTAACTCAATTATAATGACGTTAATTGATAGGTTATTTATGTTACGAGTAACTCAACCATATTATAAAAAAAATGGTCGCTTACAAAAATTATATTTAGCTAGCTTTATCGAAAGTGTTTTTAAAACATCAGTGAAGATACTCAGATTTAGCTAGTATATAAGTTTTTAATTGCTTAATACATCATAATGAATATGTTTTTGATAGCTCAGCGATAGCTATTTTTAAGCATTGAATCATGTAAAATTAATTACGTATTCTTTAACTTAATTGAATCTAATAAAACAAAGTTTTAATGTTTGAATAGCTTAACGATAGCTATTTTCAAGCGTTGAATCATGTAAAATTAATTACATATTCTTTAATTTAAAGAATTTTACTTTTAGATGATAAATCAAAGTTTAATGGTTAGGAGGTTCAACCATAGTTGCTTAAAATACAAAAAAAAACATTCGTGTGTACAGTCTTTTTCATAAAATCAACTTTACTATATTGCCTTTCAGAATCACTAGTCCTCTATTTTAAATTTACATTCGCTCATAATGTATGTGCCTGACAGCCTGGACGCGCATCAGAATATTAAGGAAAGATTCGAGGAATCAATGAGGGCTGCTGCGGCCACTCTTGCCAATTCCTCGTTTCTTGAAAACTCCTTAGACGACTCGAGTTCAGTGTACAGCGACCAGTCTGGGATGCCAAGCCTTGCTGATGTCGATGACTATGGGGGTACAAGTACTGTAGAGTCCGAAAGGGATCAAGGGGAGATGCTCGGCAACGAGCATCTCTCACTGATGCCCAGTAGAACGATACAAATCATCTGGTCTCTCCTCAATTCGGTGATGCAGAACTCCTGTGGTGACATTGGTGACGATGTTGCCGGAGGTGATTCTGGGTCTGCCGAGTTGGGGAGAGACCAGAAGACGAGTCTGGACACCTTCAACATGGATGGCTTAATTAACATGTTGTTGGGTTTAGGCTTGTTTTCATGTGCTCTTATAGTGGTCTTCTTTGGCGCTGTAGGGCTTGAGACTCTTACACGTATTGACAACACCTCAGACAGGTCGCTGGCTCGCTGGATAAGAGATGTATGTACGCGCCTCCGAAACATAGGCGTCAGGACCATTGAGCTTCTCCACTGCAGTAACAGGACCAACAGGACTAGAGCTGGGGCTATGTCGCCAACTGCGGAGCCGTCGGACACCATGTATGAAGCCGCGTCCTCTGAGATTGATGATATTCTGTCGGATACACAGGTGAGTTTTCTTCTGTTGTATATTTCTTTTTTTTTGTTTTGTATAATTTTTTTTTCTAGCCACCCGTTTTGTCTAATAAAGCATCATGTTGGTGCAGGGTTGTTCTGTCCTATTCTCACTTCCTCAACGTTGACTTTCGGCTCTTCCATATATATCGCTCACCGTTTGTCGTCGTTTTATGTCACCAGAGAAATCCGCTCGGTTACCGCAATTAAGTTGAGATACCAGTTAACATTTACTAAAATCTTAAGTAGCAACCTAATGTTATTTCCCTCTGGGAAGGTTAAGAGCTTGCTCGTGCCGTACGTTTCTCATTGGGGGTTTAAATGTTAGATCAAGACTTTAATGTTTTCCTTTTGTTTTAGGCTCCCTCTGCTAGTCCATCGACTCCAGCAGAAGTAAGGTCCAGAATTGGCTTGTTTGCCGTACACTGTTTGTCTGCCACTGAGGATCGGATTACTGGGAGAAATGTGCCTGTGGGCTTGGAAGCCTCGACGGGAAGTCCTGGCTTCCGTCCGTTGATTGTTGATCAAACAGAGCGTTTACATGTAAGTATCCATGCTTTAGTTTTCTATTAATTTTCAGAAAGAGGCTGCATATTTGTACACGTATCTAGAGGTATTTGCAACTAAAATTCTTTTATTGGTAGAATATTAATCTTAAAATGTATGGTTGCATAAGCATTTTTGAACCGATCTAAGATTTTAATTCTAGTATAAAGTGGGTTGAATTGCTACCTAATCATATAGCTTTACAGGATTTTAGGCATTCTCATTTCCTGCTTTTCCTAAACTCGTTGTTGGCGTTGGGATTAAACTAAAAGATCTAATTATATTTTAGGCGACCAACTCCATCCCCCTGGCACAGTTTTACACCAATATGGGGAGGTGTAATCGAGTCAGTTCTGAGAGAACAGCTGAGGTATCCAGCGACAGCTCTTCCTTGAGCTCTATTATGTGCTTAAGTCGCATTGAATCTCCATCTGCAGCTGATTTGTCTGTGGTAAGTTTGATAAGCTCTTATAATATTTCTTCGTTGCAAAAATTACGTAACTTAGACTAGACTGTTTAGCTCAGATAGCTATGCTATTAGACAATAACTTTACTTTAACTATGGTGTAATTTCTTCCTAATAGTTAATAGCAAGATTCTAGATAAAGTATTAAAAAAAAATTGACTCACAAACATATATGGATTAGCGTTGATAAATTTTCTTGTGAACATTTATTAACATGATTGTCTAACAATGTCCCTTTTCTTACTTTTAGGATGCGGCCAGTTTAATCCCACTGGTTGACGATATCGAGGACCCCGATCTCCCGCCAATTAGATTTAATGCGGTGACTGATGAGATCGAGTACCCCACTCCACTGCGGGTCCTCAGTTTAGAACGTCTGCGCCGCTCCATGCGTACTCCAACGCCTGCTATCTTGGAAGAGATAACATCAGCGGAGAGTAGCTTCAATTCAGCTACGCATTCCTCAGATAATAACAGGACAGAGGATTCCGGCGTCGAGGGAGTCCCTCGACGTCGGGGTCCCATGTTCCCTAAACGTACGCCGTGAAGTGGCGCTGTTAGCTTGGTTGAAAATATGACATACAAATTTTAAGACAATGACCAGTTTTAGACAACATGTGACTAAATTTACAGATTTTCTATTCTTATGTAACTAGTCAAAATAGTAATCACTATGAAGTAAAGACTTTTGTTATTAGACATTATGACTTTTTTTATACTGTACAAAGCCAAACATTAATTTACACTTCTGCCATTATATTATGTATATATATGTTTAGTCTGTAAGGATATTTAGTATGTAAGGAAATGATTATAAGGTTGTATTTTCTTTATGCCCATAATTTAAAACTTCATTCAATTCTTTAATTACTTTCTTCGTAAGCGAACTAATCCTTTTTCTTTCTCAATAGTATATTAACAACTGTAATTACAGCCTTATGTCGCAGTTTATTCATTCTTGTTAGCTTGTAAGGGTCATGTATATATAGATATTTAATCGAACTCGCAACTCAGTACCTTTTCTCTAAATTTCATTTATATCCATCCCTGTGCATTAATCGTGAATTTTAATTGTGCTGTGATATAGAGAGGACTTGTAAATAGCATATATTTTTTTTTGTAACTAATATCTAAGTAGACCGAAAGACTGACGTTAGACAAAATTATTTACATACGCTTATTCAAGTATTTTTAAGAAAACTCATGTAAAGACTGTTTGTAACTCAAGTAATTAAAGTAATATCATTGGTTGGATGATCTCATTAAGGAAGTTTTATTTAATTAGTAAGGCTTAGAATAAATAGCGTTTCCCTTTTAAATTTCAATACAATAGTCACAAAGTTTAAAGTCTCAAGGTAAAATGTTCTTATGTCCCTTTAGATTTAAAACTAAGTCTTATTTCCAACAAGTAGAGTTAAATGTTAGGCTTCCGTTAGCTTGTTATTAGGCTATGTGCTTTTTATATGTATAAATTCAACATTTAGCAATCTCGAAGTTTTATTATGTGCCATTATACAGCTTATGTCCAAATTATATTAACTAAGATGTTAAATTGTCAGAAAACTTCTTACTATCATAATGTTTTTCAAATACTGTAAAAATAAAAGTTTATGTTCTGTTTTCAAAATTGATTTAATTTTAAGTTTTCACCAAAGAAAAATTTTTGTCAAAATTTTTATACCTTTCTAAAGATTATTTACTTTTTGTTTAAATAAATATAGCAATTTTAAGTAGCGTATACACTGTTATTTACTGATTTAGTATTTGTTGTGTACCACTCCCGTTTATGTAGCTACTCTATAAGTATTATTGTCTGTTCCTTAATTTAGTTAGATACATAATTAAAGTTTATTTTTGCAAGGCGCTTAGTTTAGCTTACATTCACTTGGTTTATGATAACTTGTATAAATAACAAAGCTTCTTGTTATGTCCTTTTTGATACCTCTACTATGATTTATGCGATTAATTTCCTATCGTTTTCAATAATTACATAGAGATATATGAGAATATAAGTATTTTACATCAATACACATATGTACAAGAGGTTTTATCATATGCAAAACTTTTATATCGTTAGGATACGTCCGTACGTCATTGTTAGAAATCAGATTATAGGAATCAGTTTTAATCTAGTTTACTCTTCGTGGATAGTGGGGAGAGTACAATGCCCAGAAATGAGGAGGACTGTGTCTCTCAGGTTCTCTATTTGGCGTGCTACTGCCCGTAATTCGTCTGTTATAGTCTGTCGGTTTCTATACTCTTGCTGTCTATACCGTATAACCAAACGGTTGTATGCGTCTCTATAAGTGTTTCTAAGTATACGACAGTGCAAGTATCGTACAATACGACTAGGTTGGCTGATTCCACAACTAATTTTAAACGCTAACATTTCTTTAATCATCGTAAGCAAGTTATAACAATATTCTACTAGGTTTGCGAAGGTCTCATGTAGAACCCGTTGTGATCTAGGCATAGGCTTTCGGAATCTAGTTTGCATTTTATAACTTTTGTAAAATATTCTGTTAAGACTTACGTGTTATGTGGTAACTGTAGTACTTCACAAGGTTGGTGATTTCCTCACTTCTGGATATGTTATAGTAAACTGACTCAATTTCAGGGTAAAATTTAAGTTATCGTTATTGTTTACTACTACTAAAATTCTGAGTGGGCGTTTCCTGTCCGAAGTTATAATTAAAGTTTTTGACATATTTTTTTGTATGTAGAGTGGTTATAGTTTCTAATAACTAATCAACTCATCATAATTCAAGGCGTATATATATAGGTTGCCTATTAGTACTGCTATGTTTGTACACTTTGTACAATTTGTATTAAATGTTTTAAATAGTTTTTGTGTATATTTTAGGGTGCGTATTTAACATTTGTAACATTCGTATTTTTGTACAATCTGTATCAATCGTTTGACTCTGTTTGCCTATACAGAATCAAAACTTCCTATATGCAATTTTTTTATGTAAGTGTTTTTGAAGGGATCGACTCCTTAGTCGACGTATATTGCATATAGTTGGTCTCCCCTGCTGAAGAGAAAAGATGTATATTTTACCACTGGATATATAACCTTGAGTGGGAAAATTTACATGAATATGATAACTTAGTTATCAGATTAGAATAACATATTATCATATTGTTCACAAGTTTACAGGGTAAATGGAAATGTAAATTATGGTTGTGAACTTGTGCCATTCCGAAATCTGACATGTCTATCATTTATTTTCCTAAGTCGTCGACCTCCGGTAATAAATACGGAATCGAGTGTCATGTCCTCGTCGGCACTTGAGTCCTCTATGTCCGAATCAGAATCTAATGGTTTTTTATTTTGTGACGCTTCTTTTCGTGTTTCTAAGGGTGAGTGTGCGCGTATTCCTGGTTGTGGATCTTTTGAATTAACCGGAAATATAAGCGGAAGTGTGTCATTTTTAACTAATGTGGCTATCTCTTGATTTGTGAGTTTATTATAAGGCTTTGTGATAATATCCCTTATTTCCTCTGGGAGGGTGTCAAAATGTTCGTCAATTGGCTTGAACTTTTTGATTTCGTT
Source organism: Acartia tonsa (assembly GCF_053477335.1). NCBI lineage: Eukaryota > Metazoa > Arthropoda > Copepoda > Calanoida > Acartiidae > Acartia > Acartia tonsa. The sequence continues at coordinate 27,936,333 of NC_137266.1, read as the reverse complement.
GAAAGAGTATTTAAATATTTCAGTCTTCTTGTCAGAAATTCTTTCAAGCGTGCAACTGTTAGGGCTTACATCTAAAACTCTATAGGGTGAAATATGATAGATAGGTCTAAGATTGGGGTTAACACCAGGTGTAATAGTGTTATTTCTAACCAAGACAAGATCTCCTATATCAAATTGTTTGTGTATGCGGGTTTTGTTAATATACTTTAGTCTTGCCTCCCTTCCCTTTTCAATAGCTTTTGCTGAAATGTCCAAGTTTTCTTGTATACCGTCTGAGAGGTCTTGCACATAAGCTTCTGTGCGTGCTATTTCAGGGTGATATTCATCCGGTTTTATTGCTCCAAAGAACAATTTAGACAGGGAGCTACGTGTCCCGAATAATAATTCCATGGGTGAAAATCCAGTTTTTGGTATTTTAGTGCAATTATATTGTCGGACTATTAACGGTAGTAGATATAACCATGAGGTTGTTGAGTCTTGCGCTAAAATTTTAATGATTGGCCATTTTATTACTTTGTTGCTAGCTTCCACCAATCCTTTAGAGGGTGAAAAGTACGCAGTAGAATACAAAACTTGGATGCCAATAGAAGCAAAGAATATCAAATTTTGCTTTTCTAAAAATGATTTTGCATTGTCACACAATATTTGTCTGGGGGAGAAATTGGGATAGAAATAAAACATGAATTTGTCTATAAATTCACGGGATGTGAGTGATTTCATGGGATATGCAAGAATCATTCCTGTTAGTTGGCAGACTATAGTGAGGATATGATTATAACTACGATAGGGGGGTAAGGATTGTATGTAGTCAATACTTACACATTCAAAAGGTCTTGAAATTGTACTATAAGTTCCTACTTGTTCTAGTTTTGTAGATGAATTTTGAAGTTGACAATTTAAACAAGATCTAGTGTAATTTCTAACATATTTCTTAAGATTAGGGTGGAAGAAATTTTGCATATTTAAAAGCATTTTAATTTCTCCACTATGTACTAACAAAAGATGAGTATAGCATACTAATACTGGTAGTAGTTTGGTTGGGAGATAAACTTTTAAATCTCCTTTTATTTTTGTAAACAGAATTGTGTCTTTAAGTTCGTAGTTCTGTCTTTTATAAGTGTAGGTGTTTGATTTAGAGGTTAGACAACGTGTGTAAATATCAGAGTATTCCTCTTTTTGGTTTGCAATTATATTTTCTATGCTAATCCTTTCTTTTAGGATTTCCAAAGGTCTTAGTACTTTGCCTATAACTCTATGTTCTGCGGCAAGTGAATTATTAAATACAAATTGAATATACTTTTGTCTCAACATCGTAGAACGTATAATTTTTGATGCTCTTTGCAGGATAGTGGTCAAAGGTGTTTGAACTTTATTTAGTTCTAGAAGCAATTGTAAAGATATCCCGAGACTATTGTGTACAGTGTCTTCAGGATAGCCCAAAGTTTTACTAGCCAAATATTCAAACTCAGGTGGTCCATCTTCAGACATACGCTTCGCATAATCCTTAATGTTTTCACCTTCATTCTGCAAAGGTAGGGGTAAAATTGGTAACCTATTATCATAAATAACATGGTGTACAGGGTCATCGAAGTTTAGCCCAGGGGGTAGGGTTTTAGCCTGTAATTCTGGTGTCACTATTTGCGCTAAGACTGCCGAATATGAGCCAGTTGAGGTGCCGGCTGCGTCTGATAAGATAATCTTAGGTGCGGATAAGTTAACTAATTTGCTAAAAATTGGTCCTGAAGCTAAAGCTTTCTTAATGTCTTCGAATGCTTGTCTTTGTTCTGGAGTTGGGACAAAAGTTTTACCTATTCTAGTAGAAGTAAGTGAAGTTAGAATATGTGTAGGAGCCATAATATCGAATCTTAAATGTTTATGCATACTTTGTAGTACTCCCATAAAAGATCTCATTATAGTAATATCAGTAGGCATGGGAATATTTAGAAGTTTTTGTACTCGCCTTTGATCTACACAGCAATAATTATGTGAGATGAAGAACCCAAAGAAATTTACCCTACTTTTAAAAGTTGTGATTTCTTTAAACTAATCTTTCCTTTATGCGTGTGTATTCTTCCCATAACTTTCTTCAAAATCTTAAAATGTATATTCAATGATTCTGATCTAGTTTTAGCTAGTTCAGTTGAGACAATGAAATCATCGTAAATGTGTTGGACTTCTGGGATAGGTGAGTATACCATCTTGGCTAAATCACCGTCCATTACAACATTACCATTATCATCATAAACCAATTCCCAGTGTAATATCTTTTCCATAAAGCGTGATAGACTTTCAGGTGAAGTCTTAATGCCGGTTGGTAAGGATGCATGTCTAAAAGCTCCTAATGGGGTTGCAAACAATGTTAGGTCTCTGCAAGAAGGTTCTAGCGTTATACTATGAAAGGCGTTAGCCATGTCACTACTACTATGCACAAATTTATCCCTTAGTGATTGAATCAAATTTTCTGCTGTGGGTAGCAGTGCAGGTTCAGATTGCAGACAAGGATTCAATTGTTGAAAATTTACAATTAAACGAGGACAGCTCCCCTGATCCGACTTTGGAATCAGATAGGCTGGGCTTGCATAGTTGTTATAGGAATCCCCATCCAAATTAGCTCTTTCAATGGTCCCGTTCTTTAACAGAAACTCTAAGATAGATTGCATTTGCATTTTCTCTACGGGTGATAAATAATATAATTTCTTATGCTGGGGTAAAGTTTGACCAGGTTTTAGTCTAATTGTATAATTGCCTAGATATTTACTCATGTTACCTCTATCAGTAGAATGTGTAGATATGATATCAGGGTAAGATTTTAGGAATATGTCTTCTATATAATGTCTTACCTCTGGTGGATAGTCTGACAGCACCACAAGATCCTCTGGTTTAACAAACTGATCCTTAGGCACACTGTAGCCAGTAGGTTCTGTTACGTAGTCCATGAGGTTATCAGATTCAGCTATATGTTTTAAGCCAAGTTCAATAACGTCATCACTATTTTCAAAAAGTTTATTCTTTTCAGGATCTGGTGTAGTTAGAATTTCATCAATATTAGATCGGTAATCAGATAAGGCTACTCCTGGTACTGGAGTGTCATTGTTTATAGCTGTAGGATTCGGTATATATCCATCAGCTAAAGGGAAAGATCGTTCTACCAGATTGATGGCGCTGTATTTTGGTAGCTATAAGAGTTGGACTGAATTGTTTCTGGTGTCTAGTGAGATCTGATTGATGGCTGGAGCCGTAGCTTTCTCTGCGTGTTGTTCCAGGGCCTGTACAATCTCATCTAGCTCAGTTGTCACAGATACATTGTGTAGGAATGATTGTGTGAAATCAAAGTCTGTGGTGATTTCCTTGACTACAAATTGGTTGCTGGGTTCCAAGTATCCGGTGATAACAGTGTTAGTGATTGCATGTTCAGTGACATTTGTTATCATTGCTCTTCCACTCAGTTGTCCTCGGTTGTTGACAGTCAGTTGCGTTTGTCCAGGCTGAATTTTGATTCCTCCATTTCTATCATTAGCAATGTGGTCATCGCTGAGAATGACTTTTGTTCCAGGAGCTAAGTTGAAGAAATGGTTGATGTTCATTTCTATAGTCTGAGTTTCATTAGGCTCAATTTTGTCTATTGTCCCTGTGCAGAGTTGTAACTCATAATCAGAACAGAACAGGCTATCTAGTACTCTCCCAGGGTGGAACATAGAGTATAGATATGGTGCTGGCGGGTGATTATCCGCAACGAAAGTCAACCCTAATTGGAGATCTCTAATGCCGTTCATTCCAATGATCATAGGTGTGACATTCTTGTGTTCCTCAGGTACAATCATAAATGGTACTGGTCTATAGATGCCTGAGAATTGTGTGAGACGAATCATGAGAGTTATCTCTCCAGCTACTGGGATTTTGTGTCCAGAATAGCTGACAAGAACCATGTCACTCTTTTCTAGATGGTTCTTAACCTCATTTTGTTGTACTCCAAATAACATACCAAAATAGCTGGTTGACATGATATTTCTGTCTGCTGCTGAGTCAAACAAAGCTGTCATGTATACATCGTAGTTTCCATTTGACATACAGCCGGAACAGTTCAGGTACATTTTCCTATTTTCATCCATGATAGCTGCAGAACTATCTACCGCTAAAATCTTGGGGTCGTTTGGATCCATTCGAACGGTGATAGCGTTAACTCTACCTGTTCTGCCACGCTCCTTGGATTGTCCATTGGCTTTGGCCTCAACCCATTCTTCATATGCCTGTCTAAACACACCACCAGGTCTTACTTTACCACTATGGTACAGTTCCATCATTGCTGGTCGTCCAGGGCATAGGTGTTGCGCGTGGTATAGGTCTTTGCCATACTTCTTGTGACAGCTTGGGCAGTATCCGGATGTTAGTGCTGTTTGATATTGTCGTCCTTGGTCATCGCACAGTAGTCTGCATCCATCTGAAATTTTGTGGGAATTTTGACCACATGCACCGCAGTAGCGCTTATTGGATGTACCATAGGAGATATGATAATCTTGTTTGGTGTTCTTTTGTGGTTGTCTATCTCTATTATCCCTGTTTTCTCTGTTGTAGGTTTTAGGATAGGCTGGTTTAGCAGTAACTTCTCTAACTGTTGGCCTTTTATAATAGCTTGACGTAGCGGCAACTTTAGCAGGCTGTTTGTCTCTGTTCATTCTTGTATCCCTGTCATGTGAGTAGTTGGTATTGTTTGTCTTTTTATGAAGCGATAAGTCTCCATTGTAACTGGCTGATACACCATTCTGCTGTAGGTCCAGATCTAGGTCTTCAGTTCTAGGATACATGGAAGCGGTCAACTCATGATATGTAGGGGATCTTCCAAGATCATGTGTGAGATTGTGATGGTTTTCAGATGCTATATTGCGGCTATTTGTTGGTAAGCTACGTTTGAGTGCCTCCACTGCAGTTATGTTGAATACATTCTGTCTTTCCTTCTTGTCTGTATAATGAACAGCGGCTCTGCTGGCAAGATTCTGAATTGTACTGACAAGCTTAGGGAATGACATGGCTTTGGTTCCCTTAAAGGCTATCAGCTTAGCTTGAGCTTCCTGTGGGCTGATGAGTATATCATACTGTAGCAGTAAGCTATTGTAGACACTTTCAATAGATAGTCCAAGATTGAAACTCTGCTGGATAGTAGTATATGCTTCGCCAGTTGTGGTTCTAAGCATAAAGGTTTCAAATTCTGATCTTGAGAGGTTACATAACTCCTGAGCAGTGTTCATCTCTGATAGGTAATCAGTAATGTAGGGTGGTTTGCCGTCTCCTTTGAAACAATGCTTGAGAGGGAAGGTTCCATTGGCTAACTTAAGCTTTTGATCGTTGCTTAGGGTGCTCTTACTTGCATAGCTGCTTGGTGGTTTAATTCCAGTTTGGTTGGTGAAGTTACTGAAGTGTCGTTGAGTGCGTTTGTCATTCTCCTCTTGTACAATACGCTGGGCTTCTAACTCAACTTCACGTCTTTGTTCCTCTTTGTATTCCCTCATACTCTGTGTGTAGTTGGTACAGAAGTTCCTCATCATTTCTGAGTCCACACGTAGGTTGGGGTTACAAAGTCTTATTGTATCCAGGAATTGTGGGAACAGGAAATTTCCCAGAGGATCTGATAGTGTTGCTCTAACATATCGATCTCTGATCAGTGCGTCTGGTGAGTCCTCTCGCATGGGTATGGATCTTACAGATTCCCTGTCTGGTTCTGGCGTCTTGGTTCTCTCACCATTCTGTTCTGGTTCCTCCTGGTTGGGCATTGGTTCCTCTCTTCGTGTATCATCTCCTGCAGAAGCTGCATCAGCTGACGGAGTTCTTCTTCCAGGCGTCGTCGAGCGTCCTCGACGTGGAGTGTTCGCCTTTTCAGCGTTGTCATCTTTCTTACTTTTATTAAATAATGGCATTACAGCTAGCTTAAAGCTTTTAAACTTTCTATGAGTTCTTTAAAGAAGCTTATGAGATGTTGTACTATTTTAGGATTTAAATAGCAGAGGTACAAGAAGAAACCGACTAATGCGCTTAACGTTAAAACAATCAGGAATTGTTTACAATAACAAATTTTTCTTTTAAAATTGTTAAATATAGATGAGTATGTATTGTCTACTTCACCTACAGTTGTTTCTACGTCGTGAATGCTTGCGTGTGAGCTTGGAATCTTATTCTGGAGTGTGCGCTAATGCACTCTTATCCTTAATTAAGCTCAACTGTATAAACACTTTTACTTAGATTTATTCTATATTTGCTTACAAAGCTAATGTGGGTTGGTTAGCTATACAAATTAGCTATAAAGTTAGATAGAATGTTAAGGTTTGCAGCAAAGTTAATTTGGGTATGCTAATATACTATCACAAATTAACTGTTATTTGCTTAGGCGTCGACTTTTCCTAGCAAATGTTATTGTTGAGAAAAAACAGCAATTTATAATCCTTGTTGAATTCTTACTTCACTCTAAGGATATGTAGCTTACAATCTGCTTATTCCTGTAAGGCTTTATGAATATAACTTACTAAGGTTCACTCCCAAAGGATCGTCTATATTCTAATAGTATTGCAACTGTTTTGCCTGAATATCAAAGATCTCGCACCCAATACTTATAGTTGTATTAGGGTATGCCTACCAATCCTACTAAGTATTATTCGCGAATTATTACGGGGCTTCACTTGTGATTTCAATCCTTATAACTATATTATTGAGACTCAATTTAGATTGTCCTATATATATGAATATAATCAGTTTGTTTTCAAGGTTATTATAGACCGGATGTGCTCCACTTAATTAGTGAGAACACAATATTCTATGTGTCTTACTGAAGTGTGATATCCTACGCAAGGTGATCAATCTATACGCTGGAAGTTGTCAATCAAACTCTTTAAAGTAGACTACAAGATTGGTGTTATTGCTTGGTCAAATATTATTGAAAATCAAATTAGCTGAATTAGTGCACTTTTTTTTCTAAAAGGTAACAATTTTAGATTATAACGATTATGAACTATATGTACACACTTTATTTTACTTGGTTATAGATTTTATACTAATAATCCTAAGTAAAATTAAATTTTCTCAATGGTATAAAAAGAAAATATTCTTTCTTTGTTTTAATCCGGATGTGTATAAAGACAGTAGAGTACTTCCAATATTACTTGCTACTTCTTTTAGAGACGTCCCAAGACTCCCAAGATAGGCTGCTGCAACCTTTTGCTGCGTTTGGTTACTAGAACTTTGTCTCTTATAAGTGTGCTTTTAAATTACATATAGGGCTTAGGTTGTTGACTATACTTTTAAATCACTAATATTCACTATCACTAATGATTGATGGTTTATAACTCTTCTCAAGTTGTCTGTTGAATTCTGGCGGCACATGAAATAGAAATTTTTAGCATTAGCAAAGCAAGTAAAAATTTAGTTTTCATGTCCTACTTATTGTTGAGTGAACTGTTTATTGTATTTATGTATATGTTTGTAAAGAACATACAAAAAATTTCTAAGTTAAGATTGAATTAAAAACTTTCTAAGTCAAAATAAAATAGAATCACTCTAAGTCCAAAGTTGGAAAATTTTGACTAAGTCCAAAAAGTTTCTAATGAAATTATTCTAAGTACAAAGTCAATAAATTTTGGCTTAGGAAAAAAAAATCAAAAATTATCTTAAGTACAAAAAGTTAGCAAATTTTGACTAAGTTAAAAAATTTTCTTATTGAAATTATACTAAGTACAAAATTAGTGAATTTTGACTAAGTCCAAAATCTTTCAATGAAATCGTGCTAAGTACAAAAAATAGTGAATTTTTTCTTGAGACAAAAGAAATAGAATTACTCTAAGTCCAGACGTGGAATATTTTGTCCAAGATGAAATTTCCTAACAGTTCATTCACAACGCTACTTTAGAGATTGCCTATAAGTCAAAAGAAATAGAATCACTCTAAGTCCACTGTTGGAATATTTTGACTAAATGCAAATCTCGCTAAGTTAAGGATTTTAAAATTATAAAGTATTAGAGTGTTAGAATTATCCTTCACCAAAAGAAATAGAATCTCTCTAAGTCCATAATTGGAATATTTTGGCTAAGACAAAAATACTCTAAGACAAAGTTTTCTTTTAAGTGTGGAAAATGAAATTTGCTAATCTAGTTGGAAAAATCGCAATCATTACAAGTCCGAATTTTGGTAAATTTCCAACCAAATTCACAATTTCATAAAAATTACTATAAGTCCAGAAATTCGAGATTCTCTCTGTAACAAAAGAAATAGAAACGGTGCTAAGTCCAAAAGTGGAATATTTTGCTCAGAGTCTCAGGAAGTCTCTGGAGTTATTTCTCTGATTGCATATAGCAATTTGTCTATACTTATATCATTCCAACCAATCGATGTTGAGAATATCTTTGAGACTTTGAAATATTTTGTTTAACTCGAAATTTTTGGAGGCTATGGTTATTTTGATACATCCGCGTATAAATCAGAATTGCATTAAGAATATAAGTCCTAGGCATGTATAAGTAAGTGCAAATCTCAGAAAATCGGTTCTAACGGCACCAAAGTATTAGTACAGTTTAACTTGAGTATAAATGCTACAAGTTTGTAATAATCTTTTGGCCCTTTACTACGACTCAAGAGTACTAACTGCTTTCGGCATATTGTTTCAGAAACATGGCTCCAAAGACAATATGTATCCCAACTAACAGCGTTTCCCGTGTTCTATAGGATTTGCTCCTAAGTTTTCATTTAATAAGGCAGTTCAAAATGGTCCTTTACAAATAGTATTTTGATAGCTTATAAATGAAAAGTTACTCCATGCTTGATTCTTAATAAGTTCTGGTTTAAGTATCAAAGATTCAAGTATTTCAACACTTAGAGAATTTTCGAATAAGTAAAAATCATACTAAGTCCGAAGATTTATATATATACTCCGCCACCTAGCACAACTCCTAAGTTTCAAAATTCTGACTAAGTCCAAAAATCAAAATTTTGCACATAGCTCAATCATAGATTATTCCAACCCAAGTGTTTTACTAAAGAGAGGCGGACATGGAGGTGCCGGTGTGCTGGTATTCTCTAGGGCCTCTAGAGTGTCAACCAGTGCGAGTGTCCTTATAGGGCGGCGACCAATGGCCACAAATATGCTAGCATTCTCTAGGGCCTCTAGAGTGTCAGCTAGTGCAACTGCTCGTACACGAGGCTCTCAATTGCATTTGTGTCGTGCCTTTCAGTCCCTATCTCTTCAAACGCCTCATAGTCCTAACCTTGCTCTCAAATAGTATCACAGGTTTTGGTAAATCCGATTTTGCCATAGCTACAATTATTCGATTTTGGTAAAAATACCTGCCTTAGGCGGTTCGGGTACGGTAAGGAAAAAAAAGAAAAAAAATTTATGAAGTAAAATTTTTCCAAGATACAACCGGTAAGTTGCACCATTGTGTGTGCGAATGGGGCGTTTGTCCATAATTAGGTATGGAGACCGCTCTTCTATGAGTACTACTAAAACCTAATTTTAATGCAATACACATAGACATTCTCATCGTCGGTTCGCTTGTTTAGAATGCTTAACCTTCTATTCCCACAAGTATAATACGAATTTGGTTGAGCTGGTGGAAGCTCAACAAAAGACCCACGCGAAGTATTATGTTGCTTTAACCTAAGAATAAATGGTTGGTTTTGATATTCGATCAGAATCATATAAGTATATCAAGTATTAAGGAAGGAAAATGTTTTTATAAAGTGTATTTATATCACAAGTGCATAAGTTAAGTATGGAAATATTTACAGGATAAGTGTTAAAATTATAAGTAGAGTAGGACAGAAATATGCCCTAAGTCCCAAGCAGTGAATTGTGCTAAGTGTTAGAGTTCTAACATAAGGCCTGAGCTCAATTCATGCTAAGTACTAAGGGGCCTAAATTTAAACTACAATGCATGCCAAACAACTAAGTCATTACCTTTTAAAGCCAGAAAGAGAAGTTGATGGTAGGAGAGTTAGTAAATAACTGAATAAATTCAAGAGGTACATGCTATAACATTAGCTCTGGACCAGGATTTTAGTGTTTGTCTGTGCAATTAAATATCTGTGTGTTAATATGTGACGTAAATCAGGCATGGTTGTAGGCATACATATATGTACTGGTTGTTTATATGATTACATTAACTATAAACATAATATCTTTAATAAACATATACTATTAGCAAATCACATACAGATTACCATGAATAGGCTATCGTTACCCGTATATGGTGTCATATAGGTAGAGACAGGCCTATGAATGCATAAATTGATACAAATAATGCCTTGGGCCTAGCTAAAGTAATTGTGTCTTGCCCCTGAGTGCTACTAGTTAATTGCAGGGCACGTGTCAATCAAAGGTTCATAATATGATCTATATAGTGTTGATTTTATATCAAGCATAGATAGATAGTTGTGGATGCGAAGCATTTCTGTAAAAGTCTCATATGTACGTTCAAAGAATTTGAAAATTGAGGATTGCATCTCCAAATATATCATTACATAATAGTATCCAAAGAACTTTGTAGAATGTTACCCAAGTGCATATTAATTTATTTATTTTGAATTTTAATTAGCAATGAAATTTTCAAATAAAATTTTTACTCATTAATAAAAATGCAAATAATACAAACTAAAATCTGTCTGAGGGAAACCCAATAATAGCTTTCTGACAGTTCAAATTACCAAAGTAAAAGATAAAAAATTTTGGGAGGGAAAAAACTTCATTTTAACAAAAGCCATTAATATATAGGTTTATAAAACGTTATGTTTTTTACTTTAAACTAGCTACCTGAATTTGATTCTATACTTTATCTACACACACACACACACAGCTTTTTCATTAGCGTTTATAACGAACCACTGCGCCATCCCAAAACTGGTTTATTAGGCCTAGGCTTGAAATAGGCCTGAAATATTATTTTCCTACGTTTCCCATCCGACGAATCCTAAAATGGTGGGTCCGGCTCTCTGGCATATCTCAATTTTGGCGAACTTAAAATTTTGCAACGCCTTAGTAGAAACAAAATTAATTTATATTTAGAATATATACATTCTGTATTAAAAAGCAATTAAAATTATCAAGAAATTTAATTTTGTATAACAAAAATATCAATTTGATTTTAAAAATTAGCGATGACATCGCAGACAACTTCGTATGAAACTAATGTAAAAATTCGAGTTACTTCTAGGATGTCATGACACTTTTTTTTAGCAGCGAAGCTACTCTATTTCCAAAATGTCCATCTATACTTAACTTTGTCATAAATGGAGTAGGGGAAAGGTGATTTTCTCAGCTACTATTCAAGATAGACACCTGAAACTTCTTGACACCATTCATATAATCATTTTTGAAAACAATGGCAGTTGTAGGTAGCTTTACCCCTTCCGTTTTTGAGTGGGGAGGAGGGGGACGGGCATTGAACGCTTCCTTTAACCTTTTATATCATCCTCTATTGCAGCAAGAAGGTTGTGTGCATATTCCCTGGTTGTTAAAAAATTTCCGACCGTAAGTCGTTACCTTGATAAAACAAACAAATAAACTATTAGGAAACCATTGTTCTAGAGTTCCTCAGGTGTTTTCTATCTAATTTTATGTGTGAGAGTCCACATCTCCATCCTTGGGGTTACAGGATGCGAACAAACAAGGCAGGATCATGCAGGTGAAGAACAAAAATATTTTTTTTTACTTAAACAAAGCTTTTTACATTACCAATATATTAAAAGATCCTATAGTAGTCCATATCAATTTAAAATATAGGGTTTAAAGTCATTTTCAGGTTTTGGGTATGACCTGCATAAAACTTTAAATGGCTCCTATGAAAGCACTTTTAGACTAAGATAATTTTATTTTTAAACTCCAAGCTTAAACTAACATGTCAACATGACATATTAAAATGTCATAAAAATCTGCCGCTATTTTCCCACCAACCGCTAACTGCAGTGGCAGACAGCTTCCAAGTACACCACTGAAGTTTATATTTTGAGAATTCTAATACAAAATAAACTTTTTTTTTTGGAAAAATTGCTCTTCTACCCTCAAAAATAAAGAAAACTACAGCAGCTTAAAATCTTTAAAAAGGGCCTAACAAGGATGACAACATCCATAAGTAGCGTGGCACAAAAATCGTGGATGGGAATACATACAAATAGAATGAAAGAGTAATCTTTAAAATCAAGAAAAGATTCACTGGAAAAAATAAACACAAAACCTTATTTTATTTTCTATAATGATTGACATACCAACGGCCAAAGTAAATTATATGCTGGATTTAATTTAGATATCAATTAAAGATTTGAAAATCGGACCATAAACACCAAAGTTATGGTGAAAAATTTGAAAAATACAAATATAGCCTAAAACCTGCTAAAAAGCAGTCCGACCGCTATGAATGTGTTAAAGTTAATTATGCTCGTTAGTGTTGGGAATGTTGACAAAAAGTTTCAGCCTTCTATCTGTCATAGGAGCCGAGAAAATCACGTTCCCCCCACTTTGTCTCCAACCGAAATACGGACATTTTGAATTATAGAGTAGCTTCGATACTAAAGTAAAAGGGTAGGAAATACAGAAATTCTTTATAAAACAAACACTCTTTTAGACGGACTAAAAGACATTTTAAATTATAGAGTAAATTGCAAACAAATAAAAGATTCATTTTTCAGCTCAATTTGTTCCTGCAAACATTTAAAAAAAAAGCCTTTCTATAATTTTGATCGGTCCCCCCGCCCGTACGTCCGTCCATACGAATTAGAAAGTGTAGCAACTCTACCAAGAAAGTCTGTACGTTCATTTAACCCTTAACGGTCGGAAAGGGGGGGGGGCGTTGAACGCCCCCCCATCCGGTTTTTTCTATCTCATTTTCTGTGTGTGAAAGATAAAGAGCCCATACTGCTTGACTTTTTAAGTGTGGGTATGACACATAACTGAGAGTTGGAATTTTTTGAATATCTCCATCCTGGCGGGCACAGGATGCCAGCAAACCTGGCAGAGTCATCCAGGTAAAGAACAAAAATATTTTTTTAATTAAACAAAGCATTTTATCTTACCAAAATACTAAAATATCCTTTAGTAGTACATCCTCATATTAAATACAGGTGTTCAAGTCAATTTCAGGTTCCAGGTATGATCCTGCAGGTCCTGATCCTCCAGGTCTCCAGAAATCTTTAAAAGGCTCCTGTGGCCGCAATTTTTGACTTAGAGACTTCAAACTTTAAACTTAAGCTTTTCTTACATGTCTACATAATGTATTAAAATTTCATAAAGATCCGCCGCCGTTTTCCCGCCGACCGCCGACTGCGGCGGCTGGCAGATGCCAAATATAGCTGCTGCCGCTGAAATTTATGTTTTGATATTTCAAATATAAAATTTACATAAAAATAAACATTTTCTGCAAAAAAATTTTCTTCTAGCTTCAAAAATAAAAAAATTACAGCCGTTTAAAATTTTTAAGTAAAAAAGGACCTAAAAACAAAGGTTGTTAAATAAAAGGGTGAAGGAAGCAAAAATTAACTTTGACTTACTTAAGGTCGGAAATTCATCATAACACAGGGGACTTGCACAAAAAAAATTAGCCCTCTAGCTCTAATAGGAACTGAGATAATAAGGGGGGGCGTTGAACGCCCCCCCCCGACTGATTAAGGTGCGGCAAGGGGCCCGACTGTTAAGGGTTAAAACATGCTGATTTGTAACTTTTTTGACAACATTTTTTGTATGAAATAATAATTAAAATCGACATTTTAGAATTGTCATATCAATTTCGAATTTTTCATAATGATTCCTATGACAGTTAGGCACAATTTAGAACAGTTTTGTACGAATAAGAAAGCGTAGCAACTCTATATTATCTATCAGAAAGTCAGTAACTCCATTAAAAGATGCTGTTTATCCTTTTTATCTGGTTTTTGGAATAATGATTCCTAGGAAAATAAGTTAAAGTATTATAAGCAAGGCATCTCTATAATCAAATCCTAAATATGAAAGTATGTCCTTTTACTGATTCCTATATTTATGCAATTTTACAAAAAATGTATGTACAATTTTGTTTAGACTTGGAAATTAATGTTCGTAATTTATTGTTTGACTGTTCTTCCTTCTGATTTTAGAGCTTTGATTTTATGGATGTTGTCATCCTCGTTTTACTTTAAAGTGAACACATTTTATATTCTGCGAATAAATTGACGCCTAAGCTAAAGTCACCCGTTACTGTTGAAATGAAAGATAATCAGAAATAAAATATGATACATGTATAAAAAAATCAATATTTTTTATATTTTTATTCTCAAAACTGTTTAATTAATGGTGGTGAATTAACCACTTTTTGGTACGCCCCCCTTGAAACGCCTCTATTATTCTACATTCAAATTGATAATAGTACACAATGTTATTAGGTACATTGTTGTATTGATTTTTTAAAAGAAAAAAGAAATTTAATTTAAAAGATAATTTAATAACAACCGTTCGAGATTATATTAATCAATAATAATTTTTAGATTTTTTCGTTTAATTAAATTCTTTGAAATTTTGGCGATAGTTCTCAGTGAGTAAACATACAAAATGAATGTTGTTATATATTTTTGACTTTAAACAAATGCTTTAGTTAAGACAAATTAGTTGTACCAAATGATTTTTTTTAGTAGAAGAACTACTCTATAACTCAAAATTTTAATGTGTTCGTCTGTATGAATTGGTATTTGAAAAAGCTAAAGATTTTAACTGCTAAATAATAAAGATGGCTAAATTTTTATGGAAAAATTATGGTTTCCTCAAAGGGACTAGTTGAGCAAAGAACACCGCAAACACTCTAAATTACAAATAAATTGAAAATAATGAATTCGGAAATTTTTAAAGTGAAGCTTCTCTATAATTATGGTCGATCGGTCAGTCTGTCTGTCCGGCCGTGACGGTTAGCTCTTTTTGTTAATTTAGACATTTTTTCTTATCAATTAAATAATTTTGTATGTTGATTCCTATATAAGTCAAATACGATTTAGAAAGCATAGCATCTGTTAAGTAAATGTTACTAGAATTTCTGTATGTCCATTTCAAACATGTTGATTTTAAATTTTTTTTGCGATAGTTGGCGATAATTGAAATAATGATTCCTAAGACAACATTGTACAGTGTTTTAGCCGAAGCTTCTCTATAATTAAGTCCTAAAAATGTAAGTATGTCCTTAAACAGTATCCTATATTTAAGCAGTTTTACACTCTACAAATGTTGATGTGCGTTTGACCTACCACTTCAGATCTTTGCATTTATAGATGTTGTTTATGAATGTTTTCATAAAATCATAATGTTATTATAATTTACTGTATATGCACAAATTTATATCCAATAATATTAACCGTTCCTAACCTCTCTGGAGGGCCTTAACCCTGTCAGGATTATTTAATATTTCCTAAACTAATCTAACTCAACCTAACCTAACCTAACCCCTGGGAAGGGGGGTAAATCCTGGAGGGTTTCTGTTATAACTAACATAACTAAACCTAACCTAACCTAATTTTACTGAGCCAAAGTGAATCTAACCCCTGCGAAGGTTTCAAACCCATTAGGCTACTCAATATTATCTGACCTTACGTAACCTTACCTAAACCCTGCAGGGAGCCCTAATCCTGCGAAGCTACTCTATATTATCTATTCCTATCTAAATAAACCTAACTTAACCTAAACTAACCAATGCAGGGGACCCTAACCCTTTTGGGATACTCAATATTAATTAAACTAGCCTAACCTTACCTAATTGAATCTAAAATAGCCTGACTCCTGGAGGCAGCTCTAACCCTGCAGGGTTACCCAAGATTATCTTACTAAACCTACCCTACCTAACTCTATCCTAACCCCTAACATAACGGGTCTACTCAATATTACCTAACATAACCTAGCCTAGCTTAGCCTAACCTAATCTGACTTAATCTATCATAACCTAACCCCTATGGATGTGCTAACCCTTCAAGGGTACTTAACATTACCTAAACTAACTTAACATAGCCTAACCTAACCTAACCCAACCCATGTGGAGGGCCCTATTTCAGCGGGACAACTCAATATAACCTAACCTAATTTAATTTAACCTTGTTTAACCTAATCTAAACCCTGTGGGAGGCCCTGACCCTATGGGGCTACTCAATTTCATCTAAACTAACCTAACTAAACGTAACTCAATCTCTGGAGGAGGCCCTAACCCTGTGGAGCTACTTAATTTTACCTAAACTAATCCCTGTGGAGGAGAGCCCTTACCTTGTTTAACCTAACCTTACCCGTGCAGGGGGCCCTAACTCAGCGGGGCTACTAAACTTTACCTCACCACTGCACTGTGGAGGGCCTCCAGGGCTTTAATCTGATAATTTTTCATTTTTAATATCCGAGGAAAGCTGTCTATAATACGATGCGTTAAATAATTATTACTCAGCTTTAAAAGAAATCAGATTTCAAGTCTTTAACTTCCCTCATGTCCAATTGTTGAAATTTTGAAAGTTTTTTAAATCTGCCGTTTGAATCATATTGTTTGTTACATCTATATTTAAACCTTTAAAGATTTTACTTTTCTATAAACCATTTTAAAATTAATTTATGATATACATTATTTAATATACAACATTCAAATATAATTTTTTTATTTCATAAATAACATTTTCTACTTTTCATCCCTATTGTCCTTAAAGTGTTAACTCAGTATAAACTTTGTACTTTCCCCCCAACTAATTTGTCTAACTACGCCTCCCACAATACAAAACTGTATAAAAGTCGTAAGAAATTAAGACGGAAAAAACTCGAGATATTTGTCATGCACGTAATACGTGGACCCACCATTTTAGGGGTCACCTCCCATCCCTTATCCCTGGAAAAATAAGTTTTTTAGTTAAGGCGATTTCTTTTGGGAGGGTGGAGGCAACCTCCCCCTAAAATAGTTAAAATCTTTAAATATCGAACAATATCGGCTCAGTGTTAGCGAGATCTTATAAAAATACAAACAAGACCCTATTTTTAGTAGCGAAGCTACTCTATAATTTGAAATGTCCGTCCGTCTGAGACATAAAGGGGGAAACGTGATTTTCTCGGCTCCTATAAAAGATAGAGAGCTGAAATTTTCAGGGATTAAGAGGGATTTTTGTTATCAGTTTTCATATTTTCACAAAGTTTCATGAAGATCCGTCAGTTGGTTGGGGTGCTAGATCGATTCCTACATTTTTAAGTATTCATGATTTACTTAACTCCTATTCAACAGAGACGGCTGAAATTTTCATACTTTTATTAGGTTTTATCAAGATTTGCTTATTGGTTGGGGTGCTAGTTCGATTCCTAGATTTTTAGCTTTTCATGATTTTCTTTACTCCTATTTGAGAATTGGGATTAAATAAGTTCACAATTTACATATCACCACAAAGTTTCATTAAGATTTGCTGAGGTGCTAGATCGATTCCTAGATTTTCACGTTATAAATATTACAAGGTTTCGTGATTTTTATAGTTTAATGTTTTTTTATGAAACTGCAATAAAGTTCATTTTTTCCGGATATCAATCCATAATTTTTTAGCTTCGCTACTTATGGATGTTGTTATCCTTGTTAAAGTATAAAATGTTTTCAAGCGCAGAAACTTTTGACTGTATAGTAATGAGACAAAAGCGACACATTGATTGTCGAACAGAAGAACTTGAAATTACCTTAGCTAAAGAGAATCTGAACTACTCCAATCTAAAAAAAATCTTTAGAGCATTCAATACCTTTATTCTAGTGTATATAGTATGATGCTATGTAATTTAGATATTTAGTGGTTTATATAGAATATTATTAATCAAATACCATACCCATCGTACCCATTAGCCTGGTTCAAATTCATTGTAATTGATTGATTTATTCGCGAACATTCATATAGATGTTTTTATCAAAGTTTGTTTTTGAAAAATTCCATCTTGATGAAAGTCCTTTGAATAAAGTTTGTTGCTCCGCTACTTATGGATGTTGTCATCCTTGTTTTAAAGCTATGCTGATATAGATATCATAATATGAAGTTACAAAATGTACCAAACTAATGATTACAAAAAATATTAAAGGGGGCAAAATATTATTAAAATAGAAATAAGGACTCCTAAAAGTTTAATTTCTATAACTAACTTATTGCTATATCAGACGAATGACTTCAACTTCAACTTAGATTTGTTCATATACATATAGATTAAACTCTTTTTCTTTTTTTAGTTTATCAAGACTAAATGTTTTTCATAAATTAACATGTAACACCTAGACATGTTTTCATAAATCTAAACCAACAAAATTCAGAATAAGACACCGCCATTTGGATGAAATTGTTGTATCTAGCATATTGACCTATTCCCTGCATCCCAGAGCATTCCTGCAAGATTGACAGATCAGATACTTCACTTAGAACAGTAGGAGAATCCATTTCATTTCGAGTAACGTAGCAACTATATAAGTAGGATTTGCAAATTGTACGACTTTTATTTCCTTTTGCCTAATTTGCCTATTGGAATGAAATAAAATTTGATAAAAAATAAAATAAAGTTGAACTATAAAAACGTTGTTCAACAATATAAAATAAGAACGAAGCTGTTTTCTAGTTTTTTTACTTATACATTTTTATTGTGAGCACAACAATATACTTTTGGACTTTTGGTGGCTCTGCTACTTTAGGAAAAAATTGCCGTAATTATGTAAAATAGTAAAATATGTAATCTTAGTTAGATATACATAAATAATTGGAAATATTTTTTTTACTGTAATTCAAGTCCAAACAATCTTCTTACCATTTTGATGTATAACGACGCTATTTTCAAAGACCCAATTGAAAGTCGGCACAAAGCCCTTGAGATCGGGACATACAGTTATTTAATCCCTTCTCCCTGTATTGTATTACTATAATGGCAAAACAGACAACAAATTCTCTTGATTGCACAACCTTTATCTTTTTATTTGCACATTACTTTATCCATGGTATTGATGGCATCTTTAACTGATTTTGGCTTCAAGAAATTCTAGGTATGCAGATAATTCACTATTAAACCACACACATACACACACACACACACACACACACACACACACACAAATATATACACATAGAAACTTAGGTTTTAAATAAACAAGAATTAAATATTTAAATAAAGTGTATTTAGGTGTTCTAATATGCTTTGTCTCCCTCGCTTTGTAATTATGTATGTATGTAACTCTAACAACAATTGTTTTTTTTAAATATTTTATATGGTTTTATATTTTTTTTATTCTTTTTTGATCATTTATTTTATCCCAACATATATACTAACATTTGGGTCAGATTTATTTTCTGGCTGATTTTAAAATTGTTAAAGGTTGATTTCCGTGAGATTTTCGGGCGGCTGACGCGTAGCTGCCAAGCCTTTAAATAAACCATTTTCATTTCTCTTTTTATCAAAGCGAATTGCTGTAGAAAAATTAAGTCAAAAGTGTATTTCTTCCGATAAAATTTACTTGCTTCTCTGATTATAATAAAGTTTCTTGATAAGTAGAATATGTAGAGCAAGAAAAATTTTAACACCTTTTTTCAGGGTTCGGAAGCCGCGCCTCAGCCGCGCATAAGCCTCAGTTTTAAACCTGCTTGTGAGCAGAAATTTTTTTTTTTGAAAGAAGGATTGTCTACTAAAGAGACAGTTTTATACATCCAGCTAAATTTTATAGTGATAAAATGACGATTTCACTGAGGCTTACACGCGGCTTACGCGCGGCTTCCGATCCCTGCCTTTTTTAGAAGAATCATACGAAAGTTTAACATAAACGTTCATAGAATAGTTTAAAACCTGCATAGGACTAACTCCAATGTTTTGCAAAAATCAGAGACCATTTAATTTTTACTTAAAAACTTGACAATTATCATATTGTTTGACATATAGCTTAGCTTTTGTAGATGTTATCATCCTTGTTTTGATACTTTTATTTATATAATTAACCGCTTAGCAGACAGGCAGACAGTATTTAGCGATAAATTAAGCCAATTACTTGAGAAAAAAAACACAAAAAGTAAAAAATAGGCACCCCATTGTTTTGGACCCTATCTTGTGGGGTGTGGAGTTTGTTTTGACTTTGTTTACTTGTCCATACTGCTTATGATCTAGTGGCATGCACAGAGTTTTTCAAGGGAGTTTAAACAGAAAGATAGTATAATCTATTGATATGACGTTTTTAGATAATCCTTATACTAAAGAAACAGGATGTCTATGTGTTTGTGTGTTTGTGTGTCTGTCTGAAGGATCTCGCTAACCGCTGAACCGATTGGGTTCTCCTTAACAGGGTAGCTTCTCGTAGGTCCCGGGAAGGTTTATAACTATATTCTTAAGGGGTGGGACACCCCCAACCCCCCCCCCCCCAAAAAAAAAATGATAAATCCCCCGCCCAAAATTTAAAATGAGGGGGGGGGGCACCCCATCCCTCCCAAAAAAAAAATTTCCCCCCCCCCAAATTTTTTTAACTTTTTCTTTTAAAATCTAAAATAAGAAATTGGGTTATTAAATTCGACTCTCTCCTCCTAAAGTGCCCCTAAAGGCCTCTAGGGGCGTAGCCGCTAGTATTTAATATAGCAGCTTTACTATGTTTTGATTCGTTATTTGATTAAAATGGAATACTAAATGCATAAACAAGAATTTAATGTACTCCATTTAAGAATAACATTATAGAAAAAAACACACAAGGAAAAAGAAGACTATTCAAATGCCAAATTGAATTACATGTGGCCTCCCACCTAGCCTTTAACCATGTAAGACTGAATGGAAATGACCAAGTTATCATAGACTATTCAAAAGTTACTGTAGACAAAATCTTGGACGATCATGTCCAATAATACAAAAGCTTATCATAAAAAAATTAGAAATCACCACTTTAAAAATTATCATATTAAAATAAGCTTTTTAGAATACGTGTTAAAATTTTAGTATATGAACTCTGAGGAGAAATATGAACTTAAGGGTTATTACTCTATTATTACTCTTATGATATTCCTTAATGGTTCTTAAAGTAAATCTACATAATAAATTACACAGTAAAGAGATTGCTTACTTAGACTCAAATTCTATTGTAACTTGAATATGCAGTCCTTTAGAAACCAACTCATGTCAAGGATAAAGATATAGGTAGGTTATTAACAAATAAATAAGCCTAACTTTACTTCAGGGGTTATCCCTGCGGGCCAATATTTCTAAATGGCTCTTATTATAATTGCTTTACACTTTACCTAACTTACAAGAAAATTAAGAAGCACTAGAAAGATTCTTTTTTTCAAATTATGTTAGACTTTTATAGAAAATATATTTTAAGATAAAGATTGAATTAATTTCCATAAACCTATCCCTGGGTTCATGTTAATCTGAGATGATGAGTTTGATAATGTCACAGTGCCGTACCACCAAAGACAATGGGTTTCAAAGAAGGTGTATCAACTATTTTTTTTATAGCTAGCCGGTTCTTTTAGTAAGTAGTAGATGTAAAATTTTTCATAGAATTCAGATATGCAATCGGTTTTTTTGTAGACCTCTTATTTTTTAAGTAATTTAAGTTTTAAAAAAAAAAAATTAAGTCGATTTTAAGGTACTAAAATGCAACAAAAAAAAGAAAGAAAATGGTCATTATGAACAAAAATAGTAAGATCTTTAATTTGACACCTTACTTTTTCAATTCTGTCAGGTAATTATTGAAAAAATCGATTTTTTAAAACCCACGAGAATAAAAACTTTGAACTTAATTTTATTATTTCACAAATAAAAAAATATGGGTTCATATATACCATTAGAATCAGAAAAATATTACGAATCCATTGTAAGCAAAATTGAAAAAAAAAGTTTACAATATAGTATATAAACTACAATAAAAGGAATTATATGAAAATATCATATTATGTTGTACAGGCAACGTCTTAATTCTTCAATTGAGTATAAAAATGGGAAGGGGGTAAAGAGGGGGTAAAGAGGGGGTAAAAAAGGGAAAACAATAGTGTTGTCTGAACAAAAAAAATAATTGGCCATTTCTGTAATTTTTTAATTTTTTAATTTTTTTCAATTTTGCTTACAATGGATTCGTAATATTTTTCTGATTCTAATGGTATATATGAACCCATGTTTTTTATGTCTGTTTGAGAAAATATTTAGGTCTAAAGTTTTTATTATACCGAGGTTAAAAAAATAGATTTTTTCAATAATTACTCAACAGAATTTTAAAAGTAAGGTGTCAAATTAAAGATCTTACTATTTTTGTTCTTACTGACCATTTTCTTCTTTTATTTTGTTGCGTTTTAGTACCTTAAAACCGACTTAATTATTTTTTTAAAAAACTTAAATTACTTAAAAAATAAGAGGTCTACAAAAAAACCGATTGCATATTTGAATTCTATGAAAAATTTTACATCTACTACTTACTAAAAGAACCGGCTAGCTATAAAAAAAAAAGTTGATACAACTTCTTTGGTGACAGACATGCTCAAAAGCAATTGGATTTTCGTATTAAAATCAAAAGATCTTAATAATTGCTGAACGAAATAATTAATCTTGTAACGGAAGCCTACTTATAGTCTAAGAGTTGCTATATGCTATTTAAAAGTTTTAGGGAAGATTTAAAGTGCCTAATGTGCACTAAATTAACCCCTATAAATAACCTAACCTGACAAGAGGGGGGTTTCGGGTGCTCAACAAGGCACTATAAGGGAAGCCGCGTAAAAAATCATGAATATTACGTACAGAAAAATAACTTGAAACTGCCTTGAAAATCAGACTAAACACAAGGATAAGTTTCTAAAATATTAAATCTACAATTTCTTTTCTAGAATTTACGTTCCTATCCCATTTAAAAGTTATTACTTATAAGTACTTGTTATTTTGAATTACTCTTTATTTCAAAATGTTACTGCAAGGTAAAAATCTTATTTCGATCCTTGGCAAATTTTTATTTTATTTGTTTTTTTTTGTGGGGGGGAAGGTAAAGGAATTTATTCGCATACTTGTATTTAACTACTTCTATGTCTGGTATTGTTTACCCATATAGAACCAAAATAATTTGAATTAAGGTGTTATTTCAATTCAGCAAATCCAATAAAAAAACTAATATTATACCTTTTAAAACTTCATCTGGTCAATAGAAAATATTTAGCTATTATTCAATAAGGTAGTTAATGAAAACTATAAATGAAAAACATCTAGTGCCTATTTTACCTGATATTTGCGCCGACAATAGATACTAAATTGAGCATTCCTACTAGAATCATTTATCTACCATGTAAGCTTTAGTATTATCTATTCTAGTGTTATGTTGTTACAAAAAAAGGAACTACGGAAAACTATGTCTACTCCTGCAGGGGCCCTAACACTGCGGGTCTACCCTGTATAACTAAATATAACCTAACATTACCTGACCTACGGTAAAAAACAAATACACAAAAAATATCCCCAACCCCTTATTTTTAATTTATTGCAAGGGGGGGGGGGGTTATGAGCTCATGAAGATACTTTGAGGAAAACCTCCAAAAAAAAGTATAGGTGTTTTTAAATGGACACCTTTTTTTAAGCGGCATATTTAAAGCCACTTGTAAAAGTCAACCCAGCATAAAACATATAAAATCTAACCCATCTATGTCAAAGATCAAAATCAAAATAGGAACGTGAATTCTATAAAACAAACTGTAGTATTCTAAATCCGTTAATAAACAAGAAGAATGCAATGATTTTGTTATTGTAATTGGTCCAATGGACGGATAAATAGGTCCTTTTACTTAGACCTACTTCTTGATAACCTAAACCTATCCCCTACCCTTCTATATTTTCAAATACTTACTTCATCTGTAATCATGCATGGTTCTATCTCTACTTTATTTTAGTCCTGTGGGACTTTCAAAATTTTTACTTAACCTAACCTAACATAAAATAATCATCAACAATAAATATTTTCTCAAAATTTGTTTGTGGTCCAGATGCAATATATGGGGAAACCGCTGATAAACAATGTCTATTAAAAGATTCTATTTTAATTATTAAGGATCTAGCAAAAATACAAATTATTAAATGAAAAGTATTGCTTGCAAAAAAAATGAATGCGAAATGTGAACATCGAATGTTGAACAAAGGAAAAAAGGCAATTTCAGGGATCTTTAAATCAGACAACAGAATAAAAAAAACTTTGAGTACCAATATAAAGTTTAACTTTAACGATATTTATTTTTAACATAGCCTTCTTAATGTTTCCTTTTTGGTAAAAATACAGAAATATAGAGATTGTTTAATTAGTCAAAAAAAAACGTATTGTATTGTATTACGTATTGTAAACAGCATTCTGTGGATATAAAAATGTACAATTATAGGATTCAAATTAGTTTTTATTATGATTGTACACTTTTATATACGGTACTATACATGATTTTTCAGTATGGCTTTGAAACGGTTCTAATCAAGCGGATATTAAACGGTTTGTAAGCCATACTGTAAAAAAAATACATTTGTTCTAATTACTAAAATTACTTACATTTTAAAAATATATTAAATTTAATCTATGATAGATGTTTCATTGACCTATCCTTCCCTCCATGAAAAGCATGTCATGAATGTCAACTATAAATATATTCATCTTCAATAAACATGGAAATAAGGGACCCTGAATAACAAAAATATTTGAAATTAAACAATTTTTATGGAATGTTTTATTTACAATTTAGTCTCTATATTAGAGTAAAACAATAGAGGGGGAAGGCGCAATATAAATGTATGTCCCCTTACCGAGGACCTTGTGCTGACTTTTTATTGGATCATTCAAAATCAAAAATTAGCATCGAGCGAGAATATTAACACAGCCGAGTCGATACAAAAAAAGGGCAGAAAGCAATTTGCTAGCAGACAAAAAAGGTCCCCAATGGATGAGCCAGGTATTTGTCTGATTATACATCTATACTATATTGTTAATTGTTCTTAAACTCAAAAAAGGCCACAACCCCCCCCCCCCCTCTCAAACAATAAGATTTTTTGTTTTGAAGTAAAATTAAAACATAAATTGTATGATATTTCAGCAAAAAAACTCCTTTAAAAAAAAGAATTGTAGATGCATTTATTTCTGACAAAAACCTAGACCTTGAGTATTGATATGTATATATCTGTCTTCAATATGTCTCCTATGAAAAAAAATATTTTAGATAACCAACTTGGTTTTTTTATGTTTTTTTTCTATCTTAAAAGATTTTACAACACATTTTGATAAAAAAATGACTTTTTTATATATTGCTTTTAACTGATTAGCATTGCATAGGTAATTAGTTTTTTTTACTTTTTCTAATTAGAACTAAAATTTAGGTTAAATTGTTGTCAAAGGCAACCTATTTCTTTCTTCTTTAAAGGTCTCCTAGAGACCGTAAGAAGCGCAGCCACCAGTGAAGTTCATAATCCTTCAACTAAGTATCTATACAAATAGTACATCTAATATCAACCAAAAATAACCTTTAAAGTTTAAGACTAAAGATATGCGTATTTTTCATGCGTCAACTGCTGTCAAAAAATATGTACAAGTCTTTGTACGCAAATGTTACGCATTTACATTTATTTTAGTTTTAAACAGCCAAGCTTTTAACAGCGTAGATACTATACAAGATAACAAGGCAGTCTGTAAGTAAAAAAAGAGATAATGTAATTTTTCAAAAAAAAATATTAAATCAATAATTTTAAATGTAATAATAATGCATTTGTTGAGTCTAAAAACTTTATTAGTACCTAATTAAGTTAGGGGTTTGGGGTTTAATAACTGTATGTTCTTAGGGTGGGGACCCTGTGTCTACTTCAATTGGGTCTTTGAATATCAGCCAATAGCGTCGGATATATCAACCCAGCTAAGTCGCTACAAAAGAGCAGAAAGCAATTTGATATCTGACGAAAAGGTCCCCACTACTGGAACCAGGTAGTTGCCGGGGTTATACATCTATACTATTACTTATTCATTTATTATTACTTAGATCTTTTACTGAATATGTCAGACGATTTCTATATAATACTTTACCATCTAAATTATGTAAGCTTGTTATTGCTGCGCTACTTATGAAAACAATTGTCCTAGTTAATAGGAATGTAAGCACTAATGTATTTCATTATTCACCGCTATACGCTTAAGAATATTCATTTTTAAATGTATTTGATACAAAATGTAAATCTTAAAAGTAATTGATCACAAAAAAATCTACTGTTATTTAACAAAACGATGACAGATAAATTCATTTCTCGTATTCATTCGAAACCGATTAATATCCGGTGGATTAGAACCAGTTATCATTCATACGAAAAAAATATGTCTCGCATCCTATTAAATCCAGTTTTCTACAAATATAAAAATGTATAATTAAAAGATTAGAACCAGTTTATTTAGCCCGTTTTGGCATCTCGGGGATAAAAAAAACTGGTTTTAATCTTATAATTGTACATTTTATAATACAATGCGAGAAATAACTATTAATGTATCCAGAAATGTTTTTAAAAGTTAGAAAAAAGTAGTTAGTATTAGGATGTGCTAATCGAAATGTCTGTCTGGATGCACTACATTAACAGAGAAAGATTACAGCATAAAGATTCACGAACAATTGATCTTACCAGATTAAAATTAAATGATTTAGCGCGTGAGATAATGGAAGATAAATTGATCTCCCCCCTTTCTTTCCCCTAAAGTATTACTCCTAAATCTTAAAATTAAATTGGCACTATCGCATAAAGCCCCCTCTCGAACACTTATAACTTGGTCCCCTCTTTATTTTAGATACCACACATATCCAAATATTCAGGTAGGGAGGGAACGTTGGACTGTTTGTTACACTTGTCCCCAAAGTTGGAGACTTAAATAAATTTTAATTGGTTGGTTCATTAAGTTAAGTGTTCAAATATTTCAACCACTATTTGTAATCTACAGAAGGGGTAATTTGGTATATAATGATTGGAGATGTACATTAATTCATCGGCCATTGTCTTTATATTTACCTTAAGATACCTGCCAAATATTACTATCTTGGGGAAAGTTCTCGTGCGGAGATAAAATTGATGAACTGATGAGCATGACATATGTAAGCAGATTATTAATTTGTTACCATCATTTAGGGAGTGTAGCTACTCTAGGAAGAATTTTGCCTATTAACTTGTACTTTTGAGATTTTTTTAGCTATCGAAAAAAGAGTGTTTAAGAGTAGTGGTGAGTTCTGAACTGCTAATATATACTTTTTATAGAAGCTTTGTATTAGTCGTAAGCTTAATTATTTGAGGGTTCATCAAAGAAATACAGTAAACAAATTTTAGGAAAAAAAAGGCAAACTAAACACAAGTAAAGCAACATCAATAAGTAGCAAAGCACATGTGTATAACATATTTTACAACAAAAAAAACAATGATAAAGAGTTCAACATAGAGTAGACCGACGGACCAAATTCACTGATAAATAAGTGAATTCGCTACTAATACTAAAAAATAACTTTAGAATACATGTCATTGTCCTAAAAGAAGTAAAAAAAGTGTGCGGTTATTTTTGTTTTTGGTTAAATTGTTTCTATGTGTTTTTGTATATTTTTGCGTAGGCGACCAAAAGACAATGGGTCTTTGATTTGCGATTAGACTCAAAAAGTAACAAGGATGTGATAACATTCTTAGGTGGTGAGGCATGTAAATATATTTACAGTTAGGGATCTAAAAGGATAAGACAATGGCCGATATATTGATGTACATCCCCAATATTGATACACAAAATTACCCCTTCTTTAGATTGATATTAGTGGTCAAAACGTTTGAACACAACTTGGTGAACGAACCAATAAATATTTAATGAAAGTCCCCAAAGTTTTTAAGCCAGCGAAAAAGAACGTTGTTATAAAACTTGGGAGGCTAGTGTAATAAACAGCCCATTGTCCCCCCTCTCTCTGAATTTACAGTTTTTAAGTTTTTTGATTGTCAGTTAAGATCTTGCTAACCACTGAACTGATAAAGTTTTACTGATCGTTTATGGAAATTTCACTTAGGTCACAGTATGGATTTTAGTCAATTTTGCTTCTTTACATTTAGGCTATTGGATGTTTTTACTTTTTAGCCTGTTATTTTGCCTAATGAAAACGATTAAGTAGCAAAGTATCTTCTGTGACAACTTTTTCTTATGGGCAAAAGAACGCTATACTCAAAAGAATATTCAAACATGTATCTTAGTCAATAGAGTAGAAAATCTCCTTTTCACCTTAGCATAGCTGACAGAAATACATTTTTTATTACAGATTAACTTCGCATGTAAAGACAAAACATTCAAATAAGGTTCGTAAAAAAGTTCGTGGGGGTTTAATAATGCAACGTTAAAACAATAATTCGAAATAAAATTAATTAAAACATATTTTTAGTAATATACTGATTATATCCCTTATTTTATCAACCTACATTTTATATGGTTGATGCGCTTCTTAGACATACTTCATTTTCCCTGTGTTGTAAATATTTAGTTAATTTGATTAATAAGAATATTGCATGTGTGTTTTTAGATGGATTGTCAAGCTTTTTACCTACTAACCTATTTTTTGACTGAAGCACATCTACAATATTAATATGACCGTACGTCCTACTCTCACAGACAAATTATTAATGCTTAAGATAATATGAAATTTCCATTATAAATTTTAATAATAAGTCGATTGTTACATTGCATACTTTTTGAGGCTCTTTTTAACGCACTATCGGATACGCCTTTAGCATACAAGAGCCCTTCATTCGAGGGGATAAATAGGGGTCGGATAAAAAAGCTTAAAAATAAACCGGACCTATGTAATGCTTCCCTAATAAGGAGAACTCAATCAGTTCAGTATTTATTGACAACATAAACTTTAGACAAAAATAACATTACTACTGTGTAAAATACAATATAAAAGGGTGTACGGACGGACATTAGAGAAGTAGTATTACAAGAAAACAATATTGCATGAATTTTAAAAACAAATTATTTGTGTTTTTAGCTAATAACCTCATTTTCATCAAGAAATAATCTAATTGTCTTTAGAATAAACTTTTAGAAAAAATAGATAATTGTCTGTTATTGCCATAAACAGGATAAAATTTTTTAAAAAGTTTGTAATAAAAATATCAGGGATAAGGGATAGGACTATGGAAATAACATTATATTCCTCTCAATACTTACACCATTGATAGCTAGCAACTATAGGAGAAATGAAAGGTTGTAGATTATTTGAACTTGGTGTTTTATCTTAATCTGAAAATAAATAACAATGTATTTAATACTTGAAATATAGCTGGTAATTAAATTAAATTAAATTACCATGAACATATTTATATTCAGATTTTTATCTATCCACACATCAAATTGATGTTATTAAATACACATAAATTGCATTTAAACATATTTTAAATATTTTTCCATACATATGTATGTTATTATCCATCTTAAGTATTCTTTATAAATCTACTACGGTAGCAACTCTAGCATCTAGGGCAAGGGAGGAATAAAAATAGCCTAAAACCATCCTAAGGTATTTTAATCTAAAAATAAAATAGTCATAAACCACCCCTGAACCTATTTTGATCTTCCCTGAAATGGATAACTCAATCAAATCAGTAGTTATCAAAATCTTTAAAAAAAACCTTACTACTTTGCAAAATAGGATTTTACCTATCTATTTGTCTATGTATCTAACTATTTATCTTTATATCTAACAATCCTTCGTTATATCTAAATAGATATCTATCAGGGCCGTTCGTAATTTTGATGTAGTGGGATATCAACAGTAACACCCTCCTAAAACACCCACAAAGTTTAACATTCCTTGGTGAATCACTGTGAACGCTACTGTATATCCATACAGGTCCCTCTATTTGAAGGGATATGAATGGTCAGAAAAGTAGCCTAAAACCATACCCAGAGTTATATTTAAAAATAAAATAGCCTAAAACCATCTCAGGACATATAAAAAGCTTCAATTTAAAGAAGAACCATTTTGGTTCAGCGGTTAGTGAAATTCTTTGCTACATACAAAAAGACCTTTCTACTTTATATCATAGGATGTGGTCATCTTTAGCCTTATATTTTAGGCATAAAATATCTATCTATCCAAATATATATTTGCTTAAATCTATCTATCTAGCTATATAGCTATCAACCACCCAGTAATTTGATGTTATTAAAGGTATAAAATATCCATAAACATATTTCATACTTCAATTCAAAACTCTATGGCTATTATCAAGGGATGTCAAGTACAAAAAAAAGAAATCACTTTTCCTACTATGGTTAGTGGTTAGCAAGGTTTTTTTTTACTAATCTTTTATACTAATGATATATTTGAAAAAAATAATTATAAACAAAAGGTCTTTTTCACTCCAGTGAAATTATCATTATTTTAGAAGTAGTGGGACAAAGGGACTCAAAAATCAGCCATGTGACGTCAAAAAAATAAGGAATATGAGAGTAGCAGAGAAAACTCAACAAAAAAAGAGATGGATAATCCTTCATTTTATGACGTCGCATGGCTGATTTTTGAGTCACTTTGTCCTACTTCTTTTAGAATTGTTAGCAACCAATACAGAAAAAAAATAGATTTGTAGTTTCATTTCAACAAAATATTAAGATGTTTTTGATATTAAAAATATATATTAAAGCATAAGCAAAATAGAATAATATTAGGTTTTGGTCATCTAATAAAAGAAAAAAAACATAAAAGAAGTTTCTTATATTGAAATGCTTATAATAATATAAATTGATTTTTTGTTTGCAATATAAATTTAATAAAACTAGCACCTTTACCATTAATAAACTTGACAAGCATTTATGCATGAAAAAAGGATAAATTTTCTATTGTTTACTAAGTATGTAATTAACTAAAATTAACATCCATAAAAAATGTTAGGATTCTTTATTTAGTATTTATAAAATATTTAATAGAAAACCACATACTCATGGATGGTTAAATTTGTGAAAACGAAATATATAGATGGACAGACAGATGAATAAGTAGACAGATATTGGAAGATATGGGAAAATGTGGATATTTTGACAGATGTATACATAGATATGGTGATAGTCTAATAGAAAGGTCACTAGTTAGATAGAAAGATATATAGGTGGATAGATAGACAAATACATTGTTTACTATAGGTAAAAAGTCAGATGAATAGAATAGAAATTAATTGACCTCATATGAACAGTTAAAAGCAAGGCTTCCGAAAAGATGGATTGTCTGTTCAGGAACAGGTTTAGACATCCAGCCGAATTTTAAAGTTATGAAATGATTTTTTTACTAAGGCTTACACGAAGCTGCTGAGCTATGGTTAAATGACAATTTATCTGAGTATTTCTTAATATGTATAAACATACAGATTGACCTGAGATGGACAGATATACATATATACATATTACTTAATATCAACGTGTCAGAGACAGATATAGATAGATAGCCAGAAAGACAGATGGACAGGAAAATAACTATCTCTGTGTGTGTATTTTAAATTAGCGGGTGTAGTCAAATTTTTCATGTATACAATAATCCAATGGAATGTATCATTTCAAAACAACAAATATAAATTCTCAATTAATTAGCGTTTTAAAGACTATGTCAAAATTATATATTTTTTAATAAAATTGTGCGCTTAGCTTTTGTATGATAATACCATTCATTTGTTTGAATCTAAATACTCTTTTTAGCTCTCTTTTATTTCACATATGTACGACAAATGTCTTTTTTAGACTTATTTTAAGTTAGTTTAGGTTAATGAATAGTTTAAAGAGATTTAAAAGAAAAAAGTATTAACCTTGACATTATTGATTAAACTTACATAATGTATTAATTGTAGATAAGTTTTTGAATCATTTTATATGGTTTGTTTAAACATATTAGAATCCTAGAATTATTGAGCAATAAAGTTGTGCACAGGGAAAATGGTGTTTATACATTCCAACACGTAATTCTAAGGATAAATTAAGTGAAAGAATCGTTCTATCTACTTAAAACTTTTGATATTTGATATTTGAGCTTTATAATTTTAAGTGATTTATCAAAATTACTACAAGTACTGGCGAACAGACAAATTTTTAAAGTAGAAGCTCTACTAAATTTTGTTGTTGTTTTGTTAAAACCCAAAAATAGTTGTGAATAGGTCAAGCCAAAAAGTTAAAAGGTTATATGTTATTACTTTAGCCACTAGAGTTAACTTATGTAAACCTACCAAAGTAGGGTTTAAGGAAGGAAGAACTGTTTACGATCAAAAGCTACATGTTAATATTTTAGCTATTTGAGGTAAAAAGTGTAGATTACAAAATATTGTAGAAAAATATAAAATCAGTTCGTTGATAATATAAAAATAGACCTAGAGGTAAACAAAATAATTACTCGGTTGGTCTAAATTTCTATGTCTAATGCTTAGGTTTCATATTTTTTATTTCCATGTTAAAATATTCATTTTGAATTCAAATTTGATGCCTTAGGCTCTATGGTCAATTAATAGATTTAAATCAAATATTACTTTTTAAATTTAAAAGCACTTCAATTTCGTTTTGTTTTTATTTAGAAGTAAAGATTATGATACTTATGTGTAAGACAGTATCGTATTATATAAAGTAGTAAGGGTTTATTGTCAGTGAAGCTTAAAATAGCTTATTTTTAATACGTTAATTATTGAAGATGATTTCACATGAATTGTATTTTTTAAAACTGTATATAAATACAATAGCCGCAGTGCCTCTAACATCAAAGGGCTCGGTATTTGAATGCGAGGAAATAGCCTAAAACCATCCTAAGATTTAATTTTTAAAGTAAGCATCCAAAAATCATATCAAAATTAATATGAAGGTTCCCTAAATTCAAGAACACGATTGGATCAGTAGTTAACAAGATCTTAACAAGCAAACCAAGAAATCACTTATTCTTATTATAATAAAATGAAAAAAAATGATAATATTTTGACCCTAAATAATGAATATTTCTTGGTCAATGTTAATGATTATTTATCCTACAGTGTCTTAAGTATTTATTTTTGAATATTTTATAGTTTTATGTTTATACAATACAGAAAATAATATATATATATTTTTTTAATTTAGCTACTCTTCCAGTCAGATGTGTTTTAAAATTTTTAAAATTTTTATCAATCAATTTTTAGCCTTGCCTCTTTTCTTTTTTCCTTCCGGTCTTTATTTTGATAGTAATGGACATATACCGTCCTTATTTTTATATTATCCTTGAAATTTTAGAGCATCTTATAAATTGAACAAAATATGTGAAAAGTCTTGGTTACCTTTTTATTATGCTGAATTTGTTTTGTGTTGCTAAATGTATACATATTTATTTGGTACCGGCGCTTTTTGAACAAACACATTTCTTCAATTATTGACTTCATGCAACTGACTTAACATCAGCAATTAACGTGTAATTTGGAACAACTCGAACCTATTACTTACCGGATAACAAACATTAAACTTTGAGACCAGCTCGTTGATTTATGGAAACACTGTGATCTTTAAAGTTTGTGCCTGATTAACATAATGGTCTTAAATTTCAATTAATCCTACAAAATAGTGACAGCTCTTAGATAGATAGTAGATAGATAGATAGATAGATAGATAGATAGATAGATAGATATATAAATAGATAGATAGATAGATAGATAGATAGATAGATAGATAGATAAATAGATAGATAGATAGATAGATAGATAGATAGATAGATAGATAGATAGATAGATAGATAGATATATAAATAGATAGATAGATAGATAGATAGATAGATAGATAGATAGATAGATATATAAATAGATAGATAGATAGATAGATAGATAGATAGATAGATAGATAGATAGATAGATAGATAGATAGATAGATAGATAGATAGATAGATAGATATGTAAATAGATAGATAGATAGATAGATAGATAGATAGATATATAAATAGATAGATAGATAGATAGATAGATAGATAGATAGATAGATAGATAGATAGATAGATAGATAGATAGATAGATATATAGATAGATAGATAGATAGATAGATAGATAGATAGATAGATAGATAGATAGATAGATAGATAGATAGATAGATAGATAGATAGATAGATAGATAGATAGATAGATAGATAGATAGATAGATAGATATATAAATAGATAGATAGATAGATAGATAGATAGATAGATAGATATATAAATAGATAGATAGATAGATAGATAGATAGATAGATATATAAATAGATAGATAGATAGATAGATAGATAGATAGATAGATAGATAGATAGATAGATAGATAGATAGATAGATAGATAGATAGATAGATAGATAGATAGATAGATAGATAAATAGATAGATAGATAGATAGATAGATAGATAGATAGATAGATAGATAGATAGATAAATAGATACATAGATAGATAGATAGATATATAGATACATAGATAGATAGATAGATAGATAGATATTTATTAATTCCACTAATTATAACAATTATTATATAAGTTCATTACATTGAATAAAACAATATCAATAATAAGATAATTAATATAACTAGGAAGATCATGGCACTACATTTGTATAATAGATACTATTGTAGATTTACCCATGACTTAATTATAATTTTCATGTTACTGATTGTGAGAAGACGGCGGAGGACAAGGCAGGCTGAAGGCTGAGAGTATGTTTATAAGTAATTATTTTATGGACATGTACAAGGGTTACTGTGTAGGTTTTAGTAGCAGATATTGCAGTTATGATCGCTACAGTTTATGAATAGTTTGTATTTATCTATAAAGTGTTTTAGTATTGCTTTTTTAAATTTTTTTCTGTTTTTTATTTGTTTTAATTCTATATTTAGTTCATTCCAGTCTTTGGGAATGGTAAATTTTGTTATAGATGATTTGTTTGCTCCGTTTATTTTCAAGTTCCAAATATTCCTGCGTAGTCTCTCATGTGGAACTTCTTTTTTTATTAAGTTTAGAATTGCAGTTGGTGCGTATTCATAGAAAACGGAGTGTCCTATTAATAGGTTATTGTATGTGATTAGATCTTTGAATTTAAGAATTTTGTATTTCTTAAAGAGTGGTTCAGTGTGGATTCTTCGTGATGAACCATGTATGTTTAAAATGATACGTTTTTGTATAGTAGTGATTGTATTTAAAGCTTTTGTGTTGTTTGGTGCCCAAATGCTAATTCCATATTCAATGAAAGGCTTTCCTAGTGCATTGTAGCATAGTATTTTTTGCTTTGTTGGAATCTCTTTTTTTGTGTTTCTTAAGATATGATTGCATGTATTTAATTTACTTATTGTTTTATTGATGTGGCTATCAAAATTTGCTTTTTCATCTAATAGAAATCCTAGGAATTTGAAAGAGGATTCTTGAGTATTAATGTGATTGCTTTTAACAGTTTGTATGATGGTATCGTTTATTTTTATGTTAATTTCTTGTTTTGTGTTGAAATTTATAATTCTGGTTTTAGTGGGGTTTAGGGTTAGTTTATTGTGGTTGAACCATTCAGTGATTTCTGCCATTATAGTGTTTCCTAGGGTTTCTATTTCTGTTTTGTTTTTGCCACTTACTGCAATCATGGTGTCATCTGCAAAGAGGTTTATGAAGCATTTGATCATGTCTGGTAAATCATTTATATAAATGATGAAAAGTAATGGTCCTAGTATTGATCCTTGTGGCACCCCAATTTTTGAAGCTAGAAAGTTGGAGAATTTTTCTCCGATTTTGCATGTATGTGTTCTGCCATTTAAATAATTTTTGAACCAGTTGAGTTCTGTATTTTGTATTCCTATTTTTTTAGTTTGGTTAGTAGTATGTTTATGTCAACGGTGTCAAATGCTTTGGTAAGATCTATGAATATGGAAGATGTTGACATCTTATTATCTTTGTCCTTTTCGATTTTTTCCATAGTTGCAATCATTGCATGTATGCATGAGTGTAATGATCTGAATCCAAATTGCTTGCATGAAAGTATATAGTTTTTTTCTAAGTACATTCTTAGTTGGTGAGCAACAACTTTTTCAAGCACTTTGGAAATGGCATTTATAAGAGCGATTGGTCTGTAGTTGTTAGGATCGGTTTTGCTGCCTTTTTTGTAGATTGCAACGATGATTGCTGCTTTTAATCTGTTGTGAACAATACCTGAATGTAGTGAGCTGTTTATTATATTAGCTATTACTCTGGGTATTTTTTGTAAGATGGTTTTGATTATGACACTTGGGATTCCATCTGGTCCTGCAGATAGTTTAGGTTTTAGTGTCTTATTTATTTTTGTTATATCATCAGCTGTTATGTTTTTGAATTTGAACCTAGTGTTTTGTTCATGTATGTTGTTTATGTATTCTTGTTGTTTTGTATTGTCTGTATGAATTTTATTTGATAGCTCTGTACCAATTCCGTTAAAGAATTTGTTTAGCTCTGTAGCAATGTCGATATCTTCAGTTAGTTCTTTATTGTTAATTATTATTTTGTCAGGTTTAGTATTTTTTTTGTTATTAGTGTGTCTGTTTGTGGCTTTGTTGATTGATCTCCACATAGCTTTGGAGTCGTGTTTAGTTTTTTTGAATTCATTTTCATAGTATTTAATTTTAGCTTTCCTAATTTTGGATTGTAGCTCTTTTTTAAACTCTACGTGTTGTGTGTTATGTAAAGGTAGTTTACTTTTAAGTTTTTTAAGGTATAATTTCCTTTCAATTTTGAATAGTTTCTTAATCTCGTCATCTATCCATGGCGAAGCATTGGTGTCTTTTTTTTTATCTTTTTTTAAGGTGTATTTTTTGTTTGGGAATGATTCATTAAATATATTGTCTATTTTATTGAAAAATTTATTCCATTTGTCAATTGTGTTGTTTGTATTGAGAATGTGCGACCAGTCTTCATTGATTATTTTATTTGAGAAGTGGTTTATGTTGTCAGTGTTAAATTTTCTGCGGTGATAAGTGTTGGTAGTATTTTTGTAGGTGATATCTGTTTTTTGAATGGATTTAATGATTAAGAAGTGGTCAGTAATTGAGTTGCATATGATATAGTTTTTACTGTTATTATAATTATTTGATAGTATATTATCAATGATAGAAGCAGTGTTATTAGTGACTCTAGTGGGTCTGTTGATTAGGGGTATTATGTTTTGATTTTCAAAGGTCTGGTAGAATTTTCTAATACTTTCCATAGTGTTATATTTAAGGATGTCCATGTTTAGATCTCCAAGTATATCATAGTTAGTGTTTGGGAAATGTGTGTCCTTATATTCCAAGAGCAGTTTAATATCTTTAATGCAGTTTTCGATGTCATGTGTACATTGTGAAGGGGGTCTGTAGAGAGTTGAAAGGATATTGGTTTTGTTTTTTGTTTTATATTCGATGGTTAGGAATTCAATATGACCCTTTATAACTGTCATTTCTTTTATAACTTTAAAGTTTATGTAATCTTTGCAGTATATGCTAACCCCCCCCCCCTCTTTTGTTTTTTCTAAGTAATGTTGCTGGTTCGTGGTATCCAGGAATGATAAGGTTATTAATGTTACCCCATACTTCTGTGAAGCATATTATATCTATGTTAGAGTTTAATTCATTTAGTATATATAGAAAATTATTTGAATTTTTGTCAATGCTCCTAATGTTTTGATGAGCTATGCTGAAGTGTTTTAGGTTTTTGATGTGAGAGCAATCAACATAACTGGATTCAGTATTATTGATATTTATAGTTATTTGTTGGAAATTAGTTGGTAATCCTTGTACATTATTACTAATGTCATTCATGTTTAAATTTTATATTTTTTTTAGTTTTTGTAGCCTTCCTTTCTGCCTTTATCCCCCCCGTCTTGAGGATAATTATGAAAATGGTCTCCATAGGAGAATATATTTATGAATAAACTAGGAAACGGTAAGCAATTTAATAATTTATCACATTTTATTAAACATATATATTACAGTAAGTAAGTATTTGAAAGTGTTGAAATTTATTATCTGTTGCTGATAAGATTTTGAGTATATAATTACTCATGTATACTTTCAAGAAGTAGTTTTTTTTTTTACTAATATACTGGTTATGTGTTGATAATTAATGCCATTAATAAAATTTTCAGTTGTAATTACTATTAAAGTAGTAGTTAAGATAAAAATACATTAAAACTGCCTGAGGGCTGACCATATTATCTGTGTCTTATGCCCTGAAGTGCGCGAGATAATTGCTATAAACTGTCAATCAATAATTAGACTAAAGTCTTATATTGTGTTAATTTATAGAGGGTATAAATAAAGTGAACTAGATGCGAAGCATTTCTATAAGAATCTTGTCTGTACGTTCAAAGAATTTTGAAATTTAGATGTCGCATCTCCATGATATTGTGTATCACACTATGCTTCTGGATACATCCATGTATCTTATTGTGTATCATATTATGCTTCTGGATACATCCATGTATGTTATTGTGTATCACACTATGCTCCTTGATACATCAAGGAAATTCGAGAGTGATATTTTATGTTGGTTCTTTAAATTTTGTGCTTGTTATTCTTGCCACTCTTAGAATTTTATTCATATTGCTGCTTAATAAATATTGGCTTACTATATTCTTTTTTATCATTTGCATGCATCTTAATTTACTCGTGAAACTAATAGCTTATTGCTTGTTTTTTTTTGACACTCTTAAGTCTACATGAAAAGAAAAGATTGAATCGGGTTGCTGCTTAATAGTTTAGGATTGAACTATTTTCTTTTTTTTACATTTTGCGAGTGTTATGCTATTTACTCATAGTAAGGATAGCAAGAGCAATATTAGTTTTTTGGCAAGTTAGCTTATGATTTTTTTTTTTTATCAATGGATACTGTTGTATTGTCACAGTCTGTTTGAACATTAAGTAAGAACTATAATCGAGATTAATGTAATTTAGTACTAGATATATTTGGTTATGTTACTTAAAGATTTGTGCTTGTTATTTTTGTCACTCTTAAAGATCTACTTAAGAATAGAAATTTTATTGAGATACTGTTGTGTTTATGCTTGTATTAAGCTTGTTATTTTTGTTACTCTTATAGTTCATAGTTCGTTTATTTTAAGTAAAATATGATCAAGATTAATGTAATAATTTATTAATAACATATTTAGTTTGGTTGACAATCAATGCATTAATTAACATTTCCATACTGTGTATGTGAATTTTTTTCTTGTCTGAGATACAATCATAACAATCATAAAAAAAAGTAACGCTAGATAAATACAGATTAGAAAAAATATTACTATATTTAGCAATTACAAAATTGTAGTATTTTATTTATGTACAGTGCATAAAAAAAAACAATTTATAAATCATAGCTAGTATTTTTACTTGCATTTTAATATTGTTATATATCATGAATCATGAATGTTACTAATCAATGGTTATGGATAATTCATCAAGTATCTTTTAATTTTTAATTAGCCCTTGTTGATAGTTCAGCTAGTCAGTAATGGTCTTCAGTTTGTCTTAAAAAGGCGGTGTTCTACTGGTGGGTGTCGGCTGAAATATAAAATAAATGATTATATTTATTATAATGTGGTTATCTAGTGTGAAGTTGTTAATTTTAGCTTGAATTACTCAGTCAGCAAATCTTTATTCATTTTTAATAGTAGGAATTTTATAAGTTTTAAGTCAGCGAGTTCCTATTTTTTTAAGGTAATATTTTAACTTAGTGGACTGTTAAATTATCATTTAATTTTTCGAAAGTTACCTTTCAGTAGAGTGTTGAAAAAGACCAAAACAGTTTGTCTTAAAAGGTGGTGTGGTTCTACCGGCTGAAATATAAGTATAAGTAATGAATATATTTTTTTATAGTGTGGTTAACTAATATGCATGTTGTTAATTTTGGCTAGAGTTAATCATTCAGCATAATTTTATTCATTTTTAAAGATAGGAGTTTCATAAGTTTTAAGTCAGCGAGTTTTATAATTTTTAAGGTAATATTTTAACTTAGTTAAATTAATCATTTAATTATTCTTATGAAAGTTACCTTTCAGTAGAGTGGTGAAGAAGACCAAAATAGTTGTTGTCTTATAGGGTGGTGTAGTTCTACAGCTGGTGTCGGCTAAAATATAAGTAAACAATATTAGCTGTGTTCAGTAGTATCTTTTTTCTAGTTGGATAATAAAACTGTTAGTTAATTTCATAGGGTTTGTAAGTCATATAGAATGTTAGATTATTATAAGTGTGTAATAGAAGATTTATTTATTGTATAGTATCAAAGTTCAAATTTGCTAGTTACCTCTTTGATGTTAGCAGTTAATCCTTGTTCTTGCTGTTTTTAACAATACTGTTGTTTTTGGTGGTATCAATGTTACTGGCCTGAAATAAATATTTTTTTTAGTGAATATAGGATTACGTCATCATAGAGAAACAATTTTTTGCTTTCTATTTGCGAGGAAGACGGTATAGAGAGAGAATTTGCTCTTGTTTAACAAGGAAGATAATATTCATGAAGGGTAAGAAAATAATAATTAGTAACAATCATGTTTTACTTTTTAGTTTCTATATTTAATTGTCTTTTTTTCTTTCATATGGTATATAGGGTATTTTGATTGCTTCTTCCCAATCTTTTTTGATGGTTTTGAAAGCATTTGCAACTTCAGTTAGTGGTTGCCAATTTTCGCCCGCTTTTTTAATTTCTAATGTGTATCTATATGTTTTGAAGTCTATGTTTTGTCTCGTTTTATAGTTCTTTTTTCGTAATTTGTACGCTATTTCATTAAGCTTTGTTACGTGCTGTTTAGCACAGTGGGGTATCTCTCTAGTTACCTGGACAAAATCTTGTTTCTCCTTGTTCTTGTTAAAGCTTGCAAGACCCATCAGAAAGATTTCAGCTGGATAATAGCCTGTATCATCTGAAAGATTGAACTTATTGTTAGTAAAAGAGATTTTGTAGAGACAACCTGCTTTTTTCTTCTCTTTCTTGTCCGTCTTTCCGCCCATGGGAATCTTAACGGGTGGGTTGTTGATCATTTTTGGGAAAGATTTTTCAATCTCTTTTTTTGTGTCTGTTTTTCCGTCCGTTTTTTTTTCAAGTCCATCATTAAGGATGTCCCTAACTATGTTGTCAATTTCCTCTGTATTTTAATCATTTTGGGTGGCTAAGAAGAAGCAGTTTTTCGATTTAGCGAATTCTCGTTGTATTTTAGGTAGTACCCCCAATTCTATCTTGAGTTTTTCAAGCTCAATATTGAGTAATTTTGTCATTTTTTCAGTGAATTTTTGTCTGTCGTTTACATGTACAAAATCGGATGAATCTTTTATCAATTTAGTTTTTAAATTTTCGAGTTTTTGATCCATGCTTATTGAGTAGTGGGAATTGTTATGTGTATTATCTTTCTTTTTTAGTCAGTATGTATGAAATATATATGTATTATATATATTTGATTGTTTAATGTAAAAATTGCTTACCTATCTATTTAATCACAAATACATGAGCCGAGTCGAGAATATAGAAAAATGAATGTTCACTGTTCAGCTTTCTCTGTTCAATTATGTTCATAGTTAGATAGATAAATAGATATATAAATAGATAGATAGATAGATACATAGTTAGATAGATAGATAGATAGATAGATAGATAGATAGATATATAGATATATAGATAGATAGATAGATAGATAGATAGATAGATAGATAGATAGATACATAGATAGATAGATAGATAGATAGATATATAGATAGATAGATAGATAGATAGATAGATATATAGATAGATAGATAGATAGATAGATAGATAGATAGATAGATAGATAGATAGATAGATAGATAGATAGATAGATAGATAGATAGATAGATAGATAGATAGATAGATAGATAGATAGATAGATAGATAGATAGATAGATAGATAGATAGATAGATAGATAGATAGATAGATAGATAGATAGATAGATAGATAGATAGATAGATAGATAGATAGATAGATAGATAGATAGATAGATAGATAGATAGATAGATAGATAGATAGATAGATAGATAGATAGATACATAGTTAGATAGATAAATAAATAGAAAGATAGATAGATAGATAGGGTTAAATTGTGTAACAATTAACACATAATTTTAGCACTATTGATAATCAATTTGTTGGATTATAGTCGTTCAATTAAACCAACCAAATCTTTTTATTTTATCTTTGAATTTTTACAATGTTGGGGGAAATTATTCATTTCTGCAAGGTATTTAATTAAAATCATAAGCATAACAAAGCAGCAGTAGGGTAATAATTTTCAGTCCTTAGCAATGACAACACTCAGTATAAATTATCTATTAGCTATGATA
Source organism: Acartia tonsa (assembly GCF_053477335.1). Taxonomy (NCBI): domain Eukaryota; kingdom Metazoa; phylum Arthropoda; class Copepoda; order Calanoida; family Acartiidae; genus Acartia; species Acartia tonsa. Next base: position 27,894,093 of record NC_137266.1, on the reverse strand, counting down.
TAATTAGATAAGTTGTATGAACACTAATTAAAGTAAATTTCCCTTTCTAATAATAATTACATAACAAGTAAGTTTATAATGAGCTAAATGAGGATATAAAAGTTATATTCAGACAACAATATGCTTGATTTAGCTTAATTATTAATGTCTTTTCTAGAATAAAATAAAAATAATATATAAACTATGTCATTTTGTCTTAACCTCTTTTCGAGGAAGCTTTGTGTTTATCAAGTTCGAAATTAATTCCTTATCATTATCCTAAAACTAAGCGCAAATGTCGTCCTTTTGGCTTTCCTTTCATAATGTGACGCGGCATGGATTGTTTATATATTTTGATGCGCACGTTCGTTACTTTTGAATGAGATATGAGTGTGTGAAGATTTCGGAGAACAAAATTGGGCCTATCATTGGTCTCATAGTGTGTGAACGACCCTAGTATACCAGGGATTTGAAACCATAAGAACTTCAGGTAGAATTTGTTATTTTTATTAAGAAGAATGGTGTATAGGACGATTATATGTAGTTTTAAAAAGGCTTTAGCCAGCTAAACATGAAACTTAATAATGATTAATATATGTTTTAGTATTTTTTATGTGCCTTTATTTTTGCATTTAACAATGATTTATTAAACCAAATAATTTTCCTTTAAAGCCAAAGTTTCCAAAGATTCTTAACCGTAGAGAAAAATGATTTTTAAAAAGCAATTAAGATTACGTGGTTATAAATAACTGGAATTATGAACTAATTGATTTTGTAATTTCAGGACTTTGAAATAATTTCATCAATAAATCTATATTCAAACCTGCTGTTGAAACTTGATGGTTCCTGGTATTGGGGGTTTGTATGTTCGCCAACAGATCTCGAGAACTTCCCGCTAATTCGGAAGTCATACTCAACCAAAGTGTCATGGTTGAGACAATTTCAAATGATTGGAGTTTGAAGGAGCTGCACAAGCGAATTTCAAAGAAGTGAAGGTTGAAGTTTAGGCATTAGCAAATTTCAAATAACCTGATGGTTGAAGGCGCTGCACAAGCAATTTCAAATGGTTCTGAAGAATAGGCATTAGTATTCTTCAAAGAATCTGAAGAATAGGCGTTAGCATTCTTCAATAAATCAATAGCATATAGTGTATTGATGCAAAAAACATTGACAATTTTTCTGTGAAATAATTACCTAGTGAATCAATATGGTGCTCACTAAAAAGCAGAAAATTGAGCGAGCTATCGCTATTGGCAATGAAAGGCTAGAGGTGTGTGACGAACAGATAAAAGTGTTTTATGAAAATCTAAAAGCCTGCCAAAGTTTTAGTTCATGTGAAAATGTGAATTTAAAATCAATTCGTGACATTTTTAGTGAGGTCAAGGACCAATCTGACCTAATAAAAAGTCTAAAATCTGCCGTGGAGACTAGTGAGATGCGCAAGTTCAAGCGTGATTTGGATGAAGCTAGTGAACAGAAAACTGTTGCAGATAAAGTTTATGCGTCGTTGGAACAGTGTACGAAAATTCTGCACTGGCTTGACAATGATTCAGACGACGTGAGGTCGAGCACTGTCGCCAGGAACCTCGACGTCGTTGAGAAGGTGAGGATGGACATGGGAGTGCTTAAAATTTCCATGGAGTTGCGCCAAGAAGTACGTGATATGTACCGAAGGCTTAGAGAGATGGAACGTCGTTCATCTAACTCGGATAAGCTTGGTGTCTGTGGCACCAATAATTACGACAGTTATCATAGTCGTATGTTGCATGAGGCTAGTGCTAGTGTGAATACAGTCTACAAATCAAGTTCTGCGCCTAGCACATGTACCTTCCTGCTGCAAATAGTTCCAGTTGTAGCACCTGGCGGCGGCGCCTGCCATGCCGCCGTCAGGTTTGATTCTGGTGCAAATCTATCACTTGTGTCTGAGAAGTTGTCCAGCAAGTTGAAGCTGAAATCTACCGGCAGATATACAAACATTTCTGTTGCTGACGGTAGTGAATCATCCTGCCGCAATGTGGTGTTCTATCTGAAGGACAGGGATGGTAACTTGAGAGAATTCGAGGCAGCTGTTATGCCTAACCTCGGAGGTGGCAACGAGATGCGCTCGGTCCATCCGGAAACCGCCGCCGAAATATTTAAGATGCCGCCAGAAAGATTTACATATATTAGTGGAGGCTTAGATATCATCATTGGAAATACACATCCTGACGTGTTTCCATCAACCTACCAGAAAGTGGGCCAGTCTATGTTGTGGCGAACCATTTTTGGTAGTGGTTTTATCTGTACAAGTGCTGACTATGGAGCTGGTCAGCAGAAATCTGCGTATAAAGCTGCCGTAACTGTTGATGAGAGTGCGTGGCCGGTTGGTTCTGTCGTAGCTGTTGATAATGAGCCGGTTGGTACTGCCGTAGCTGTTGATAATGAGCCGGTTGGTACTGCCGTAGTTATTGATAATGAGCCGGTTGGTACTGCCATAGCTGTTGATAATGAACCGGTTGGTACTGACGTAGCTGTTGATAATGAACCGGTTGGTACTGCCGTAGCTGTTGATAATGAGCCGGTTGGTACTGCCGTAGCTGTTGATAATGAACCGGTTGGTACTGCCGTAGCTGTTGATAATGAGCCGGTTGGTACTGCCGTAGCTGTTGATAATGAACCGGTTGGTTCTGTCGTAGCTGTTGATAATGAACCGGTTGGTACTGCCGTAGCTGTTGATAATGAGCCGGTTGGTACTGCCGTAGCTGTTGATAATGAACCGGTTGGGTCTGCCGTAGCTGTTAATGATGAACCAGTTGGTTCTGCTTGTGATGCTGTTATTGAGAAACCTGTTATCTCTGCAGTTGATGCTGTTGTTTGTATTGCAGTCAATTCTGATGTTAAAGATACTGCCGTAGCTGTTGATAACATTGCTACGGCAGGTGAGGCTGTAGCCGTTCACAATGATGATGCTGAAATTAGTTGTGTTGCAGCCGGTTCTGATAATGAGGTTGGTGTTGTTGTGAATCAAGAATCGACCTGGCTGCTGCCAAGCTGGCCGCCCGACACAGGGTAAAGGGCCTGCAATATGGCGGGTGTTGCCGCCAGAAAGTTATTGAAAGTCTACCAACCCCACAAATCTAATTTACAACATAAACTATTTATGTGTGAAAATGATCTTTTAAAGAAAAAATAATACAAGTTATATATTAAGCTTGTGAAGGGAACCTAAAAAGGTTCTGTAAAGAATAAGTATTCATTATTCAACTAATTTTATTGTTCATATTTAAGCACAAAAATTCTACAAAATTGTTTAGACTTTCAAAGCAGATTTTAAAAGATTTCGTTTCTTTAAGTATGATTTTGGAAAGCAAAAGTTTGTGTGTATTAACTACCAAATGATTTTTGCAGATTTTTTAGATTGAGAAAAATAGATTTTTTAAAATTATTTTTCGAGGTATTTTTCATGGTTCACGTTTGCTTAAAAAAATGTTATTTCTCAGATTCTCATATGAGATAATGCATTAAAGTAAAGAACACAACATGTAAAATTATTATGATAATGTTTAAAATATTCTTATTATTATTTTAAAAAGATTATCGCAAAAAATCAATATATTTGTTTTAATTTGTAAGCAAATAAAGGTTTTTCTTTCACTCCGGAGGCAAGGATTCCTAATAATCCACGCGTAAAGATTTTTCTTCATTCCGAGAGCAGAGATTCGTAGTAATATATGTACCTAGCGACTTCGGACAATTTTAAACCTTGAGAAAGTATTTTATAGCAATTATTTCCTAGGTACATATATTTTCGTTCATGTTTAAAAATGTAAACTCTATTTTCTATGAGATAAGCATTTATAATAATGAACACGATGTATGATATTATTAAAATATTGATTATTATTTATATGAATATCACAGAATTAATTTAAGATAAACTATGCATATTTTAAATTAACCTTTCCTTCATTTTTATCGCAGATATTAAAATAAAAGCGGTTATTAAAAAAAAAATTATGATCAATAATTGATTCTTATTTTATGAAAATTGAGAACATTTTTTTTAGTAAAAAGCCACATTTTCATATGCCTATTTTATGCCTAAAATAAGAATCAACCGAAATGCGATTAATTTTTATTCTATTTCATATGCTCAAATTTAATTTTATTGAGTTTAATTTCTTTTCAAAAGTACAATTCATTATAAAACTTACCTGAAAAGTTTACCAAAAAGGAATAAATGTGTCGAGGTTGCGTGATTCGATATTTATTCTAAGAAAAAAAATCAATTATTTTTAGCAGATTTTTTTAAAAGAAAGTATATATGAATTTCAATCAAGTAAAACATTTTTATTCGGATCAAGGAATGATTGAAAATTCATATTTAAAGTCTCATATTTTTTTACAAAGAAAAATTGGTATTTTTTTTTCATAATTCCGATGAAAATTCTAACGAAGATATTATTATTTTGCTATTCTTTAAGTATTAAAAAGTTTTATTGTTGATTAAGATAGTACAGTTCTTATTCATTAAGTTTGAAAAACTTTCTGCCCAAGGATTTTGAAATATTTTTTCTTACTACTCTTTTTGATGCTTAACAAATTTAGTTTTAAGTACCTATAAATCTTAAATTTCTTGTCTAAGATTTATTTCGTTTTATTTTACCATTATTTGTTTACATTTCAACCTGATTTCGTAGGTACTTATTGATTTATTAATAATGATTTATTACCTATTGATTATGAAATGATTATTATTAGTATAAGTTGTTATATTTACAACATCATGATTAATAGGATTATCTATTTTAGGATTTGCGTATGTGATCTTGTGATTGTCATGTGCATGGAATGTTGTATGGTACAAACCAATCCCCATCCTTCTATCCTAAAATGTGAGCTATTATGAGTCCTAGTGAGGAGTATAATATTGTGTATGCATTTCACGGGGTTTCATTTAGTTAGGAGCAAAATTGTCACGTTTTCGGGGTGTGGCCATTCTCATGTGATTATGGTGAGTTGAGTTTAGTGAGAAATGTTGCTAGTGCTCAGCGCAAAAAAACCTTGAATCTCGTTAAGGAAGTTAATTTGACTTTCAAACGGGGGGTGTGTCTTAACCTCTTTTCGAGGAAGCTTTGTGTTTATCAAGTTTGAAATTAATTCCTTATCATTATCCTAAAACTAAGCGCAAATGTCGTCCTTTTGGCTTTCCTTTCATAATGTGACGCGGCATGGATTGTTTATATATTTTGATGCGCACGTTCGTTACTTTTGAATGAGATATGAGTGTGTGAAGATTTCGGAGAACAAAATTGGGCCTATCATTGGTCTCATAGTGTGTGAACGACCCTAGTATACCAGGGATTTGAAACCATAAGAACTTCAGGTAGAATTTGTTATTTTTATTAAGAAGAATGGTGTATAGGACGATTATATGTAGTTTTAAAAAGGCTTTAGCCAGCTAAACATGAAACTTAATAATGATTAATATATGTTTTAGTATTTTTTATGTGCCTTTATTTTTGCATTTAACAATGATTTATTAAACCAAATAATTTTCCTTTAAAGCCAAAGTTTCCAAAGATTCTTAACCGTAGAGAAAAATGATTTTTAAAAAGCAATTAAGATTACGTGGTTATAAATAACTGGAATTATGAACTAATTGATTTTGTAATTTCAGGACTTTGAAATAATTTCATCAATAAATCTATATTCAAACCTGCTGTTGAAACTTGATGGTTCCTGGTATTGGGGGTTTGTATGTTCGCCAACAGATCTCGAGAACTTCCCGCTAATTCGGAAGTCATACTCAACCAAAGTGTCATGGTTGAGACACATTTCTTTAAAACCTTTTTATTTAATAAACATTATTTTGAATTATTAAAGAGGTGTTAGCTCTTAAAGTTGAAATGTAAATTTATCTTTTTTCTAATAAATTTAAATTAGGTTTTATATTTTATCTCAATTTATCTGAAAATTAAAAACTTTAGTCATAAAATAGCTTTGAATAAAGGAGCTTTATGAAACTTATATCCAGTTATAAAAAAATACCCTCCAAAAAAGAAATCTATATTTTTATGTTTAGATTAATGGATAGAAAGAAACTAAATCATTTTGTAGATAGATATTTAGATAAATAGATAGTTGAATTTTATAAAGAGAAAAGAAATATTTTCAATTTCCCTACTGTAATATAACAAATGCAGTAAATTTCATTGATAAAGGATTTTCTAATTGTTATCAAACATTTGTTAATGGGCGGAGTAAAAGGACACTCTAAAATTAAAAAAAAATATTATAATTCTGTATAAGATATTTGTAAAGTAGGATCTTGGAAGCTACAGGACTTTATTTATATGTATGCTTTCTGCTGGTTTATAAAGAACTCGCAAACTAACATAATAATATGAACATCTGAACTTAAAATAAAAAACCAAAGTTTATAAGATGATAAATACTATTTCTTCTTTAAAAAGGCCAATAAATATAATAAAACTGCCCATATAATATGTTGAGGTTGGCTGACTTATGTAATACATTATTTATTTTGATTAGATATCAAATTATGTGATTTAAAAAATGGCAACCCTAAATCGTATCAGCAACGCCCACTTTTGATTGAAGTTAATTATTCTACGTAAACCATTGAATACCAAATTATTTTCCATTGAATTTTCCCATCTTCCTTGACAAACCACTAATGTTTAAGGAAATATTGGCAATCATGTAACATGCACATTGCACAATACATTACCCTGTTAAAACTTAAAATTGTTAGAGGATAGCTAAAGTTTTTATGAATCAATTAATAAAATAAGAACTGATATAACTAATTGTCTTTTTTGAAATGTTTAAAATAAGTTACAAATATAGCCATATTTCAAGTAACTGTCATCCTATAACATAAAGTAATATAGTATTTTTTTCTAAAGCTTGAGATCTTTTTAACTACTGGACCAATCGGGTTATCTAATTAGATAAGCTTCACATACATCCTGTGATGATTTTAGGCTATTTCATTTTCAGACTAAAGTCTGGGGATGGTTTTAGACCATTTACTGTCCTTTCCTACCCTTTTAAATAGCCCCTACACGCTAATTACATATTACACTGGCATTTAAATATATATTAGTTTCAATTCTATTTTTTTCACAAAAATACTTCAAATATTACAAAATTATTTAATCATTGTTAAAACTACATCCAATATCATAAAACTGCATTAATTTCTAGCGGATGTCAACACACCACTTAAGATTAGCAGGGTAAATGTAATATTTAATTGTTCCTGCCGAAAAAAACCCACATACATAGCTTCATGTAATTTACATGGTAAGTATTGATTTTCTTTAGGGATATCCTAAATGCTTTAAACATGTCATCGCAAATTGTTAGAAAACAAGGATGACAACATCCATAAGTAGCGAAGCACAAAAAATAATAAAAAACATATAAAAATACCCAAAAACCTGCTAAAAGGCAGTCTGACCGCCATGGTTGTTTTCTTAAAACGACAGGAAATTTAATTTTTATATCCTTAACTTAAAAATTTAGAAAATCGGACTATATACATCAGAGGTATGGAAAAATAAGGGAAAATTTTTAAAATAGCCAAAAACCTGCAAAAAGGCAGTCTGACCGTCATGGTTGTTTTCTTTAAACGACAGGAAATTAAATTTTGATATCTATAACTAAAAAATTTTTGGAAATCAGACCAAAGAGATGGAATAAACTGTGAAAAGTACAAAAATAGGAAAAGCTTAAGTGTCGCACATCATTCAACCAATTAGAGCGCAGGTAGTTTCCATTCCAATTACCCTATTGGTCAAAAGTTATGAACTTAAATTGTATTTCCGCTTTTAGATAAATAATTATAAAAAAACTAATTTTATAAAAAAAAATCCTTAAAATTTGATGCAGATTTCAAAACTCCCTCTAACATTAAAATTCCTTCTAACTTATATATCCTAATGTACATAATAGTGTACAAGAGTAATAAGATGGAAAAAATATATATTCATTTATTGGTTTTCAATAATTTCCTTAACACATTACTTTTTTAGGTATCGAAACTACTCTATAATTTCAATTGTCCGTCTGTCTGTTGTCTGTTTGTCTCTCTGGAATATTTTAGGAAATACTCGACTTTCTTAGTAGCTATTTAAGATAACGAAAATTTCTTGAGATGAATCCCCGTAACTATCTCTTTTTTTATTCCAGAGGTAGTAAGGGAAAAGATATTGGACGATAAATCCTCTAGTATGATAAACAAAACTGTCCCTTTAATCAGGGAGTAAGGGAGGGGACAATGGGCAATTAATTAAATATAAGAGTTATCAAAGAAAGGGCATGAAATCCAGTTTAATCCAATAAATTTGTAGGAAATTATAAAGGGATTGTTAATTGAATAATAGATTTCCATAGCGTCATGTAAAGTGAAATCACAACTTGTTTTTGATGAAATATATTGAGGTTTTTTGGTGTGATTTTTATATTAAAAGATTATTAGACCCGGCCAGCTGCTAGCAAGAATATGACTGCCCCTTTTTATTCTGTTTATTTCCCTTGCCCCTTGCCCCCACCTCCCTTCTCCCTTCTCCCCGTCTGCTACATTCCAAACTAACACAACGAGTGTTTATTTCCCTTGCCCCCACTTCCCTTATCTCTTCTCCCCATCTGCAATATTCAAAACATACATAACGAGTAGCGGCATTTGATGCGCAAGTCCCCAAACTCAGTCAGAAACTGCTAAATTCTTGCACATTCCCTTTAAGCCAGTCCCCAAAGTCTGAGACTCCTAAAAATTGAATATTCGATCCATTGTCCCCTCCCTTACTCCCTGCCCTTTAATACATCAAAATTATTGGTGGATAATAATAAATAATTTATAAAAGTCCTTCATGGGAAAATTTCTATAATGCTATGCATTTTATTGCATACTATTAAAGAAAATTGGTTGAAATGATTCCGCCGGACTACGAGCAATAATATTTTACTGGACATCTAAATTTGTCCGTCCATCAATTATGTCTGTTTTTACGCTACTTTGTACTTGTGGATTTTGTCACTCTTGTTCTACTTTCCCTTTCTGTAATAGGTTTTTTACGTGCAATTTTTTTGTATCATGTAAAATAAGTATTATAAGTTAACAAGGTCAAATATGTCCATAAACTCAAACAGATTTCAAATTAATAAAATAACAAGGATGGAATTATATCGTACTATATGTTGTTTACTATGCAGTTATCTATCCCAAAATATTGAATAAGATGATAAGGGTGGTATCCCAAATACTCAGGGATTTTAAGGGATAAGCTAATGAAAATAACTTGATCTACACCTAATGATTATAAACATAAATACCCCCTCTATAGATTAGAATTATTGGCTGAAAAGTTTAAAAATTGCTAATTAAAAATAATAAACAAAGATTTTAATAAAATACTCAAAGTTTTTGAGTCAACGATAGATCTTCTTTTTAAAACTTTGGGAACCAGAGGTGGGTTCTTAAAAAACCTTACCCCACTGAACTTTACCCCACTCGTTTGGAACACTTAATTGCTCCCTTGTTTTTCCCATTTTTTTGGAACATCAAATTGGGGAAAGCTTAGAATTTTTAGTGTATAGTTAAATGGAAATTTTTTGTCAAGTAATGTTTTGTCCGAAACCTCAGGTTTATTTTATTTTTACAAATGCCGCGCTCAGTTTCAAACAAAAGTCAGACCTAAAAAATCTTCCAAATTTTAAAAGAGTGGGGATTTTGGCTTCTAGTGGGGATAATTTTGCCCCAATGAAAAAATAGTGTACCCCGCTATTTTCAGTGGGGCAAAAGTTTTTTAAGAATCAATATTACCAAATTTTTTATTTGCCCCACTGATTATAATGTTCCAAAATGATTTTAGTGGGGTAAAAGTTTTTTTATGAACCCACCTCAGTATAATTTACAATTGAATGTTCTATCCCTCCCTGGTGTGGTGGTAGCCCATATTCTATTGGTGCACTATTAACAGAACATACAGGATTCAAGGATGTGACAATAAAAGAAAAATATGTTATAAAGTAAATATGTTGTTTTCTGTCTTTATTCTTACTAGCATAACTACTCTGTTTCTAAAGTTTGTATGTTCGTTCTACATACATTTATAAATATTACATATTACAAAATATGTTATTAGTTATTTCTCGCATCGTATCATAAACAGATTTCCGCGGATGCCAAAGGCACAGGTAAAAAAAAAATGGTTTTAATCTTATGATTGTACATTTTATAACTGGATAAAATACGATGCTGGACATAGTTTTTTTGTATGGATGAGAACCGGTTCTAATCTACTGGATATTAATCGGTTTCGAATAAGTTCTAAATTAAATCATAAGTTTACTGCAATTTACTGTTCTTTTTTGAGTTAAAATCAATTTAGAGACAATTGGGCGAAATATTAATTTATTACCAATGCCTATATCCCTGTCTATTATGCATCCTAAGATGTTTGAATGGGAAGGTTTGTGTTGCATAATTCAAATAAATCAAAACTTTCAAGGTGCTGAATTTCTCAGGCATACATGGGAATGGTAAATAATTTCAACCCGAGGTATAGAATTATTTTGGAGGGACTATCAATCTTTTCCTTTGTAACACATAGAACCCCCAAAAAAGAAAAATAATAAAGGCGGGAAAAAAAAACTTTTTAATCACTGGGGAAAGATTTTTGAAGGAATGCAATGGTAATAGTTATTTATCGCATCGTATTATAAACAGGTTTCTGCAGATATAAAAATGAACAATTATAAGATTACAACTAGTTTTTAGCCCCGATATGTCGAAAGTACGGGCTAAAAACGGTCGTAATCTTATGCTTGTATGTTTTTATAATCATAGAAAACTGGATATAATACGATGCTATACATAATTTTTCAATATCGCTGAAAACCGATTCTAATCGGTTTAAAAGCGATACTTGAAATTGAAGATTCAAATTCCAACACATCCTATCTCAACTAAGATATTAACTTCCACGTTTTAATAATCATTTACCTTTCCTTTTATTCTGTATAAAAATGTGCTAAATTGATATATACCTTGAGGATCAACATATTCAGGTTTATCTAGGTTGAGTTCAGGATTTTATTACAGACAATTTACTTATATACTTACGGGTTTTTTTTAATGGAAGAAAAGTATTGCTTAAATTACCAACCAACTTACCATGCATTGACAGACGCAATATCTTATTATCTTCATTGGCTTGAGACGTTTTGTTAAAGAAAAAATATTTTGCAGGTCTATGATTATGTGGATTATTATTATCTCTTAATTCTAAGTGAGTTTTCTCATGCAATAATAAAGCATTATCCCAAGATAATTCAACTTTCCATGGATATTTATTTCTAGAATAAATATTACATATGTATATGCAGTATCTGTGCCATTGTAAGTTCCAGGAATGATCCAGATCCTATCTGTTAAGAACCTCTAGAAGGAATGAATATTACTATAGTAGTGACCATGAGGTGATTAAACAGCTTATAGTGCCTAATTTACAATGACGACACACAATACAAATGACCAATTTCAGGCCAGTATAAATTGTTATTGACCAATAGTAAAATGTATAATGGACTATCATTGGTCATTTGTATTGTATGACGTCGCAAAAAGGTCAATCTATAAGCTATTATCAATAGTCCCCAGAATTATAGTCAGATATTGGTACATGAACAATTGCTTTAACCAAATAAATCATAAAAACGAGGTTCTTATTTAGAAAATTTTGTATGCATATTTGTAAAGTTTGATATAGTTCACCAAATTTATAGTAGGAGAAAATTTGAGGTGTGATATGCATCTCATTCTTATATTCAAATATCAATTGGCTGCTTCTCTAACCTCCAGGAGGGGGATCCACAAAACCCTAAATTTTCATTTTCGATTTAGGGGGTGGTGTGGGGGAGCTGTTTGTAGTTCTTCTGTAGTACCAATCCTACTTTAAACTTTAAATTCTAATTTGAAAAAGCAAATTTTTATTTTAAAATATATCTATCTACCAATATGAATTTATCCCTATAAAAAAGGTAATGTATAATTCCATTTTCCCCCTTTCCTGGTAATGATATCATAATAATGGCCAATATGATTTTTGCAATGTACCATTCCACTTTCAACTGTACCTAACGGTACATTCATGTTCACATACCAGCGTATTCATAAACATTGATTTCCTTTATTAAATCAAAATAATAGTATTGTATACTTATATCAATGTAAAAATATTAAGGTGTATTTTTGTCATCAAAACTGTGAATTTGACCGCCTCATTGAATTTCATGGGTGTGAAAATGACAGTAAAACTGTGTTTATGACATAGTAAAGGTGTAATTTTGACAGTGGATAAAAAAATATTGCCAAAAATACAGCTAAAACAAAATTGACAAAAACACACCCACTTTTTGTCAAAAACACAGTGGTTGTATTTTTGCTAGTGGTAAAAGTGGCAGCACCCCCGAATTTATCATTTGATATAGAACTTCGAGAAAAAAAATAATTGCTAATGCAGATGTATATAAAGAGCAAACTAAATTCTATGACAGTAACATAATATCTAAAGAAAACAAATCTCATTTCTTGACGATAAATTGTTTAAAATATAAAAAATTTCACTAACGAACCGACGAACATGTAAATAAATGTGAAGAATGCGCACTCTTTTTTTTGGCAATATTTGTATAATTCCTTGAACAAGTTGCAGCGAAGCTTTTAAAAAAAGGCATATGAACTTGATATTGCAGTGCTACTTCTGAGAATTATTACCCTTGTTTTACAATCAACATGAAAGCTTTAGAGCATACTAATGTGTAACTAATGTAGCTTGTTATTGCTGCGCTTCTTAGAAATATATTTGTCCTTGTTTTTCAATCAAATTGAATGCTTTTAAAGCATACTAATGTGTGACAAATACAGCTTGTTATTGCATCGCAACTAATAAACACAAATATCCTGGTTTTACAATCAAATTGAAAGCTTTTAAGGCATACTAATGTTTGACTAATACAGTTTGTTATTGCTACGTTTCTTATGTACATTATTACCCTTGTTTTACAATCACCATGAAAGCTTTCAGAGCTTATTTATGTGTAACTAATAAAGATATATAAACTTGTTATTGCTGCGCTACTTATGAACATTAATACCCTTGTTTTAACAGAGCTCGGCAGCAGCGCGTCAGCCACCTGAAAGCCTCATGGAAATCAACCTTTCAAAGGTTTAAAAATCAGCTGGATGTCTAAACCTGACCATAATATTGCAATCCTTGTTTTTAAAAAAAAAATCTACGCATCCAAAAGTGTTTAACTTTTAGGCTTCGTTGCGGCTGATTCGCGGCTGCCGAGCCATGTGTTTTACAATCAGCATGAAAGCTTTTAGAGCCTACGAATATGAGTAATAAAGACAACTCTTTATTCTACGATAGTCGAGCTTTTTGATCATTCTTATCATAGGTATTTCTGGGCACAAATTTTCAGACATTTCATTGCATTTGTGTTATGAAATGACACTTCTTACTTATTATAAAAGTAATGTAACCGTTTAAACCAATTTTGGAGTCTTTGGAGTAATGACATGTGTCATTGAAAACGCATTTTCTATGATTTATTACTTATTTTCACTATGATTTCTAGTACGTACAATAAAATTAACATAAAATAATAATAATTTAACAAAAAATTGTAAAAGCTTAAGTCAAAATAATCTTTTTATGATGTAAAACATTTTTTTTCTCTATTTATGGAGAATAGAAGACGTTTAACCTAAGCATTTAAGTAATCTTGTATCTCTGTATTGCCAAGACAGTTATATAGCTTATATATAGCTATAGGGCTATTTAAAACTATTTGACAATGAAAATCTATCAAAAATTTCATCCTTTGAGAAAGCTAATAGTATAAATTTATTTGTGAAATAAAAGTTAAATAAAACCGATGTAAATTGATTTTGAATAAAGCAATAATGTTCTTACTTTCCTGAAGAAAAACTTGATAGCAATAACGCTACTCTATAGTTAATTCCGTCTGTACGCTATAGTAAATTACAGAAAACCGTCATTATCCTATTACTGCATTTATGAATAATTACCAACCATGATTTTTTCTTCAAAATATCGTCATATTGCATTTTCTACGGGACCTATGATAAGCTTCACGGTAAAGGAGAACAGTATCAGTTAAGCGGTTATAAGAATAAGACATATTTTATTTGTTTTAATTGATTTATGAAGAATTAAAAGATATTAAAATTAAAGTTCTCATTAAGATAGACAGCTAAAATTTCAATGAAGAGTCCTATGCGCATCTAATAATAATAATAATAATAATAATGTTTATTTGGTGCTGCCAGGTACCCCCTAGCTTAGGAGATAGCACATAAAATACTCTAAATTGCTGCTATCTATTGACAATTTAGAGTTTACATTATGATGTTTAGTCTCATACAAAAAATATTATAATATATACTAAGTTTAATTATTAACTAAATATAAATTGGTGGAATAAAAGGAAAATTTTTTTAGGATATGCACCAGGAGCTACAGGAGTACTATCTTGACCAAAATGGGGATAGTGTATTTGATTCCTGGAGCCCCTTTTTAAGGAGGACGAAAAGAAAAAAAAAGAATATAAAACAAATTAATTGTAAAAAGGGAAAATTGAAACTTTAATTTAGTTAAATTGAGTTGTGAGGATGGTAAAAAAAAGAAAAAAACACAAATAAACATTCATATTATGTAAGAGAAATCAGTAAAAAATAAGAAAGATGGAGAAAAAAAATAGATGAAGGAATTTAGAGAAAAGTAAAACAAAATAAATCAAATATAAAAAATAATAAGATGGATCATTGTTGTATATAAGTTTAATACCATATTTTAAGTTTTAAAATATCATTGAAGATTAATAAGTAGAGATTTAATTTAAAAAGAAAGGAGGAAGAAAAAAAATTCATAAAAAGGAAAAAAAGCAATACTTCAAGCCTATGTCATTGTATTATTTTTCAAAAAAACAGAAAATTTCTCAATTCAAAATAATATCTTTTTATAGAATGCCACTTTGACTTTTGCCCTATATTCAACCCTCCCCTCCCCGCCAAAAAAAGACAACCCCCCCCCCCTCCTTAAAAAAATCACCAGGTTTTTTTATGAAATCAATTTTTAAGATCTATTTATGCACTCAGAACAGTTTTCTCTATTACAAATAAAATTAAGTTTTTCCAATAAAAAATCTTTAAGTTTCATACAAAATTGTTTTCTTGACATAACTGTGCTAAAAGTATACATAACCTCGTCATTATTATTATCATTTTCAGGATTAGGATTAGTATTAGGAATAATGATTTCATTCCATAACTTTGGTAGATCAGAGTAAGGGAATTTTTTAAAAGATTCAAGTCTAACAAATGGAACATTGTACTGTTGATTATTTCTAAGAACTCTTGTTGTTCTTGTGCTATTTCTAATCCATAAGTTATCAAAAGAACATGGAAGCCTATGATTAACATAATCAAACATAAATTGTAATTTAGAATAGACAATTTGTTGAGTTACAGGAAGAATTTCTAAATTTTTAAATAAGATTGTAGTATGTGCATTATATTTTGAGTTGGTAATTATTCTCAGTGCTTTTTTTTGCTGTTTTACAATTTTATCAAGAGTTGATGCTGCTGCACTTCCCCAAATTGGGGCACAATATGTAAGATGACTATGGACAAGTGAGTTGTATAGAGTTTGCAATGCTTTTCCGCCAATAATATGTTTTGCAGCATTTATAGCAAATAATGAGCGTGAAATCTTTTTATTTATCATATCAATATGATATTTAAAGTTTAATTTAGGATCTAGATAAACACCTAGAAATTTAATTGCAGGAGTTTCACTCCTTGAGTTGACATATGAAAGTTTGTGTACCAAATTTGGATCATTTTGGTTATCATTATTGTGATCAAGATTAATACTAATGCTATCAAAGTCAATTGTTGATTCATCTTTTGTAAATATCATAAATTTAGTTTTTGATGGATGTAGGCTTAACTCATTAGTTCTAAACCAATAAGTTATTTTTCTTAATTCAATATTAAGAATACTAATAATATCATGAAGGTTTTTACCCGAAATTAAAAAACTGGTACATCTAGTCTATAGATTGTTTATTCGTCTGTCTATCGGCCATACTTCAAAAGACATAATCCTTAATTTTTAAATGTTTCTTTATTTTCTTTAATTTTTTGCAATTTATCTCAATAGTTTTTCTTTGTTATGACAATTGAACATCTTCTCTATAACTCACTTTGTCCGTTTGTCCATTCCATCACTTTTTAAATGTGTTTCGCTACTTATGGGTGTCGTCATCATTTTTGTTTTATTTTGTGTTTTGAAGAAACTCTATCTTTATAACCTTTTAGTTTATCTTTGAATATTTAAATAAAATTGTAAAATGATTTTACTTTATTTTGGAAAAGGTACATAGATTCATTAAAAAATTATTTTGCAAAATATCGAGAGAAAAAAAATAAAAATCAATAACTTTATTGAAAGAAATAATATTGGGGAATGCATTATCACATGAACAGGCGCAACGTATTATAGTTGCTAGAATATTTGTAGATTCTAAATTTTATAATTTCTGGCACTAAAACTAGCCTTATTTATCAACTATTCTCCATGTCTAACTATTTGTTTCTCTTCTTACCATAGTGGCTTTTAAAAACTAAATGCAGTTATTGAATTTGAAAGATTTTTTACACATAATGGGCTTCTAAAAATAATCTTACCCACAAGTATCATAGTAATTATTATTTTAGATGCTTATATTGATCTTAAAAATAAATTATAAATCTAAATTAGTTACAATGGTAGAAACTTCCTAATTTTTCTTTTATTTCTTATCTTATTTGCTATGGTATTTTGCTATTTCACATATTAATTTAGGTGGTGATTTTTTAAAATTAGGGTATGTTACTAAATAAATTTAACAATACAGTCACAAAAAGTCACTAACTGAAAATTGAAACCAAACGCAAAAAACATGACCCAATTTTGTTTAAACATTACTGTTACTAAACATGTCCAAGGGTTAAATATATTTTAAAACTAGCTTTGAGCCATAAGTCAAAAGTCTGCTAAAACAGTATTGCTGCGCTTCTAAAATATTTTTAAAAAAAACCCTTCAAATACTCCATGGACAAAGGGTCAAACAGTCAACTTTCTAGCTTTGAATAATGTTGACATTATGTCCTGTTGCGGAATATTTTCGTTGCTCAATCGTGGATTTTTAAAATTTTTAATTTCTAAGAATACCAGAATGGGTCTTTTGTTATGTCTGTATGTCTGTCTGTCTCTCTGAATGTCTATCTGTATGTTTGTGTGTATGTTTGTCTGTAGGTTTCTCTGTTTGTTTGTTTATTTGTCTGTATGTTTGTCGGTTTCTTTGTTTGTCTGTCTCGGTGAATGTTTATCTGTATGTTTGTCTGCCTGTATTCATTAATGCATATGATATCTGCATTTATATCTGTACGTATGTCAGCCATTTTGTATGATTGTCTGTATATATGTCTAAATGTTACTATGTTTATCGTTTATTTGTCAGCTATTTATGAGTATATGTGTGTCATGTGAAAGTAAGCCTTTACAATATAATGACAAGCCTATATTTATCAAATCCTAGTTATCCATGCGATCATAAATTTCCGTTGTTGGTTTTTGTCCATTCATAGGCCACTGAGAAAAAAAGGGTTGTCAAATATCTATTTTACTTAGCTAGGTAGTGTATCAACTTTCATATACTAAAATAGATGAATGTTTGTTTGTATAATGAGATCTCGAAAACGGCCAGTCTAAAATCTAAAACTCCAATAAAATATTCATCAAATTTTATTCTATTTTTGGTATTTCTTTACCATCTGACTACTCTAAATACTTGCAAGAACTAAGCTGCTAAGCTTTATTGAAAGTTTTAAGCCATTACAGAGGTACAAAGTTAAAAAACCTAAATATAAATGTTATGTTAAAGAATAATGTATGTATTTTTCTGGTTTATCAGTTTATGGATTAACTCAGGTATAAGGTATAACCAAGAAGCGAAAAAAAGCTAAAATAATATTTGGGGGGCAAATGTAGAGGTCGTAAATTTTACTATGTGTTGCCCCCCAACGACAAATGAAAATACGTACAGGTTTCGTGATTTTTTTCCCAAATTAATTTCATTGTTGGTATAAGCTGGGTTTAACTTTCTTACGCAGATATTAATATTGTTTTTAAAAGTAGCATTGATACAAAATTATAACTTGGGATTTCTGTTTAGAGAAGGGGTCAACCTCGAAGAGGGCATGACAAAAATTATAAATTTAAGACAAGGATGATAACATCCATGAACAGTTTTAATAAGTAAATTATTAGAAAAAATAAACTAATAATACTCAAGGAACTTAAATGTTAAGATTATGGGTGATAAATTGATATTCTACTCAATTTAATCTAATAAAAAAGTCCCCAAAGTTTTTAGTTAAATTAATGAGAGAACCTTTTATGATTTTCAAAAGAAATCCCTTAACTAAGAACCATAAAACCAAAGTATTACCATTAAAAGTTAAAAGACAAAGGTCACACAAATAAAAAGTTTGTTCACATAAATAAAGTATATAATTTTTTCTACAAAAAACATGAATCCTATTTAAGTTTGAAATAATAAATAAAAGGAAAAATACCGTAAATATGTTTATGTATATGTAGAATGTATTTAAAAGACCTTTTTCATATTGTCCAAAAGGATTTGTGTTTATACAATATCTCACAAAATTGTTATCAATACCTTGTAAATTTTTGTAGTTAACCCTAATACTTTTTTTTGGAATTTATAAAAATTAACATTTTAGCGGCTACATGCTGCCAGCAAACCTTGCTAAGTCATCCAGGTGGAAAAGCATATAAAAAATATAAATTCAAAGTTAAAAAAGAATTAGCTGAAGTTGTTTTTTTTTGGTAGTAAAGATGAAACACTTAAAGAATGAATTATTGAATGCGTCAGATACATAAATCAATGTCTCAAGGATAGTGGAAGATGGCGATCATAACTATTCTCAGATATCTTCAAACTAGTGTGATATATAGTCCCTTTCTTCCTGATTTAAGAGCAATGCATGTATTATATAGTTTAGCTTTTAGTTCTTGTGTCAACGGTTTCGGAGCAAGACATTGCTCTGCAACACGACACGAACATAAAAGTGAACAGTTGTCTTAATATTAATGTTATTATTGTATGTTAACCTTGTATTGAATTAATACACTTTATAAGAATATTTAGCTGTTTGTTCTTGCTATTACTATACGTCATTTTGGCGCAGTAGTGTAGTACGAATCTACGGCTCAGATTTTCTTTTAATTGTATTATTTCTTTGCTTTAGTTTTGTTCAGGAATTTTTGGACGCCATGAAGGTGGACATTGATTATTACAAGAGGTTGTCCCCGGCGGAGAAGGAGGAGTATATGCTCCAATTGTTGGCCTCGCTGCAGGGTGATATTCATTCCAATGGGGATATGCTGGTTAATCTTACTGGAAGAATGGCGCCGCTGGAGGCGAAAGTTCAGGAATTGACGGATAATGTTGATACTAATGTTGCTGCGGTTACTGGACTGGCTACTCGGATAGACGATTTGGAAGATCGTCTTAATAAGGTGGTGGAGCCTAGTGTTGATAATGATATCAAGACTGAAAATGTGACTGTTGTGAATGAGTTTATGACTGGCCAGCAGCGAATTCTTGAAAAGATTGCCCAGCAGAATAGTTTGAATGACCAGCAGAATGGTTCGAATACCCAGCAGAATGGGTCGAATAACCAGCAGAATACCCAGCAGAATGGGTCGAATAACCAGCAGAATGGTTTAGATAACTCTATGCCGTGGCAGAGGACGGCTGGTGGATCTGGAGGATTTGGAGGATCAGAAGAGAAGCCTAAGTTGTTTGCTGGTGGTTCTCGGCCTATTTTTGGTGGTATGCAGGGAAATGAAGATAAGATCATAAAACTTTGGGAATTGTCTAGAGTGGATGCTGTGGATAATATCTATAATGGAGTTCTCATGTGGTGGCCAGCCCTTTCTGAGGTTGATGCGGAGGATTTTAATACGCTCAATTTTTTTGAGGCTGGACTGAGTGATTCGCAGGTTAGTTGGTGTAAATCTCTTGTTTATGTACCAGATAGATCTCTGTATGTTTCGCAGGGGGAGGAGAATGTGCATAGGTACAATGAAACGTGTGCTAAACTTGATGATCAGTTCAGAAAAAATGCGCCTGAATTTGCAGTTGACGATGATGTGATTTTCTTTGATGATTATTTGGAGAGATTTTGGATGACTACTAGACGTTATCATATGACTAATCATCAAGTGTGTAAGAAAATTTTGTTTGATAAATGTGTGGGTGTAAGAACCGCTTGTGGTTATACACTAAAACCTGCTGATATGGAGAATAGACAATTAACATTAAAGGGGTACTTGTGTAAGATGCGGGAGACATTTTTACCACCCGACATGAAAAATGTGTGTAAAGATGCGTATTTGAGTGTTAAGCAACATGAGAATGATAAGATTGATGCATTTTTTGATAAGATACTATCTTTCTGGAAACGTGCGTATCCGAAACCAACTGATGATATGTTTATGGATTTCTATTCTCAAGTGTGTAATGTGGTTTTATCTCCACTTTTGGCTAATCAGATGCGTCAATTTGCATTGGATTTGGAGCGTGACGGACAAGTGCGAATGATAACGAAGTTTCGGACAGAGTTAATAGTTAAAGCACAATTGATTGTTAAAGGGCTACAATTTAATCAAATTTCAGGGTCAATGGCTAGAGGATGTACAACAAACCAGATGGCTTTGGCTAAGACGATGGTTGGTGGCGTTGGTTCCAAGTCAAATCCTGTAACTATTGATCAGGTTAGTGATGAAGATAATTTGTCATATGAAATAAATCAATGTGAAATTGATTTAGCTGACGAATTTGGTGGACCAGCTGAACTTATTCCTTTAATTGGCGCAATTCAAGGTGGTTTTATTTGTTATTATTGCAACAGAAAGGGTCACATGATGAGGGATTGTTTTGATATTAGAGATAAAAAGTTGCCTAATCCTAAAGGAAAATACTTTTTGCGGTGGGGAAACAAGCCTTTTGTTCCTTATAAGACGGGGCAAAAGAGTTTTAAAAAGAATGAAAATAGTTTGGATAAAAAGAAATTGGTTGGTGAAATTGAAGGAGAGGTGAAAGAAGGGGAGGATACGAAGGAAGTGGCGCATGTCGATGGTTTAGGGGCCAGCGATTATGAAGACGATCTTGTAGCGGAAGTCGAGGCATGGAATAATGCTATTATAGATGACATTTTATGGTTTTAATGTTTTGAATGTATTATAATCATAAAACCTTATTCCATTTTCTACTTGTTACGCGGCATTGTTTTGATTTATGCGCATTGTAAATAAACAACAACAAAACAAAATTAATGATAAAGAGTGAACGAAGCAACTCTAATTTTGTGATAATTTATTTTGATGGTTTATTTTGAATTATGAAAAGATAACATATTGTTTATAAGCCTATATGAAATTATGAGATTATGTTATAATGGAAATCAAAATAATTAATTTAGTTTTTGATTATGTTTTGTTGAAATTAGGAAAATTCATTTTTGTTTCAGACTGTTGTGGAGTCTAACAGAGATAAGAATAATAAAAAGTGAAAATGAAAAATGAATTAGGAATACAATTTTGTAAAATTGCTATTGAAAAATATTAAATTGAATTTTAAATTGAATTAAATTTGATAAAAATGTGAAATTAGATATTTGAAAAGTATTAAATTTTGATGAAATGTGGAAAATTGTTTTAAAAGATGAGTCAGTTATTGTGATTTAAAGTATTCGATTTTAAAACAATTATATTGCGATTTAGTGATGTTGATTCAGCAAAATTTTTAATGAAGTTTAGAATTTCATGAAGCAAAATTGTTATAATGCATTAGATATAATCGTGGAGAAGTCTCTTTCTATGAAGGAAGGGAGGGGCTGTCTCTCGGAGCTGGTATGCACAAATATGGTGGAGCTGTCTCTTTTGTTGGAGGAGAAAGGGGGAGTGGTATGCGCAGATATGGGGGAGCTGTCTCTTTTGTTTGAGAGAAAGGGGGAGTGACCATATTTGCAAAGAAATTTGCACTATCTCTCAGAGCTGGTATGCGCAACATGGGGCGGTGTATAGAGGTAGCTGCAATGATTATCGGGCGTGGAGCGCGCCATGCGCAGAAAGTTGAGCTGCGCAGAGAAGCAAAGCTGCGCAAGAAAGTGCTCTCAGGTATTGAGATATATAGTTAGTTGAATTTCGACTTTTAAACCTTTTATACATCTCAGTTTAATCTGACAATAATAGTTTTGTTAGGTAATATTTTATTGAATTTCAAAGAATTGAACTTATGGTATTTGGAAAGATTAATTTGCTTGGTGATTGATAATGTTTGATCATGTCATATTTCTTAATACAACTTCTTTTATTGTGTTACAAGTTATTGGTTCAGTGAAACATTTATTTATGGCATCTAAAATAATTGTATTTATTTTAGATTGGCTGAGAAGAGTGTTTGTGGTGATTGGGATATACTGTCATCATTATTTATTTGATGGTGAGTTGTTATAGTTTCAGGTTGTTACCATTTGATTAACATTATATATATATATTGCTATTCGAAAAATAGTCTTGTAAATTTGTTATATATATATTAATATCGATATTAATTCTTATGTACAGTGATTTTCCATCAATTGGCATCTAAAGTTTGTAATATTTTAGATTGGTCGGAGAGAAGTTTACTGATTGTGGATTAACAAATAGTTTGGGGAGTTTCTGTTGGCCGGAGAATTTTTGTTGTTGATTGTGGATTAAGAGATATTTTTGGACGGTTCTGTTGGTGGATGAAATATTGTCGGTGAGTGAATTGTTTTATTCAGTTCTTTTGTTATTTGTTGTAGACAGATAGATAGTTATTTGATAGACAATTGGATAGTTATCAACCTCATAACTGTTGGTGTTAGTTAGATAGCTGTTTTATAAGTTTCATGAAGATTCCGAGATGGCGGCTGGAGCAGCTGAAGTCTATGTTCCAACAAAAATTGGTGGCATGGAAATCCTGACCTTAATTGATAGCGGCAATGCAAGAGGCTGCCTGATATCCCAAGTGTTGGCTAGAAAGCTTGATTGTGTGATTGAAGAAACGGATTCGAAAGCAACAGGCGTGCAGGGTTCCAGCATCAAGATTGATGGTGTTGTTCGGAATGTTGAATTTCAGATTGGAGGTCACAGTTTTCAAGAAGATTGTTTTGTTATTTCCGGCATGACTGTACCTATGAACCTAGGCAGTTATTGGCTGAACAAAAATACCGTGAAGACAATATTTGCCAAAGACGGCAACAGGATTGAGATGCATGGAATCAGTGTGAATTTAGTAGCTAAACGGAAAATTGTAGTGAAGAATTTGGTTCATACAGTTTTGGAGAAAATGGAGAAAGCAAGAACTAAGAAACCTGAGATTAATGTAGCTGAGTTACAAGACCAAAAATGGATTTGTTCATTGAAAAATCGAATAGAAATTCCTGCATTGAGTACAGTGGTGGTAGAAGTTTCAACTAAGGGAAATATGCCTGAAGGACAGTTGTGTTATATAGCTCCTAGACAAGGTTACTGTAGCCGAAACAACTTGTTGATAAACGAAGGAATTACTGAGGTGGGAAAGAACGGTAAAATTATGACTAAGATCACGAATTTTGAAACTGTTACGAAATCTGTTCCTGCTGGTACTTTGGTTGGAAATTTGTTTTTGGCGGAGAAGATAGCAATGCTGCAAGAGAACAGAGTTAAAGAAGATGTGTCAACAACATTAAAGAAGATTCGTTTTATTAAAGATAAATTGAAGTTGGATAAAGTTCCGTTTTTAAAGGATAATGTTTCTTTGAAAGGAAGGATAGTTGGTTTGTTTTTAAAGAATTTCAAGGCGTTATCGATTGATCCTACGGATATTGGATCTTGTACTTTGGAGGAGTATGATATTCAGTTGGTTCCTGGAGCTCAACCTTTCAAGAATAGGATGATTAGACTCAATCCTCATCATGCAGAGAAACTAAAAGAACAGATTGATTTATGGTTGGAAACAGATGTGATAGAAGAATGTAATTCACCGTTTAATTCTGGAATTTTTGCTGTTAAGAAGAAGGTTGGAAATACTAACGAGGTGAAAGTCCGTTTTGTCCTGGACTACCGCTCATTAAATGAGATAACTGAGAAGATCTGTTACCCTTTGCCTAACATTGGTGAGCTATTTGACAAACTTGGAGGAAAGAAGATTTTTACGTCTATTGACCTAACTTCAGCGTATAATTCAATGCATTTGAAGGAATCTGTCAGGAAATATACAGCATTTTGTTCTAATGGACGGCAATATTGCTTCAAGAGGCTTCCGTTTGGATTGACCAATGCTCCAAGTGCATTTGTAAAGTTGATGGATAGAGTAATGGATTTGAGTCCTGAATTAAGGGCATTTTGCCTAGTTTATTTGGACGATGTTCTTGTATATAGTATGAATGTGGAGGAACATCTGGAACATTTGAATATTCTACTACGAACATTCTGTGAAGCAGGCCTCAAGATTAATCTTGGAAAATGTACATTGTTTGCAGAGGAAGTGAAATTTCTGGGCCATATTATAAATGCAGAAGGCATATTTATGGACCAAGCATATATTGAAAAGATTAAGAATTGGCCAGTACCTGAAACAGGTAAAGATATTCAAAGATTTACTGGTTTCATAAATTATTATGGTTCATATTTCAAGAATTTTTCTGATATTACGGCACCATTGAACAAATTCAGAAACAGTAGTAAAATAGAATGGGATGAAAAAAGTATGGAAGCTTTTACAAAGACTAGAGAATTGTTCTGTGAAGAAATAAGTAAATCGTTCCCGGATTGGAGAATGGAGGCTGAACCATTTGTGTTGGATACAGATTGGTCATCTACAGCTATGTCTGCGGTGTTAAGTCAAAAACAAAATGGACAAGAGAAGATGATATCGTGTTGGTCACGTGTTTGTTCAACTCATGAAGCCAATTATGCAGCACATAAAGGAGAATTATGTGCATTAGTAAATGCTGTTGAAAGATTTGAATGTTATTTGAGACACAAGAAGTTTATAGTGAGAACTGATTCAGCTGCACTGAAACATCTATCTACTTGGAGGCAGAACGGATATTTTGTTGGTCTCACCATAAGGTGGATAAATTTTTTATCCACCTTCAGTTATGAGGTTGTACATAGGCAGGGCAAGATGCATACTAATGTTGATATATTGTCACGTACTACATTAAAGGATAGTAAAGATAGGATATCTAAATTATCGACAGACGAACAAGGAGAGTTAATATTGGATACTGTATATCAATTGGAAGATCCTAAATTATGTCTTATTGCAGGAATTGGAGCAGAGACGGCCAGTCAAATATCATCCAGATTGAAGGCGAGAGAATTTAGTCGTAGCCTGGAGAAGGATCCTGTTTTAGTTGAGGTGAGAAAATTTATTGTAAATAATGTCAAACCTACGTCCAGAGAATTGTCTCAAATGCCTTATCGTGGTAAACAAATATTAAGATTTTTTGAACATCTGAGTTATAAGGATGGTTTAATTATCCTGACTTCACCTATGCGGCTCCAGAAAGAATTTCAATTTATTGAACGGGTAGTGGTACCTATTGGAATGTACAATAAAGTTTTCTTGTTAGCTCATGCAGATGTTACAGCGGGGCATAGGGGTTATTTGGAAACTTTGAGCAGGATTAATCGTCACTTCATTTTTCCCTATGTGTCTAAATATGTAGCGGCGGCAGTTGCAAATTGTGTCATTTGTTTGAATAGACGTAAAAAACCTAAACATAATCATAATATAGAATTTTCTCCTTTGGCTGGGGAAGCTATGGCAGAGTTGGCCATAGATGCTTTAGGTCCTTTGAATGAGTGTGAATATAATGGAGTCATTTGTAAGCACATTTTAATAGTAGTTGACAGTTGTACTAGATATGTGTGGTTGTTTGCTATTGAGGATGTTAAAGCTGAAACAATTATTGAATGTTTGAAGTTTAATTTATTTTCTGTTTGGGGACTATGCGAGCGAATTAGGACTGACAATGCACAAAGCTTCAAATCAAAAGTTTTTAGGGAAGTTTGTTTAAGGTTGGGAATTGAACAAATTTTTATCCCTCCAAGATCAGCAAATTCGAATTACAGTGAAAGATACAACCAATCGGTGTATTCGTTTCTTAAGACTGATTTACGTTTTCAAGATGGAGATTGGGCTTATAAACTTAAAGCTACACAATTTTGTATGAACACTTCTTTCAATCGGAGGTTAGGATGTTCCCCGTATTTTAAGATGTTCCTAAGAAACCCTAAGCTTCCACTTGACTCATTTGATCCGTTAACACGCTCGAAAATTAAACATATGAATTTTTCAGAGTTATTGGAGTGCCTTGACAAGAATTGGAGGACTGGACAAGAAAGAACTGAGAAGTATTTACAGGTAGAAAATACAGAAAGGATAGGTCGGCCGATAGCTATAAATTCCTATTGTTATATTTTTTATGACGTCACAACGATTGGTGTAGCTCGTAAACTCTGCTCGTTATGGGTGGGTCCGTGTTTAGTGACAAAAGCAATTTCTGATAGTTTATTCGAGGTTCAACCCCTAGAAAAGTGTAGATTGAAAGATAAAGGGGTGAGAATTGTACCAAGAGATAAAATATATGTTATTGAGAGTACTTTAGACTTGACTCCAGATGAAAAGATTGACTTAGTGATTACAGATGAATTTTTCTCTGTGGATAATACCTTGAAAGTAAACTATGACTTTCCCAATACTTTGAGAAATATAACTTGTTCAGGCGTTTCTGAAGAGGAGAATAGTTGTGGCGCTAGTCCAGAGGTGGTTGGAAGGCGGAAGGATGGACAGGTAACACCAGATTTTTTGGAGAAATCTTTTTTGGGTGTTGGGTTGTCACAGCAAAGGTCAAATGTATCTCAGGATAATGAAAATTTAGATGATTTAGTTGAGGATCTTAGTGATACTTTGGAAAGTACTCATATTTCTGATAGTGTAGATTCAAATGATATGACTGACAAAACTAAGTTAGACTCTACATATTCTACTATTAGTAAGGATAGTGTTTTTCATGGAGATTATGCCTCTGATAATAGCTTAGTAGACAACAGTTTGGGTGTAGAGGATGTTAACATGGAATCTGCTAGAGAGTTAGAGTCTCGGATGAGTATTTTAGAGGACACTTTTCCAAAATTGCAAAGTAAAATTGTAAACTTGGAACAACGAAGGGGAAGTGTTAAACGAGGTAGAGATGTTGAGGAGGATGAATTAGATAGATCGTTAGATAATGCAAAATTGCAAAAAATGTCTGAGACTATTCCTGTTAAAGGTCGTCCTAAAGGTTCTACAAATGAAGTGCAATTACAAAAATTAGAAGAGGATAGACAAAACAGAGAAAAAGACAGATTAGAACGTTATTCAGTAGCAGATGTAGTAACTAGGAACCTCGCAAAATTGATTAAAAAATAATATTTGTAATAATTTGTATAATATTTGCAGGAGAAGAGATTACCACGAAAACCGTAGGGAGCGTGATGACAAGAGAGGAAGCGGCGGTGGTGATAGACATGACCGGAATAGACGAGATGGAGATCGTGGTATGCGCAAGAGGTCACCGGACGCTTGTAGTTCAAAGAGTGGACGTGCTGGACCAGTACCTGTGAAGAAATCCAAGGAGGATAGAGGAGTCAGGTACTTGGATATTTTGTTATTTGTTGTTGTGATGCAGGTTTATTGTTTGATTGTTGTTGGTGGTATGTATACGTCACAGGATCCACGGTTAGCAGCTTATGATTGTTCTCAAATAAGTAATGTTGAACTTAGATCAGCTGCCTGTTTGCATGATAGGATGGAACCGGTTAGATCTGTGGAATTATTGGGGTTAGCAGAAACCGATTTTATATTGTCAGAAGCCATTAGTTGTGAGGTTAGACTAAAATTGGAGCGCTGGTTTTGCGGTACCGCGAGTCATGTGCACGTACTAGAGGTGCCACATGAAAAACAGGTAGAGTTGAGTATGGACGAATGTAGAAGGGTTTTTCATTCTGGCAAGTATCAGCATGATGGTATTAGTTTTAAAGTAAATATAGACTTGCCAACTGTTCACAGTTTCACAGTTAATGGAACATTGTCACCTTTCTGGGATGTTGGTGGTGAAAATATTCAATGCAAGACACTGGGAATATACGCGCACAATATGTGGTTCAATTTAGGTTTTGCTGTTGGGACTTTGCATATTTTAGTGAAAAATACACCCGTTTTGATCAAGGGAAATGTTGTTATGGATTATGATAAAAAGACGATTGTGGCGAATTTTGAAGATAATCATTTGTGGGCAACATCAACTTCTCCATATTTTCCGTATGTAGTACGAAAACCGGCCAGTAATTTTAAGGTAGTTTTTCAAGATACATTCAATTTAACTACTTGGAATGAACAACTTTTTGTTTCTAACTTGGAAAGGAATATTTTAGTTAAAATTATGGGAACAGAGAAACTTACTTTGCAGCATCTGGATTTCAACATTTTTGCAACAGAATTGGAGGGTATCAAGTTTTTAGAGGAACCGAAGGCGGCTGTTAGAAGTTATTTTGGGGATTTGTTAAAACAGGAAGCTAGATTTGATTTGAATGCTATGTTTTTGGCTAGTAGAGAAAGGAATGAGAGGATGATGGAACTTTTTAGTATTTCTAGATGTGCTCAAACAGAAGTTAGGTCAAATGTACAGATGCATCATGGGTTCAGAATTATATACCTGGGAGAAATTGCTAAGTATGAAAAGTGTACAGCGGTTGAAATTCCAGTAAAGTTAGGTGTGGATTATGGATGTGCAGTAGGACACTTGATGGTGGATTATAAAGGTGAAACAGTTGGAATACAAGAATATAGTAGAATGATTGTAGCAGTAGAGGATATAAAATTGTTAAATTGTTCGCAAAGTCCGGTATTTTTGAAGTTGACAGCTAATTTGTTCCTTGGGAATCAGGGGCAGGGACTCGAACTTATGCATATTGCCAATGAAAAATCAGAACACGTGGGACAAAAGATTTTTCTGAACGACGAAAAGGTGTTTATTGCTGATTTTAATAAGACTATTAAATATCAGGGATTAGAGGATTTTGAGGATTTTAATGGACAAGCTTCTAAATTGGATTTTGTTGATCATAAGTTGTCATTTTTCGAACAGGTTACAGGTCCTTGGTTTGGTTTAGAACATTTGTTCAAAGATATATTACCATTGTTTGCCAAGTTTGTTTTGATTGTGTTAATGTTGTTGTTAGGTATAATTCCTATGTTGGCATTGTTGTATTGTTGTTGTTCATGGTGTCATAAAAAAAGATTTACTGAGGAAGAATTTAATGCTAGATCTTAAATTTCTTATGCTGAAATTTAATTATATTGTATTTTTGCAGGTTGGTTACGGCGGCAACAATGAATCAAAAGTTATTGAGCAATGAAGAAGATGGCCGCCACAAACAATCTGTCAATGAAGGAAATCAAGTCAAACCTGGTTTACCAGTATCTGCATTGGTCAGCAACTCTGCATCCCGGCTGGTGTTGGTAATGTCGCGCGTTGAGCTGCCCACGTTGAGTGTGGGCAGGGCGACAAGGAACATATTTTTGAGCAGTGAGGACATGCCACTGGCAGATTTAGCTCGTCTTATTGATAATGAACCAAGGTTTAAGTTGAATTTGATAAACATGTTATCGGTGCAGTTGGAGATGGGGAGATGCATCCACTCCATAGACTGGCCTGTGGACAGGATCCCAATCTTTACCAGCCAGAATTCAAGACACCTCAACCTGATGGCGGCTGGTGAGCATTCTAAAGCTATAAATAGAAAGTTGTCATGGAACGAGACAACTAGTTTGAATAAGTTGAGCGCGACCATATTTCTCTCTAAGCTTGTTTGCGAAAATTTACCAAGTTTGGTGTTGCTTGCTAAGATTGAATACCTGGATGGAGATGAGAGAAAAAGCTGTCAAACATTGGGCGAATTGTTACCCATAATCAAACATATGGGGGAACTTGAGGATTGGCATCAACTTTCAAAAATTGACGTCATACCTGCAGATGGTAAAATGAGCCTTCAGACGGTGTTGAGAACGGTGGGTAATAGCGTTGATCCGAGGTTGAAGACGCAGGTTGTGTCAGCTGTCCGGCTCCTGGCACATTGGAAAGATGTTGTGAATAAAGTAAGCTTTATTCTGAAGCAAATGCCATCCACAACTTTGTTAGAGTTACAGAAAGATTGGCTTGATGGAAAGTCTGAACAGGATTTAAGTGCTAAAGTGTTTATTGACTCCATTCAGGTGAATGAATACATGAACTTAACAGTCTACATTCCACGCATTGTAAACATGAATTCGGTGAGTTTAATCACCAGTGGAGAGATGCCTGCTGAGATACGTTATGTTAGATTGGATGGTCAAAGAGAAATAATTGATAACCTGGTGAGTGCCACATATGCAGGTAGTCTGTTGAATGATAAAGTAGACGCAAGAGTTTTGACCTGGGAAATGCAGATGCGCTGCAAGCGTCTCCGTCCGACTCTAGCCAAGCAGATATTGTTATGTGATCCAAATACCACTTTAGAGAATGTAGTGAAGGAAATCAAATTGGAGTTGGATGGAAACGTTCATACAAGTTTGTTGACAACCAATATTGAGTGGAAGTTTAATCCTGAGCACAAAGTAAATGAGTGGTTCGAAGGTGATTTCAAATTGGTTACTCGGTTTGGGGATCCTGTTTGTGTTCAGATGGATCAGCCCTTAAATCCGAACATTCCTGTTTGTCTGGACCTTGAATTGTCAAATCAGCAATGGCGTGTTGATGAACAAGTGAGGGAGGAAATGAGGATGGAACACACGCCTGGAATATTGATGATGCTTGATAAATTTGGAGAGGAGGTTAGTCGTAAGCATCAAAAGATTTTGGATAATCAGGAGGAGGTTGATAACGTTGCAACCTCGATTTCGGTTGCGGTTACTAGTGGATTTGAAAGATGTCTTCATATGCTTGGTGATACTGAGGCAAGGATGTCTCAAGACGGCTTGTGTGATGAGACCGCAAAACTTGGAGTGAATGATGATGAAGCTATCATGCCCATGGATATTGAAGAATCTGGCAAGAAGAGCAGAACATCTGGAAAAAGAAAGTAATAATTATAGTTATGTGTATTAATTCATATTTTATTTTATTTTATGTATTTAATATTTGTTGAGGCAGTAGTAGTCTCAAAAAAAGTTTAAAATTCATGTTTCATATTAATGCTCTATAATACCATGCTTAAATCTGATGGTTATATGTTAACCAATGTTATTTTTATATCATGTATTTATGATAACTATGTAATTAATGCATTAGGTGTTAATCAATGCATTTTTCAATGATTATATGTTAATCAATGTTTTTTCTTAAAAAAATATTAAAAAGAAAAAAAAAAACACATAAAGAAAAAAGGAAAATAAAAAAAAACACAAAAAGAGTTCTAAGGAACCAAAATAAAAAAAAAAAAAATGTGTATATGAAGTGTTTAAAGATCTGGAATAAAAATATATAAAAAACAAAAAAAAAAATATGGCAGGTGTCATACCAGATCAACTATTATCTATTTAATAAGCGTTCAACGCTATTTATAATATCTATGATAATTAACATGTAAAAACCTATTGTTATATTTAATCTGAAATATTACAGTTTGAAATCCAGGTTCATGTTAAAGCCAGGGAGAAATGTGATATATAGTCCCTTTCTTCCTGATTTAAGAGCAATGCATGTATTATATAGTTTAGCTTTTAGTTCTTGTGTCAACGGTTTCGGAGCAAGACATTGCTCTGCAACACGACACGAACATAAAAGTGAACAGTTGTCTTAATATTAATGTTATTATTGTATGTTAACCTTGTATTGAATTAATACACTTTATAAGAATATTTAGCTGTTTGTTCTTGCTATTACTATACGTCACTAGTTTACCCCCTCTCTTCCCCCTCTCTTTTTTTCCTTCCCCTTTCAAACCTATAATTCTGGTGTTCATACAAATGCGCCAATTTTTGTTTTATAAAATTTTTTTGAAAATAACATCTGTTATGTTTTCCTTTGCAATTAAGCTTTTTTTTAGGTACAGGGAAGGTTTTTAACTATTTTGGGAGAGCGTATCTCCACCCTCCCAATTTAAAATCCCCCACAAAATTTTTTTTCTGAATATTTCTTATTAAAACTCAAATTAAAAAGTAGAAGGGCGGTTGACTTATCCCCCTCCCACCTTAAGAACACTTAGAGGCTTCTTGGGGGCGTTCGTTGCCCCTAGTCTTTCTTAAAATAAGAGCTATGTCTTGCATTTTTTTTCAATTAGGTGTTTGATCACGAATTTCATATGGTAAAAATATTTTTCTTATTTAATTGTTATCCTAAAAAGATAAAAGTTATGCTTGAAAATTGTTTTAATAGCTATTATTATATGTTGCATTTTTATATAAACGTGAGAGTTGTGATCACAATTGGCGTAACATTTGTACTCTTTGGCGTCAATGCGTATTTTCAGATATCCATTACTCGCTATCGTCTCAAGAAGAAAGTGTTTTTGCAATAACACAGAAATATCCCATTTCTCTTCAACCACTGGTCTAGCAGATGAACTATATAAATTTTTTAACACACTATCTTAAATAGCATCAGAGTAAATCATATTTTATCTGGGAATCTAGAAATCACGATAATTATACAATAATATGAAGTAGTTTTTTTTCCTGTAGCTTAAAATATCAATAACTACTAAACAGATTGAGTACTCCTTTATAAGGAAAATTTACATGGCTTTATATTTAGAAACATGTCTTAGGATAGTTTTAGGCTATTTTTCTGTCCTTCCCAACCATTTTGAATATTCTTTGTATGCTTTGGTTTATCTCCAGCGTTAGTAAATCTACATAATTTTCTCTTTAACATAACCTTAGATCATAAGGAAAAAGGATAAGAGGATGAATACTCACCCCAATTTCATTGTAAAATATTACTTCCCCCCTACTAAAATAATTTGTCTGCTATTTATCTAAACCGTCCGCGGCTTTTTGCATCTTAATCATAACCTATTCTATATATGTAAAAAAAAAAAAAAAAAAAAATTTATCTTATTAATTATTATTATTTTTCTGAAATTTATTATGTTTTAAAAAAAAATTAAAGAAAATATTTAAAATACAATTTGATTTAGAATCTTAAAAAACAAACAGCCGCGGACGGTCTTAGTGCAGCAGAAAAGTATGTTTCGCCTAGTTTAAAAATAGGAGGGTTCACCTTTTATGATCAAAAATTTATTTTTTTTCAAATTAGCCTAAATGTAATATTTAAATCTAATTAACATGATAAAACTTTTAAATGTTTACTAATAAAAAATTAATTGTTTAGCTCTCAGCCACCAGGTTCACTAGTTGTCTACTTCAAAGACATACATTAAAACTAAGGCTAAATATTAAATAAAAAATTTCATAACTGAATAATCTAAATAAGTGAATAATCTGTAAAGCTATCTATGTTCTTTCTCAGACAATACTCGTTTTTACAATATTTTTAACATTTTCAAGTGATGTTATTTACCCCTCAGGGTTTGGCCCTTTAGTGACAAAAATCCAAAACAAGAAAAATACAGGCAAAATAAAAATTGATGAACGCTTTGATATTCTAGTTCTATATACAAAGCTAGATGGCACTGAAAAACTGATTATTATAATTTACAATCAAATGTTCATATTAAATTTGTAAAAACGTTTATTTATTAAAAAATATAAGTTAGATAGACTGCAATATAAATCTTATAAGCTGATAATGAGTGTTATGATTAAAGTCAGTAGCAAAGTCATGAAAAATTAATAATGATAATTTTATATTCTTTCATTAGGTTTCATCAGAATGGATGATAATTCAAAATATTTCTATATCATCCCTTAAAAATTAGATTTATGCTTCAAACAGCAACTAAAATTGTCTTGAAATTATATTTAATTTTAAGATATTCCCATTTTGAAAAGTGGTGGAATAACATTAAAAATTCAGCGCGGCAATTGCTCAATATAGGCCTCTAGGCCCACTGCCTATTTTAGTCCTTCAAATACCTCGATTTCTCTCTTTTATTATTTTCTCTATGCCTTAGATATATATCATTATTGCTTCTGGACAAATACTTATCTATTTAGTTAGTTACTTTTACTTAACTATTTAATCATAGATATACTTATTAATTTTTGTTGTGTCGCAACTACATCCCACTCCTAACCCCCCGGGGCTCCCGTCGCCCTCTCGAATGATCCCCCCCACACCTAGGATCTCGTATCTCTCTTTGATGCTTGGGTCTGCCTCACGGGGCTTTCTCAGGATAAGGACAGGCATACGAGTGAACTAACGAATACAGCCGTCGGCCCCTACGGGGTCACAATCACTGAGCGTGATTGAGGGAAGACTAATACTGTCCTCCCTTACGACGTATACTGTAGAAATTCTGGGTAGCAAATATGCATACAAACTGTTACTAAATATACTATTTCAAAAATTCATAATTATCTTGTCTTTTATATATATATTAAAGTATATCACATTGTATTCGTAATAAGGGACTGACCCTCACTAACCTGAGTGCCATTCCCTTAATAGTCGCTGGACTATATTATTAAATATGCAATATTGTACCATTACAGAATTTTGAAATACATTATTATTATTATATAAAATAATATAGCTAAATTATCTATATTGTATGAACATAAGTTCTGTCTTGAATAATGTTTAACAGAGATACTCCAAAATTTATGGTGTTTTATGTAACAAAGACAATTATATACAATAGAACCGCAGCATACTTTGCATAAATAATTTATAGTATAAATGTATAACTACCTGGATCCCCCTGTTAAGGACCTTTTTCGCATGCTAGCAAATTACTTTCAGATTTTTTTGCGTCTTGGCTGTGTTAATATTTTCGACGCTATTGGATGATATTCAAAGACCTTATTGAAAGTTGGAACAGGGTCTCCACCCCGTGAACATTAAGTTATTCAATATCTTCCACCTCTTTTCTTTTCTTTCGAAAATGTAGCCATCAACATATTATCTGATAATGACATTCTTTCCAAAAAATACCCTTTAGATACCTCCCACCCCCCAAAAAAGCTTGGATATCCTTGCTCTCTAAAGCAAGTTATTTGCATATAGCTATTTACTTCTCTATTCTCTATTTCGGATCTTTAAATGAATTTATAATATGTATTCACTGGCTTAAAGAGAAGCTTTACTCGTACAAAGAACTGTATGGGAGACAAAAAAAATCAAGGAAGATACAAAAATTACCTAAGTCTCATAAAAGAATTATGCTATATCCATTAGAAGGCTGAGAAACATATACATATTGTTGTAAATTTTAAAGAAGTCTAAAGACACCAAATTACACATTACAGCTATAACCTTTACAAGCATAAAGCATTTTTTAAAAATTATAAATTAGAAAATAAGCAGGTTCAATATTAACAAAGGTTAAATCATAAGTCCAACATTAAGAGCGTTAAAAAAAAGTTATTTTTAAGATCTATTGGCTTCTGTCCCCTTCTTGGCCTTCAGAGGTTATGATTCAGGAAGTGGGTTTGTAATCCCACCATCCTTAAAAAAAACACCCCATCCCCCCAGATTTTTTTTTTAAATTCAGGTGCTCCTAGAGGCCTTTGGGGGGCGTAGCCACTAGTACATAGACAAACCAAATAGAAATACGAGAAGTCTGTCAAACTATTTGAGAAAATGCAAAAAAAATCTTTTATAAATATTTACCTTACTAGAACAATAATGTTCATATGATCATAGTGAAGCAAAAATAAATCAAGCTAAAAGCATAATATTCCTTCCCCCATATTTATATTTTAAAAAGGATGACAACATCTATAAAAGCGAAGCACTGAAACGGTAGGACAAACGAACATGAACACTTAAATAGTGTCAGAACTGAATAATTAGAATATAAATGTATAAGAGTCGAAGCAAAATTGTAAGAAAATTTGTTGAAAAACTGCTTTATACAGGATAATGTTTATTGAAATACTTTTATATTTAGGACTTGATTTTAGAGTTCCTTCGCATATAACATTATACTTTGTTGTCCCAGGAATCATTACACCAAAAATCAGATCAATCGGATGATTAGATTACATAAAAATTTGAGGTTAAAAAGGTAAAAAAATCAACATGTTTAAAATGGACGTACGGAAATTTTGGTAATGATTATAGAGTTGCTACGCTTTCTAAATCGTACCTAACTACTAAAGGAATCACCATGCAAAATTTGAAATCGATAGGACAATTCTAACATGTCTAAATTAACGAAAAAAGCTATCCGTTACGGACGGACGGACGGACCGACCCTAATTATAGAAAAGCTTCGCTTTTAAAAATACCCTGTTTATTGACTCTGCATAACTTTACCTAACCTAACCAAACACATAAAATAGGCATTAGTAATACGTTCTTTTAAAGTGATATTGCAATCTAATTCAATACAACACCTAAAGTATCCTAGCACGTTCAGTAGACGTATATACTTACAATAAAAAGATTACAATGTAGAGTAGATACGCTCCTAATGTGCAAATATAAAGAAGACACGAGTTATCTGACCAACAAACAGAAACTTTATACTTTTGTGTTTGTTTGTCTACATTTTTTTATAATTGTAGAGTTGCTACTCTACATTTTTTACATGGTGGAAGTTTGTATGTTGGTAGTAGATGTATGATCCAGACAACAATCTGCCAAAAAATGGTTGACCACCAATACCCCCCCCCCTTCCCTTACTTTTTAAAATTAATTTAAAGATAAGGAGGGGGGAGATTTTTTATGCCTAACCCATTTGGTGCTACCCAGTTCCCAATATTCATTTCGTCCTTAACGGATAGCTCTTTTCGTTAGACAGGTTAGATATGTCCTATCGATTTCAAACTTTGCATTATAATTTCTGTAACAGTTTGTAAATGTTTACAAGATCCTTTTCCCTTTATCTTTAGATTTTGGATTACTGGTAAGATTTTTTAAGCAAAGCATTTTATAATCAAATCTTTTTTATTGTAAGTATGGCCATATCAAGCAACTTGTATTGAATTATCTTTAGAATAAATTTCTGTAAACTTTTTATTCAGACTTCTAAATAAAAGTGTTGTTACTATACTTTTTTTGATGCTCTTTGGTCTGTCCGTCTTATTTATCGAGCTTCGCTTTTTTGGATGCTTGTCTTCCTTGATTTTTTTATAATTGTCAATATTTCAAATGTTTAGTATATTAGCAAAAGCAACTCTTTAATTTACTTAGTCCATACATTCCAAAGGAGTAAATAGAAATTCAATACTTTTTTGTTTGTTTTTAAAACAAATATTGGTTTTTGTAAATTCAGTTATTCAAAGATAAAAGAGTTAGGAATTATCATGTAAACTCTGACATTCGGATGGGTTTTTTCTTTTTTATTGAACTCTTTGGCAATTATCTCTCCCTCCCCCCCATTTAAAAAAATGAAATATAATCTAAACGAAATGGTTTTTTTGTAAAGTGTATTTCTATCTTATGTTATTAAAGACCTCTACAGCGGTATTGCAGAATAGAATAGAATAAAACTTAGAAGATTATTAAAAAGCTCATTTTAAATTCTACAATTCTTATTTAGATTGATATATTGATAATTGTAAAAAAAAATTACAAAATTAATCGTTTAAACTAAACTATCCTTTAAGATAATCATATTAATTTTCAATAAGATATTTCATATGTTAAAGATTAAAATTAATCACTAAGTTAAAAATGACAAATTAAACCATCTGAGAAATGCTATCAATATCAGCTTATATCAAAAGACAAATTTTAAACCATTAATTCATTTAGATATGATTATTTTTACCTTTCCAAGGAGCAAAGCTGCCCTATATTTGTTCGTGTCCTGCCTTCTGTATGTCCGTTTGGTCATTTTCCTATACTAATCTTCCTGAATAATAAAAAGTTCAATTTTATCTCTCACTTAGTTTTATATTCCTTCTTACACTTCTTTCTTATTTTTTTCTCTTTTTTCTATGTAAGCCCTATAATTTAGCTTTTCGATTTAATAAGCTTCGCAAGTAATAAATCTTATCTTCCTTGTTGTTCATTACAATTTTAAGTCTAATTATTCACTTCTTATATGAAAGTATTAGGATGTATTTATGCATGTCTCAAATGAAGTGCAAATAGGGAAAAGTTTTAAAAGTATTGCAGTAATAATAAACGCCAAACATGTAGATTAAGTAAAAGTGTATTTGTGATGTTTTATAACAATAGTAGCCATGCCCCTAGTGTAACTAAGGGCCCTGTTGGCTGTATTCAAAGATTTTTTTAAAAAATGCATAAATCCATCCCAAGATTTACTTCTAAAGATACATGACGCTTTCCTAAAAAGTTAGCACTCAATGGGTTCAGTAGTTCTTTATCGCACTAGAGCAGAATCCTAACGTGCTATAGCGCACAGACCGACGTACTGACGTGCCATAGTTATAGAGTAGCTGCTCAGATTGTCATAATGTAAATAAACTAGATCTTGGCGGAAGGATTAAAATTTTTGACAAATTTTTATAATCTGTATATCAGTATCTCATCTAAGCAAGCATACTAGAGCAACGGGAATCGAAGCTTCTCTAAAATTGAGGGTTTTAAGCCACTACTTTAACCATATAAATCAGTAAGGATTTTTGTTTTTACTCATTTGGGAAAGCTTCATATAAGTCTTAAAGGGGTTTGGGGTCATTTATCTATGTCTTTGAGGGTGGTTTTAAGCTTTTTTTTCTGCCCACTCTCCCAATATTTAATATAATTTTATCAAATTTCTGTACCTTGTCTTACGAATATGGATTTTAATTGAAAAACTAAACTTATTCGTTAACAATACAAATAAGAATAAAAAATTCTTTTTTTTCAAATTTATTCAAAGGAAAAATTTATTATATATAAAAGCAAGGACAGGAGTCCTTGTATAAAAGTAACAAAAATGTGTGTCTATCTGTCTGTACCTAAGGATCTCGTTAACCGCTGAACAAATATGGTTCTTATTTACAATGTAGCTTCTCATAAGTCCATGGTAGGCTTATAACTATTTTTAGGGAAGATACAACCACCCTCCAAGGAGGAATCGCCCAATTAGACCACTAGCTATTTAATTCGTTTTCTTATTCATTGTCATAATAACTTTTGGGACTTTTGTTAATTTTGATTGGTTAGTTCATTGATTTGAGTGCTAAAACGTTTCAACCACTAATTGTAATCTACAGAAGGTGTAATTTTGTATATCATCATTTTCGATTTACATAAATTTATCGGCTATTGTCTTATCTATTTAGATCCCTGCATAATAATAAAAACTGTTTGTTCAATATATAAATCTATCTAGATTAAAGCTTTGCTTTTTTTATGATCGTTATCACCCTTGTATTTTAATCTATAAAGAATTTTAACTAGATCAGTAGTTGGACGGCTGTGGATTTTTAATTTTTAAAAATTCCTAAATCAACAGATTTATATAATCTTTATACGATGGGTTATCAACTCCCCTCCCTATTTTTAGGTACATCCATTTTGAAGGCCTACTTTTCCCTTTCTTCATATCCCCTCTGGTAAAACCCTGAGCAAGCCGTCAAACGCATAAGTAAACATGTTCTAGGCGTTAAAAATGGATCCTTCTACTGCTATGTCAGAAGCGCAACATTAAGGGTTAGAGTAAAGATGCGCAACTCATTAACACGCACAATTTAAACCTCCAGATAAAGGTCGTGCAATCAAAGAGTTGGTTGTCTATAGGGTATTACATAAATTACTACCTTAAGTGTTTTGACTGAAGGGAGTAGATTGTCTCTCTTTAGTTTTTGGTTATTGATCATGATATAGTTACGCTACTTATGAACTTAGTCATCCTTGTTTTAATATCCTCTTGCATAATGTAACCTATCTGCGCTACTTATGGATTTATTCATCCTTGCTTTAATATCCTCTTGTATAATATAACCTATCAAAGTATTAAAATTGTTTTTGGTCTTTTTAAACAGGGAATAATTTTATATAAAATATTTAAAGTCAAACACATGGTAGAAAAGTAGTGCTACATTTCCTTAGAAATTTAAGAAAAGAGTGCAATGTCTCAGCCTGTAGACAGGCGCTCTTAAACTCTACAAAGTTGAGTAGAAAAAGTTATGTGGGCTAATGTTTTGATTAATTTTTTGTAGCTAGATTAATCTATTTTTGTGTTCTGTATCGGGGAGGGAGGGGACATATGGCTGTTAATTACACTAGTCCCCAAAGTTTTATAATAATGTTTTTATATTCGTTGCTTAACAACTTAAGGTACTTGAATTTTTTTGATGGTTCATTAAGTTGAGTTTCCAAACGTTTTAATCAATAATTGTAATCTACAGAAGGGGTAGTTTGTGTATTTTCATTGGGGTTGTTCATCAATTTATCAGCAATTGTCTTATTTAATTCGAATGTCGAGCGCCTGAAATAAACGCAGTAGAAACAATCTGTTTATCAGTAAACTTGTCTTATTCTAATATTAAAATTATCGAATATCTACAAAGCTAAGACCCAAACCCTTAATTGTTAATTGCTACTTTGCCCTAAAATATTTAAACTATGTTTTATATTTGTTTTTCAAAGAGGCTTATGAACAATGTTCTTGGTTGGGCTATGTTTTAACAATTATTTTTTAAGTGTCATTTTTATAGTAGAAAAACAACTATATTTTGGACTCTGTTTGTCTGTATGTAAGACCTCATGTCTCTTTCTCTTCCCCTCTCTTTCTATATATATCATTTTAAAATATCATTATCAATCTCTATCTATCTACATATCTATCTATATTGTTTTATCTCTCTATTTCTCACTCTATCTGTCTATCTTATTCCTTTCTTTCTTTTTTTTCGATTTTACTCTATAATTTTAAATCTCTACACGTAACTAGTTGATCAATAGTCATATGAATTAATCTCATATGAAATGTATGTGCTTTTTGGTGTATAATATTATACTGTTATTGGTATCAACAAAGAAAAAATAGAATATCGAAGGTAGCTTTTATTTGTTTATATCCTATCCCCTCCCAAAAACCAAATTTTACAGATTTTGGGTTGTTGAAAGGAGGCGGGTCGTTAGTGGTTTCTACGGTGGGAGGGGGTGGGGGGGATTTGAAAACCCCCCTTCTTATTATGTCCAAAGGAGGGGTTGGGGCGAGGATTAAAGGATTAGTAGGATAGGTATAACAATTATTAATTCCCTAGTTTACATAGGTCCTATATACTGGTCTATTATTTATCTAATCCTAAATTGATTTTCGGTGCCTATCTTTAAAAATAAAGGTGCCCATACAAAATTGCAATTTTAATTATGTAATATTTTATGCCACAAATCCCTTATTTCACTCTTAAAAATACGAATAAGAAGGGGTTATAGAATAAAAGATGATTCCAATGAAAAGGTACTTAACCCAGAGGAAAAACATTTTGCCAACAAATTTTCCTTCTATCATGTATTACTAAATAGCAAAACAAGTTTCTATTTTTTTAATAACGCAAACAATTAAATTTTTCGTCTCTTTTTTAAAATTGGTTCCTTAACTTACACAAAGTAACAGACTTACGGTCAGTTACATAGGCGTCCAAGGGGGGGGGTAATGGGCCATTTGGCACCCCCAAACGATTTTGGGGGTGCCGTAGGCACCCCCAAAATTTTGTGAACAATACCACCCCCAAAAAAAAATTACCCCTACCTTGGGGGTGCCGTATTTACCCCCCCAAACCATTTTGGGGGGGGTAATTACCCCCCCCCCAAAAAAAAATTTTCTTTAAAAAAATTTTTTTGGGGGGGTATTTACCCCCCCCCAAATTGAATGTTCTTAAAAAAAATTTTACTGAAAATTTTTTTTTGGGGGGGGAGGGAGCAATCCCCGCCTCCCCCCCCCCTAAAAAAAGTCATAGTGTGACTCGAGCCTTGAGGTGTAATATATTTTATGTTCCTCGTTTGGTCTCCTAATAGTTAATGAAAAGTATATCCTAAATGGCTTTTGATAGTTTATTTTAGGATAGGTTATATTGGTTTAGGTGATTGCCCCACATGGTTAAGCAATTGGACCCCCGCAGGGGCTAGAAATAGGAGAGAAGCTTGTGTAAAAAAAACGAAGAAACGCCCCTTAAAGAGCATTGCCACAAAAGGGACTATACCCCAATATAGT
The DNA here is from genome assembly GCF_053477335.1 of Acartia tonsa. Taxonomy (NCBI): domain Eukaryota; kingdom Metazoa; phylum Arthropoda; class Copepoda; order Calanoida; family Acartiidae; genus Acartia; species Acartia tonsa. Next base: position 27,851,656 of record NC_137266.1, on the reverse strand, counting down.
CCAACCAGTTAAAACAGTTCTTAACCATGATAACAAAAAATTTAATAGTTTGATCATGTTTTATTTGCTTGGGCCTTTATAAGGGCTAAAACCATCCTGGGGATCTATGATGTAATTGTAAAGCACTGAAGATTCCATAAAATAGATACCTAACTAAATTAAATATTTCATTAAATAATAAAAAAGAATTTCTATAGGCGATTTCTTTTGGGAGGATGTCAGGGTGTCTCAAAACTAGTTATAAAACTTACCAGGACCTATAAGACGCTTCACTTTAAAGTATAATCATATTAGTTCATTGGTTAGTGAGTTAATTATTGTATTTTTATGTTCTAAAGAATGAGATACTACTATATATTTGAATAGTAGTGGCGCCCCTAGCATCTAAGAACTCGTGTTTTCTAAAGGGTAAAAAGGGAGGAGAAAAATAGCCTAAAACCACTCAAAGGATTGACCTATAATAGTGTGGAACCATCATGGGATCTATGTGAAGCTTTCCTAAAAAGGCGAACTCAGAATTAAAAGTAATGAAATCTGAAGCTATAGTCAAATAAACCTTACTTACTACTTTATGTTATAGGATAGTACTTATTAACTTAATAGATTAGGTAGGTGCTTTTTTTACATAATTAAATTACCCCCCCCCAAAAATTTTACCCCCGGGGTAAATTAGTTTGGGGGGGGTAATTACCCCCCCCCCCCAACAGATTTGGGGGGAGTATTTACCCCCCCCCCAACAGATTTGGGGGGAGTATTTACCCCCCCCCCCAACAGACTTTAGGGGGGGTAATTACCCCCCCCAATCAAATTTTACCCCCGGGGTAAAAATTTTGGGGGGGGTAAAACAAAATTTCGGCGCGCTTCGCGCGCCTTTTTACCCCCCCCCAAACACGAATTACCCTGAACGCCCCTGGTCAGTTAGTTGGTTCTTAAAACACATTTTATATCTAAAAAGATAAAATTATTTTTTTTGCTAATGCAAATATTATCCTTATTATAGGGGCACCCCCCTAAAAACCCACCGCCCCTGTAAAACTTAATCCCCCGTTTTATAATCGCAAACCTTTATACAGTGTTGGTTTTAGTAATTTTGGTGGTAGCTGCGATACAGGAAAGAATTTGTTTTCATAAAACAATTCTGTCTATAAAGCACAGGCCTTAAGGGATAAGACAAATTCATGTTTATACCCAATGATGATAAACCAAACTACCGTTTCTGTAGATTTAGATTATTAATATAACCAAACAATCAAAATATAAACATGATTTTTAATTTTTAGCCAACAAACGAGATAACGTGTTTCATTATTATAATAATATGCTAAAATGGTATATAGTTATTTAACTTTGAGCAATATCCTATTATGTAAAGAAGTAAGGCTTTTTTGTCAGAAACTTAAGATCTCAATAACTACTACCATTTCAGGTAAGATTCACATAGGTCCTGTGATGGTTTTAGGCTATTTCATTTTAAATCTTTGGATGGTTTTAAGCTATTTTTCTCTCCCCTTTGAATGTAGAGCCACTATTTATTTTAATTGTTGAAATCCGGCAATCAAGTTTTTAAATAATTTACTTCAAAGAGGTTACGGTCAAACGGACATTTTGTTTTTCCTAAAACTTATCCCAATCCAATAATCTTGGTTGTTGTAATAATTAAAATGGGGACGGATTTAGATAAATTTTTGTCTAGTATTTTATAAACTATTTTTATAAATATTTTATATGATGGTTTTCATAATTACAATAGGAAATTATGCCTATAAGTAGCGCAGCAAGTATAATAACAAAGAATCTCAAAAATGTTACTTAATATAATAGGAAATCATATTTATAAATAGAAAAACAAATATTGAAAATTCCTGAAATAATTGCATAAATAACCAAAGAATGCATGTCAAAAATTAATAATTTGAAAGATTTCTTTTCATTTAAAAAAAGCAAATCTAACTAAAATAACCTACTCAATAATTAACGTTTTCTTCACAAATTTGAAATCAATAGGTTAATTCTAACATGCCTATATTAACGCTCCGTTACGTACGGACAGAGAACAGACATACGTACCGACTCTAATTTTAGAAAAGATTCACATTAAAAAAAAAATTTTTTCAATGTGTTCTTTACTTAAACTTTTATGAAATTGAAGATAAAATTAAATGTCTTTTCTGTCCACACACGATAATAAAATTTAATCTGGGTTATGTAAAACTTTTAAATAAGATTATAAAAAGCAATTTCTTATTAATTTGATTTGAGGCTAAATATACAATCCCCTCCCGCTTTCTCTCTTCGAATGGTAATTTGTTCAATAGATTTCGTAACAGAAAAATATTTTGCTAGCAATATTCTGTCGGTCATAAATTTCTTCTTCATAAATTCTAGATATTTGTATATTTTTGTTGTTACTTCAATTTTAAATACAAGCCGAGAAAATCATGTATTTTCATTTAAGAATTCTTACAGGCGGACAGACATACGGACGGGAGGACATTTGGGATTATAATATATTGTAAAAAAAATTACTAGGAGGACATTTGGGATTAAAAAGTAGCTTCGCTACTCAAAATACTACAAATTTTGTGAGTTAAAATAGTAAAAACCTCTCCTTGTGAATAGAAGAAAATAGGATATTGCGAATTATAAATATTTTGAAACCTGATATGTAAACATGCAGAAAAATGGCACATAATAAATCATATTTGCAAAAAATTGCTTTTTGCAGAAAGTGAAAATTGCTCTAAAAATAATGTAAAGATTTTCTTAACTTCTATTCTATTATATTTTATACAGAAGGGGAGTGTATCCTCCCCCCCCCCCCCCCCCCTAGCAAAATAAAGTGGTTACCCCAATATATACCCTCTACACTCCTCTTGACAAAGATCTACATCCCTTTATACAGCCAAGGGGGATGTCAGTGTAAAAAAAAATCACACACCCCTGGCATAACCCAGTGCACGCCACTGATTTCATATCTTTAATTTTAATTAATTATGCTTAACTGCCAATGGATGTTGTCATCCTATTTTAGTTTTTTTCACTTTTAATATCATCTACATAGTTTTATATATTTAAAATCATTCAATTATTTTAATTTAAAAACCGCATATGGTTATTTATTGGCTTTGTTTATTTATACATTTATTTATAACGCAAATCGGTGATATTTTGATTTACAAATGTCTAAGGTTGTTTCTAAAGTGGTATAACAGTGCATTAATGTGCCATTTTAGCCTGAAGTTTAGCTGTACTAATAATAATAAAAGCTACTCTATAACCAGTTGTGATGTTATTGATTTTATGCATATTCTATAACGGTATTTGGTATGTTAAATAACTAGCTAAGTTATCTCTTAATGTAGCAAAATAAAAATCTTTTTTCCCCTATAATTCATAGTTATGGAGGGCCTATAAAAAATGACGTCATACAATACAAATAACCAAAATAGGCCAATACACAGATTACATGGCAGGCCAGTATTTATTTTGATTAACCAAGGTATGCTAGTATGAAGTTATTTTTTTATGACACTGTATCTTCAACTACGATATATTCAATCCACAAGTTTAATCATTTTTTCATTAAGATATAACTTTTTTTTAGCTTATTACATAATAATTTTATTTTCTTTTTTTTTCGAGTTAAAATATTTTGCAATAAGGGGCATAAAAGTATCGTTGAAAATGTATAAGTCGTCAAAAATATTTTTTTAGTGAAAATGTAAGCACATCAGTCACGCTGTGAGGCATCATAACCTAACATTGACCGCCAGATTTAATAGCTTCGCATGGTCCTAAAAATTATTTTACATTAGTGTCACAGAAGAAACGAGACTATTATTTAAATGTGATAGTAATTATTTATTAATTTTAGAAACAGCCCAGATATGGCTTGCTGAGGGACAGATGGACAGACAATATGTTTATATATTCACGTCTATGTGGTGATATAAATTAAATTTATGACTTCACAAATGTTAAAATAATATTTATCTTCCTATTTTAAATACTAGTAGCTACAAGGAATCAGGTGACATTAATCCTCAAAGTTTTATAATGACGTTTTCTTATTCATTGGTAAACGACTTTAGGGACTTTTATTGAATTTTGATTGGTTGGTTCATTAAGTTGCGTGTCCAAACGTTTCAACCACTAATTTTAATCTACAAAAGGGGTATTTTATGTATCATCAGTGGAGATGTACATTAATTTATCTGCCATTGTGTTTACATTTATGAATAGCTATTAAAGCTACAATTTTTATTACAAATATTTTTGAGTGGGAGGAAACAGTTCATAGCCCTCTAAAATTGCTTAAAATCATGAAATGCCATTAACTAAAAAGCAGAATCAATTTGGTCAAGGATATTACTGACTCTAATCTTTATTTTAAATTTTTCATAATTTGGAGAATTATTTGTGTTTAGTGCCTGTCTTGACCGCTAGGGCTAACAGACTTAAATATATTATAATAAGTATTGTTCACAATCTACGCATTTTAAGTGCATCCAAATCATAAAAATCTAGTCATTTTATTGACATTTTATGTGGTCATTATAAAAACATGATTAAATACACATAGTATAAAAAGATTGATAAAAATGATAAATTTTTATATTGTATATTTTACTACTTATTCGATATTTATATTAATATGTGATTTTTAAAATATATTAACAGTTTAAATGCGACGCCTTGTAGTTTAAAGATAAACTAAAAATATGTATTCTTCCAGATATTTAGATTAAGTTTCTTTTATCCTTTTACACTATATAAAAAAATATTGACATGATAGATTTGGGTTAAATGAAACACACATTTTTATTGGATCTGTAATTGATATCTAATGATCCTAGTTAATATTTATAAATAGGGGAGGGGGGGGGGGGGATGAATTATATTTTAGCATAAAGGTGTTAAATGAAATCCTAGAAGCTAACGTGATTTGATGTCAATCTGTATGTCTATATGCGTGTATGCTAAGATCTCGTAAACGGCTAGATTGATAGTTTTAATAAATTATATATAATTTTCTTAATTGTGAAGGGCAGGATTGTACTCTCTTAATGGAGGATATTTATGCAGTACATATAATTTATATGGGTGGCCATCGACCCCAACTTTTACTTCTAGAATTTTTTTAGCCTTTACCCAGCATAACCTAACCTAACCTAGCCTAAAACCAAACAGTCTGAAAATTACTCCCTCTTCCTATTTTAAAAAAAATCAAAGTAAGAAATCCAGTGCTCTACTAGGCACTTTGAAGGAAACTTTTAAGTCACTTCAAATTGTTCATTTACAAGGACTTTAATAAAAAAAACTAACTAACATGCTCTACTTTGACTAGAGTTATTTGGGAGAACAAACCCTAAATGTAGAAAATCTTCGCTTCTAAAAATCCCCTGAGTATATTTAACCGAACATGAGAAAAAAATAAAATACAATCAATAAAAAAAATCAATTATGCACTAAGTACTAATTAATAAGGTTTTAAATAAACAGGGCGGTTCTTTTTAGTAATTTGTTTGCACAAACCCTAAAGTAAACTCACAAGGGACAAATTATTTTATTGGCTTGCTAATTTTTGTCTCAAATCATAATGAAGAAAATAATTAGTGGGAAAAAATTATAAATAATGGCAATGTACTAGTTGAAGCAGGAAATATCGTGTTGACTTACATTGGGACTTGGTTGTTTCGAAAGTGGTGATTGCTTTCATATAAGTGACTTGTTGCTTTAGCTTTTTATAATGTTTTTTTTATGTCGACAATCAATTTGGTAAAAAGATTTATTGTCAAAGCTAAGATTTTTTATAATTTGAGTTGTGTAGGTCAGTCCATCTGGTCGTAATTTAGACATTACGTCATTACGATTTAACCCTTTACAGTCGGGCCCCTTGCCGCACCTTATTCGGTCGGGGCGGGGGGGGGGGGGGGGGTGCGGGGGCTTTTAACGCCCCCCTTATTATCTCAGTTCCTATTAGAGCTAGAGGGCTAAATTTTTTTGTGCAAGTCCCCTGTTTGATAATGAATTTCCGACCTTTTATAAGTCTAAGTCAATTTTCGCTTCCTTCACCCTTTTATTTAACAACCTTTGTTTTTAGGTCTTTTTTTACCTAAAAATTTCAAACGGCTGTAATTTTCATATTTTTGAAGCTAGAAGAAAATTTTTTTTCCAGAAAATGTTTATCTTTATGTAAATTTCACATTAGAAATATTAAAATATAAATTTAAGCGGCCGCAGCTGTACTTGGCAGCTGCCAGCCGCCGCAGCCGGCGTTCGGCGGGAAAACGGTGGCGGATCTTCATGAATACATTATGTAGACATGTAAGAAAAGCTTATGTTTAAAATTTGAAGTCTCTAAGTCAAAAATTGCGCCCACAGGAGCCTTTTAAAGATTTCTGGAGACCTGGAGGATCCGGACCTGCAGGATCATATCTGGAACCTGAAAGTGACTTGAACACCTGTATTTCATATAAGGATGTACTACTAGAGCATTTTTTAGTATTTTGCTATGATAAAATGCTTTGTTTTAGTCAAAAAAAATATTTTTGCTCTTTACCTGGATGACCCTGTCAGGTTTGGTGGCATCCTGTGCCCGCCAGGATGGAGATATTAAAAAAATCCAACTCTCAGTTATGTGACATACCCATACTTAAAAAGTCAAGCAGTTTGGGCTCTTTATCTTTCACACACAGAAAATGAGATAGAAAAAACCGGATGGGGGGGCGTTTAACGCCCCCCCCCCCCCCCCCCCGACCGTTAAGGGTTAAAGTGATGATTCTTGTAACAAAAAGGCATTACTTACAAAGCATATCAACTCTATAAGAATACCTAAAAAAATCGATGTGTCTATTTTAATCCTTTCACTTTATGATATATGTTTTTGATTTTACATAATATTTTTATGATAACATCCATGAAAGCCAAAATCTGAATACAAACACTTAAACAAAAGAATCCGAACACTTGCAGAACTTAAAAAACAGAATTGTACAAAACAAAACAAAATTGTAAATAAACTTGTTGCAAAATCGCTTACATCAATATCCTGTTTATGGCCTTATCCTTATACTAAAGTAACAGGATGTCTATGTGTCTGTCTGTCTGTGTGTCTGTCTGTGTGTACCGAAGGATCTCGCTAACCGCTGAACCGATTGGGTTCTCCTTAACAGGGTAGATTCTCATATGTCCCGGGAAGGTTTATAACTATTTTCAGGGAGGGTACCACCACCCTCCCTAGAAAAATTAAATTTTTAAAAAATTTACCAACTTTAGAAAGAGAGTTCAACGAAAAATAAACGTCAATCGTAATTTTTTTTTAACTTTTTCTTTTAAAATCTAAAATAAGAAATTGAATTATCAAATTCGACTCTCTCCTCCTCAAGTGCCCCTAGAGGCCTCTAGGGGCGTAGCCGCTAGTAGAGAATAAATTAATAATATCTTAGAAAAAATTCTCATAAAAAATGATATGACAGTTCTAACATGCCTAAATTAACGAAAAGAGCTAACCGGACAGAATTAATGGCCCTTATGATAGATGAGCTTTGCTTTTGGAAAGTATAAACCTTTCATTACCTTTACATACCAAGATTCTATAAAGAGTAGCGACGCTACCTAAAAGAAACCAACCAAAAGGAATAATTTGTGTTGAAAGTAAATTGTCAAAGCCGCCGCTAAATAAAGGTTTAACACAGGAGACCATTTCCTCAACCAATATTTCTTCAAGAAAGTCTAAGGAAAATGGTATTAACTGCTTCTTTGCTTGTTAGAGTGTTTATTTAGTTCTACGTAAAAAAAAAGATAGCGTACATACAAAATCAAAATATTAACAAATATAGAGTGATACTGCTTTTAATACTGTTAAAATAGGACGTACAGACTTCTGTTAATTATTATAAAGTTGCTTCGCCTTTGATCTTTGTACCTTATTGCATTAGGAATGACCATGCAAGTTTCAAACCTGTAGAACGATTCTAAAATACCTACTTTACGAATTTACAATTAATTGGAGAAATTTGGACAAAGAGAAAGGTGTGGTGTAGATTAGCTTTCGTTTCATCAAAACTTTGCTGTATTATAGAAATATATTTTTCTTTAAGAAATCAGAAAGCACCTAGCGATGAAAGGGGAAAAAATATAGGTGGTGATTTGAAAATAGGTCCCGAGGGGGTTATAATAAAGGGGGAGGGAAATGGGTTGTAATAAATGTTTTTAAAAAGGTGAATGGGGGGTCAAACTGGGCTTTAAGACGTTCACGGGGTTGGAAACAAGAAAATAAGGGGTGGGGCTATAAAGAGGAAACAATATAAATCGGCTTCCTTACCCTTCCGTTTCTATTTATAAACTGCTTGAAAGCAAACAGATTTTTTTTCAAGAAGCTTAGTGGAAAGATGTTCTTCAATATAGGTAGGTAGTAGGTACAACAAATATTTTCTGTTTTAGAAACGCATCTGCAACTGAATTATTAGGGTATGTCTATACGTCCGTCTACGGTTGCTGAATAAAAGTAAGCTGAATATGCAAAAAAATATTCGACTGGTATAGTATTTTATATTTTTAGATGCTCTTTTTTATGTCCTTAAACAAAAGTAATTGGATGTTTGCCATGTGGAACTGGACCCTAGAAGTCGTAAAAATGAACCAATATATATATGTTTGGTTCATTTTAGTGGCAAATTATATTTATGAAAATTTAAAGTTGTATCAGCGCTATTTTATTTTTATATTTGAAGCCCATCTTTAAAAAGTTTAGTTCGCACCCTGTGGTCAAATTTTAATCTTTATAACATCTTGAAACTTCCTCATCTAACGTGTAACAGGGTCAAGTATTATGATAAAATATATATATATATATAGAAAAAGGTGGTATTCCCTTGGTCGCAGGTTTCGAACCCACCCGTAGAAGCTGCTTTTTCTCCTTAAGATTAAGATAAGAAAGGAGGGGGGGGGGGGGTGAAAGTATCAATAACTATGGATAAATCTTAACTCTAGAAGAAATAAAAATGTTTTTTTTTTCATATCAGAAACTATTTAGTAAAGGAAGCTTCCAAAGGGATATTTCAACCTTTAAAATAGCCCAAAACCTAAACACTACTATTACAAAATGCATCGAAATTTAAAGATTGAACATTCTGGCCATTATCGAGATATTGCAGGACAAATGAGCGTACAAACAAACGTTGTATTTTTTTCTTTGAATAGATAAAAGTTTGCACTCATTTTATACCCATAATGTTTTCCAGTTACCAATGGCAGAATTTTACATTTGTAATTTTGGGGTAAGTTTAATTTCATGTCTATGTGTTTTTGTTAGATCTTCTAATTTTTAGAAAAATTATCCATATTTCTTATAAAAATCTTTCAGTTTTATAGACTAAGGAAATATTAGTTTACATCTTTTATTACAATCATAGAAATCAGCCAGGGAGCTATAGAGACCTGACAATAGCCTATAAATCCCCATGTTGACACATAAAACTACCATTCTCTAGATTACTATTAGTGGTTGAAACGATTTAACACTCCACTTAATGAGTCATCCAATCAAAATTCACAATTGTGTCCAAAGTTGTTAAGCCAACGAATGAGAAAACGTTATTATAAAACATTGGGGACTAGCGTAATAAACAGCCCTATATCCCCTTCCTCCCTGGAAATCAGCACATTCTACAGGGTGTGCATAACTAACTACCAATTTAAGAGCTTAAAATTTAGCAATAGGATAAAAATATTTTTTGTACATTAAGTGTTCAATCGCCTGTACGTCCCAAAAGAATTGCTCTAATTTTAGATTTACATACACAAAATTCTCTTATAGATTTCAAATCTATTGTTAAGATTCCTGTACGTATAAGGTATAATATGGAAAAAGTTTCGACTCTATAACCAATACTAGAGTGCACAAATTTTTCGAATTTAATAGTTTATATTACTTTTTAGATATTGAATCCTAAGCCGATTCGACACAATTACATAAGCGTAAAAAAACTAATTACAATATAAAGAGTTCATATTAGGATTTTTGATTTAATGACTAAAAAACATTGAATTTAGCATTAAAAAGTTAAAAACCTTTTCTTTGCTAATTAATTTAAAGCATTGTTAATTACGCTGTAATTGTTAATGTTCGTATTTCCGACTTGTCAAGCTTGAATTTTTTAACGTTTGTATGATATAAACACCCAATCATTCAAGACATCGATGATAATTTTATTGCGAATTATGATCTGTCGGTATTTTTTTATTGGGGGAGGTTTAGCGACCTCCCAAAACTTGTTAAGGGGCGGGGATTATAGACCCCCTTGTCGTAAACATGTGCATTCCATTAAAATTTCCGAATGTGTTATCAATTATTGTTCTATCTAGTATTAATCTTGAATAATTTATGGGTGATAAACCAGCTATTATCATTTTTCACCTTTTGCATCCCCCCCCCCTTTTTTTGAGAAAAGAAACTCTATAATTTACTTATTACTATAATATGTCTTTGTCTTTTTTCCCATGTTTTAAAGTATCAAGATGAGTGTCTGTTTGACGTGTGTTTGTACCAAATGATCCCAATAACTACTAGACCTCTATGGCTCTATTTTTTGAGAAGCTCCTATAGACGTTAATGACTTTTTGCTAGATATCCTATTCAATTTTAATATTATCAAATGATATTATTACAATAAGTCACTGAAAAGAAACCTACGTTATTGCTAAGTTATCTTATTTTAGATAAATGCAAAATAAATTCTTTAAATGTTGTCAGCTGTCAATGCTGAACTAATTATGGTCAAACTTGTTCTTGTTTCTTTTAAAATTCTTATCATCAATCGAAAAAAATGGCATCTTTTATCATTTCTTTAATCCCCAACTAATACCCTTAGTTCCTTCCTGGTTTGGCCGTCTGTTCGTAGGATTAATTTGACCGCCTGTTTATAAACCTTATGTTTTCCTAATCATATTTTCAATTTTCTCCTTTATAAAACTGCTAAAAGGTTTCTTCATTTAGCATGGTGAATTTTACTGGTCAAACATGTTTTCTCATTCGTTAGGATAAAAACTTTTTGAACTTATCTAGTCTTAATTGAGTTGTGCAAACTAGCTGTTTCCAAAATCGTTTATGAATAATTCTAATTTACAGAAGGAGAAGTTTGGCATGTATTATTATTAGAGAACTGCATTTATTTTTTAATATTGTCTTGTCCACTGAAATCCCTGACATTTAAGGATAAACCATAATTAGTTAATGTGTGCTTGTCTGATTTGTTGAGCTTCAAGGTTTTTTTTATGGGTAACATTGGAATTTTATGCAGTATATTTTTTTAACCTAAGCTAGGAAAAGCGGGGCTTTCCTCAAATGCATAGCGAGATAAAAAACCATTCACACTTTTCATTTTTAAAATAAATTAAAAGTAGGGGGGGGGGGGAGGGGGAAGAGTTTGTTTTTCCTCTGCCTACCCGATCCCAACCCTGTGTGGCTACTATGTACCAAATATAAACAAACAAAACATGATACAAAATAAAAAAAAATCCTAAATAACAGCACTATCCCTCCTAATTTTACTTAATTTCAAAATAAGGGGGGAGGGGTGTAACTGCATTGGAAGTACTACCAAAAATAAAAGAGAATTTGCCAACAACTTAATCAATAATAACTGAAAATTGAATTTCCCTGTGGTCTTAAAACATTAAAAAAAAAGATACCGATAAAGAAACAATAGGATAAATTATAAAGTAGCAATGCTTATAAAAAAAACATTTTGAAAACTTGGGTGGGCAAAGATACTCTATAAACAAAGGTGTGGTTAAGGACGTATAGGAAGGAACTAGGTATTATTTAGGGATTAGAGCCTTCAGGTTTTCAGATAAAAACTTTGAAGTAGGTTTCATTTTAAAAAAGATTATCACATTCAATATATATATTTATATGCATTGACAATTAAGTTCAAAAGTAGCGCTGCAAAATTGCAATTTCTGAGAGTTTATAGGATTTTCACTAAAGTAATCTTAAAATCCATCAATAAATAAAAGTAAACAACGAGCAAAGAGACGTACTAATAGACAAACGAGGACAAACAGTACAATGAAAATGGGTTAAATATCTTTTTTCCACATATGAGATAAAAAAAAATAAGATAATATGAAAGTATTTACAAGTTTGATAAACTGGATTTCAACACGAAATTATAGAGTAGTTTTGCTGCTTATAATCCCAATGTTTCTGATTTGAAAGTTTTATTAGCGCAGCTACTTTATACTTTATCCTTTTGTTTCTTTATCGGCACAATATAAGATTATAGGACCACACAAATATTCGAAGATTTTTTATTTTGTGTTAAAATATTTTATTACTTTTTATCAATAAAATATTCATAGATTATTTATATTTTTATTGGTGTTTTTTTATGAATGGGATTAAAATTGGTAAAAATATTTTTAAAACTCTAAAAGGAAACAAAAAAGTGAAAGATTTATATTAGAATATTAAACACTAACCCCTAACATTTAGAGGGGTTATATTAGAATGGAGATGTAAGGACAGAAAAATAGACTGAAACCATTCCGGGACCTATGTATTTTTTTGAGTTATTGGAACGTATCTTAACCTTTTTTTTTTTTTAAAAGTATTACTCCTTTATATAATAGGATTAAGTATAAGTAAACAAAACTTTTCCTAAAGAAATGATCCATTTTCTATCTAAGAAATGTATTGGTCACATGATTACATCAGATGAACGGACAGACATGCATAAATGAGTAGCTACGATTTTGTTGACACAAAGATAACCTTTATCTAACCTTATAGTCGCTAATCGATCACTCACACCCATACTTACAACAAGGAGAATTATGCCCATCATCAGCGAAAATTAAAAAAACATAATTGATAAAGTAATAAGGCCTTCCATGTAAAATTTGAATAAACAATTAAGATCTTGGCGACTACAAGTATTGAATATAAGTGGTTATAGCTGACATGTAATTAACGTAGTAATCAATTTAGTATTTATATTGACTAAACTGTATGGTATCACTTAAAGTGATCATAGATCTGGCAAATGATTCATGTTTTTCTATTTATCTATTTATATAATTACTACAGTCTTATATTGTGATGCTCCAATCACACAACGTAAAGACCGACAGACTACAAACAACTAAAATTTGCTACGCTTCTAAAAATCAAACAGTTTAGTTTTCTCATATTTGTCTTATCATCAAGATGGAAAAAAGTTTACAGAAAATAGTTGAGAAAAAATTCAATTTATGAATGTTACAATCGTCCTATTAATTTTTTATAATGTGATGATTCCTAAAACAATAAGATACAGCTTAGATTATTATCCTTTTAACCTGAATGTTGAGATGTTGATTCCTAGAACGATAAGTGAAGCATGTCTATAATAGGAATCTCAAAAATGTAATTGTGTCATTATTTAGCAAACTTAAGCTACATTTTTGTTACAGTTTTAAAAATGATATTTATGCTTATTCTTTATGTGTATGCACTATATAAGTGTTCATGTACTTTTGTATGACTTTTCCGTTTATGGATGTTTTCATCCTTGTTTTTTTTATCAAAAATCTCTTGTGTACATCCCTTCAATATTAAGGAAATTATCCATCAAAGTTTCTTGGAACAAAATTGAAATTTAATGGGTTAATTCTTTTTAAACACAGTTAGGTTAGGCTTAAAGAAACGGGGCTTAGGCATTATTGTAGAGAACTGAAAATGATAGACAATCTACCTCCTTTGTTTTCGGGGATTTTTACAAGCCACCAAAGACAAACTACGATTTTTAAGTCTCCAAAATTTTCCGTTTTAAAAAGTGTAATATTTTCTTCATTATAGCACTGATGAAACTTTAGTCCAAGAAATTAGAATAGTTATTTATCTCATCCTAGTAAAGACAGTTTTTTCGCGGATATTAAAATTAAAAGTTATAAAATTCAATAAAAGATTAAAACCTGATTTTGTTACCAATTAAGAGGCCAAAGACCCGGGTTAACAAAACTGATATTAATTTTATGATTTATATTGTAATATTCCTGGAAAATTGTCTGTAATACAATGCTATACATAATTTTTCAGCATGGCAAAGAACCTGCTCTAATCCAGCGTATAATTATCAATATCGAAGCCATAATGAAAAATATTTTACTCATGTCCGTGCGCCCCTTGCCTAAAGTTAGCTGTAATTACACTTGTAATAAGTACGTTTTTGGCCAAGCTTTTGCTTATGACCGTTTATCAATAAGAGTTACCTAGAAACCCTAGCTATAATCTAGAGTTTAACAAAGCTTCTATAAACTTAAATATATGTGTGTTTCTTTGAGTAAAGTCCCAAGCGAGAACATAATATTAATACCTCCCCTCCCCCCCCTTTTTGAAATAAATTGAATAACGGATAGCCTGAGACACATGTATGCAAACCAATCCGGGTATAGTCCTTTTCACGACATCCCTCCATAAGGAGCGATTCTTCGTATTTTTAAAATGGCTTTTTATAGGTTATTTTAGGTTAGGTTAGGTTATATTGTGTTAGGTGATTGCCCCACAGGGTTAGGTAATTGGCCCCGCAGGGTTAGAGCCCCCCGCAGGGGCTAGAAATAGGAGAAAAGCTACTGTGAAAAATACGAAGAATCGCTCCTTATGGAGGGATGTCGTGAAAAGGACTATACCCACCAATCCAAGTTTTGGAGTAGCCACGCTATTACAAATTGACGCCTCTATGTCTCATTAAGTTTTGTCTCAAAGAAATAAGACATTTGTTTATAGCTCTCTCAGGTTAAAATATTCTTTTACAAGGGTCAGCTTAAAAACATTTCTTAACTTTGTTAATGTTGATTATTTCGGATTATACCTTGTCAAAACTAGTTGCATTTTCATTTTCAACATTTAATTTCAATGGTTTTGTCGACTTTTTGGCATTAAAAAAACGTTGCTGACATCAAAACTAAAAGTTATTTTTTTATTAATTTATATTGCTAATTTTCAAGTATTTAAAGTAAATAGATGACAAAATTAAACATTCATATTTTCTTAGTTTTAATAATTACAAAAACAAGGATGGCAGAAATATGAATCAATGAAAAATAACATTTGATTTAATCAGACAGACTGACAAATTAATCAAATGAAAAGTGTTTAGGTTAAGAAAATCTTCATTTCAGATGGATATCTCAATTAGCAACTGAGATAATCCCAACTAACAAGTTATTTTGCACTATTATGCATGACTGGACAGACAGATAAACAGTTAAATAATTTAAATTTAAATAATCCGAAATTACCTATTTTATATTTTTTGTGAGAAAATCCTCGAAAAATTGGGACATATGTTATTTAAGCATTTAGCAACATTAGAAATATGTTTTGTATTTTTGTAAACAAGAACAAATTATGTTCATAAGTAGGTAAGCAAAGATGCACCTTCCGGGTCAATATTTTATTAAAGGCAAATTGTATAACCAAAACAGACAACATATCCTTTGATTGTACAACCTTTGTCTGCAAGTTTTATCTAATATAGTGAATAATTTCGCCTCAATAATGGTCAAAGCATTTACCTCTACCTCAATTTTTAGTACACCAAAATTAAGGAATGTGTTATTTAGTAATTAATGAATAAAGTAAGTCATATAGTAGCTATACTTCTTTACTAAATAAGTGATTGATTTAGTAACGTTAAATGTTATTCGTATCTTTGGTAGGTTGATTGATGTTGAGATTTTGATGATGACCAATAGCAAGCATTATTGATTTGTATAGAGCAGCTACACTATTACTAGGGTTATGCAACTAACAATTTTATAAACACTCACATTTTGTTATTCTTTTTTTATTATAGCCCATATATCCTACAGAATAAATAACAAAAATCTACGAAAATCAGAAAATGTACAAAATATTAATCTCATTTTTGTACCTCGTGTTACATATGTTAAGTTTAGGCGGTCAAAAGGTCACGAGAAATTTTCTTTAGCATCTTTACAAATTTACTAATTACGCCTTAAGAAATCCGTTAAAACAACAGTCAGGTACTTAGATTGATTTAAGCACACTAAAGTTTATAATTTACTATATTTTTACGTTAAAAAAAGCAATAGTTTCGCCTCTATCAGAGTTATTAAAAATTCAAATGAACCAAAACCTGCTAGAATTCTAAGCTTAACCTTTTTTGAAGAAAAGGATGGGTTATTTTGAGTAATCTCATTCTTGTGAAGTTTTTATGGTAATGCCATAAGTTATATATTTTCTCTCTCCTTCATGTAACTGTAAGTTCCAATAACTTTTGGAAGAGTTACTTTGAATTTTAAATACTCAATAGAGACAAAATTAGAATAGACTCTCAAATACTTAAAGCTAGAAGGTATAAGTTATTCTTTAGACTCTAAGCCATGGGTATAGTAAAATTTAACAGAAAACCAACCCATAGATGTTAAAACCCTGTAGTGGAAGTCCTAACTGCAAATTTAAATGTATTGCACTGCATATGTTTACGGGCCAAGGCATTCCTACTTTTAGTGTTTAACAAATCATACTATAAGTAGAAGATTTAAACGCATCTCGTATGACGCAATATTGTCCAGACTTTTCAAAGCTTTTCTAAAATTAGGGTTTTATTACATCTTTAATATTTTAGACACAAAAGAAATATCTGATCGAAATGAAACTCTGTTTTTTTGTCGCTAAATCTCTTTTCTAACACCTCTTAAAGTTGAAGTTAGTATGGGAGGTAAAACTATAAGTTTGTCTGATATGATAAAATATCAAATTTGAACTACTTTTACAATTTAATATTCAGCCACACGGAAAACTATTCTTATGAGAAAAAAAATACATGAACCTTTAGCTTAAAGCTTTATAGTAAGTTTAAATATTTCTACAAAAAAAAAACTGAAATCTATAATCAATTATGACAAAATCCATGATAAGCAACTCCATGAAATGATTTACTTAAATGATTAAAATAACCAACGAATGGACAGACGATGTGAGTTAAAGAAACTAATTGATCATAAATCTTTTTGACAGACAGAAGGACAAAGTGAATTATATAGTAGAAGCTTATAGGTCATAAAAGTATTCACAAAAAAATTGTACACTCATCTTTCTAAGTGCACATAAAGAGTCGTCATTTTACATCATTAATGTAGCTTTATATCTTTAATAGCACCCAAGAAAATCGTATTTCCCCTTTAGTATGATGACAGGCGAAAGCTCATTGGCCAGGGGAATCTTTGTCTTTTTTTACCATCAAAATTATCTTCAGTATATTTATCTATCCTTCCATTTGTGAATATATTACTAAATATGTTCAGAAGTAAGTTTTGTAAGTATGTCAAATTTATAGTTCAATATACCCTTCATTCTAAACTAGAGAGTGAAGCTTCTCTATATCTTTGTAAGTATGTCAAATTTATAGTTCAATATACCCTTCATTCTAAACTAGAGAGTGAAGCTTCTCTATATCTTTGTAAGTATGTCAAATTTATAGTTCAATATACCCTTCATTCTAAACTAGAGAGTGAAGCTTCTCTATATCTTTGTAAGTATGTCATATTTATAGTTCAATATACCCTTCATTCTAAACTAGAGAGTAAAGCTATTTTACAACTATGATTTGATATGAAAGTAGCTCTGATTTATTGCAAAACTGGAAATCTCTAAGACAATGGACACCAAATTATAGTACAATTCTAATTATGAAAACAAAATTATCCTTCCTATAAAAAAGATCAAATTCTAGCGGCTTTGCAACTTTCAGACTTTTTAGCTAAGACTTTTAAATATCTTGCTGGAAACGACACATGAACACTATGCTACTTATGTTAGGGTATATCTTTAAAAAATTTAAAATTTACGATTTTTTATGTCATCCCCTCTATACTGTTTTATAGAGGAAGCGCGGTTATACCGCATTTGTTAAATACGGCACTGCCATACGCGGTTATCCAATAGCCAGCTTTTTTCCCTCTGAATCGTTAGGTCAGAGGATGCGCAGCTTTGTCTGCAGATTATATTCTTTAATATTTACCGAACGAAAAACGTTCGAAGGTCCGACGATGGAATACACAGCATATTCATTATACCGGACTTATTCTTATTCCCCCTGTCTTCGTGACGGGGGAGGAGGCATATTGTCCTTTTGGGGGTATGGCTATAAGGCTCCTTAATAGGGGAAGCAGACAGCTTTATCTCTCTTTTCTGGTGTAAGCGAGGGAAAGGGGGGAGACACGGAAGGGGGTGGGGTTAGGCGAGCGCTCACACACATACATACAATCATTCTTACACACACACGTTCACAGTGGGGACAGACACACATCGAAGGGGTTCGGTGTACACGGAATTTATTCCGCGAGAAACACGGACAGAGGGAGCTGTTGAACTAGGCTTTCATACAGCTGTTACAGGGGAGGGGGGGAACACACACACACTCGCACCACACAGCATGGGGCAGCTGCCGCTAGTCATAGCTTAGGATTCAACGAAGTAACAACATATTGAATGCAACGTGGTCGTTTATCGGCAGTTTTTTATTTGCATTCTTTTTATCAGGATTATAAGTCATAAAGTGTTAATATTATTTATGACATATAATGAAATATGTCAGTTTTTAATTATGACTTTTTATACAGTGATTATAAATATTCTTTGTTGTATTTGAAACGATTTTTTAGCAAAAAATTTTTTCGTCTTATTTTATAAGTAGAACGATTTTTCTATCTTTAGGCGAGATTCATTGTTTTCTGGTTGGACATTTCGAAGTGCGGAGTTTCAGGGATTGTTCAGTTTTTCGGGACGGTATTTCGAAAGTATAAGGATTCTTAGAAGTACCAGAAAATAATAAATCTTGCCATATAAAGGTTGAATTATAGTGCTTAAAACAAAATCTGGACTGTAATTCATCCCTGCTTAATTTCGTTTTCATACAACTAGGAAAACTTCTGTGTTTAGCTTCATAGACCGATAATCTGTTATAACGGTTGCCTATTTAATAATGCTTTTAATAGCGATTCATCTTTTATATATTCCTCAAGGGGATAAAGTCAAAAATCCTATTTTTCATGACATTTCGAAAAATAGAGTGAAAAATCTTAAGTAATCTTTTTATTAATTTTCTTATAATATGTATGTTTTAAAAACATTGAAATATTTTTAAAAACTAATCTTTGGTTGCAGCACCAAAAGACTTATATTTTCCTATTTCTATGGAAGGTAGAGTTGAGCGAACGTATTAATATTGGACGTACTGATAAATCAATTTAACCAAAAGCTGATTTTTTCTTGATTTCTTGAGAGGTTTCGCGATTTTAACAACTGAAAATAAAATAAAAAGAAATACAAAATTTAATTATTTATAAATTTATTTTCAATATAATACACAATAATGTAATAATACTATAAATGAGGTAGGGGGTACAATAGACAAAAATAAAAATAATAATTTTTGGTTTGACAAAAATCTTTTCCTTTAACCAAAGAAAAAGAAAAAACAGAATGACTAGCGAGCAAAAACAGACACAAAAGTCCACAGAAAAAGAAGGTATATTCATGTAATAACATTTTTTGTAGCAAAGCTACTATAAAACTCACTTAATATTGTCATCACTGACTATATAAACTCGTATAGTTCACAGCCGTTAATGTCATTTTAAGAAAAAAATGACAAAAATCATCAAAAATGTTTAAATCAAATTTAGCATTATCAAAGCAAGAAGCAAAGATGTTATTGAAGAAATGTGATAATTTGAAGAATTTGCTTGAATTTGTCTGTCAACTCGTACAACAACCTCTTGTACGACAAGTCTGTGTTGAGGCAGGGAGGTGGTGCCCTGGTTGACACCCAGACTATTCTCAGCAACACAGGTATACTCTCCAGATCTGGACACACAATCCTCCAGCTGTAGAACATGTAGGTATTCCGCGCTCCACATGGTGACGCCAGGCTCCGCGGTGGTCATGAGTCTGTTGTTGTGGAACCACTGGATCCTTGAGGCTGGGGCAGAGTAAACCAGACACTGGATCTGAACTCTGCACTCCTGCGGGGCTCCGGGGTTCATCTCAACTTCGGCTGGAAGCACCTCCAACACAGGGGCGTGCAACACGTTCACGGTAAAGTTCTTGATATGCTCCTGGTCCCCAACGCCGTTGTTGGCATGACATTGGTACAGACCTCCAGCCTGCCATTGGACTTCCTGCAGGGGTAGGTCAGCCTGACCCTTGCCAGTTCCCAAAACCTTGCCATCCTTAGTCCAGGTAATTTCTGGCACAGGCACCCCAGACCCAGAACAGGTTAGGACAATAGAAGTACCGGTCTTAACGGTGATTGCGCCGCCACCGGGCGAAATCTTGGCAGTCGGCGGCTGTAGGACAACCAAAGACTTGCGGCTGACCAACAGCTCCCCAGATGGCAGTTCAATCTGACAGCTGTACTCACCAGAGTCAACAGGATTTAGGTTTCCAATACGCAGGACAGATCCGGCAGGGTTAATGCTAGTTTGGCCGCCAGCTATCAGACTCATTCTAGAATCCTGTCTAACTCTCATACTGCCAGCAAACAGAATGCGTCGCCCCTGTTTCCAAATGAGCACACCACGTCCTTGTTCAATGATCAAGTCACATGGAATGTCTACAGAGTGGCTCTGCTCCCCCTCGATAACTTCAATATCTTGGATAACATCCAAGTTATTGTCAATTAAGTTTCTTGAATTAGCTGCGCTAATGATCACTGTTAGAATAATTATTGAAATCATTTTGATTATTTATAATAACTCTTATGATAATAATTGCCTTTAAAGGCTTTTTTTTATAAAAGTGTTATTGGTTATTGTTAATGTTCTTGAGAGAACCTTACTTGTCAAATGAATAACAAATACTGAATAACTTTGGTCCATCGCCGCAGTTTTACAATTTTGTCCGTCGTTTTTTCTTTGGGGATAAAAAAGGGGAAGGGGGTTATCATAAGGCATTGAAAGGGGTATCTAGGGGAGGGGTTGTGTGGGGATTTACGGTGGGGAGAGATAGCGCAGCGATAAGGGTGGTATGCGCTCTATGAGCGCCCATATCAAATAATGAAAAAAAGGGGGGTCTAAGAGCACGAGGGAAAGGGGAAATAGGCGGAGAAAGGGAAAAGGAAGGGGGGAGGAAAAAGGAATTTAGAATTCCTGTGTGCTTAGATAGAAAGATAGCACAATAAAGAGCATCAAAATAAATAGAGAAACCATTGGAATTTTACCATTACCCTTTTGGGGTTTGGTTTTACCCCATATCTATCAAGTATTGGTTAGTGCTAAGGGTTTAAGGACAAATGTTAACGTGATAAAATGGTCGTATGTAAATATTTTATAAAGGGCGGAGATTTGAAAAAAGACAAAATTTATAAGAATAAGGAGCTATTATTGTAACAAAATATATATTTTTTGAAAATTGTAAATTTCAGCATTTCAAATTTTTACTACTCTTAAGAGATAAATATAATAACTATACTTTTTAGAAGCGTAATAATTCTAGAATTAACTTTTTTTCGCAATTTTTTTTGAAGATAGCCCTCGCTAAAAAGCATCCAGTGTGCAAAGTACTTGGCCCATCATTAAACTCAAATTTCAATTTGTAAAAGATACGTTTTGTGATTTTATAGAAATTGATAATCCTATTTTGAATATTATCTCTCTTATTTTTCCTTTCTATTGAACACTGAACATCTGTTTTATAACTTTATTTGTTTGTTTCTACATCCAAATTTTTTGTGTTACAATATCTATTGATATTGTCATCCTTGTTTCCATCTTTTTTAAAATTACAAAAACTTTTTTATGTATTTTAGTTTAGGTTAGGTTAAACTAAATAAAGGTTAGAAGAACTTGTTAAGGATAGTATCCCGTCAGAAAAGGGCACTGCATATCCTTCAAAGGTTGTAAATAAGGAGAGTGAAGATTTCAATGGTCCAAAAACAATTTTAAGTGGAGCCGCAAAATTTTGTCATAAAGAGGATGGGGAAAATAATAGTTATTTCTCGCATCGTATTATAAACGGCTTTCCGCGGATATAGAATGTACAATTATAAGATTAAAACCAGTCTTTTTAGCCCGTGCCTTCGGCCTTGGAAACTGGTTTTAATCTTATGATGGTACATTTTTATATTCGTAGAAAACTGGATATAATACGATGCTAGACATAATTTTTTTGTTTGGATGAGATCCGGTTCCTATCCACCAGATTCGAATGAATACGAGAAACCCAATTTCTGTCATGTTTTTCTGTCCTGGTTCTACCATTTGCTTGTTTTGGTTCTTTTCCTCTATTCTTATCATGATTACCCAGGGAGGGAAGGAACATTGGACTGTAAATTATACTAGTCCCCTAATTTTAACAAACATATTAACTCATTCTGGCATGCAAATCCTGATTGGGTTGTACATACTTCAAGTGTCCAAACATTTTTACCAATAATTTTAATCTACAAAATTAATATTATTGTTTATAGTACTAAAGAGTGTATATCAATTTATCTTCCATTGCATTGTATAATCCCTTAAGGCTCTTGTGATCAACTCTCCCCCCTGCATACCCATTTATTCCCTCATATAATGGGACAAAGACATTTCTTAACCAATTTTAAAATGCTGTATTTGTGTAAAATAAAATATCTTAAGATTACAATTATTGGTTGTAAAGGTTGGACAAGATTTAATAAAAAATGGCCAAAGTTTTTTTTGGCAACGAATGTGAGAATTATTTGAAGACTATTTTTAAAACCAAAGCATTCCCCCTGTGATCAACTAATATAAACACACACGCCTGATATTGCTATTATAGGAACTTAACTGTCCCAATTCCGCTGGTAAAACAATGCATGATTTGAATGGATTTTAAATTTCTAGAATATCTTTACCTCTCCCTGTTTAGAACTGCCACTTTATCACCAAATTTGTTATCAAATTATTATGTATTAAGATTATTGAGTTGATATTTAACAGAAGGAGTAGATAGTAGAATTATTATTTCTAGATTGCTCATAAAATAAGATTGAATTGTTCTATTAATTTATGGGACTGTTAAGATTATTAATATTGTATTTCTTTTTTAAAAGATTGTAGTTATTAATTTTGCTTCTTAGTAAATTCTGTAAAATTTAGGATAGGTTAAAGAGGATTGCTCTGTCCTAAAACGGATAAAAATCGATACTTAAAACTTATGCCACCCAGGCAAGGGTTGTCATTATTAAATCTTAATTTGTGAGTCAATCATAGAGTAATGGGTCTAATGTGAACATTCAATGGGTTGTATAATGAGAGGACCCGATCCTATCTTATAGTATGGTTCTTAATATCAAATAATTGCAAGGGTCCATGTAAAACATGAAAGCATTGCGTTGACACACGATCGTAATACTTACCTAGGGATCGAAATTAGTTTTGTTAGCACGGGCCTTTAGCCCCCTTGAGCTAACAAAAATATTTTAATATCCGCGGAAAGCTATTTATGGTATGATGCGATAGATAACTATTATTGTATTTAGTTTTTCTTCAATATAAAAATGTACGAAAAATTATCCTTCCCTTTTAATTTTTCTACATTATGTATAAGAATGTTGAGAAATAATCAAGATAAGATGATATTAAATTATTGTACAATATTGTTATTTGATGACACAACCCAATCTTTCCCGATTTTGTATAATTTTTGAGGAACACGACTCCAGTGACGTCATATTTTTCTTTCCCGAAAAAGGGAAGGGGGGGAGAAAATCTCTTCAAAAGAGATGGGGAAAACCCCCTTTTCTCCCATATCTTTTTTTCTTCCCCCCTTCCCTTTTTCGGGAAAGAAAAATATGACGTCACTGGAGTCGTGTTCCTCAAAAAATTATACAAAATCGGGAAAGATTGGGTTGTGTCTTATTTGATGGGGTAAAATTTCAGAGATAAGACAATGAGCGATAAATTGATATACATTCTCAATGAATATAAACAAAAATAACCCTCTTATAGATAAAAGTTCTGGTTTGGGCAATGCAAGAATGGAACCGAACATACAATATTCGATAATAGTACTCACAAGTTTTTAGCCAACAAATTTGATAGCGCGCATAAATTAGGCTTTCTACCCTGTCAAAATTCTCGACATTCTACCTACATGCAATTTAAAAGGTTCATGTCGACTATAAGACCCTGACTGACATATTATCGACATAATATTACTCTAATATTATTAGGACTATATTTTTACTTATGTTAACATAATGTTACTGCTAAGTCAAATGGGTGGCACTTTCTTAATATAACAAGGAAAATAAAATACATTTGGAAAAATTGTTTTAGTATCTCAATAATTGTGATTTATTGACTTCATAAAACTTACCCTAAATGTTTCTTCATTTTTAGTATTCTTTTTCTAGCCTAGATCTGTATAAGCTTGTTGTTGCTGTGCTACTTTTGGACAATAATTATAAAGAGTTAGATAATGAAAGTAGGAATTATTTGATAACATATTGTAAGTGTCAACCAAGTTGGGAAAATGAAATATTTCTTTTATATTTTAAAATCTATGTTAAGAAATTAATTGCATCTTTTAAAAACATCAAAGCTACTCCGAAATTTTTTCACTTGAACCTAAAAATAATAGAAAATTTTTTAGAAACGTAATATTAATCATCTTCCCTACTATATGAATGGTAGTAATTTGAACCATATTTGATATTAATTGAGATTGAAAAGTTCAAAGACAGAACATAAAGCTAGAGAAAAACAAAATCAGTCTTATTTGATTTTAAAGATTTTTACCAAGTAAATTTTAAAAGTAAAGGTGAGATTGTTAACTCTATCTTTCATAGTAGAACGATATCTGCCTCTATATACGTCTGTCTGAAGCTTTAGATCTCGGTAACCGCTGAACAGGCAATGTTGTGCTTGACAAAGAATATTTATACTGGTCCTATGACTATATTGAAATATTTTCTTCGGAGGTGGTACATCCCAACCTCATCCCCCCCCCCAAAAAAAAAAACAAATTAGGTGTATCATAAGTATTTTTTAATTTTAATCAAATAAATTTAACATTAAATATAACGTTCAGTAAATTATTATTAATAATAGTTCCAAGATCAGACTTTGCTTCCCTTTTTTCATTGAATTTGACTGCATTCTTATTTGATTGTCCTTGTTATGAACATTTTTAGAACATGGCACATTAATTTACAGAACCTCTGTCTTCTAAATACGGTTAGATAATCTTGATTGAGGATTCTTATATTATGTATTGTAATATTTATGTGTATATTCACTTACGCATATTATCACATTTGTAAAGTACTTTCGTCCGATTGTGGCGTAACACGTAGCGCATCCGCTCGTTGTCGGGAAGGTAATAAGTTCGAATCTCGGCCTAACACTGCGTTATAACCAAAGATGATAAAAGTGGTTGCTACTGCTACTATATCAGGTGCGAGAAAAAAATAGTTATAGTAGAGGGAATGTCTTGGCCCAAAACAGGCGCGATTCATTACAATGCATAGTCAGGACTTCCAGACAAAGGTCGTACATTCAAAAGTTTGGTTATCAAAATGGCATATGCCCATATAATCATGCACAGCAATTAAGCAAATATGGTTCTGAAATGCACCAAAATAATATTTCCGGGTGTATTCAGTCCTCGTAGGCTATGATAACTAATATAGAAAAAAGACACAAAAACAAATGATTTTAAAGAAGGTTATTAATGAAAGTTAAGCAATTAAGTATATGCAGTTTGTTCTATTATAAAAATATAGGAATATGATGATTTGATAATGTCATACATTTGCGGAAGTGTATGCACATGTAATATTTAGTAAATATTCTATTATAGATAGAAGATTAAATCTTCACTATAAATTGTATATTGTTAAGTACACTAACGAACAGTTGCCGTTTAGTATAACTAACTGCCGGTTTCTCCCCTTCAGAAAAAAACTAAAACTGAAAAACACTAACAGGAACCAACATAAGATTTAAGGCATGTCCTTTAATAAGCGATTTCCCTTAAAGTGTTTAGTCGAGCACAGAAAACCCCGACACCAATTCCTATTTTGAAATAAATTGATATCCCCGCAGGGTTAGGACCCCCTGCAAAGTTTAAATGAAAAGAATAAAACTAAACCACCCCTTATTCTAATGTTTATTTTCTGTGCTCGTTAGGCACTTATGAAAAACGCCAGTTAATTTGTTTCAGCGCAAAGATAAAATCATCCAAATTTCTTTTCAGAAAACTAGGAAAGGTTTCGTGATTTTTAAGGTGCATATAAAACATAAGTTTATATTTTAGATTAAAATATACTTTTTTGGTAAATAATTATATTTCTCGTATTCATTCGAATCCGGTGGATAGGAACCGGTTCTCATCCATACGAAAAAACTATGTCTAGCATCGTATTATATCCAGTTTTCTACGAATATAGAAATGTACAATCATAAGATTAAAACCAGTTTTTTTTACCCGGTGCCTCCGGCACCTCGGGGCTAAAAAAACTAGTTTTAATCTTATAATTGTACATTCTATATCCGCGGAAAGCCGTTTATAATACGATACGAGAAATAACTATTATTGATTTTTATATGAATGAAATTATAATAATTGAATATTAAACAAAGGTTGTAATTAATATATGTAAACAGGGAGAAGGAATAGTACATTAAGACATAAATATATTAAAAAAACACGCCATTAATGTATAAGAGGATTTTCTGTAAATAAGAACCATATCGGTTAAGCAGTTAGCGAGATCCTTTGCTACACACAAAGAGAAAGATATCCTGTAACTTGTAATAATAAATTTAAAGGGAAAAATACTTTTCGACTACATGATTTAATAAGGATGGAAATATTTCATTAAAAGTTGTCACTAAAAAAAAATCAATAACTTATTTTTTTAAACTATATAATTAATTATGACTCATGTAATTTAGTTTTATGTATAATGAGCGAGGCTGTTCTTTGGTTAGGGTTTCTACGACAAAAATTAGGAATTATTAAGAGATAAAACAATGTACAGCTCCAATTATGATAAACAAAATTACCATTTCTGTAGACATTTGAAAATACTTTTTAAAAAGTTTGGACACTAATGGTGAAGATTAAATTAGTTCTCAAACACAAAAAAACAGAAAAGCCTAAAACATTTATCAGCAGGGATATAACAAGTGAAAAAATTATTCAATTTAATGCAATGTTAAACACGAACAACTGGGGTAATGTTCTTAATGAATTAAACCCACAAATTAGTTTTGAAAACTTTCATGAAGTATTTGATTGTGCTTTTAATTTACATTTTCCCATCAAAGAAGTTAAATTTAATAAAAATATTCATAAAATAGAGGGATTTATGACGGGAGGGCTTATGATTTCTAGACGAAAAAAACTTGAGCTAGGGACAATTTATTCAAAAAATAAAACACCAGAAAATAACATTGCATATACAACATATAGGGACATTTACAATAAGGCAATAAAAGATGCAAAGAAAATTTTTTACAGGGAACAACTTAATCAAAATAAAGAAAATCTAAGAAAAACCTGGCAAACTTTAAGACAAGTAATCTCAAAATCAAATGACAAGACATCGTGTATATATGAAATAATTGTCAATGATACATCTTACAGTAATAATCATGATATTTCTGACAAATTTAATACTTATTTTACTTCAATTGCTGATGAAATTGCCAGCCAAATTAACCCTTCCCCACTTAATCCGTGCGACTTTATTCCTGATACAGACAGTGTATTCAAGCTAAGAGAAATAAATATTCATGTTCTTTTTAATTTAGTGAAAAAAATGGAAAATAAAAAGAGCTCTGACATGTTTGGATTATCAAATTGTTTATTAAAACAAATTATAAATAGTATTGCCGTACCTCTTGTTCACATTATTAACCAATCTATTAAAACAGGTCAAATTCCTTCACAATTAAAAATTGCTAAAGTTTTGCCAATTTTTAAATATAGTAACAGCTCTAAAATGGATAAATGTAACCCTGGCAATTATCGTCCAATAAGTTTGCTACCTATTTTTTCAAAATTGTTAGAAAAAATTGTATCTGAACAACTCACAAGATATCTTGAATCTAATCAAATTATCTATGAACATCAATATGGATTTCAAGCAAAAAAATCTACACTACATCCTATGATTCACCTTTTGAATTATCTAGGACAAGCAAAAAATGAAAATTTAATTACTATAGGGGTATTCTGTGATCTTGCTAAATGTTTTGATACAATTTCGCATACAATTTTATTAAAAAAACTTTAAAAAATTGGTATACATGGATTAGAATTAGAATGTATTTTGGGTCCAATTTTGTTTCTAGTTTATATCAATGATATTAAAAATTGTACTAGCTTAATGACACTACTCTTTGCAGATGACAGTAATTTTTTGATATCAGGAAAAGATTTGAATGAGATAATTGAAATACTCAACATTGAACTTAAAAATATCTGTGATTGGTTTCGTTGCAATGAAATGTCTCTTAATCCAACTAAAACTAAATTTATGATCTTTAATAAAAGGGAGGATTCCATAACTTGGGAACAAATTAAAATTAAATTAGATTTTAATAATGAAAATGAGAATGATACAGATAAAATTAGATATTTGGGTTATATCAACCAACAGAGTGAAATTCCTGCAATTAAATTTTTGGGTGTGTTTATTGATTCTCAACTTAACTTTAAATACCATATTGAATATTTAAGGAAAAAAATATCTAGAAGTTTGTTTTTAATCAATAGAGTTAAGCATATATTATGTGAAAAATCCTTAGTAACACTATTCCACTCTTTTATAAATAGCCATTTATTGTATTGCTTGCCAGCATGGAGCTGTGGCTTAGAATCATCTATTAAGCCTTTAGTAGTTCTACAAAAAAGCTATTAGAATTATACACAAATCCGCTTATAACAGCCATACGCCACCTTTGTTTAGGAAAATTAATGTTTTGCCTATTAAGGAGCTATCTATTTATACAAAACTACTATTTTTTTATGATTTTATTCGCTGGAGGCTACCAAATTCTTTTGATGGTGTATGGATTAGAAATAATCTAAGAAATCAGAGACAACTAAGAAATTCTAGTGAGTTTTATATTCCAATAGCCAAATTTTAAAAAATTGAAAGGTTTCCATTCTTTTCATTTCAAAGACTATGGAATAATTATTGTCATGAAAAAGATCTTTTAAATGAGAATATTCCTAAAAAAACATTTGCATTAAATCTTAAAGATGAACTTTTTAAATCTATATGTAATATTGAAGAATGTAATGAATGTACTTAAAATATATTGATTTGCCTGGATTTATTAAAAACCTTACATTATTGATTACAGAAATGGTTTTAAAATTTAAGAAAAACTAGCCTTAAAATTTGTTGTAACCCTTCTTTCCTTCTCTTTTTCCCCTGTCCATTTAATTTTACCTACATTTATTTTGACATTATTATTTCTTATTTTTCTTATTAACTTAATGCCAACCTAAAAAAGGCAATGCAAACATCTCGGATACGCATATTCCTACTTTTAGGGAAGCCTAATCAGTGCCAAACATAACATCTAGTGTTAGTCATGCAATTTAAATTTATAAATATTATGAAAAATTGTAAAGTACACCTGGTACTAAGCAGTAGCTTGGTGTACTATTGTATGTACTGCTTCGTAAGACGGGGCGTAATCTGTCACTGAATAAATGTTTTTTATGTTTTTTTATGTAATAGTCTTCAACGTTTTAAAACAATCTATTGTCCTCTTCCTCCCTTAAATGATATGGGGTAACTATTTTAAGTTGGTAGAAACCCCCTAACCACTACCCTTGGAAGATAACCTAAAAACCTTCTAAATGTAATAAAGATTTTAAAATAACCAGTATATCCAGTTGTTTATAAGTTCTTAATGGATATACAGACAGACATTCTACTTATTTTATATCAGTTTATGAATAAAAAAAAATACTTTTTTTCTGTTAAAAAAATCAATCAATATTTTTATATCAAAAACCACTAATTAATATGCTTTAATAATTTTGCTTAATTCATTATAAAATTTATTGATTTTTCTTTTTATTATATAATTTTTTATGATATTCTCACAAAAATCGAAGTAAATCATTGAAAAAATAATGCTAGGTGTTGGATCAATACAGCAAGAAGTTTGTAAAATGAGCAGGGAGGTATGGGACATTACACTGTTACCCAAAATTTGTAAACTCCATTATCTTATTTGTTGAAATGAAAACTTTGGGTTCTTTTATTGAATTGTGATTAGTTAGTTTCAAACTTGTGGTGTCCAAACTTTTCAACCAATGATTTTGATCTACAGAAGGGTTAATTTCGTTTATTATCATTGCGGGTGTACATTGATTATCATCTACTGTGTTATATCTTATTGTATCTGAAAATAAAATGGTTTAAAATAAAATTAATTACATTATATAAACACAAAGTTGTTTATGATCTATTGATAATATAACTATGATTGAAGTTAATACAATTGAAAGAAAATATACATTTCCGCTTGAAAACCTCCCCCACACACATACAGAAAGCAAGGACAATTATATCCATAAGTAACGTAGAAATTACTTTTTATGTAGAATAGGAATAAACGTATGTTTTCTGCGGAAACGTTGAACTCAGCTCATACCAATAACGAAATTAATTCGGGAAAAAATCACGAAACCTATACGTGTTTTTCAGCTGTCTTTGGGGGGCATGCATTGTAAAATTGAAGACATCTCCGTTTGCCCCCCCCCCCCCTAAACATTATTTTAGATTTATTTTGCTTGTTGTTTATACCTTATTCCTGGTTAAACTCTTACTTTTTTTAAATATTCAAATAAAACCATAAAAAAGGGTCCTGTTTAAGAGGTTATAGTGCTTGCACTCAAACCTTTATATTGGGCCCTCCTCCCCTCCCCTCTAAAAAAATATTTTAAAACTTATAACTTTCACTCAACCTAGGACATTATTTTTTTTTATTTAAAAAGTTCGTATGCAATAATAGGAAATCAACCAAAATGTCAAAATTGGACAATAAACAATGAGTAAAGAAGACTATATACGCATATGGACCTTAGTTAAATAGTAGCTGCGCATCAACGCGCACAAAACAATATTTTTATGAAAATCAAAAGAGCAGTATTATCACTCTACTTATAAATGGGCAAAACACTTTGAAAAAAAGATGAAAATAAAAGAGACAATTATACTAAAAAAATTTCTATCGATTTTGGGAATAATAGTAGCCTACAGAAAACCAATCCTTATCATTTAGTACCTTTTGTACTAACAATTTTCGAGATCTTTGCCTTCATCCTTATTTCGATTTTATGTAAATATATAATACGTTTTTGTTACTTTTCGACGCATTCGTTCTTGTTTTCATAATAAATGTCCCAATTTATATTACAAAACATATGAAATAATTGTGAATAATGAAGGTTGACGGAAACATGTCAAAAATCAATGAACAAAAATTGCTATTCATCAGTAAAGTTTTTATTTTTCACATGATATTTTTTATTGAATTTAAGTTTTCAAATACATAAATAATGTAAACTACCTGTTCTAATAGGCTATATGCCATGAAGCTATGGCTTACACTCACTGAAGCTATGTTATTAGGTAAACTCCCCTGATATTTCCCTAAATGTTATGTCCCAGCCAATAAAAAAGATTCTTTATAGTATAAAAAACTTTTGGCCAAATTATCTCGAATGACGTCATATTAGATTAATGTACTAATGCCCCTCACCCCTTGTTTCGGTCAGGTGGTTCAATACAACCCAAAAACCATCAAAAAAATCCAAAACGTCCATTTCCAATTTATTGTTGCAGTCTCTAAAGACGAAAAATTGCGGTAAAAGATTCCATTTACTAAAGACCTGGAGGATCCGGACCTGCAGGATCATACCTGGAACCTGGAATTCACCTGGAAATGTGTATCTTAAATACTCTTCACCTGGAAGACCCTTTCTGGTTTGCTAGCATCTTTTACCCAGCAGGATGATGTTACTAATTAAATTTAAATTCCCACATGTGTTAAATACTCCATTTGAAATATTTTTTATTTAAAGTCATCTCTATCTTTTAAGGGTTAACAGTCTAATTTTCCTAATTTTTTGATGGTGGTGATAGTTGGTCTCTTTTCCTTCCATAAAAATACAGGATATGCCCTTGCACATATTATACATGTATACATTTAATTGTGCATGATAGACATGTGAAATTTTCATTCAATAGACTTTGATTTTCATTTATTACTTGATTCTACATTTTATTCCCATTTCATGTTCAGGAATTCATAGATATATAAATATGTTGACATAGAAACTACACAAATTTAGTAATAAGAAGCTTCTGTAAAGAAAACCTAAACAACTAGCAGTTAAAACCAAGTAATTATGAAATTTGAATGAAATATAAACTAAGAAAAGTAAAGATGCAGTACAGTTCAAAGTGATCTACAATTACCAGGATTACTAGGATTTAATGAGAGGTCAATGGACGACAAATTTAGTACTTCTGGAGTCATCATAAGTCTAAAATTAGTAGCTTGAAAATGGGATTGTAATTTTATTAAACAGTCATTGTTTCCCTCGTCCCTACGAATTCATAATTTGAAGTCTTCAAGAAATATTTTTGAAAATGTAGTCATATTGTAATTGTGTTATTTATTTAATCAGAATGATTCCTGTAAAAATAAGTTCTTGCGATTCTTTTACCGATATCGTAGAAACTTAGAAAATGGATTAGATACAGTAATTTTAACTAAACTTAATAGGGTTATGGGAAAATTTAAAAAGAAAATAAATTTTCCTTATAGAAATGGTTAATAATTGTAATTTTTACAATGGGATTATTTTAGTTACAAATGAAATAAGATTCTCTTTCATCTTTTAAATAGTAAAGTAATACCTATACTATCTTTTTGTTTAACTAATCCTATTTTTACTCAATTTGTTACTCATTTTACATTCAATTCGATTTTGTGCTCTTTTTACACAAAGTACCTTATCGAGTATCCATAACCCTGCAGGATCTATACCCACGGTGCCTTAACTCTGCGGGGTAAGGAGTACCCAATATAACATAGCTTAACCTAACCTAATCAAGGAGCATAACAACCCCCTCCCGTATTTTCAATTTATTATGAAATAAGAACCTAAACAAAACAATAACTCCTTACTAAAAAATCATAATAATTATGAAGCATCCCCCACTCCCCCCTTCATAGACGTCCAAGGGGGGGGGGGTAATGGGGCGATTACCCCCCCCCCCCATTTAAAATTTACCCCTACCCTGGGGGTGCCGTAGGCACCCCCAAACAATTTTGGGGGGGTAAATAATTACCCCCCCCCAAGCAAATTTTACCCCCGGGGTAAAATTTTTTGGGGGGGGTAAAAAAAATTTGCGGCGCCATTTTACCCCCCCCCCCCAAAAAAAAAAACGAATTACCCCCCCCCTTCAACAATTTTTACCCCCCCCCCCAAAATAAAAAGCTTGGACGCCCCTGCCCCCCTTCCATCCTTTTGATAAGATAACCCTAAAGGCTAGGTTTGAAGCGACTTGTAAAGCAATCAGTAGAAAAGAACAGAGACATTAGATTCCATTTTTAAAAAAGATAATATATCCTTCGGCATTACTTTTAAAGGATTTATTTTTATTCTTTAATTCATAAAACAAATATTAGAACAAGATAGACAAAGATTAGATTCATTTTCAAAAGGTAAAATTATACAGATATTCTATAGTAATCTCTATATAACCATTCTTTTTTCTTCTCAACAAATCTTTGAAAATTTATTCAATGGTCTATGCTAAGTTTTCTTGATGGTAGATTGTACAATGTAGAACTTATACATTCATTGATTAGCGTACAAATTTAAATTGATCATTGCTTATGCTTTATTTATGTAAAATACTAGTGTCTAGCTCCGAGAGGTGATATTCCCCCCCCCCCTTTCCCTAAATCCCCCGTAATTTATTTTTGTTGTGGTAAAAAAGGTAAATTTTGCATTAAGCTTCCAAAAAATTTGTTCCTTATATTTTGATCTAAAACAAAATAAAACCTTACTTCTTTATATTGTGGTAAACTGTATTGTATTTACGCAATTTTACACCAAATTGATATACAATTTTGTTTCGACAAATTATTGTTCTGACACTCTACAAGAGTTATTGTTCGTATGTCCTTCCTTCTGATCTTGGAGTTTCGCTTTTATAGATGTTGTTCTCCTTGTTTTTTTTTAATCACAGTTCTGTATGGGCTTATTTAAGAACCTCTTTGACCATTTATTTTAGTCATTGTCCAGAAATATCAAAAATCTACATTTTTATTATTCTAAATCATTCTAATGGTATTAAAGGATTATACTTATGGTAAACCAATAAAGGAGTTACAATGAAAAGGAAAAAACAACAGTAAAAATTGTGAGAGGTATTTCCAGTTTGGCTTCGAAAGCGATTAATATACGCAGGATAAGAACCGGTTTTCAGCCATACTGAAAAATCATGTATAGCATCGTAATAGCATATCTGGACATTTATTTGACAGTAGGTTATTAAAACTAACTTTTTACTGCCCGATCTTTTCCTAGAAGTCATTACTCTTACAAGTAATAAGTTGCCTATTTTGGATCTAATGGATAAGACAATGGACGATAAATTAATATACAGTCACAATGATTATGAACAAATATTACCCATTCTTTAGATAAAAAATATTGGTTGAGAAGTTTGGACACTGCACTGTAAGTTTATAACCAACCAAGAAAAATTCCAAGGTTTTAGCCAACGAATAAACTTGGCTAAAATTTTTTGGTACCAGTGTAATTTACAGCCCAATACCTTCTCCCTCACAACAAATAATAAAGTAGCTGCGCTACTAAAAATAAACAACAAGTAGCGCAACTTCACCAACATTATAATAAAAAATTCTCACTGCTACTATTTTCTCATTGTACTCTCATCCCTTTTCTTTTAAACAAATTCCTTCTTCTATTTCCACAGGGATCTAAAGGGATAAGAAAATGGCCGATAAATTGATATACATCCCCAATGATAACACACAAAATTACCTCTTCTGTAGATTACATTTATTAGTTAAAACATTTAGACAATGTATGTAATGAACCAATCAAAATTCAATAAAGGTCCCCAAAGTCTTAAGACAATTAAGATTTTAGGGACTTTTATGACAAGTAGCACAATGTCCCCTTCCTTCCTGTATTTCCCAAACGCCCAAAATTGACAATCCCACCCCCTTAAAAATCCTCTCCCCAAAAGGACAATGAATGTTGAGTACAAAGGTTCTAATCCCCCCACAATAAGGTTTGTGTTTTCTTCTATGCCAAAATATGACAGAGGTGTTCATACAAATATGGCTTAAAACTAGAAATAGCTAAAAATGATTATGATCTGTTCATAATTTTTTGTGTATGACAGCTATGACATTAACAAACAAATAATCTTATCTGCGTTGTTTATTTACAATACCTGCTAAAATTAACTTTTTGTATTGTTTCCATAAAATTGTTATTAGATTTGGTTTCTTTTAATTTTCATTATTGTAGAATTATGTATGGGGAGTAAATCACTCTAAAACCAGCCACGTAACGTCATAAAAATGAGTGAGATGAGAGAAGAAATGGGAAAGAAAACCCCTAAAAAAGAGATGTATAATTCCTCATTTTTATGACGTCACGTGGCTGATTTTTGGGTGACTTTCTCCCCTACTAAAATTATATAACTTAAATTGCTTTAATTGCTTTCTTACTTAAAGACATATTTCCCCCTCAAATGTATGAACGTTTATTTTAGTTTGTTTTATGGCAAAATATGAAATGCACAAAGAGGGTGCTTTCTATTGTTTGGAAAGACGTTTTTGCAATACCGCGAATATGGTCTATTTGCAAGGGGCACCTTGAAACATACTCCATGCCTTAATTGTGGTGTAAAGCGTTTATTAGCCCTATAGACAACCAACCCATTGATTGTACGACCTTTGTCTCAGAAGTCATAACTGTGCAGTTTAATGAGTTTCGCCTTTTTTGGGCCAAGACTTTCTCCCTACTCTAAATTTTTATGTCGCGTACCTGACATAGCGGCAGTAGGAACCATTTTAATATCTTTAGTTATAACGCAGTGGTAAACCGAGATTCGAACCTTACACCTTCTGGACGACGAGCGGATGCGCTACGTGTTGAGCCAAAGTCGCAAGTTATTTTAGAAATCTTAAAAAACAAACAATATAGAGTTCACAGATATATCCTGCTACTTTAGAACTTTTACTATTTCTAAAATGAATACTTCTGACACTGTAGGAACACTTATTTTGTTGTCTTGGGTCAAATCCGGGGGTAGGACACTATCCATGCAGAGGTTAGGATAATTTTCTATAGATTGCGCAACTAAAAATATTATAACAAGGACAATTTTGTGTCCATTGCTAGTGCAGCATTTGTGAGGTATTGTATTAGAATAACAAAAAA
Source organism: Acartia tonsa (assembly GCF_053477335.1). NCBI lineage: Eukaryota > Metazoa > Arthropoda > Copepoda > Calanoida > Acartiidae > Acartia > Acartia tonsa. Next base: position 27,815,142 of record NC_137266.1, on the reverse strand, counting down.
TATTTTGATCTGTTGGTGTATAAAATTTCAAAATTTATCTGTTTTAAGCAGAAGCTTGCAGAATGGAGGAGTATTATCCCCCTGTAAAAAAAGAGGGTGGATACATCCCCCTAGGAGTATTTATCCTTAAACTCCTTTATACCCCCATGGTACATAACTCTACAGCCATGGAGGTTGTCATATTTAAAGGCCTACCTTCTTGAAATTAAATTAACAAATAAAAAATCAAATGCATATACCCCCCCCCCCCAACATCCCCCTTCGATGTCAAAATCTTCGGGAATACTCCCTTTCGTGGCAACGCCCCTTAAGGCACGATTCGTCGTATTTTTAAAATGACTTTTTATAGGTTATTTTAGGTTAGGTTATATTGGGCTAGGTGATTGCGCCACAGGGTTAGGCAATTAGCCCCGCAGAAATAGGCTAGAAATAGGAGAAAAGCCACTGTGAAAAAAAAACGAAGAATCGCCCCTTAAAGTGCGTTGCTACGAAAGGGACCATAACCAAATTTTCGGTTGAACTATGTGCAACCCCTCGGAAAACCTGTGCACGCCACTAGTTACAGGACATTATTCAGAAACTAACAAAACATTTTTATGAGCAGCTTATTATACAACTTGCATAATATTAGATAATCATTTAATCTTAAATTGAGTACTAAATCAGTAAATTGTGAATTAAAAATTGCATTTGTTTCATGCTCTTGGTTTAAATACTGTTAAATGTCAAAAATACTAAAACATAAGTTAGTGCAGCTTATTTCATCATTTGACTACTATTTTCAGCTTGTTGTTGCTGAAATAAATTTTTATAATTCTGTATTCTGTTTTGATTCAACTTATTTATAAAATAAATTTTGAATATTTTAGCTTTGTTAGTACAGCTACTATCCAACTACCTATTTATATAATTTTTCTTCTATACTAATATTATTCAAAATAGATAATGTTTATACAATTCGGAAAATATTTTTATTTTATCTGCCCATCAAAAAAAGACCTTTTCTAAAGCAGTTGGATTAGAACCAGTTCTCGGCCATACTGAAAAATCATGTTAAGCATCGAATTACAGACAACTTTCCACGAATATAAAAATAAAAATCATGAAATTAACACCAGTTCTGTTAGCCCTTGGGGAACAACAAACCTGGCATTAATCTTATAATTTTTTATTTTGATATCTACGGTAAATTGTCTATTATACGATGCGATAAATGACTAATCTTACATGCTATTTATAAAATTTATTTTTCACCTTTTTTGGAAAAGATTTTTTAAATTCTTTTGAATAAATTGAGCATAGATCTATATTTAGCATCCATTGAGCCATTGTTAGTACAGTCCCATAATAATAAATAATATCCCCACAATATTGGCAGGAATAAGCGAATGACATAATTTTGTATTTTTTTTAGTTCGTCCGTCAAGATCTCTCTAACCTCTTAACCTAAAAAGTACTCTATCTATATAGGCTCTTGGGATGGTTTTAGGCTTTATTTCTTCCCCCCCCCCTTCGCCCTTTCTAGAGGAGAAGCCACTTGAATTTAAATAATGATAATAATTAGAAAAAAGAATACACAGACTTTAAGTGCGAATTAAAGTTAAAATTTCTTTTCTTACAGTTGTTGTAAAAGTACGGACAGAAATAAAACATTCATAAACATGAAATTCATACAATTCCTTATTTCACAGTGTTCTTTTTGGTTTCTTTGTTAAACTAGCGTGCTACTATTAGCTTATATTCTTATCTCTTTATCCCTGTCCCACCAATAGCCAATAGTCCAGTGGTAGCAAAAATAAACAAAAAACTTTGAAAATCCGAAAATATTTATTTTTCATTTCTCTCTCATCCGCTCACTTTAATAAAAGAAATTATAAAGAGAGAAATAAGCTAATATTATAGGATTGCCATAGCCCACAAACAGGCGCTTTAAAGAACTGGACAGTAGAGCTTAGAGAGTTAATAATATGCATCATAACATTTTAAGAAAAGCATAACTTTGTTTAAAGTTCTAAATGCTTTCAATAAAGAGCTATGCCTGTAAATGGGCCAGGGGAGAAAGACTAAACTACATAACTTTTGTGTCACTTTGAGGAAGACGATTCCCTTTATTCCCATCTCTTTTTAGGAGATTTTCTTCCCCCCTTCCCTTTTTTTCCCGTCATATGGAATCGTCTTCCTCAAAAGTGACACAAAAGTTATGTAGTTTAGTCTTTCTCAGGCCAAGGCATCCCCTCTTTGCATTCTATTATTGCAAGGAATTTTACAAAAACAAAACAAAAAAAAATACCAATTAAGAGTTATTCATTACTCTAACCTAATCTCTTTTGGATAAGCAGTAACTGAATAAAAAATGTTTATATAAAGAGAAATTAATTCATAAAGAAATCATTTTAAATATGCACTCTCCCATAAACTATAAACACTTACTACAAGTAGCGAAGCTTCTAATCTATAATCAAGTCAAAGCTGTCCGTCCGTCAATCCATATTACTTAAAATAAATCACAAATCACTGAGTTGTGACTGAGTAACATAAGAACATATCCTTGTTGTAGAGTTGCTAAGTTATTAACAAGCAGATAATGGTCATTTTTTAATTAACTCACTTTTACAGACGAACAGACACACTTTTCCATTTGTCCGAAGTCATGCTTTTTATTGGTCTTGTATTGTCAATATTAAACATTATGTAAAAATTATGTAATTAATTTTTTTTTATAAGTAGGTAAACTTATAGAGAAAAAAAATCACTTTAAAGCTTAAGTATTTATAAATGAGAGCAACTGATCATAGTTTATACTTCCAAGTAAATAAAGAAATAATATTATTTATGTGTCCTTTCAGATCTCCTTAACCACATAACCGACTGAGATCTTCATATTTTATTTAAAGCTTTCTATCTTTGAATACAGAGCTCCTAAATGCTAGTGGCGGTCTAGCAAAAAAAGAATATAGAATAAATAACATATTTTTTGCTATTTACCTATTTACCTTATTTTAAAATCAGGAAATATTTATATTTCATTGTATCTGTAATTCCATGAATTTTTATTATTTCTAGAATTAATAGTTCAAGGTAAAAATAACAAGAAAATTAACAAAACTAAGAGTTTGGAAATAATTTATATTTTTGTGTATTTTCCCTTATTTTTAAAGATTTCGTGAATTTTAGTTTTAAGAAAAATTAACAATTTTCTAATATCCGATCCACTTAAGAGTAGATTATTATAGACTTAACCTAATATAAAACATAAAAATTTTCAAAATATTTAACTTTAATTCATTTAAGTCAACAATATTTTTTTTTTTTAAATATAAGGTTTCTTGATTTTATCTTTTAATATGATAAACTAATAGCAGCTGCGCCCCTAAGTAACTAATGGCTCTATGATCGAAGTGGAGGGTAGATACAGAAAAATAGTATTAAACCATCTTACTTAAATTTAAATAACCTAAAATTATCTCGGGACCTATGTGAAGGTTACCTAAAATAGAGAACTCGATTAGTGAAATGGCAAAGGAAAACTAATATTTGTCTAGAAGTCCTACTGAATAGTTTCTATCTTAAACTTTCTGTCTATCTATCTATCTACTTACATCTACTTTGATTTCTTCATGTAAAAAGAAAATTATTATGCAGTCAATGAATTTAAATTTACAGTTTTATAAGATTCTTAACCCTTTACAGTCGGGCCCCTTGCCGCACCTTAATCAGTCGGGGGGGGGGCGTTCAACGCCCCCCCTTATTATCTCAGTTCCTATTAGAGCTAGAGGGCTAAATTTTTTTGTGCAAGTCCCCTGTTTGATAATGAATTTCCGACTTTTTATAAGTCTAAGTCAATTTTCGCTTCCTTCACCCTTTTATTTAACAACCTTTGTTTTTAGGTCCTTTTTTACTTGAGAATTTCAAACGGCTGTAATTTTCTTATTTTTGAAGCTAGAAGAAAATTTTTTTTCCAGAAAATGTTTATCTTTATGTAAATTTTACATTAGAAATATCAAAAAATAAATTTTAGCGGCCGCAGCTGTACTTGGCAGCTGCCAGCCGCCGCAGTCGGCGGTCGGCGGGAAAACGGCGGCGGATCTTCATGAATTTTTAATACGTTATGAAGACGTGTAAGAAAAGCTTAAGTTTAAAATTTGAAGTCTCTAAGTCAAAAATTGCGGCCACAGGAGCCTTTTAAAGATTTCTGGAGACCTGGAGGATCAGGACCTGCAGGATCATACCTGGAACCTGAAAGTGACTTGAACACCTGTATTTTATATAAGGGTGTACTACTAGAGGATTTTTTAGTATTTTGGTATGATAAAATGCTTTGTTTTAGTCAAAAAAATATTTTTGCTCTTTACCTGGATGACCCTGCCAGATTTGCTGGCATCCTGTGCCCGCCAGGATGGAGATATTCAAAAAATTCCAACTCTCAGTTATGTGTCATACCCATACTTAAAAAGTCAAGCAGTTTAGGCTCTTCATCATTCACACACAGAAAATGAGATAGAAAAAAACGGATGGGGGGGCGTTCAACGCCCCCCCCCCGACCGTTAAGGGTTAAAGCCTAATATTGGCATTAGTTAAACAGCACAGAAGCAAGCTCCTATGATATGAAATTATAATGTGATATTATTGATTTAGAAATCTAGGAAGTCTTTCTTGATTATATACTTGAATAACATGAAACATATTTATTTAAATCATGGATATATGCCCCATAAGAAAATATCTCTTTTTCCTACTTGAATAATATGTCCATTAAAAATGACGTCCAAGGTTTTTTTAGGGGGGGTGATTATCTGATAATACTAAAAATACTAAAATACTAAATTTTTTTTAAAATTCCCTTCGCCTTGAAAATTAATTAATCCATTAGACATAACGGTGAAATGTTGCACTGTATTTTTTTCTGTAGGGAAAATTGTCCAACATTAAGAAGCTGTTCACGTTAAAATTTCTCTTACTAAATTCTGACTTTAAAAGAATTATGGTTTAACCTTTGTACATGTGATGCTATATAAATTTATCAATATGAGTATGTCTGAATATCTATCAACTCGCGGTTACGCCCCTAGAGGTTCCTAATAAGTCGACCTTCTCTATAAATTTTGGTTTAAAAAAAAGAAAAAAACTTGTTGGGTATTTATTTCTAGGAATGATTTCTTTTGGAAAGTACCCTCCCCTGAAGAGTTATAAAAATTTCCCTGGACTTATAAGAAGCTTCACAGATCTTTGTCAGTTCAATAGTTAATTAGATCCTTTGCAACAGACAGACATAATGGGTAATGTGTGTAGTATTTTTTTTTATCTTTTAGATTCTCAGAGATAGTTGACTATTGTTTATTCCAATGGTTTATTTTGGCATGTACGTACAGGATTTTGCAAACGGGGTGTATTGGGTTTCTTGGGGGGTGAAACAAGGGAAAAGCAGGAAGCTCTCCAAAAATGATCAATGACAGGCCAATACACCGACAAAATTACAAATGGCAGGCCAGTAAACATTTTAATTGAATACAGGTAGGCCAGTGTGTCGTCATTTATTTATAGCCACTATAAAAAGCATTAAAAATCAGACTTTCCTTATTACATTTTTAAGGCGGGTATTGACACCCTTTATACACGCTTATGTCTAAAATTCTGAAAAAAAGATAAATTTATGCCACAAGTCTCTAAATCAATAAAAATAAGTCTCTAAATCCATTGTAACCTTTTCTCTAGCATGGGTTTTGCCTAATTTAGCTTAAAATCAATGACAATTTCAACAAAATTATGCATTAATTTATTTCAACAATAACAATAACAATCAAATGATATGATATAACAAAATATCTTAAATAATTAATCGTATAACACAAAATGGTCACTTCTCCTCAAACACACCTCCTCCACAATTTCTGATCTTTTCTTCTATCCAGGATCTGTATTTTGCAACGTTGGTATACACTCCGGGATATTTTTCCTAAAAAAGCAGAATAGTTTTGAAGACTATATTTCGGCAACATTCATTTAAGCACCTAGTAATCAAATACCCCCTCCCAAATTCAATCAGCTTTCAAAAATCTTGCCCTCCATGTTTACAATTTTTTTTCTTCAAATTTTTAGAATTTAAATTTGGTGTATAAGATCTTCTTCTCCATAGATCCTCTTATTTTCATTAATTTCATATTTTCTCTAGTAAGGAAAATTCAAATGATCCAGAAATATTTTACACAGTATTTCATGATGTATAAATCAAACAGATTAGGTATGAAGGATGGAATTAAAATAAATAACCTGGGCACATCCTGCGCCCCAGCTGACAATACCAATCAGTTTATGTCTCTTATCAGATGGATCACTATATGATAGGGGCCCTCCAGAATCTCCTTGACAAGCATCAGATACTCCATTTGTTAGGTCATCTCCAGCACATAGCATATTTGGTTTAATCTGAGATAGAAATAAAGTCTGTAATACCTATACAGACCTCCATTTTAAATTTTAGTTTTAACAAAGAATAATTCAATTTGTACCCTCCCAAAAATAGTATAAACATTCTCATTACCAATGAGAAGAACCAAATTGATTCAGCAGTTAGTGAGATCCTTTGGTACACATAGACAGACAGAGATCCTGTTACTTATGATTTATTTTTTAATATATGTATTCTATTAAAATACCAGATTCTGATTATGGTAGTTGGATTCACAATCAGTATTGGACACGACTTTTACAGTTGCATCTCGAAGAGCTGATGTTGGCTGTTTATCATTTGATGTTGATGTTGTTATTCCCCAACCTAGACAGTTTTAAAATTGTTAAGATTACTAAAAAAGATTATTGGATATTCCATTTCAAAAGTTGACTAAACAACAAAATGAACAAAAAACTTACCATAAACTTGAGCATTTTTTCCATCAAAAGTTTCTGTTGCACCAGGAAGACATACTGGAGTGAATTTTGTCAAATCAACCTTTTATAAGAGAATAATGTAAAATAATGTACATACAATCAGGGATAAATTCTTTGAAAATATAATATAAAAAGAATTACCTCATCAGATTCTTGAATTCTAAGCAGTGCAATGTCATATTCATAACTGTTAGCATTATAAAGTTCATGCCTTATAATTCGATCAACTTTAAGTAGCTTCCTAGATTAGTGCATTGTTTTCAAAAGGGAACTTTTTATATAACTACTGTCCGTCCGCATGTTCGTCAGTAAATAACGGTTAGCAATTATTGGTATTTTATGCTTGTCAGAGTTGTCCTATCGATTTTTAAACTTTGTATGGTGATTCCTGTAACAGTAAGTTACGATTAAGAAAGCGTAGCAGTTCAACTATACAATCATTATCAGAAAGTCAAACGTCCATTTAAAACATGTTGATTTTTAACTTTTTGGAAAATATTTTCATGTATGATATATTATCCTATTCATCTGATTTTTGGAATATTTAATCCTAGGCCAGCAAGGAAAAATTTATTAAGCAAAGCATTAATCAAGACTTAAATTGTAAGTATGTTCTTAAACAGTGTCTTGTATTTACGCCAGATTTCATTACATTTATAAACAATATTGTCTAAACGTTAAAATAAATATTATATTTAAGTTAAAGCATTGCCCAACAAATTCACAAAAAAATCAGTCTAAATTAAAAATTAAAAAAAAATTTATTCAGTTGTCTGTTTTACCTTTAAGCTCTGATACTAAGTGTTTATGTTGTTTCTCATTTCTTCTGATTTATTGCTTCACTTTTATTGATGTTGTTATCCTTGTTCTCCTTAAGATATGGAATATTCTTTAAATTACCTCTCTAGACCGTTGGCTTGATCTTGAATTTTATCTCTTAAGTTATGAGCACCAATAATTACAGCAAAATTTCCATTTGTAGCCTAAACATTGGAGACATAAAATATATGTATAATTAAATAAAAAAAGTTCCTTATTTTTAAAAAATTAGCACTTACCTTATCAAGGCAATGGTGAGCAGTTATAACCCATCTTGATGCAATCAAAGCTCCTCCACAACCAGCCCAGGCTAAAAAGAAAATTTCAAATATAACATATAAAAATATTCTTAAATGTAACTAGACCTTATCTCATATCATAAAAACTATAAAGCTAAAGCTTAGTTGAAGAAGTTTAATTTGATAAAATATGTTTTTATGCTAGGAAAATGGTCATTGCTTCCTGAATTTTTTTAATACTTATTTTTGCTACACTATATATCTATAATACAAAGTAGCTTGATGTTTTTCCATCTCTTTGTCCGTCCGTCTGTCTGTCCCTTAAGATCTCGGTATCACTGAACCGATCGGATTCTACTCTTCAGGGAATATACTAATTGGTCAATGGTAGTTTTAGGTTATATTCTTGGGGAGTAGAACACCACCAACCCCCCTAAAAATTAAAAAATCCAGTTGGTGTCAACCCTTCTTACTCCAGTTGGTGTCAACCCTTCTTACTGTGAAGATCTCCTCCAAGCTCTGCTCGAGTTAGTTCCTCACAACTCTCTGTGGCTCATTAAAATAAGATAAGTGATTTAATTTTGATTAACTTTTCTTGCAATGGGTACAATGCAACCTACACTTACATACAGTGATGCTCTTAGAAAATTCACCCCCCCACGTCATAGGACTCTATCAAAGCGGGCTCGTAGCGAATCTAGTGATAGGGCAATGGAATCTAAGGCTATCACCTGTCCAGAGGACAAACCGAATCATGGCATTTATGTTGGCCGTGCTTTTGAACATTGGACGCTTGTCACGAGTGTTATGGAAAAGGCTGACCTTGTTTTCAACAAGGAACATCCAAACCATGACCTTTTTAACAGTATCAAAACCATCCTGAATAGCGCCGCTTCTCTACAATTTGACATGGCCGAAAAACTTGACTGCTTGGTCCAGCGGGGGGATAAACAGGACAGCGTTATTGATAAGCACTCTAAGGTCATTGATAGGAATTGTGCTGGAGGTAACATTGTTACCTCTGTTGAGAAATCTTCTGCCTATGAACAATCTTGCTTGGACCTGAAAGAGTCTGGCAAGCAGTGCAAGATTTTAGATTTGGATTTTGGAAAAAAAATATCTGATCCAGCTGAAATTTCCAAAAGGGCAAGGGAAATTCTTAGAGAGAAAGATGACATTAAGTTGATTATTAAGGATGCTCAAATTATTTCCCTTGGCAAAACAACGGTATTTAAAGATGACAAGCATACAGCTCCCCTCCTAATCAAACTTAAAAGCAAAGATAATAAAGACGCTATGGAAAAAGTACTAAGGAAAAATGGCTTCTCCACAGCTTTCCACTGGCCAAAAAATCTTATGAAAAGCATTACTTGTATGAGAAATCAACTGAGTACCTTTAAAAATACAAACATAGATTTAAATGGGAAGCAAATTATGATTAGACCATCTTATGAAACAGGGAAAAAAATTAACATTCATTATAGAGATGCAGGGGAAAAGAGATGGACGTTTTTAGAGGCGGTAAAAACTCCAGTGCATGATAGTCTACTATCTGAGTTTAAGGGAGAACAAATTTGCAAAAGTGAATATTTTGTCTTATAAATTGCGCCCTAATGTCTATTTTCACTCCTGTTAGTTTTGTCAAAATGTATCTTTTAGCATATCATTTCCTATTTCTTTCTTCATCCACTTTATTTCTCCCTCCCCCCCCAACAAAGTTACTCTTCTCTACACTTCACTATTTTCACCGTCTACCTTCTACCCCCACCCATTTCATAAAAAAAAACACCTTTATCACCCTTAAACAACCCCTTTGTCCCCCTTGCTCATTCAAGCTTAACCACCGACCTATAGAACCCCCTTCACCCCTCTACCCCCCCCTCCCTGTGTACATATATCATTTAAACATCTCTTCACTCTTATACAACACCTCATCAGGAAAGCTTGTGAAAATAATCTTGAAAATTATGAATGGTATGTTTTATATTTTCATATTTTTATATCTTACTTACTTAATATCCTTTTTTACTAAACCTAATTTTTGTCTAGAGAATAATTCTAACCTGATCTTTACTGTCTTTTTCTATGGAATATTATCTTATCTAATCAATTTAAACTTCTCCTTGTTATTTAAAAACAATTGTATTTGCTTAAAAAACTTTCCTACTGTATTTTTTCATACTTCTCTTTGGCCTTACGGAAATGGATTCTTTTGCTTTTATTTCAATTATATCTTTAAAAAAGCTCACGCAAAACTGCAAAAAACTAATTTGTGTATTTTTATTAACTTAGGCTATAAATACCGTCATCATAGGACTCAGCATAGAAACCAACCCTATTCTGAAGGTAGGAGAATTGTTAATAACTATGTTTTAGGTTTTTCAGTTGATTTCTTACTACTCTTTTCATTATGTTTTTTATTTTATGGTTCTCTTATTTATAAGTTTCATCTTATAATTCAAATAGATTTTAGCTTTTTATATTACTACCTCCATTCATTCTTTTTTGATAGTTGCAATGCCAAGATTTTTGTACATTTTTGTGAAAACATACTTATTGCTCTATGCCCCCCAACGTTTTCTTTTAAATATTTTGTTCATTTAATCTTTACTTTACCAATTTTCATCTTGCACTCAATTCATCATAATTTTATTACATTCAATGAATTCTTGAATCTTGCAATAATTCTCGTCTTATTATTTTTTAATAATGACTAACATAAATTTTTTAGAAGAAAAAGTAAACTCTATTGGTAATGATCAATACTCGAGAGATATTACAGTTCTAAAAAATCTTAATTTTCGTTCACAGAACTTGAATTCCTTAAATGTTACAACTAAGGATAATTTCAATTTTAAAACAGACAAATTTAACTATAAAATAAACTTTATACTTAAACAGAATGCAGATTTTTTTCTCCTTCAAGATATTCGTTTAGGAAACTCTGATAAAAATGTTCTGAAAAAAATCTTTAGTTGTAACAATTTCGGAAATTATTCCATGATTCTTAATAGTTCTAAAAATAATAGGGGAGTTGGTATATTAATAAAAAATAGCATTGATTACAAAATAATTAAGATTTTACGTTCAGAATGTCAAAATATTTTAATAATTGATGTAGTTATAAACAACTTTCGGCTTCTATTGGCTTCTGTCTATGGCCCAACTGAGAGCCAAAATAAACATTTTTTTCAACAAGTTAAAGCAAAAATTATTGACTTAGGAATCGATTTCTATATCTTAGGGGGGGACATGAATTGCATCCCTACTTTAACCCCAGCCAGTTTAAATCAATCCCTAGGTAACTTAGATACTTTTTGCATGAATTCACTTCCAAACTATCAAAATTGTATTGAACTTTTTAATTGGACCAAAACTAACTTTGCAATTGACATATTCCGGTTATTAAATCCTGATTTAATTGATTTCAGCTACATACCTTTTGGTAGTCTAAGGGAAAATAGGAGTAGGATAGATCATTTTTTAATTTCCCCCAATCTTATTGACATTATCGATAAATGTGAATATTTACCTAGCAAACTAAAGTTACTTGACCATAAAACTGTTGCACTTTCAACGAAAAAAAATTTAAGATTCCATGTCAAAGCGATTGACACTAAGATTCTTGATATAAGCGGTCTTTTTGAGTCTGTAAAATACAATATCTATGAAACAATCATAGAATATTTTAATTTACCAAATAAGGCTTTCCTTAAAGAATGTCTCACCAGAATAAGTATTCTACATATGGAAAAAGTTGCGCTACTTAACTCTAAATTCAATCAGGATTCACTCGTTATTAATTGGATTAATATTAAAGAAGCCACTATTACGGATTTATGTTCAAACTTTCCCACAATTGAAGATTGCTACTTATTTCCATGCACTACTTCACCTGAGATTTTTTTAGATATTTTATTAATGAATATTAAGAACAGTATCATTTCTTTTCAAAGTCATTACAAAAGTAAAGCATCAGCTTATAAAAATGAATTAAAAAAAAAACTTTACAGTTTAAAAAACTTACGTTATCATTATGACGATGTTAGCTCTGAAATTAATGACATAGAATCTCAACTATCCTCTTTTGAAGATGTAGAATGCATAGCTTTAATTCAAGATTCTAAATTTTTCAATATTTTGAACTTAGAAAAGGCAAGTAAACCTTTTGTAAAAATTCTTAAAAACTCTTCAAATAAAAACTGCTTAGCTTCTCTAACAGACAATAATGGACAAAGATTTTTAGACTTACAGGCTAGAGATAAGTACTTAGTTGATCATTTCAAATCAAAGTTTGAAAATCCATTCCCTTTAAGTTCTAACATACAAACTTTTTTGGGCAATTTTAGGAATCATCCATTGGTCCAGCAACACAAATTAACTGATATTGAAAGGGATTCTCTCGAGGGGGAAATTACAGACACTGAACTTGACCTATCTCTAAAAACCTCTAATCTTACTTCTTCTATTGGACCTGATGGTATTCATATAAAATGTATAAAAAAAATTTGGTCTTTTCTGAGAACACCTATTAGGGTGGCCTTTAATAAGATGATTACTTTAAAATCAACAAATCAGCTTATGCGTTGTTCCAGGATAAAATTAATTGAAAAAAATGGGGATTTGGATCTCTCAAAAATTAAATCTCTTCGTCCAATAGCAAATTTAACTCATCTGTACAAACTTTTTAGTGGTGTTCTTGTAAACAGATTAAAAAAATTTGTAGACAAGCTATGTTATAAAGCTCAGAAGGGTTACAGTTCCAAATACTGCATTCAAGAAGGTCTCATTTACACCTTTGAAACCATTAATAAGTCAATCAAATCCAATACACCACTTGCTGTACTTAATTTGGATTTTTCTTCAGCATTTGATGCAATAGGTCATGAGTACATTTTAGAAGCATTTAGATTCCACAACTTTGGACCTTTTTTTATCGATTTCTTAAGTACTTGCCTAAACAATAGATATGGACATATAGCAACTGCAGAAGGTATTACTGAAAATTTCTGTTTTAATGTAGGGACTCTTCAAGGAGATAGACCTAGTCCAGACATCTTTAAAATTAGTCTTAATCCACTAATCTTAAAAATTGTTCTATGTGAAGAATTACACATTCCTAAGGAAATCCCCTTTAATTCTGATGAGACTTCTGCGGAAGCTGACCCTTTGGCAGCTTTTGCAGATGACCTGGATGTGTTCTTTAGTCCTACTCAGGAAAATGTTGAAATCTGCAACTCTATTTTAACTGACTTTGGTAATCTATCTGGTCTCAAAATTAATAGAACAAAAACAAAAATTTGTCTTATTGGGGATAGGGTAAATAATGGTTTCAACATCTCTTGTAATAATCTAGGTTTTGAAATAGTTGACTCTTTCAAGATGTTGGGTATCATTTTTGATCATAAACTTGAAAGAATGCATTTAAATTGGGATAGATGTTTTGAAAAAATAATCAAGATAAGGAACTTTTGGGGTATTTTTGGTCTAAGCATACCTGGAAAGGTAAACATTATAAAAACGTTTATTTTTCCTCAATTGAATTATATAGGTTCTGTGCTAAATGTACCTGATTTATTCCTAAAGAATGTAGAGGAATTAATTATTAGCTTCCTTAATCAAGGGACACCAATAGCAAAATCAAAGATCTTTACACCTGTTTCCAAGGGAGGGCTTGGTTTAACAAAACCTAGAACTTTCTTAAAATCTTTAGATTTATTGCTTTTCAAAAAATCTTTAAACATAAAGGATTCTTGGAGCTCTGAACTACGTCATGCTGCACTTAATATCAATGATAAGTTCTATTATACTAATAATATTGACCAGAATTTAAACCCAATCTTACACAGAATTATCTCTTCATACAAGGAATTTTCTACTTCATACTGGTTAAACCATTCTAACATCTTAGATATGAGAATCTATGACAATCCCCTTTTTACTGATGCCTTAAATAACAAGTTTAACAGGACTATTTTCACAAATCATACCTGGGAAAGGTTTGGAGAGATACTTACTACCCTTAGAATTGTTGACATTATCAATGATGAACACAAATGTCTTGACAGGGAAGCTTTTCAATTTAAAAACAATTTGGTAATCAACGTCATGGAATTCTTTAGACTCTCAAGCATTTTTAGATACAGTTTAAATAAATTTAGTTCTAAAATTCAAGAACCTTACCTATGTCTAGAAGATTTTTTTAAGAAAAAAAACTTGAAGTCAAAAATTTTTAGAAAATACCTATTCTATGATGATGTAGATATTGCAAAAATTTATACAAGTAAATCCAGATACTCATGGACTGATTCCAGGGTAGTGGATGTAGAGAGAGAAAAAAAGTGGCTTAATGTTTGGAATCATAGTTTCATACCCATTCAAATTAGAGAATTTGGCCTAAAACATCTTAATAATACCAATAAATATAAATGTCATTTATCAAAAATAAATCATAATATCTCCCCCAACTGTACTTTTTGTGAACAATACAATCTATTACCTGCTCAAAGGGAAACTATCAAACATTGTTTTATAGACTGCCCAACCACTATTTCACTAGCAAATAATTATTTTAATAATAATTTAAAGGTGACAAACTTTAACTTTTCTATGGAAAATCTTTTAATAGGAGCACCCTCTTATCTACCAGATTTTGTAATTTTTATTCTTAATATAGAAATCTTAATGTTTAATTATTTTCTTTACAGCTGTGCCAGGAAAGGAAAGACACCCTTGATGGTTAATCTTATTTGTTTTATCTCTAATTACAGGAAACTGTATTTAAAAAATGGCAGTTATAGTAAGAAGTTTTCTAAAATAATCTTTGACCCGGGTTGATATATTAATTAAATGGTGAAAGGGTGAAGGGTGGGGCGAGATGGAACAGCGCTAAAATTTATATTTGGGTTTTAGTTTAATAAAACTATTAGCTGGATTATGAGGGGAGGTGAAGAGAAAATAAGCTATTTTCTTTATCTAAATAAAAATAAAAACTTTATGTCTTTAACAGAAGCTTTTACCTGTCCCTCTACATTGTATACAATTTTTTCCGCTTAACTTTGCATATCTCTTAGTTACAATATTGAATGTATGTACATACGGCTAAGGTCAGCTTTGGAGAAGCCACGCTACTAATTAATAAACAAAAATGTTTTGTTTTTTTAATTTCTTTTGATTTCAGTTTCCTTCAGAGTTTATTGTTGTCCATTGAACCCTGAAAAATCCCACCCTCTAATTTTTCTGTTACAGAGCACCAAACCCTGTTATTGTTAAACTTTTTCTTTATTCTATAGGAATGATTTCATGGGGAAATGGGGGCGGGGGGGGGGGGGTTACGCTAAATCTATCTTCTCTTATTTGCAATGTTAAATGAACGGATGAATATCAGTCATAAATAAATTTTGCTACAAACTGTTTTCTTTTATTTTAAAAATAATTTTCCTGTCTTAACCTTTGTAGTTTACCTTTAAGTACCTTGTTGTACAATGTCTCGTCAAACTTTTTAAATCTTAACTCTCTTCCTCTTAAATTGTTGTGTTTTTCTTTTGTAAAAAAATTAACACTCTCTTCTTATTTCAGTTGCTGAGCACAGACGAGACCAGGAGAATTTCCAGCCTCGGCGTTTTGGGCGTGCTGGTGTTGGAGAAGGAGGCCACCTCGAGCGTGTTCGTGACCGCAGTTCTGGTGGAGGTGCTGGACACAACCGTAGCCGCCATAATGAAATCAGTGGTGGAGAGGAACGTCGCCAAATAGCTCCCAGCAATCAGAACTCTAAATTGCAACTTCCCTCAGACAAGGATTTTTACATTTGTACATTAAACCTCAACGGTCAACTTCTAGTTTCCAGACAAGCGTTCACCAACGACAAACTTCCTGTTTTTGACAAGGACAATCGCCTGCAACGAATGGGCTTGATTCTACCCAAACCAAAATTTTTGGTCTCAGGACTGGCAGCCACTACAAAGGTGACCTGTACGTTCTTTGGAGGAGCATGTTTCTCGTGTGATGTTATGGGTAATAGTCACAACATAAACAACTCGGCAAGAGTCTTTCTTCTTGGTGATCAACACTGTCCAGTCCTTGTTGGTCTGAAACAAGATTGCTGTCCTGTTATTCGTGTGGAGTCCGGAACTTTTACTGACCTACAAAATATGCTGATTAGACACTTCAAGGCTGGACTAAGGATACAGAGTGGGTCAATAGGTGTATGTCTCCTTCTCACCCTGCTTATGAAGGTTGGCCACACAACATACTGGGCTCAGCTGTTGAGCTTTTCAGAGTGGGCCGCAACTTACAACCTGCATATATTACCTTCTATTCCACCATTCCCGACTGGCTATGGCTTGGACAGCTTAATTTCAATCAAGCAGCTGAACTCACACCTGCAAGTGTGTCATTTTGGTAACAGTGCAGGAGGTAAAAATGCTAAATACTCACTCTGGCAACCCCTCACCTCCACTCTAGAACAGCATGGTGCAGCTGTCTGTACCATTCCTTCCCCCCCAATTTGCGTACAGGAGGTGGGGGGAATGTACGCACGCTGTGATGGCCAATTCTCAGAGGGTTGCAGTGGAGACTGGAGCTTTGGAATGCCCAGGAATATTGAGGAGACTTTCCTTGTATCCTTATTACAGTCGGTGTCTGCTGCCCATGTGGAATTGAACCCAACAGCAACAGCTGTTGTAACTCCAAGCAAAGATTCCTTATTTGCTGGTCTCAGATCTGGCTCCAGATTGGATATTAACAGTGGCAGAATCGTGTTTCTACTCGGTAGCTCCATAATGCAGCAAACCAAACCCTTTCTACAAGAGCTCTGCCTCACCAAGGGTGTTCAGGTTGTCTCCTGCTGTAAGGGAGGTGATTACCTAGGCTTCTTCTGGAACCAAGACCACTCTTTCCTAGCAGCTGGGAAAGAAGAAGATGTTCTTTTCTTACATTTCCTGGGAAACCACATGTTAAACAAGGACAACTTCTGGATGGACATGCTACAGAATGGTAAGAGAGTGTACCACTTAACTAACCCAATGATCCTGTCAGACCAGCAGATGGACCAGTTGATTCTAGACACCAATAAGCTGTCAATCTTCCTGGCGCAGCACTTCAAGGGAAGGGTGTTTATTCTAGGACCCTTCCCTAGACACATCACTCAATGTTGTGGCCTACAGGAACATTCTGTCCTAGACAGTGAGAACCAGCGGATCTCAATGACTGGCTATGCCAATCTTTTCAACAAGTATCTGCAGGCAAGCCTCGTTCTACCAGAGAGATGCGAATTCCTGGAGTACCAAAACATTTTTGGTAGAAATTTCGATAAAAACAGTCTGGTCGATGGGGTTCACCTGACCCCTTCAGCCTACAAAGCTTGCGCCAATTTCTTTCTGGGTTCACTTCAGCGTAAACCTAGAAAACAGACTAACACGCCCTCCAGGATGCCAGCTTTCAGCAGTTACCTGACCATGAAGGGGTTACTGACCAAAAACGAGGCTGACACCAGGGAACCTATGGAGGGGGCGATTGATGACGCAATAAACCTTGTCAAACAATGAATTCACCAATCCTTATTTATTTTTTATCTTATTTTACTCGTATTTGTATTATGCTTGTATTTTTATCACTATGTCTCATTTTATAATTTATAATAAAGTCTTTCTCCTTTAAAAAAAAAAAAAAAAAAAAAAAAAAAAAAAAAAAAAAAAAATGCAACTCATTTTTTTAGATAGGCTGTAGCAGTACCTATTTTTTAGGTAGTAAATTTAAAATGTAGTGTTTGTAGCACCAGACTAGAGTTTCTTAATTTTTTTATTACCTCTAGAGGCCGTGGCTAGGGGCCTAGCAGCTAGTTTATTATAAAATAAGCCTTCAAAATACCTCTTTAGGTTGCAATGCATTTCTTTGATTGGGAATAGTTATTTGGATTAGATATTTGTAAGTATATTAAACACAATATTATGAACTAAATTATTTGAATTACATACTTACTTTCGCCATTTCTGTAAGCTAAAGCAACTGCCCATGGATACTCATTTTTCTGACATAAGAAATTTATCAAAATAAGTATATAAGTTTTATTGTGTTAAAAATAATAATTTATATATTTTTCTAAAATTGTTACTAAAATAAGCATTACAGTATAGGAGAATATGCATGTATTTATTAATTTTTAATACAGTATTTCATACTAGCGGCTACGCCCCTAGAGGCCTCTAGTGGCACTTTAAATGTTTTTGTTTGTTAAAGTTAATTTTTTATGTACGATACCACCTTATTTGACGTTGAAGTCTCCCCTAAATTTTGAAAAATTTCGATTTTTTTGTCATTTCTCTTGGGAGGGTGGTGGTACCCTCCCCCAAAATAGTTATAAACCTTCCCGGGACTTATGAGAAGCTACCCTGTTAAGGAGAACCCGATCGGTTCAGCGGTTAGCGAGATCCTTCGGTACACACAGACAGACAGACAAACATCCTGTTACTTTAGTATAAGGATATTTCGTGGAAGATACGACAAATTATGTTTTGCATTTTTGTAATATTGCACATACAGGAATAATTTTCAATTTTTTGTCAATGTAGTAAATTACTAATTAGTAAATTTCTACCGTCTTTATCAACAAAAGAAGGGAGAAATTTCAAGTTTTCCATGTGATTGCACATTAATATCGCCAAAATACGATAAATAACTCATCTAACCTACAGGTAGTAGCAAGTAACGTTTCAAATACAGCAAGATTTTAGATATAAAAGAGTTACTGAAATATTGGTTTAAATAAAAACTTACTTCAGTATCATCGCCATTGACAATTTTAGTTCCAGCCTTTTTAACTCCACATTTGCTGTTGGTTATTCCTGTTAGGGCCCCAGCTGCAAAATAATACATTTCTTTGTAATATTACTAATAGAAATAAAGAACCAATTTACTACATGACTTTTCTATTCCTAAAGGTTAAAAGTTGCAAAGTAAGTGAAAAGATAATTTCTTATATGGTAATGATGTAAAATAAGTGTTAGATAACATATTCTTAATATGGTTACCTTCTGTGCATTGCTCTATACAACAGGGAAGAAATATTCCAAATGTTCTGCAGCAATAATAAATTTTTTAGACATAGAATAGGAAGATTTTAAAAATAATGTCATGCATGATTATTTTAGACAATTAGAAAATCAAAATTATGGGATACATTTCAAAAAAAAAAATGAAATAATAATTCTTGTTATCTTATTTACACAATTTCGCATGTTTTAAAACTATGTTGTAATAAATTAACAATATCTAACCTTTCAGTATTGTCTTGTAATGAAATCATCTTAAAAACCAATTAAAAGTTATATTATAAAAAAGAAAATAAATAATTGGTATATTTGTCACTTCATATCTATTTTGAAAAAGTTTTACCTTTGCAGATCTGCCACACTGTCTGCAATTTCCCTGTATCATTTAGAGGATTTCATTTTTGTATAAAAGCATTTTACATTTAGTATATTATTTTCAAATCAATTTTTGAAGGTTAGAAATACCAAAAGCAAAATACTTTTAGTAGTTAAAAGGTTCTATTTCATTTTAAATATTTTTGTGATAAAAAAATTGAGACTGCGCAAAATGGCACCAAAAAATGACGTCATAAAGTAAATTAAATAATTGACCAATGGAAAAATTTATACTCGCCTCTCAATGGTTATTTTATCGTATGACGTCATTTTTTAGGTGACATTTTGCGCTGTCTCTAAAAATCATAATTTTATTATGATTTAAAATATTTTTTGAATAGATTTAAAGTTAAAGAAAATGTTTCACAACTTACATTACAACTGTATGTTGATGAAAATAAGCAAAATAAGAGCAGCAATGTTATAAAAACCTAAAAATAAATCTAAGACTACTAAAAGTTAACGAAATATTTTAATGTCTCACTTTTTAATTTAATATTGAGATTATCTATATTTTATATAAAAATAATAACATTAAATAATTATCAGTTTTATTTTTTGATTAAAACAATTTACCTTTTTATCTAAATCATTTGTCATTGGTAACAGTAAGTTCATTTTGTCTAGATTTAAATATAGATAAATGATATTTGATTATTTGATTATTTTTAAAAATTATTGTATTTTTTAAAGTTTAACAAAAGCAAAAAATATCTAAATTACAATATTGAAATTGTGTTATTTAAAGATACAATACCACATATATGTATCTAGTGAAAATGTATTAAGTGTGTATTTAAAAGAGGACGTATCCTTGTGAAGGTTTTCAAAGAACTGAGTGCTTAAAATGGCCTTAGACATTTTTACAACATAGAAATTGCAGATTTGAATTTTGATGAGCAGATTTGCATGTGAGGTGTGCATAACAAACAACATGTAATGTGATGATTTCTCTTTTATTTTAATATCCAACTTGCTATTGTCACCATTATTTCGTCCGTTTGCTTTGCTTGTCTTACTTTTACATTTAAGATCTTCGCTACTTATGGATGTTGTTTTTCTGAAACCTGTATTTCAAGGATAAATATTAAACAACATACAAAATATTAAGCTCTAGCGGATACGCCCCTAGAAGCCTCTAGGGGCGCTTAAGGTAGGAGGGGGAAAAGTCGACCTTATCCCATTTTAAATTTTAGTTTAAAAAGAGTAAAAAAATATTTTTTTGTGGGGGATGGGGGTGAAGACACCCTCCCCAAAATAAGTTTAAAACCTTCCCAGGACCTATAAGAAGCTTTACTGTAAAGGAGAACAATATCGGTTCAGCGGTTAGTGAAATCCTTCGGGACAGACAAAAAACGCTTACTACTTTATATGATAGGATAATCGTCATAAAGATGAAATTAGATATTTACAGTTTTATTTGTGCACTACATACCAAAATTTAATCTTGGTTTATGTCTGGTACAATCTGATATTTTCTACCCATGACCCTTCTTTTTAGTAGCGCAGCTACTCTATTCTTATTTTATCTGCCCTTCTGTCAGTCCGTCAGCCTGTATTGATTTGGGAATAATGAGATTTTCTTGGCTTCTATTGATTTAGACACCTTATTTTTTTAACCGCTTATCAAAGAGCATCTAATATAAAACTTATTTGGTCAGTCAGTGTGTTGGTCATGCTACGAAAGTAAAATTCCTCTCCATTCTTAACCACTCTATAACTGCTCTATAATCCACTTTGTGCTCTTGTCTATCCAAAATTTGTTTGTCTTCGCTTTTTGTATGTTGTCATCCTTGTTTAAACATACGTACATATTACTTTCCCTGAATTGTAAATCACACATAAAGGGTGTTAAAAAAAACTTTCCCAATTTTTAATAAACATCAAACATTTTTATATACATATTTTTTTTTCTTAACATCATTATTTGGGCATGAATAAGATTGACTGCAGCTTTTAGTCCGCATTCTGGTTAAAATTAATGATTTCTTGTTTCAAGGCCTAATCCTTATTAAACTATTGTCAATTGTACAATTCACTTACAGAACAAGTTTTTATTATATGAGAAAACTAGTGGCTTCGCCCCTAGCCTCTAGGGGCTTCGCCCTATGAGGTAATGGAAAATCAACCCTCCAGAATAATTTTATAGTTATATTTTCAAAAAAGTTATTCTTTGCCGAATTACTCAATGGTAAAATTAAACCTAGGTTGTGCGCCGTATGCACAAAAAATCGTAAATCTCGTACGGGGTGATCATAAGCAAGTACCCCGTATGCGGCGCAAGCTCCGATAGTCCTACTGATTGGACCACATTTTATATAATACCTATAATTGCAACAACTTTTTAAAGATGTAAATTTTTAAAAGTTACAAAAAGCCCAATTTTTTTTATTTTTAGGGGGGTTGGGGTGTCCCACCCTCATAGAAAATAGCCTAAAACCACCAGAGGACCAGTAGGTATATTCCTAGAAGAGTAGAGCCCAATTTGTTCAGCAGTTACTGAGATTTTACAAAAAATGTAAAAAAAAAATTGGGGGGGGGGGGGTTTGTTTTTGGTGGGGTTGGGGGTGTCCCACCCCACCGGAAAATAGCTTAAAACCATCACAGGACCAGTAGGTATAATCCCTGAAGAGTAGAGCCCAATCAATTCAGCGGTTACTCTTAAACTTCAGACGGACAGACATCAAGCTACTTTGTATTATAGATAAGGTTAAAAATCACGAAACCTTTCAATGAAATAAAGATTATAAAAATTTCTTGCATGATCTAGTGCAGTTCACGGTAAATCTTCAAAATCTATGAACTTAAAGGCTGCTAGAGCTGCTAATACGCTCAATGTACATTTCATGCTCGCACACCATGATGAGGAACATAAGAAGGCCCATAAATAGTCTGATACAAAGATGCACATGGAAAGCATCCTTGAAGAAAAACGCGTAAAATAAATCTTTTTTGTGCTTTTATGAGCACTGCGGGAAAACTGTGCATTATTGAGTATTTTCAATTACAAATTATTTGTAGACCTTAATTGTTGGTTAAATTTTTGTTCGAGCATCTACAATCTAAACGTTCTACCCAGGAATAAGGTATAACCAACAAGCGAAAGAAATCTAAAATAATATTTGGGGTGCAAATAGAGGGGTCTTCAATTTTACGATGTGTTGCCCCCCAACGACAGCTGAAAACACGTATAGGTTTCATGATTTTTTCCCGAATTAATTCGTTATTGGTATAAGCTTCGTTCTTCCGTTTGGAAGTTTGTAAAAAATTCAAATTAATTTCAGTTTAATCAACTTATTACAACAAAAACTCATTGACATAAGAAACTTATCTTTAAAAAACAAACAATTTTAAGATAAGCGTCTGACCTAAACAGTTTTTTTTTGTAGATTTAATAAAGAAAAGGAAAAGTCTTCTAAAATCTTTTTCTTTCTGGTAATTCTGTATGATGGCAACATTGGGTATTTTTGGAAATTTTGCTGAGATTTCTTTCGCATACAATGTATTTATTCTGTATTCAATTATTATATAAAATTTTACTAATTTTTGTTTTTCAGTAAACGTAACTCTAACCTTGACTTATTCTTATTTAAAATAACTGCAATTTTTTGCAAAATCAAAATTAGTATTTTACAATCAATTGCTTTAGTAATATTTTGAATTTGGATGAACTTTTGTCTAAAGTGATTTCTTTAATTAGAGCATAAATTCATTTTATAGAAAATTTGCTTTTTATCATAATTATTGTAGTTTTTAATACTTCCCTAATACTAAAAATACTTGCATTTCAAATAGCACTTTTCATAAAAAAAATTTCTTTACAAAAAACACCACATAAACCATACCACATTGTTATTGACAATATTTGTTAGCTTCTCATCAAGGCTTTAATGAAGTGGGGAGGCTCTTTAAAAGATCTTCTTAGTAGGATTTACCTTTTTATCCCCCTTCCTTCAAGACATTGCTAAGCATTCATGGAAATTGTACTAAATCAAGTTTTTTTTTAGATTTAAAGATGTTAAAACTATTTGTACTAGCGCCATTATTGGTGCTAGGAGTAGCCACTAAAAATGTATCAGATACTCGTGCAGGAATTCATCATTTACTAAAATTAATAAAAAAAATTATTTTTGTTAAAAAATTATGGGAAAAAATTTAAATCTTATTAGCAATGTTCCTTTTTAGTTAAAAAGAATAAATTTATTATTACTTGGATCTTACATCAGATTATCATGTACTCTTGTTAAGTGAAATTGTAGCTGGCAAAAATAACGACCCTCCCCCATCCGCCCCCTTTACCCTGTCCACAATTTTTTACCTGTCATAAAATCAACTTATATTCTATATCTATTGTTAAGACCGGTAATACTTTCCTCAACTTAAAAAATATCCAATATTAGCAAATTATTTATGCAATTTAATCAAAGGTACAATAGAAAACTGTGTGTAACTTTAAAATTAGACAGTAGACACATAACATATGCATGTAATCCCCAAAGAATTATAAATTTATTAGTTTTTTGCTTCTCAAACTGTATGTAAATAATCTACTAAAAAGGTGGTATGGCCGTTCTGTTTGGTGGCTATGGCGGAGGGTAAGATTTTTAGTTATATGTATATCATTTAATTTTTTAAAGCTTTCTCCATTCTGGTTAATTTTTTTGAAATCTTAAGACAAAAGTTCTTTCACTTTTTAACACCAGCCTCCAAAATATTTTTAGAGAGATGTTCTTGGGTTATTTATTTTCTTAGGGGGTTTTCTTCTTCCAATCGATTCCCGAATGTATGTTTAAAGTTTATTTTTGACTTTACAGGATTATATTGAAAATACATTCATACCTACATTATTATAAAAAAATTTACAAGCGACTATGCCCCTAGAGGCCTCTAGGGACACTTGAGGAGGGGGAAGTTTTATTTAGGGTGGGGGATTTTTTCCTAGAGCGATTTCTCTTTGGAGGGTAGTGGTACCCTTTCCCACAATAGTCATAAACCTCCCCAGGACCTATGAGAAGCTACCCTATAAAGGAGAACCTTATCGGTTCAGCGGTTAGCGAGATCCTTTGGTACAAACATACACACAAAGACAGACTTATTACTCATTTTATTGGTAAAAATCACGAAACCTTTTAAATTAATTTTGATAAACATATTTATGCTTATTTATAAAGATTAGTCAAATTTTAGTATCATTATGAAATATCTTTGTAAAATTACTTACCAGGATATAAATTCAAGTATAATCTTACAAAAGAAATTAAAAAATTAAAGCAAAAGATAAGAAATTTTATACTTAAAACACTTAAATAATTTTAAAGCGAGATTAATAAATATAATTATAACTTACTGTATATATTTCTAGTTTTAAATTTCTTTCTAATTAAATTCACAATCATTTTATACAACTAAATATTTACAGGAAGTACCAGTTGCCAAGATGACAAAGCCACCTCTATGTGTCTATCTATATTTCTTTCTATCTATCTCAAAAGGAAGTACAAGTTTCCATCTATATTTCTATCTATGCAATCAAGAGCTAGTGAACACACAGATAGTAACAGGATCAACCAGTTGCCAAGGAGACAGAGCAACCCCCTTGTGTCCATCTATACATATATTTCTGTCTATCTATCTAGAGTCAACACTCAGATAGGAACAGGATTAACCAGTTGCCAAGGAGACAAAGCCAACCCTATATTTCTATCTATATATCTAGAGTCAACACACTGATAGTAACATGGAGCACAAGTTGTCAAGTACACAGAGCCACACCTATGTGTCTATCTATATTTCTATCTATATATCTAGAGTCAACACACTGATAGTAACATGGAGCACTAGTTGTCAAGTACACAGAGCCACACCTATGTGTCCATCTATATTTCTATCTATCTATCTAGAGTCAGCACACAGATAGTAAAAGGAAGTACAGTGTCCATTTATATTTCTATCTAACACCCAGATAGAAACAGGATCAACCAGCTGCCAAGGAGACAGAGCCACCACTATCTATCTATCTAGAGTCAACACTCAGATAGTAACAGGATCAACCAGCTGCCAAGGACACAGAACCACCTCTGACTAATCTATATTTCTATCTATCTATCTAGAGTCAATACCCAGATAGTAACAGGATCAACCAGCTGCCAAGGACACAGAACCACCTCTGACTAATTTATATTTCTATCTATATATCTAGAGTCAATACCCAGATAGTAACAGGATCAACCAGCTGCCAGGGAGACAGAGCTACTCCAATGTTTCCAGATGCTGAATTCTCACATCAGTTTGGATGGGTGGCTGGGGTTCATAAACTAAATGTAAGTTGAAGTTTGTTGATATTAGCAAAGTTACTCTATAACATATTCTGCCTAGTGTCAAAAGAGGATATGTAAGATTTACAAGGCTTTAAATGAATTTTGTTGTGATTTTATTTTTGTTTTTAGTCATATCAAATTCATAACTTACATTATAGGATATTCTTTTGATTTGCAGAATAACATGTTTAGGGAGAACCTGGAGATGTTATTCTTTGTGGAGGAAGAGATACTATGGATTCTAATGAGTGTAAATTAATTGAAATAGGTAAAATATAACTTGATTGAAAACTTTTTAACTTGATTGAACTACTTCTGGATTGATCTAACCTACAGATAATTAATCCTACCTTATTCTGTTTATTCAATAATGTAAAACTTTAGGATCCTCTACCTGGAGACCAGGATTCTGTAAGCTGCCAAGTTCTAGAACCCATGCCTCTATGATCTCTACTATGGATGGAACTGTGAGTTTAAATTTCATATATTTATGTTTTTGATTACTATAAAGAATACAATTAGTTAAATTGAAACTATTACCCTTAAATAACTTGTGCATTGTTCTGTAATGAATATACAATGTTATTTTATTTAACCAATAAACGAAAAAAGAAGGAAAGCTATAGATCAGTCCTACCCCAAACGTAGGAGTCCCAAACTTTGGAGTGGACAAACGCAGGAGTCCCAAACGTCGGAGTGGACAAACGTAGGAGTAGGACAATATGACAATTTTGAAATTTTTTTATACCCCTGTCTACAAAATAATGACTATGGCCGCAGCGCTCTGCCCCTAGCCTGCCTAGCCGCAGCGCTCGGCCCCCTGGCCTATAACCTAACCCAACCTAACTAAAAAAAAAATGGGACCGAGGGGAGAGGGCGTTGTATAAAAAACTTGAAAAAAAATTTGGGACTCCAATATTTGTCCCACTCCGACGTTTGGGACTCCTGCGTTTGTCCACTCCGATGTTTTTTCACTCCTACGTTTGGCATGGAACCTATAGATCCAATATAAAAATTATTCAAGTTTTATCAAGTTTTATTTAAAACAATGTTTTTAACTTTCAGGTTATTTTAACTGGAGGATATTCAGAACAAATGGGATGGTTGAGTGATGTCTGGAAGTTGAAAGAAATCAGACCTGAAGAATGTGATAGCTGGGTAAGAAAGATGTTTGAATAATCAAATATTAACTATGACCAGATTGTTTAAACAAATTCAATAAACATTGATTTTCCATTTAGAACCCTGACTGTTGTACCTGGGAAAATATTGGTACCAATCCTGGATTACCTGTTTATGCTCATTGCTCACTACAGTATGATGAAGATCATATTGTACTGATCGGTAATTTTTGACATTATGACCCTAGATTTTAAATTTGGTGGGCAACATCAATCTTTAGCAGTCATAACTTGGAGAAACCTAAAATATACCTTAAATCTTGTCATATTTTCAGGAGGTAATACCTGGAGCCAGCAGTATGGACAGTATGACATTCCTGATGTCCAGATATACAACATGAACACTGGAGAATGGAAGAAAGGAAGGGTGAGCATATTTATTAGGAACAATGTCAAATAAGGATTCAGAAATTTTAATCAACTTATTTTGATTATTTTTTATTAACATTTATGCTTAATCTATAATATAGGATATGCCAATGGCCAGACAAAGATCAGGATGTATCAAAGCTGAGATCAATGGAAGGTTCATGTTTGTTAGCTATTCTATTGTTTGTTGTGAAGGATTAATGCATAAGAAGATAAAGGCTTATTGAATTGTACCTTTTTATATTGCTAGCAAACTGGATATAATATGATACTAGATATAATTTTTTCATTTGGATGAGAACCAGTTCTAATCCATCAGATATTAATCGGTTTCGAATGAATATGAGAAATAATTTTTAATAACTATCTGTAGGTCAGGGATCCTTGTTGCTGGAGGATTCTGTCATGGCAACCCAGATTTTGATGAATGTGATCTGTTGAGATTAGATTCTACAATGTTCTATGATTGGCAAAATGGTAAGATACCCTAACATGAGCAAGAGCATTATAATTTACTATTATGATTGATCATAAAATTATAAATTGAGCTTTTAATTGAAATTTTTTTCCTAATATGCTTGTTTGCAGATATTCAAAGAATTTTCTTTTAAGATTCTTGGGAAGATTTAGCTGCTCCATTGCATGAAAATAGAGATGGTCTTAATATTGCCAACATTGGGGGCAGGTATAGATTAAATTGAATTTGATTTTGAATATTCAATATAAGCTTTAATAAGAACAAGAATACATGGAAATAATTTGCATTTATTTTTTAAGAATCTTGGCTTATGGTGGAGAGTATAGAGGTGGCCCTGTAACTGTTATTGAAGAATGGGATGGTTCTAAGTAAGAATTTTAAATATAATATTTTAGTTCAACCATCTAAAACTAAAAAAATCTAATACTATGTTAAAAGCATAGGAATTACAAAAAGTACACAAGCAATATTCTATTACTATATTATTATCTTTATTTTTTACAGGTGGGTGAATACAGACTTTTCTCTGGCAGGAGGCACCAACAACTTTGCTTCAACAGTTATACCTGAAGATTCTTACAAATGCTGATACAGTATAACCATTATTAACAAAAAAAATTATTAGTAAACTTCAGTATTTATTGGTTTAATGTAATAAAGGCTTAACAATAAAATCACAAAATTGTATATTATAGTAGTAGAAAGAGTATTAGCAGTTATAAAATCCAGAAGGAATAACAGTAGAGGCAAAATCCTTAGTGTCTCCAATATCAAAGTGAGCTGGAGCCCATCTGAAATGTATTTCTAGTTCTAGTGATTTCTTACAAACAAAAATTTTGACATAGGTTATTCATCTCAATATGATACAAAATAGATTCAGAATAGTTTGTGAATTAGTAAAAAGTACCCTTTTGGCCACTGGTAATCACTCCCCTCCTTATTTGGAAATAAGTTAAATATTTGAAAAATAGTTTAGGTTAGGTTATGTTTGGTTTAGAGTCTGCAAGGTTAGGCTTAGGGGGAAAACTACCAACCTTACATTATTTTTAATTTCTAAAAAAATGGTCAGGTCATCTGTGCTATCTTGCCACTTATGAGCTATTACCAAATTGAACAAATTTTTCTAAACAGTCTTTGATTTACTCTTTAAATTTATTAGTAATGACCTTACCCTCCATTTGTCCATTCTTCAACACCTTTGACAGGAAAACCTCTATACTCTCCACCAAAAGCCAGAATCCTGTCACCAATATTTGCAATCTTGAGACCATCTCTGGGTTCCAACAATGGAGCAGCAAGATCCTCCCAAGAGTCTTTTTAAAAAGTTTATGATTAAAACAAGAATAATATTATTCAAATGACTTAACTTTTGACAAATAAGTTTTATATTAGACTTTAGCTCTCATTTATATGATGTTATGTACTTTTTGGTAAGAAGAATCTCTATAAACTTAATAAGATGACAATCCCTATCACTATGCCATAACTAATTTAATTCCTTCCTTTTTGATTCCAATATTTTTTTTTGCATTATACTGACACAAATACAAAGTAAGAAATATAGTTTAGAGTCTCATTATTTACCATTTTCCCAGTCATAAAAGACAGTGGTTTCCAATCTGAGTAGATCACACTCATCAAAGTTTGGGTTGCCATGACAGAACCCACCAGCAACAAGGATGCCAGATCTATAAAAAAGTTATTGAATAAAAACATAATAATAAAAAAACATCCTGAACTTTGCACCAATCAAAAAATCCCTTTGACACAAAATTGTTTTTATGTACAAATTGATTAAAGTAGGTCATACCTGCCATTGACTTCAGTCTTTATGCAACCAGCTCTCTGTCTAGCCATTGGCATATCCTGAAATTAATATTTATTGTACAATGGTAAACACACTAATAAGGAAAATTACATTTTCAAAGTACAAATTACAACACATCAACTTACAGCTCCTCTTTTCCATTCTCCAGTTTTCATATTGAGTATCTGGATGTCAGGAACATCATACTGGCCATCTGAACCACTCCAGGTATTGCCTCCTGGTAAACAGAATAAAGTTATTGAAAAGGATTATAATCTTAAATCATGATAAAATGATTTTGATTTTAAAGAATGCCACCAGTGTTTTATTTAGTAGATTTTCTAAATAAATAATAAACATAATTCCCATGACATTTGGTCTTACCAATAATAGCAAGATGATCTTGATCATACTGAACAGAGCAATGAGCATATACAGCATTACCAGGGTTGGTACCAATCTTTTCCCAGGTGCAACAGTGGTTTGTCTAAACAGAACAGAAAGGGCATTATCAAAATTAAGTATTTAAGTAGGATAGCAACTAGATTCCTACAATATAAGAGATGAAAAATACTATATAAAAATTTATCATAAAAGACCATAAGGATAACTAAACCCTTGCAATTAGATAATTAATAGATAAGGATTATTAATTGTATAATTATGCTTAGTCAGACAATGAGAAACTTATTAAAGTACACAACAATTATAGATTATATTAGCTGTTATGCTTTAGAGTAACATCCTACCTGCAGGTTGTTACATTCATCAGTTCTCATTTCAGTAAGCTTGTAAACCTCAGGTAACCATCCAATCTGCTCTGAATATCCTCCAGAAATAACAACCTGCATTAAATATTTACAATAATCTATTAGTGCGAGTGTGATTTTTATTTATTTTACCTTTCAGAGACTCATTTAATATGTGTTCAATTGATGATTGATTGTCTCTGATTAAGTAACAGCTGTCAGATAAGTATCCTATGTCCTAACTGTGCGTGCATGGTACAAAGTTAAGGTTTGTTTATTGACATCTCCCTATCCAATATTTAGTTTTAATCTTTATATAAAAGTGACAGGATGTCTAGAAAGTTTCCCCGTTTTAAAATTATTCTGATACATTAATCCTTTAATACAAGGAAATCAAATATAAACACTTACAGTTCCATCCATAGTAGAAACCATTGAGTGATGTGTAACTGGAACAGGTAGGAAACAGGATCCCTCTTTCCAGCTAGATGTACCTGGACAAATTTGATGGGTTTTGAAACTTAAAAAAAATAAGAGATAGGGAAAGTAAATAAAATATCCGAAGCAAAAATTTAAGGGAGTTACCTAAATTAAAATAGGCAGGAATGATTTTTGTATGTGTGTTTGTACGAATAATTCAAAATTTAATTGGCTATAAAAAGAAAGAATTGTCTTACCAATTTCAATCATCTTGCACTCATTTGATTCAGTTGTATCCTTTCCACCACACAGAATAACATCTCCAGGTTCACCCTGTTGCAAAGTAATTTATTTAAAAATTATGAAGTAGGTATATCTGTTTGTGTTTCATGTCGTATGTGTGTATGTTCAAAAGATCTCACAAAATGCAGTACCTGCATCGAAATCGACACAGACTTGCCTGCGATTTCCTTAAAAGTGCCTAGTCCCCTTTATTATGAAAGATATTCAAAATAAAGTTGAAGGGTTGTTTTCCGTTTGTTTATTTATTACTTTAGGCCAAGTTAGGTTTGTTTATATTAAGTTATAGGGTTAGGGCACCACATACATTGACACCGTAGGGTTTGGACTCTACCCCTTTCTAATAATTTATTAAGGGAGGTTTTTAGTGCTTAATAGGCACTTTGTGGTAGAGCACTTATTTGCCTTTGAATAACTTCAAGCTTTATCTTATAACTTACATTGAGAGTATAAACACCAGCAGCCCAGCCATTTTGATGTGAGAATGGGGCGCTAGGGAAAGTGGGTACTGCCTGGGACCCTTGGCAAGAACTCTTCTCAGTTATCAGCTGGGTAAAAATGCTAAATAAATAAGATATCAGAAAGTAGATTTTTTCTTTTTTAATCACCAGCTCACAATAAAAATTTTGTATCATTTTTATAATTGATACTTTATCCATAAATTTCAAAAAAGTGTTTCAACATTTTATTCAACTTTTGGAGATAATGTTTTATTATAATTTTGAAAGATTTTTACTGAAGTAATTTTGCCACACATGTTGATAAATACTATCCTTTGTGGATAAGGCAAAATATTTTTGGACAATCAAAAACTTTTTACTTCTAACTTTGGAATAGACAAGAAATATATATTTTTATTTTTATTTTTCTAAAGCATGTAGTTCTCAGTAAAATGAAAAAGCCAGCTAATATGTAACTATCTTCAGAGAAAATACCCATAATTCCAATCAATAATGACTTACACGTCAAAACCTATGGCTTATAATAAAGTTTACGAACCCGTATAACATTTAATATACTTTTTAATCAACTTCAATAAGGCACCATTTAATGAATGTAATTTTGTCTTTTTTGCTTTAATTAAAAATAGCGGTTACTTCCCTAAAAGTCTCAAGGGTGATTTAAAGTTGGAAAACCTAGGAGATCCTATGCTCCAGACAAAAAAACTTACTACTTTATATAATAGGATTAACTTACCCAGCATTACTACCACCAAAGGTAACTGCCATGTTTCCATTGCCCCCCTTGGATAGGGCTATAACAATTGCTGGTAAAATTACCAATAGGGTCCTCATTTTGATTAATAGTCTATCTATTTTAAAATGTATTTTTTTATTTCTTAATTTAGTTTAGGTAAGCTAAAGGTTAGAAGAACCCCAAAGGGATAGCATCCTGTAGGGTTAGGGCCTTGCAGGGAATGTAATTTGGGAATTGAATGTGTCCTAGCAATTTCCATATCTCATGTCTGTCTGGTTCTTAAGATATCGCTTACCGATGTACCTATATCGTTCTCATTTACAGTGAACCTTCTTACGGGTCAATAGAAGGTTTTTGACTATTTACGAGAAGGTACCTCCAAAAAAATGAGGTAAAAAAGTGAAAATTAAATTAAATTAATGAAATTTAAATGGTGGACTAAGGTTTAAGAAAAATATTTTAAAAAAACATTAAATATTTAAGCAATTACATAAAGAAAGATAATTTATCTAGCACTAAACAAATACTAACTAGATATCTAATTTTTTATGTTATCATGCCCAATGTAAAACAAATACTATAATCTTTTAAATTGTTTTAATTTTTGTAAATTAAAAGGAAATACAAGGATGACATCATTCATAAAAGAAAGGAGGACTTAATAAGCCAATAATTAAGTAGTTGTGCTTGTGTTTTATAATTATAAGAGAAATTTTAGAAAACATTAGTTTTGACAATTGATACAATAGCCAACCAACAAATAAACACGCCTACAATCATGGTATATGAATTATGATTGTTAAAGAATAAGGTTGAACTATGCAGTATTTGTTGGTCTAGGAAGGATGGAGGTTAAAAAACTTTATGTAAGTTAAGTTTAAAAAATTATTGAACCACTATTTCAAGGGTGTATTTTGTTATGAAGAGTAGTGGGGGTAAATCTAAAAAGTTGAGTTACCCTCTATTATATAATTCCACCCCCCACCCTCAAGAAATACAAGCTTTAATTCATTTAAGGAGAGGGAGTTTATGGCAACCCGCGATTATGGATCAACAAGTAACGCATCCGCTCTTCGCCGGTGATGACTCTCGGGCCGACACCGCTTCATAATTAAAGACGTTAAAAATGGTTCCTACTGCTGCTATGTCATGTGCTCGACTAAAATAGTAAGGGTAGGGGGAATTCCTTGGCCCATAAACAGGCTCAACTCACTACCATGCAGAATTAGAAATTCTCAGGCAAAGGTCGTGCAATCAAAGGGTTGGTTGTCTCAGGGATGTTACTTAACCTAATAATATCCTTGGGTGCAGGGACAGGTGTAAAAGTATCGCATCTCATTACACGTGGATGATTCTCTAGATGATAACTTACCTGTAAAATACCTCTTATGGGCGAGGCTGACAGCCCGAGACCAAAACCAGTCCGAGTCCACCAGCCCAGGAAAACTAAGGGGAGCAGTAGTGTCCCCTTTTCTGTCCATTCACCCTAAATAATTTCAGTTAAGTCTTGATAATCTTTTTAGGTTTACCATTAACGTCACCCTTATATCCCCGCTAGGGCCGCAGCCCTTAGAGGGATTTTTATGGGGTGAGTTACAGTTTCCCCTTCTCTTTTATTCCTAAAATGGTTATGGTTAGTAAAGCAGTGTGCAGTCTTCCTAAAACTAGTTTCTGAAATGTTATTAAGGGAAAGATTTGGTGAAAGTATATAATGTAAGATGGAACCGTGCGCGCGCTTGGTTTACAAGAGAAAGTTTTCAGTTGAAGATAGAATATCAGGCTAAAGGTTTAAAATGTCTTTTAATGAGAATATGGAACTTTGGACTGAGTTGAGTGGCCGTTTACAAATCTTACGAGCGGCCCTGATAGATAAGGCCCGAACTGACAATAACGATGTTAAGAGAGAAGTCGCAAAGAGTTTGTACAATAATGGGTATATTTCTACCAAGCTTGATTACAGCCGTCCAACCCCTGAGCAACCTGTAGATGCCCAGGCTGCTGAACTGGCAGCACTCCAGCATGAAGTTAACGTGCACGAAGCTACAAGTAATGCTATTTAAGACTTTCAGTCTTAAGTACCTAGTTAAAAACTGATTAATTTTTCAAGATTCAGGATGATAACTTAATCGAAGGAGAAACCCGCCTTTACGAGGTTATGGTAATATGGCATGCTCAAATGATAGGTTTATAATTTTAGGAAAGCATTTTCTGGTTCGTAGGCCTTAAATTCTATGAACAGTAATCCCTAAATATATTATCACTAGCGGCTACGCCCCACAGTTATGGAATCTCGACCACAAAGATTTTTTATCCAATCTTGACAAGTGAGGTATTTTTGGAAAGAGGAATATACATAGAAAACGTCTATGTAAATTAGAAAATCCGCAGAAATCATATTTGAAAGTTATTTGCAAAAATCTGCAATGTTAATTTGCAAATTTTTTTTCATGCCTTAAATGACAGATTAAGAAAAATTGTTTTATAAAATATGTTTATCTATAAGTTTAGAACATAATTAAGGCAAAAAAAATTTCTTCAGTGTTACTTTTTTCACCTTATAAATGAAAAAAACAGTTTCTCACATTTTATGATAAAAAAAAGAAATAGGAACAAAAAATATGTTTTTTCTTGATGTAAACACAATAATTGGCATAAAATCTATCATCCTGAAGGTAAAATCAGATATAGAATCCTTTTTAGAGTCAATATAGTGCAAAAAGTAACCAAGACATTTTTGCAAAGTATGAATATCTAAAGAAAATAGTTCTTTTTGCTTTTGATATACATATCAGATAAATGTATATAAAATTAGTGATCAAAAACTATAAAACATGTTATAAGTTTTTTCAACACTGTCATTGCTTAAATTGCACTTTTAGGTTTAAGAATTACCGAAGTAGTGCATAAAAACTCTTATTATGAAGTAATTAAACAAAATAAATGCAAAAAAAACAACTACAAAATGGTCTACTGCATTATAAAAAACGCCTAATTGTTGTTTGAATTTATTTGGTTTAATAACTTAATAAAAGGAGTTTTTATGTGCAACTTTAGTAATGAGTAAACCTTAAAGTGCATTTTAAACAATGCAATGATAGGATTGAAAAAAGTTATACTTGTTTTTATAGTTTTTGATCACTAATTTTATATACATTTATCTGATATGTATATCAAAATCAAAAAGAACTATTTTCTTTAGATTTTCATACTTTGCAAAAATGTCTTGGTTACTTTTTGAACTATATTTGCTCTAAAAAGGAGTCTATATCTGATTTTTACATTTAGGATGATAGATTTTATGACAGTTATTGTGTTTACATCAAGAAAAAACATATTTTTTGTTCCTATACCTTTTTTTATCATAAATTGTGAAAAACTGCTTTTTTCATTTATAAGGTGAAAAAAGTAACACTTAAGAATTTGTTTTTGCCTTAAGTATGTTCTAAACTTATAGATAAACACATTTCATAAAAAGATTTTTTCTAAATAAGTCATTTAAGGCATGAAATTGATTTTGCAAATTAACATTGCAGATTTTTGCAAATAACTTGCAAATATGATTTCTGCGGATTTTCTAATTTACATAGGCGTTTTCTATGTATATTCCTCTTTCCAAAAATACCTCACTTGTCAAGATTGGATAAAAAAATCTTTGTGGTCGAGATTCCATAACTGTGGCCCCTAGAAGCATCTAGGGGCCTTTAAGATGGAGAGGGGAAGTCCAACCACACCCCTCATTTTCAATTTGAGTTTCGAAAAGAAAAAAATTAGGGGGAGGGTGGAGATACACACATGCAACATACTACTTTATATTACACTAGCGGCTTCGCCCCTAGCCTCTAGGGGCTTTGCCCCAAGAGGTGATCAAAAAAAATTAAGGTGAAATTCGTAAAGGACCAAGGAAATCTTCTGCAAAAAAAAATAAAGGACCTAGGAAATCTTCTGCAAAAAAAAATAAAGGACCTAGGAAATCTTCTGCAAAAAAAAAAAAAAAAAATAGGGGGGGATTTTTTGTTTTTTTGGGGGGGTTGGGGGTGTCCCACCCCCCAAGAAAATAGCCTAAAACCACCACAGGACCAGTAGGTATATACCCTGAAGAGTAGAATCCAATCGGTTCAGTGGTTACCGAGATCTTAAGCTTCAGACGGACGGACAGACATCATCCTACTTAGTATTATATATATATTAACTTTTCTATGTTGACAAATTTGCATATGACATCCTGTATCACTTACGTCATTTAAGTAGAAATTTGAACGTAAAACAATTTTGTACAATAAATATTTTTTTTTATAAAACTTAAGCAAAGCCACTCTTTATTTGAAGAATGGTGGTATATTAATATAATTTAGACTTTGACATTGCATTTGTTTTTTTGTGGTATTATTGTGTGTGTACCTAAATAATTTCCTTTTTAGAGCGGGATTCTCCTTCGATTTGGTTGATCATCTAAAGAACCCAGGGCATCATTCGCTTTTAATAGGATGCGATACAACATACATCAGACAACCAACCCTTTGATTGGAAGTCCCCGACTCCTGACTGTGCATAGTAATGAGTTGCACCTGTTTATGGACCAAGTCATTCCCTTTACTCTCAGTAGTGTCACATAAAAGACATTGCAGTAGGTACCTTTTTAAAATCTCTAATATGACGCGGTGTGGTCCAGACTCGAACTCGACACCTCACCGACAGCATGAAGGCACACTAATGACGCATTATTGCTGTTGTTATAAATACTTTGAATACATTTTAGTGTCTTTAGCTTTTATTATGAAAAGTAAATATTTGTACTTGTTATTTAAACTTACAAAACTATATCATTTCATATATTTTGTTATCTTTTTAACTATTCATAAATCATTTCAATTTTCATGTAAACGTGACTTCATTCTCAGATATTTCAATAATCAAGGGTATTTATATTTATGATATTTTATGAGGGGACCCTTAACACAAAGACACACTACCAAAAGTATTTTCTTTAGGTGAGATGTAAACCTCTAGGGGCGAAGCATTTCCATAAGATTGACCAACATACATAAAACATACAGAACCTGAGCCACTAAAAACAATTTTATTTGGAAAAAATTTATTGATATAAATGTTGCGAAGTGACAAACAGCTGTTTCTTTTTAAAAAATCAGCCAGCTAGAATAAAAACAGGACAAAATAAACCACAGGAATTGGAATAAGAATACTGAAATAAAAACAGTTTTAGCATCAGAATTAGGATTATAGCACTCAGAAATGAGTCCAAAATTGAGCATGATTGTTTAAACAAAAATTTTTTATTTGTGTAAATAAAAAATTGTTTTAAAATTTAGACTGGCTGAAATGAACGGGCCATTTTTTCTTCTTCAGATGCAATTTCCCTGCATTTTTTCTATTTTACTGTATTTTATTTTTCAGTAAGCTTATGCCAACCCCTGATTAAAAACTTACAAGATTAACTACTAAATACTGCATCTTTCAATTAATTTCTGTACAATTTAGGTTTTGCATAATTAAGGTTTTTTGACACTGCCGTCCCTAATAGCGGTTAAGACATTTTAACATAACCAATAAAGACATTTTTTTATTTTAACTAATTATAACCATTTAATAAAAATATACATTCAAACTCATTCATAAATTTACTTTTGAAAAGCATTAATAACGGATTTTAAAATAAATTGTTGTAGTCAAATGCTTTGCTAAAATCTATAATTAATAAATCGATAAGTTTTCAAAAGGAGTGACTTATAACAATTTTATAAGAAGGATAAACCCAGGGACAAGTGTTCTGACAAACAATTCCAAGTGAACCTACTTTTTCCCCTCCCCACTTCATACACACTTCCCTTTAGTTACAGCACAAAGCGCAAACATTATGCAACTTAAATATCCGAATTTTGATAATTAAAAAAGGAATTTAATTGCATGGTCATTTGTCTGTTTTGGTGTTATGTTAAAATTTCTTGGCTGTATTGAGGGGCGACGAGTCAAATTTGTATAGATAATTTTTAATATAAGGATTGATTCCTTTTCAAAAAAAAGAAAACATTATAAATTATAAAATTAGACTAAAATGCAAATTAAGTTTTCAAAGTAAAGAAAAATAAGCAAGTTATAAACAACGTTATACTAAACAGTTTGAGAATTCAGAAAAAGCAATTGTAAGCTTAGTTTCTCGCTCATTTTTTTTCTTTTATTTTCCAGAGTTTCATTTATAACGTAATATTATGCAAATCAATAAATAATATCATAATTTACATAAAAGAGATATTTCTGAGAAAGGTAATGATTAAAATCAACTATATAGGTATTCATTGTTATATAAAGTGAAAAGTACAAGAACAAACACCAACGAAAATACTGCTCCTATCAATGTTTAACTAATATTTTGTTTTAGGAATCTGTTTGTCTTGTTCATTTTAGTAAATAAACCATTCTTTTACACAATACCTTTCTTGGAACTATCCTTTTACTAAGTAAAATAATCGTTGTTTTAATTATCATTTTGGTAAGAATTCTTTTCTCATTTTTAATCTTTGGAAGAAAAATTCGATATGGCTTTTCCTTACATTTTTGATAAAAGGTAAAAAAATGCAACTAAATTTTATTTTAAAAATACAATAATAGCAAAAATGTTTCTTAGAGCTACTCAATAAATAGATAGATAATAGGTGTCTAAATCTTAAGGATTAATACAATGCTAAAATACTGTATGAAACTTAAAAATGCTAAACCTTAAAATTATTTTTATTTATATCATAAATAAGTGTATTTAACTAAATTCAAGAATATTTCTACTTTTTTTTTTTAAAGTTAATTGAATCAACTTGACTTAAAATAATTAAAAATTTTTGACAAGACTGTAAATTTGTGTAAATTCATATTTTAAATACATTTTATGTATGTTTTATCATTTTTAAAAATCACAAATTTTTATTTACAATTTTAACTGTTAACTGTCAGAGTGAATAAGAAACATGGTAAAATACTTTTATATGGTAAAAAATTTTCTGAGGACATTGAAATGGCACTTTTTTATATTCATTATATGCTTCTTTTGCATGTATGTTAAGAGTAGAAAATTCATTTTAACACTTATTAGAAAATATTATAAAATTTAAGTCTTTAATTGCAAATTGTAATATTATAATTACTTTGTTATAAGTAAAAAATTAAGTGCAATTTTAACTGAAAATGAATTTTTTATAATAATATTGCATCTTTATTAAGAGTACACCTCTCACAAGAAAAAACTTAATTTTAACCAAAAAAATCAACAAAATTAATATAGAGTTAAATCCAATTTTGGTTCATAAGAGGTGTGCAAAATGTTGACTAAAATTAGGAAGTTTATTTCACTTTAATATGCATATTTTATTTAATACCGATTTGATAAAAATTTGTACAAAGACTAAAATATGAATGAATATACCAAACAGTTTATATATAAATTGTTCACTAGTATGAGTGTATGCATAGAAGGTTGATTTGTCAACAAAATTTACTTTCAATTTTGGTTTTAATTAAGGCTTTCATGGATTTTAAAATCTTTGGTTTATAAAATAACCAACCTTCACAAAATTTATGTTATATACAATACATTTTGTAATTTAAAGTCCTTTGAGGACATAATCATAGCATAATAACAGGTTTTGGTCTAGTTTTTTTCTTTCTTCAGGCAATACTAGGAGGAGATTTGGGTTGGTGCAGTTACGCTTGGTTAGCTAGGCTAGGCCAATATTTTTAGGCATTCCAGTAATTTAATATCAGTACACGAATACATTTTTTAAAATCCAGGTAAAAAATATCAGGAGCCACTCAAAATTGTTACAATATCTTATTTTAAAATGATTCAAATTGTAATTGGATTTCTATTATAGAATAGGTATCAATTGTTTATTCCAAAAAGGTAAAAGCTTTGAATTACCTACTACAAATCATTTATATAAAAAGTTTTTAAATTACTAAACTTTTTGAAATCCAAAAACAAGTGAACTGAAAGTACAATAGACACAAATTGAAGGTAGTTAATTTTGCAATATATAGGCATTAGGCAAAGGCATTCTTTTCAAATATTTCAGATGTGTTCTAGAGGAATTTAATACTTCAGTGTTACAATTTAATAAATGCCTGATGTTTATTTTTTATTACTTGTGATTTTAAAGCTTAAAATTGCTCTAGAAACCATCTTTAGCTACTCCAGGTAGAAGGTTGGCTCCAGGTAACAAGATCTGTCATCTTTTGACTGGTTTAAACCGGTTTTCAAAATTATATTTACTTGTATAAACCAGCGATGATTGGTTTCAAAACCTGTTTAAATAATATTTCTGGTTTTATACCACCTATAACTAGTTTATACTGATTCAAAACCAGTTTTATCTACATTATACTGGTTTTAAAACATGCCAAAACAAGTTTCAAACCTGAGTGGCAAGCGATAAAAGTTTAATTGTGATAAATAAACAATACTTTAATTTTCATATAATTTTTGGTAATCCAAATGTAATGTAACTAACTTTGGGATGCGTTGGTTAGGTAGGTAAATATTTTCTTTATTTGGTATTCAACAGGAGATGTGTACATTATTTACTCTGTGTTGCACTGGCAGTACACATATTTTTACTTATTCTGTAATTGAGATTCCATATTTAGTGTTGGTATAAATCAAGGTGATGACACAGGTTTGGGCTCCTCACTTCCACTGAAAATTATTGCTACTTAAAGCAAACAAATAATAATTATTTAAAGTTTTTTTGTGTCAAACCCTTAACGATATTTTTTGTGCAGCAAATATTTAAAAAAAAAACAATTTAAAACTAAGAAAGATCCGTCTATTTATACATCTTCTTAACAAATTTTATAAAATAGTAAGAGTTTTTTGATTGAAGCTTCAGATCTCGATAACTACTACCTAACTGAACTGATAGGTTTCTTATTTTAGGTAAGCGTTACATAGGTCTAAGGTTTTAAGTATATATCTATCCCATTCCCCAATCTAGCTCCTTTAAGTAAAGAGCCACTAGATGCTTGAGGCGAAGCTGCTAGTAAGAAAAAAATCAATTATGTGACATGTCATTTAGTTCAAGGGTTTACAAGGGTTTTAAAAGTGTATTATTTACAACCAGAAATTTGGCGTAAATTTTTACCTCTCAAATTTTTTGTTTTCTTCTTGTAAAGCTGCATAAGTTTGTGTCTTGAGAATACTGGAAGAAGCTCCTCTGGCCGCTAAGCTGCTTAATAGAGCCGCTGCATCACTACCTAATAAAAAAATAACTTTCTTCATTTTTATCAAAGCAAGTTTTATGCTCTTTTACATCTCTACCTAGTAATATCATGTAAAGATCTGATAAAATAACAAATAACATGTTTTGCCCTTCAATATCTGGTAACTAGAGAACACATAGAATTCTTCATTTTGAGAAATATTTGTATGGAATTAATTTCAGCTATTTTTGCTTTAATCCAAGTCTAGAATTTGTTTAAGGCTATTATCACTGCGAATTTTAAAAGAAAAAAAGTTGACCCTCAAAATTTCACCTTAAAGTGATACTTTTCTAATAGTTTATAGTCCACTAACTCATAGGCAGTAAGAATTCAAATCCATTAAGTCCCTTCTAACGAGATATTGGCAACTTTTTGCACACATTTTTGCAAACGGCAATTATTTCCTTTATTTGAAGTTTTTGATAATAACATTTTCATAAAAGTTTTCAGTAATAATCATTTAAGATCCATTGTTGAGAAAAAATAACTGAAAAAATGTGTTTCCATGCAAAATAAGCTTAAAATCTAATGATTTTAAATATTTGCGATTTAATGGTAAAAAAGAATATTTTTTTCTTTTTGATAGCCTGAATATGTTTAATTTTGTTTTTTATATAATCTATTCTTTGAATAGACATGCATATTCTTGCAGATTTTAAAAAAAATTTAAAAAATCAAAAATCGAAATTAATCAAAATTTATCTAGAGCCTTTGAAAAATACTTTTGATATTTTTAACCTATATAATCAATAAAATCAATGAAAAATAAAAAAGTTTTATAAAACAAACTTTTGGAAAAGGTTTAAGATAACTTCATAAAATTAGCATTTAAGTAGGATATTTTTCTTGTCTATTTTAAAAATGCAAATTAAACATAGTTAACGAATATTTAATTAGCAAGAATAGTAATCAATTTATACATCAGGAACGGACATAGATAAAATGACTGCAGAGCTGAATAAGTACCTGGACACAATAGTCAAATATCTTGAAGAGAGAGAACTGTCACTTTCACCAGAAAAATCCACGGTGACTTTGTTTACATCAGACAGACGCCAAGGTAATATACATCCTCAAATAAAAATCAACAACACTCTAGTCCCACTTGAGAAGAACCCAAAACTTTTGGGTGTACACTTTGACAGCCATCTTACCTTCTCACATCACATCACTAAACTTACAGACAGTGTGAAACCCAGGATAAATATGATGAAGTTCCTGGCAGGCTCTGACTGGGGACAAGATAAAGAAACCTTGGTTATTACATATAAAGCCGTGGGCCGAAGCTTATTAGAATATGGCAATCCCATCTGGAGCCCTATAATTAAACCAAATAACTGGAAAAAATTGCAAACAGCACAAAACCAAGCCTTACGGATTGCTACAGGATGCTTAGGCATGTCAGGAATAGACCATTTACATCAAGAGACAAAAGTTCTACCTATTAAAGACCATGCCCTACTCCTGACAGAACAATATGTTCTAGCCATGCATCTTCCTGGACACCCTGGACAAAAACACCTGGACAGGCCCCCTCCAGAACGAAATATGAAACCTACAGCTATTGACCTTAAACCAAATATTAGACCATGCCTACCAATCATCGATACACCTACCAAAAAGAAAGGTCTAAAAAGACTTCATACCAAAGCAGTCAAAAATGTTATTAACAAATATCAGCCAAACAGAGTTCTCGGTTCAAAACCCCCAGAAATCCACAAAGATGAACTTAAACTGAAAAGAAAGGCTAGAACAAAACTATCTCAACTCAGAAGTGGATTTTCCAGAATTTTAAATGAATACCTGAACAGAATAAGCCAAGGAGAAATACCAAATACCTGTCCTGATTGTAATACTGGCCCCCACAATGTTCAACACCTTTTTAATTGTCCTGCAAAACCTACAACCCTTACCCCCATTGACCTCTGGAAAAAACCCGCAAAAGTCGCAAACTTCTTAAAATTGGATGGAACTTGACAACGCACTTTATCAGGAGAAAAAACAGAGGAGCTGTGGCTACACAAACACACACACAAGAATAGTAATAGAATATTTCAATAACTACTTAAACCTTTTTGTGGCTATGTTATTTATTTAAACAGAAAATCTATTTTGTCAGAATTATAAAAATAATGAAATATTTTCAAACAAGCTTGCAAAATAAACGTAATTTTATCAAACTTCCTCACAGTTTTTAGAAGATATTGTTGTAAAATATTAATTATTAAAATAAAATCTTTAATTTACAATGTTTAAAACACCTAAAAGTAAATTCTAAGCAAAATTAGATTTATTCTCTAGATTTAGAGTAGCTGCGCTACTTAAAAAAACATCTAGTATTGAAACCTACAGCTGATCAAAAATCAATAGTCATAAATTGGTGGTTTACAGATATCTA
Source organism: Acartia tonsa (assembly GCF_053477335.1). Taxonomy (NCBI): domain Eukaryota; kingdom Metazoa; phylum Arthropoda; class Copepoda; order Calanoida; family Acartiidae; genus Acartia; species Acartia tonsa. The sequence goes on along the minus strand of NC_137266.1, from coordinate 27,771,299 downwards.
AACATATATATACACCTTACAGATTTATTTTTAAGGTGGAATGTAAAGTATATTATACGAGATGTCATTTAGTCAAATTTTAAACAAAATAATTTTCATTAATTCATTAACAAAAAATAATGTTATAAATTTAAACTCACAAAGAGACTATTGTGTATTTTATTATTATGTTCTTTCTGCAATCTGATTCAAAATAAACTTTTTCTCTCATTCAAGTCAGGGATGAGTTTAGTACCAAAAAAAATAAAACAAGTTGAAATACTTTTAATTTAATTTGATATTATTGTATAATATTTTCTTTTATATATAATTTAAGAAATATATTTATAAAATATTTACCTGTCATAAAGACGACATATAAAAACAACATCCTTATAAGGAAATTAAAATCTATTTTCAAAATTTTCAAATTCATTTTATGCTTAAGAAGGGACGAGAAGGAATTGAAATTCAACATTAACTTGTTATTTTGCTTGTATATTTATCATATTTGTTTACAGTATATTGGTAAAGTTTGGTAATACTTTATTTCGAGTCTATCATGCAGTGTTATACTGCTAGGGGCGCATCCTCTAGTTAAACAAAAGATTTACGGAAAGGAGGGCCCTACCATTTCTAAAAAAAACTGCTATTTGCCTAGGTACTTGAACATAAAGGGGTAGTAGGTTGTGCCAATTTTCCGTAAAGGTGTGAGTTTTAAGGCTTATAAACAGTAGTAGAACGATAAAATTTATGTTAACTTTGATAAAAAAAAATTTGTCTATAGTTCTTTTCAATAAGGAATACACATATTTAGTGAATACTATCGTTCTACTACTGTTTTTAAGTCTTAAAACTTACACCTTTATGGAATTTTAGCACAACTTACCTCCCCCTTAGTGATATTTAAGAAATAATAGTTTACCTGAACTTCCCCTACCGGCCAAAGAGTTTAACAAGGACGCTGTATCTGAAGAGGTGCCCCTGGCAGCTAGGGTGCTCAATAAAGTTGCAGCGTCAACTCCACTTCCTCCAGAGCCAGATCCTCGTCCTGAAAATTAAATTATGGTTTTAGAATGTGAACCAAATATTCTGTTTGTCATTTATCATTTTTAGGTTTACTGATATATCATATACTAGCGGCTACATCCATTAGAGGCCTCTAGGGGTACTTGAGGGATTAGGGGGGAATAAGGTGAGTAAATTGACCATACACCTTTAATTTTATCTTTTGAACAATAATTTTATTTTTAGAGGCGTATCTTTCTTGGAGATAACCTCCCACCTAATAGACCTTCCTATCCCAGGGCCTGTAAGAAATTTGTTACAGAAAGGAGAACCATATCAATCCAGGAGTTAGATAGATCTAAAGCTAAAGGCATACAGACATACATTCTTTTACTTTTATTTAAGGATACTTAAGTTAAATATCAAATAATTTATTTCTTAACATTAAAACTATAAAATATAATGAATCTAACCTGCAAGACTTGATAAAAGGGAAGCAGTGTCATTACTTGGAGCCGCCGAGCTGCTGCCACGGGCCGCCAAACTGCTCAACAATAGCGCCTGGGCAGCTGCTAACTGTTGCGAGCTGCCAGCAGCCCCTCCACTGCCGCCACCTAACAGGGAAGAGCTGCTGCTACTGGCGGCTTTAGCGGCCAAGGTTTGCTGGATGAGCATCTGGTTTTGAATGAGGGCCTGGTAGTTCTCCAACATTTGTTGCATGCCAGATTTTTCTAAAATAAGATAAAGAAGAGTAAACCCAAGAAAATGATTGAAAGTTAAATTTCGATTGTTACTCCCTGTTTAGACAGTCACGATTAAAAGCTTGCATTCAAACACACTTTTTTTATCACTATTTCAGAAGTCCATGAAGAATTCTAAAGTGGACTAAAGATGCCCAAAATTTCGAGAATAATAAAAAGGCTACGCTTCTGTTAAAAATCAATACCTTGAACTGAGTGAAAATATTTATGAGAATCTTGTATGGACTGAAGAAGGGCTAGAGAAGGGTGGGCGCCCCCCGGGGGTCCCCCACCCGCCCCCCGGTGGTGGCCAGGTAACATAAACAGGTTCTGATGGTGGCTGGAGTAAGGATTGTATCCGCCGTTAAAGGGTGAGGTCCGCAGTCGCTTAGCTTTGTTCAGGCGCAAGTCATCGTTGTAGCTCTTTGAGCGGGCATCTAGGTAAAATAAAATAAGACTCATTACCTAATTTAATTGATAAAAAATTAGAGAGAAAATATTTTAAAGGCCCTAAACTACCTAGGTATAGCATATTCATGAAGCATACCTAGATAGTCTCAAAGTATTTTTTTTAACGAATTTTATCTTATCATATATAAGCTCTTAGTTTGAAAGATATCGATTCTTGGTACTTAAAAGTTTTTTTTACCTTCATGAGATCCATTTTTAGTTGATTTGGATTTCATGGCTTCTGCCTCCATTTGCTTCAGAGATCCTAAAAAATAAACGCTTTAGGTATTTAAAAAAACAATTTTCAAAAGCTAGATATCAATCAATGGTCATGCAGTATTTCTTAATAATAGCTAAATTGTTATCTATGTAATATTATGTTGTGAGAAGTATAAAAAAAGGCCCAAATTTATAGCATAAGGGGCTCTGTGTTCGAGGGGGAAGTGACAGGAAAAAAGCCTAAAACCATCCCGAGACTTAATTTTAGGAGAAAAAAAGAGGATAAAAATCCTTAAAATAGAGAATTCCATCGGTTTAATGGATTAACAGACAAACAAAAATCTTACTTTTTTGTATAAAAGAAATTTGTTGGGTGTTCCACTAAGACTTTGTGAATCATTTACCTAATGAGAGTTTGCCAAGCAGGAAGTCCTTGTATTTAGCAATGCCGATGCCGTGGTTAAAGAACATGTGATTACTGAGCTTCTGGTATTCAAACAGGACACACTTGTGGCACACTTTACATCTGAAATGTGAGTTCTGTTTAAAATCTGGAGTATCAAGTGATCCCGTCAAAGAAAGGATGTTTTGGGCTTCGAGTCAAGATATTGATAGCTCATTTGTAACATAACAAACAAACAACTCTTTGATTGCCCAACCTTCGTCTAAAGGTCTCCACTTGACAACTTTGAACCAAGACATTACATATAACCATTTAACATAACAGCAACCCAGCTGTAACCAACAAACGAATTATTTCGAACAAATATTTCGTATTTCAAATTATTATCGGGAGTTGTCTTATTAAAAACTAAGTTTGTCCCAAACAAACAACAGAAAATAAAAAAAATTCTATCAAATAAATTCCGTTGTTGTTTATACCTATACATAAAACAAAATAATTTTATTATGACACAATCTAAGATAAAAAAAACCTCTGCAACGCAGAACTTACTTATGAAATATTTCTGTGATGAACTTAATTTCCCCAAAGTTAGTCTTGTACTCGAGCATAGAGAGGTAGTGCTTTCCCTTCACATGGTTCTTCATGTTGTAGGGCTCCAGGTTCATGTTACATACCTAACAAATATTTTAATCAAATAGATATCGAGGCATTTCTGTTATTTAATAGAAACTGCAAATAGGTATTAATATTTCTCAATAATTACCTACCTAAGTACTTAACATTATCAACATTCTTTAATAGTTTGTGTCATTAGTAACGAAGTCTTGACATAAGACAGCCACGAATGCTTGAAAGTGGAGTTTGAGCAGGACTTATTGAACATATAAAAAAGTCGTTCTATTTTTTTTAGACCTTTTAGTTTAATAACCTAAAAAACTGACTTATGCCCAAAAACAAGATAACTACACCATTTATTTTAAAGTAACATAGTGTAGACTTGTGCTAAGTGTTTGATGACTTATAAAGTTATAATTATAGGGAATGATTTTTAAGATTACTTTTTAATTCAACAATGTTACTTAGTTGCTAAGGGATCTAAAACTAATTTAACAATAAAGTATTAGTTAGAAATAACACTGAAAACTACATTGCAAAATATAACATTCTTATACATTTTGGCTTTAAAGAGAAGCATATTACCTTACAAACTGTCATGCACATCTGACTGGGATCATCTGAATAAATCTTATCCTCGATAGTGGAAATATCTTCAACTTTATCAAACTTTCCCTAGAAATAAAAAAAAATTTCAATAGGACGCTGTTACAAGCGGCATTAGCGTAAAAGATAGCATGCCTGCTTGCTGTCGGCGAGGTATCTGAATCGAGTTTGTTCCACATTGCATCATGCTAGAGTACCATTAAAAAAGGTGTCCACTGCTGCTATGTCTGTCACGTCCCTCGTGTGCCCTCCCTTGCCTAGCCGCTCGAAAGGGAGCATCAGTCTAGGTGGGTTAAGAGAGGGTCGTAGATACACCAAGCCTTGTCGAGGCACGGGGGCTTACGGTCCAGGGGACCCAACTAAAAGGTGTGTAGACACTACTTTGCAAATCTTACAAGTGTAGAATAGTCAAAATAAGATAGGGGTTAACATCTCTCAATTAGGTTAAAAAGAACTAGGACCAAACTTGTAGTTGGATCATCTTAATATTTAAGAGATTTAATTATAAGGAACGAGGTTGCGTGATTTTCAAGAAAATTACTGTCATACCACGGTCGCCATATTTGAGTACCACTGGTTGTCTACTTAGGAAAATTTTTCACATCTTTTATCCCCCAAAAATGGTACTCTTACAAATATTTACACAAAAAGAGATGTTAACATTTTATTTCACAATTTTTACTTTTACCCCCCCCAAACAACAGTAAGATTAGTCCGATTAAAATTAAAAATAACGATGAAAAGTACAACCAACAAATATGATTGACGGCAACCCTGTCTCGGTTAATTACACGTTTCACCGTAAGGAGTCGCTAGGGTCACCATTGTGTACACTTAGTTTAAGCGTCACCGCAAATTTTCAAGTTCAAGTTCAAACTTTATCAAACAATGGTGAAAATTAGTAAATTTTTTGTTAAACTTTTTAATCAGTAGCGACTATTTTTAAAAAGTGAGTCAGGGTGTTTTAGTTTTATTTTTATTAGGACAAAATCATTTCATTTCTTTTATTTTTCCTTAGCTTACTTACTTCCCTTAACTCAAGCTAATGGATTCAAGTAGGATGTTTATATTATGTAGCTTAAGATCTCAGACTCTTGTCATTTCCTCCATCTATCCCTCTACTTTCTTTTCCTCTCTCCACCAGGATTAATTAAAATTAACTGTCTATGGTTAATAACAAATTAATCTTGCAGAACTTCTTTGAAAATGAACCAGGCCAAGAAATCAAGCAGAGATGGGGGCCACGTCGGTGGTAGCGGCAGCGTGGTCTCTAGGGGCGGAACATCCCCGATGGTTACCGATACCCACGCCGGAAGTGATCCTGTACAGGCGGAAGGCGGTGAAAGGGCTACTGTACAGGTAATGCCAGGGGGTTTCGGAAACGAAAGGACCCAAGGCAAGAACTTTGAGAACTTAAAAAGTCAGAACGTACATAGGGACTCGTCTACGAGAACCAATGTTACTGATGATGATTATGTTGACATTGATGATGACTCATTTAACAACGACGCACAATCAATCAAGGATGATAGTCTTGAACTCAGTGCCATGAGTCTTGAAGACAATCAGAAAGAGGAAATAAGAAAGACTGTTGGACACTTACAAATAACAGAAGAGATAACAGAACTTAATTGGACTGCAAATGACAGTAAGTTGGACCTAGAAGGAAACACTAAAGACATTACTTATGTAGACCCAGCTATACTTGACATGGAGGATGAAGATGATGATGACAATGAACCTTTCATTGTGGTCAAGAGCAGAGAAAAGAAAAGAAAGACGGAAGTACAGAATAAAGAGAAAGAGAGAAATGTAAACACTAATAATATATCTGATATGTCTGATATTCAGGAAAAGAGAAGGAGAACTGGTGCTGATAAGCGTGCTGCCAAGAAACAACGAGATTTTGAATTCAACAAGCTCAAGAAAGCAAAGGAAGAATCTACTGGTGGACCATCTATCACAAAGCTCATTGAAGAAGAAGTGATGGATGAAGTTCATAGCAGACCTAGCTATGCAACCCTGGCAGCTGACAACATCATCTATGAGTTTAGGTACGATGATGATAGCATTGCTATCGATCAGGCGGCCTTTGACCACGTAGATGCCACCATGGTTAATAAGTATTGTGAATTTCTGACAAATGGTAACGAAGATTTTGACCTCTCAATCTTTGGTGGAATCAACAACCGTATAGGTTGGATTGCCTGTAACAACAACTACACGGCCAAATTTGTCCAGAACGAGATCAAAAGGATGGACCCTCACACCGAGGAGCTGAAGGACATGGGCATAAAATTCATAATCTACAAGCCACAGGAGAGACTATACCGTAGTATGAAGGGCAAGATCCACACAAAATTCTTCTGTGAGGATCTGACAACAATGGAGATGAAGATAAAACTATGGAATAAGATAATCAAGGATAAATATGTCAACCCTGAGACTGGAGAGTCCAGGAACTATCATTTCAAGGTAACCGAGATCACCAAGAACAAGCTGTCAGACACGGAGAATGGTTTCTTTACCGTCGGACTGCAGGTGGATGAAAAGCTGTTCAAGGAACTGATCAGGCTAAAAGGCCGCTTGAAGCTCGGTATGTCATATGTCTTCTTGTCTGACGGCGGTATGATCACCGCCGTCAAAGAAGACTTGAGAGACAAGGCATACAAGAAGTACGAGAGCATATTAGAGCCAGATACTATCGCCCAATCCAACACTAACAACAAATAATACTCCAATCTCCCAGGCCAACCTACACAAAGCTGTCTCTGCCACAGTTCAATGTGGGGCCAGGCTTACTGGGAGTCATGACCGGACTGATACAACGATGACGACTACAAATGCCCAACGGACAGGATTTGGACGAAAAATTATCTTGGTTCAAGAACCGTATATTTCAAATAATAAGGTAAAATTTTTTCATAATATTAATGTGTACTGTAGTAAGGAAAATGATAATAGAGCTTGTATAGCTACTAGCAAAGAAGTTAGGGGTTGCCAACTTAATCAATTCACGGATAGGGATCATACAGCAGTTCTTTTCAGGTTTAATAATAAACAAATAATCTTTTGTTCTATTTACTGTCCAGGTGAACCAGAGGCGGAAGGAAAATCGCCGCCCGCCAAAAAACTAATAGAACTGGTTGAATATGCCAGAGTTAATAGCTTACCACTTATCATTGGGGGAGATGTAAACTCAAGACATCTGAGTTGGGGCTCGTCAGAGTCCCAAAAACGGGGAGAAGACTTACTTGAATTCATAATTTCAAAAAACCTTATAGTTTTAAATGAAGGTAACAAACCAACTTTTTCTAACATCTTGAGAGGCGAGGTTTTAGACATAACTTTTGTCTCGGACGTTTTGATTAATAGGGTCGTTGGATGGAGGGTCAGTGATATTGAATCTTTTTCGGATCATGCGTATATAGATTTCGAGCTAACTGAAAATATCAACATAAATAACTCTGATAATTTTAGATGTATAAAGAAAACCAACTGGCGGAGATACAGGGAGATGCTACAAGAAAAGCGGAATAAAAGAGGTAATGTTGATTTGGTAGACATAGATACAGCTGCAGACCAGCTCAGGGATGATATCATAGGTGCTTACAATGATAGTTGTCCTAGTGTTAAGAAAAGATCTAAGAATCGCCCACAATGGTGGAGCTCGAACCTTGAGGCTAGTAAGAAATTAGTTAATCTTCATAGGAGAAGGGTAGGTAGATTTAATAATGAAGAAAGAGCAGCAGAATATAGGGCGGTTAGAAATAGGCATGATACTTTAGTTAAATCAGCTAAGAAAAAGGCCTGGTACAATTTGTGCCAGGAAATGGATAGACTTGATGCAGCAGCCAGGATACAGAAACTGATGAAGATGAACAACAACAGAGAGCTGGGAACTGTGAGAAAACCTAATGGGGAATACACACAAAACATCAAGGATACCTTAAATGTCTTATTAAACACACATTTTCCGGACGAACAGGATGACAGACATACGGAGCCATATGACCATAGTAATAATAATAATTTTATTGATATTGAAAGAGTTATTAATATTGAAACAGTTACTAATTCGTTAAAATCTTTTAAGCCGTTTAAATCTCCAGGTATGGACGGCATTTACCCGTGTCATTTACAGAAAGGCATCGAAATTATTGGGGGGGACATTGTGAAGCTATGGCGTAGAAGTGTGAGGGAAAGTAAGTGCCCTAGAACCTGGCTAGACACCAGGGTAGCGTTTATTGATAAACCAGGTAAAAAAGACAGCCTTGATCCTAAATCTAAAAGACCCATTAGCCTTTCTAGCTTCCTATTAAAGGGTTTGGAAAGAACACTTTACTGGGAAGTTAGTGAAAACCATCTTAGATCTAAAACAAGTAAGAAAATATTCTCATACAAGGAAAGCACCAATACAGAAGACTGTCTCCACGCAGTAGTGGCGAAAATTGAGAAGGCAAAGTTGAATGGCGAGTGTGCGATTGTTCTGTTCGCAGACATCGACGCCGCCTTCAACAATGCCTCCATTAATATGATGATACATAACCTAGAGCGGATGGGAGCATCAAGACAGACGGTAATGTGGACAGAAATAATGCTTAAAAACAGAAAAGTGACAGCCATGCATGATGACGTCATGGTTTCCAAACAAACAACTAGAGGCACACCACAAGGATCCGTAGCAAGCGTTCACCTATGGAATAATAATCAGCAGAATCTAAGTGATAGAATGCCAGAAAGAAACCCAACAGACCTCTACATTTTTGCGGATGACATACTTGACATCTCAATCGGCTGGGATGAAATATCTTGCGCACAAAATATACAGAGAGACATACATATACTGGAGGAATGGGCTACAGACCACAGACTGAGCTTCTCAGCAAGCAAAACCAAACTGATGCTGTTTACCAACAAGAAAAACCCAGTACTACCAAAAATTTACATGAATGAAACTGAGCTGGAGTATGTGTCAAGCATGAAATATCTTGGAGTAACATTCAGAAGTGATCTCAAATGGGATCTTCATATAAGGAACATAACAGACAAAGCAACCATGTCCATGATGTACTGCAGACGGATGATATCCAAGAATTGGGGACTCAACCCAAGGATATGCAGATGGCTTTACACAGCGGTAGTGAGACCAGTCCTGACGTATGCAGCTATGATCTGGATTGAAGGTATCTCAGGTAGATTAAATGGAAAGAACAGAAAAAGGCTGGAGAGAGTACAAAGGAAAGGCTGTCTGGCCATACTTAACAGTATGAAGTCCACCCCCACGGCGGGGATGGAAGTGATGCTGGGACTAGAACCTATAGTCTTCCACCTTCAGGCACAAAGTATCAACACCTACAAAAGACTGATATGGAACAACAGTTGGACAGTGCAGCAGGCTGAAATAGTCAGCGAAAAATCACATGCAGTTATTATACGTAAGCTGGCAAAGAACATTAAAACAATCTTTTTACCAAGAGACAGAATGGTTCATACACAGTTTGTACCTACACATTTTAAAACAAAGATTGGCACTAGACAAGAAGCTAGGGAAAGTAACCTGAAGCCAGGAACAAAAGACCAGGAAGTAATTACATGCTTCACAGATGGCAGCAAGATGGCAGGAAGAGCAGGTTTCGGCTACATTATCACTGGAGGAGGACTTAAAATCAGTGGCGCCCAACACCTGGGTAGCCATACAACGGTATATCAAGCTGAATTGTTAGCACTGGCAGAAGCAGCCTTCACACTCATATCCAACAACATAAGGAACAGGACGGTAAATTTCTACCTTGATAACACCTCTGCCATAACAGCAATCCAAAACTATCAAATAAGAAGCAAAGTTATCTTTGAGACCAAAAGACTGCTAAACAAACTTGGAGAAGACAACAGAGTGCTAGTGGCCTGGGTACCTGGACACGAAGGCCACCTTGGAAACGAGGTGGCCGATAGAAAAGCGAAGCTAGGGGCGATGATGAAAATACACACACCTGGAGAATGCATTCCCATCTCAGATGCAAATATAAAAGCGGAAATTAAAGACTTCACTTTCAAAAACTGGCAGAAAGAATGGGAGAGAATCACAACATGTAGACAAACAAAAATGATGCTACCTAGTGTCAGGAATGGTTTGTGGAGAAAACTGATAACTAAACCAAGAAGGATGATGAACATGATCACACAAATCTATACAGGCCACGCAACACTTGGCTACCATCTGAACAATATGAAAATAGAGGCCGCACCTACATGCAAACAGTGCGAAGAATTTGACGATGCGGAAACGGTAGAACACTACCTAACAGAATGTCCAGCCTTCAGCCATGCAAGACAACAACATCTAGGACATATTTTCTTACGAGTTATAGACTTACCCACCCTTAACCTTGACAACGTACTTAAGTTTATTAAGGCAACACGTAGATTCGATTATTTAGAATGAAAATAAGCCTATCATATTATAAGACTAGGAAAACTAGTCGACCAGCATTTGCAAAAATCTTGCAAAAATATTAGACAACAAAAGCTAGAAAACCTAGCTATGATTATACTTGCAAAAATCTTGCAAGTCGAGAATGGCTAAAACCTAGCCAAATATCTTTAGGTAAAATTTAAATAGTTACAGAAATCATCGACACACAGGAAAATAAATTGCAAAAACCTTGCAATATTATTACACATAAGCTAGGAAAACTAGCTGACTCTCACTTGCAAAAACCTTGCAAGTTAAGGTGGCTAAAACCTAGCCAAATTAATTTAAAGATAATCGTTATAAGTATATAACTGTTAAACAGCGCATATAAGACATTTAAGAGTTACTGACAGGCAAACATCCAACTACTATACAGGTTATGGTACAGTATAAATAATAAATTACATTAGATTTTTATCATATTTATTAGAGTTAGACTTTCGTAAATGATAGATAGGACTCCAACATTTTTCATGATAAAACTTAGTTAGTTAGTTAAATCTGGAAATCTTGAAAATTAGATCAGTTTAACTAGGTACTTAAGGCTGAAAGCCCTAAATAGCGACACTCGTAGCTTCATGCATATCAACCTCGTGCTGGAGCGCTGCCAACTCATCAGCTTGGGCATCAGCAGATTGCTCAGGGGTGGGTCGGCTGTACTCTAGCTGGGTTGTTAGCCATCCATTTTTATACATACTTCTTGCAATCTCTCTCTTGACATTTTCCTCGTCAGTCCGATCAGCCTTATCCATCAGAGCCGCTCGCAAACCTTGTAAACGCTCACTCATCTCTGTCCAAAGCTCCATGTTTGCATTAAAAGACATTTTTAATCAACAGTTCAATGGTTTATCTTCAACTGAAAACTTTCTCTTGAAATTATAAGCGCGCGCACGGTTACCACTACAATTTACACTTTCACCAAATCTTTCCCTACTAACCTTATAAACTAGTTTTAAGGAAGTCTGGACTCAGCTACACTAATCTAAATCATTTCAGGAATAAAGAGAAAGGGAAACTCTAACTCGCCCCATAAAAATCCCTCTAAGAGCTGCGGCTCTAGCGGGGATATAAGGGTGAGGTCAAGGGTAAACCTAGAAAGATTAACATGACTAAACTAGAATTATTTAGGGTGAATGGACAGAAAAGGGGACACTACTGCTCCCCTTAGTTTTCCTGGGCTGGTGGACTCGGACTGGTTTTGGTCTCGGGCTGTCAGCCTCGCCCATAAGAGGTATTTTACAGGTATATGTCTGTCACGTGACACTAATTGTAATTGTAGGGGGAATTATTTGGGCCAAAACAGTAGCAACTAATTACAATGCACTGGACAGTTTAGAATTTCATACAAAGGTCGTACAATTAAAGGGTTGGTTGTTTGTAATGATTGGGATGTCAGTGTCTTAAGACTTACAATAAAGGTCCTACGTTTTTATCTAATTGAAATACACAGTTAAATTACTTCAGAACCAGTAAATAACGTAGACAATGAATACCTTGAAAACATGGTATCTATTTGCATATTCCTTGAATTGTAGATTATGCACAGTCTGTAAATGCTTCTTGATAGTTGCATAAATGGCACGAAGTACTTTACCACAAGCTTTGCATCTAAAATATCAAAATATTGTTAGTTTTTTGGGTAGCGAAGCTAATATTATTCACTTTGTCTGTCTGTATGTCCGTCCGTAACGTTACGAAGGAAATATAATTTTTTCGGCTGCTATTTTTTAGTGAAGAAAACTTTGGGAAAACTTCAAAATATTTGCTGTTATATTTATGAATATTAGAGGTTTAAAATAAATATTTTTTTTACTAAGACAAGAACCAATATTATTAAAAGTAATTTAGCAACAGAAGCTAACAAAACTCATAAGATAAAGAACATAAGTATAAATACAGATTATCTAGGTAATAAATGGCTAGTTCAGCAAATATAAGTTTTTGACTAAAAACTTGGGATTGCATGTACTGGTATATACAGAGGCTTGTGTATACATATACATACGGAACAGAGTGTGAGAAAAATTATAAACTAGCAGCACTAGTGAAATAATATTAATAAAATAGCCAAAAACTTGCCTGTGATAGGTCATTCTGGAGTAGGCTATCTTACCATACTTGAGTTTGTATTCAGTCATTCTAAAACAAAATTGTTATAAGAGTAGGTAAAAAACATCTTTTATCTATATAATATACACCACACCCTTATCCACCCTTCTAAATCCCTCCTGGTACATAGGTCTACAGTATAACCCCCTGATACATCCTCCTTCAACAACCGGGGGGGATGGGGATAAAGGACAGGTAAACAACACACCCCTTTAAACTTTTTTTTTAAGGGGGTAAGGTAAGAACAAGGGGTGGACACAAAGAGGGGTTGATAAACCCAACTAACATAAAACTAGCATCTTGTCCATAATACACCCCCCTCGATTTTGGTTTCAGGGTGCTGTCAAAATTTCTAGATTGTGTTTTGTGCACAACTCTGGCAAAATCTTGGGTACATCATTGCTTAAAATTATGAAACGTACCAAATAATAAGTATAATATTAGATGCCCTGTCCCTGCTGTTGGGGCTTTACAAAACCCTTATTTGTTTGTTGCTAGAAACTAAGAAATTAACAAGATGATTAATATAATATTGGGGGCCCTATCCGGGCTATCCCTACTTGGTACAATTCCTGTGGGGGGGCTCGTCAAATTCTTTTTATTACCTGAGGTTGTGTTGGATTCGAACATGTTCCCGTAGAGAGTTGAATTTCATCTGAAACAAAAATACGTTTGAAATTATTTATCAATTAAATAGGCTTTGACATTAGCGTCCAGTGGTATCTCAGAGAGGCGGGACAGGGTTAACGCCTCCTTCTTGTTTTAACTATTAAAGATTTTTGAACAGGGGGGGGGGGGGGTTTCTTGCATTATTAACTAGCGGCTACATCTATAGAGTCCTGTGGGGGGAACATGAGGTGGTGGGGGTTAAAATCAACCCCCTTATTTTTATTTTTGTTTAAAAAAGAAAAAGTAAAATCCCAACCGTAAAAAAAACATAACCATTCCCAAAGACTATGAGAATCTACATTGTAAAGGAGAACCATATTGGTTAGCGAGATCTCTCGATACAAACAAACTACTTTTATATAAGGATTTCGTTCAGTAAAAATCTTTTTTTTTGTTGTGTCAAACGTTTTGCTTAAGTTCAAGATACACTAACGCTACCAATATTTTCCTATTAAAAAACTCACGAAATTTTGCTGTAAAATCTACAAAAATAAATAGGTATTTAAATAAAGTTTGGATAGTTGGTTAGAAATAATTAAGCACACTATGACCCAACTCAATTAAATTTTTAATTGGACCTTATACAGGGAGAGAGAGAGATTGTAAGAGAAAGAGATAGAGGGGGGATAAGCTTTACTGTAAACCAACAATACTCTAAAAAAAATCAATATATACTAAGGTTTTTATTACATTTTAAATTTATTTATAGAGATGGGGAGTTATTTTCTTTCATTCTATTAGCATTTAGTTGTTTATAAAATGTGGACTTATTATTAGTATTAGAGGTAAAAATTAAGTGGTTTCAGTGATTAACATTTTGTTGCTTTAATTACAAAATCTTAAGAGCCTTTGATTTGCTTTGCTTTAATACATCTAGAGCCCCACTTGATTGTGTTATCTTTGTACTGACGGACATCCAATCAATATGAAAGCTTCACTGTAAATACGTTTTTTTACAGTGACTTACCAATATGTTTAATTTTATTTTTTTTTTACAATTTTTAAATTTCTAAATTCTAGTTTGAGCTAGGAGAATATTGAAATATGAATTTCTATGAAAATATAGCAATAAAAAAAGTCGGAGGCCGTTGGAAGCCTACCCAACCTTTCCCTTTGTATTTCTTCCCCCCCCCCCCCCTGGATTTTTTTATTCTCTTTAAAATCAGGGAATGTAATAATGGTTCTAAAATGATTTTAAAATATAGACTCATATAAAGATTTAAACTCTCCTATCAATTAAAGTAGTAAGGATTTTTTTGTCTGTAGATTTTGAAAACTTTACTACTGAACCAATCGATTTCTCCATTCTTGATAAGCTAGTCATTAGTCCCGGGATGGTTTAGACTATTTTATTATAAGACTTGTGATGGTTCTAAGCTATTTTTGCCCTTATACCTTTGAGTACAGAACCCTATATCAATGCTTGGGTCGCAGCTGCCGGTTTATGAAAAAGACCAAATATACCTAATAAGAGATATAAGTTTTCCGGAATTGTAATGTAGGGAGTAGATTTAAAATCTGCATCAAATTTTAAGGATTTTTTATAAAATTCGTTTTTTGTATAATTCTTTATCTAAAAGCGGAAATACAAATTAAGTTAATTAATTTTGGCATCCGTGATTGGTGGATTTAAAAAATCTGCGCTCTGATTGGATGTCGTACATCATTCAACCAATTAGAGCGCAGGTAGTTTAAAATCCACCTATCCTATTGGTCAAAATTAATTAACTTAAAATGTATCTCCGCTTTTAGATAAAGAATTTTACAAAAAACGAATTTTATAAAAAATCCTTAAAATTTGATGCAGATTTCAAATCTACTCCCTACATTAAAATTCCGGAAAACTTATATTCCTTAATACCTAAGTAGCAAAGCAATAACAAGCTACAAATATTTTTTAAGAACAGTAATGTATTTTACAGCATTTAAAAGTAACATTTAATAAGGCATTTTGAATCACTAGGATGCTCTTTATTTAAAACGCGCTTATAACAATAAAATCTATTTTTTATATGAACAGTATATTTATCCATGTTTCTAATTTAAAATATATATCTACACCCTTCCACTTTTACAGCTAGATTTCAACCCCACTTTATCTACTTTTTTATTTTATTGGGAGAGGGGGGAGCTAAAATAAAAATACAAAATATAAATTACCAATATTTTCATTCTAGACATCTTTTTTTACATTAGATTTTATACTAGCTTCTAACAAGATAAAGTGGACAAGGATAATTTTAACACAAAGCAGCGTAGCATTAATAAAATGCGTATTAAATGTCTAGATTGTGTCTAACTGAAGTCTAGACAGCGTAGATATATTAAAGTCTAGAAATACTGCCCAATTATTGTAGAAACTGTAATTTATATTTTTATCGGACGTACGGACATTTCCTACTGATAGAGTACCTTTGCTAACTGAAAGACGAAACAGTTATTAGACTTAACTGATTTGTTAAAAATCTTTCCTATTGTTTTCTGCAAATTGGTAGTTTATTTAACCACTGCGACCCTAGCATACAGGAGGGGATAGGAAAACTAGCTTGAAAACACCCTACAAAGATTTGCAAAAGTAAAACCCTAAGATCAGACATTTCTGAGATATTTTGTTCAGACAAACTACCCTGATTAACTAACTTTTCAGTTTATAATATCTTCTATTCAATACAAGTATTTTTTGTAAAAACATCTGTAAAAGTAAGGTTAAATGTTATGGTTCCTTATATAAAAATAAGTTAATAGCCTGGCTCTACACAGAACTAAAGACATTAACCTGGATTCCTCCATAAAAGAACTTAAATAAAATTGTGTTAGTAATATTAAGCAAATTTTCTTAATAGTTACAGTTATTGATAACTTTGTATCCTATTCATTAAAACTTTACAATAATATTTATACCTAGCGAAGTAACTCTATAGATAGATATGTATTTCGTAAAAGAACCTAAAATGGTATCCCAACCCCATGCTAATGTGAACAATATCCCCTCAACCCCTAAATTTCAATTGACAAAATCAATTTGGATACAAATATAATTTTTTATCCGGGAAAAAATATCCTTTCTGAAATTTGTAAGTGAACAAAAAAAGGTTTAAAATTGTGTATGTGTAACTGTTTGAATTTATGGGTGAAATCAGATAGAATTCTCCTCTCTTTACTCAGTTAAATACACAAATAGATACATAGTGTATTAGTAGGAGAACATTACCTCCCCACTCATTTTGAGTGACCCTAGAGGCATCTAGGAGCGGAGCCGCTAGTTTGTATAGGAAGTAAATAGTATAAGTGTACCACAGATTTAAGAATAAATTATAAGTAATTTAACTACTCGATTTGGATTAAAGAAGAAAAATGGATAGGTAAAAGATTTTTGATGAAACAAGATTCATATTTAAAGATCTAAGAAAAACTACCAGTCTACGATATCCCAATACTCTTAAATCCATGGGTGTATCTAATTTTTATACCAGTTAGGGTAATATAAACCTTACTGAAAAAAGACATTTAAAGGGAAGGGGTAGGGAGAGAAGGAATATAAAGGGATTTTTAAATGGGGAAACCATGTAGCAGGTTATAGAAAAGGAAGGAAAATGGGGAATATTAATCTGCACACAAACACACACACACACACCCACCCACTAAAAATGTTGGATATTAAAGTTTTACTATAAAATTGTGTGTCTGAAAGTTTTGCTTTTAAACATGATTTAATATTTCTTTTTAGCAAAGCTTCCCCCATTTTACTCAATATTATAATACGTAGTTTTAAAATATACAACATATATCTTTTCAAAAGTTCCATATCAAATAGGAAAAAACGATTTTGTAAATACAACAAAGTCTAGGATGGAAGATACATTAATTACACTAGTACCCAAAGTAGACTTTGGGTACTTTTTAACAAAATTTAATTGGTTGGTTTATTAACTCTCAGTCTTCAAACGTTTCAAACAATAATTTCTATCTAAATATAGAAGGGTTAATTTTGTTTTACATTGTTGGGGATGTAGACAATTTATAGTCAAATGTCTCATCGCTTTTGGGTCCTTGAGAAAAGTTGAACAAAACAAAAAACCGATTAGTTAGGTTCATATGAGATACTCATTGGTTTTCAGATTATTTAAAAGTAATCTTTCCTTATACAATACAAGGAAAGAATAATACTATAAAAATAATTTTAAAAAACTTACTTTGGTATTGCATACTTTACACACACAAAGGCACATCTCACTAAGGCTGTCTGTATAAACCTAAAACAATGTAAAGCTTACAAATGCTGAATTATTAAAATGAAATATCCATTTATTGAATCGAGCTTACAATCTATCTCAACTTATCTATTTATCAACATTACTATTCTTAACTAAATTAACTATTCTTCTTAACGTTCTTTGAATGAATTATTTTGAAAACCAATGCAACAAAGAATTTGCCAATTAATCTATATAATACTGTGAAAGTTTTACTGTCTATGTATCTTAATCTAGCTATATACCTAGCTTTCAACCTTTCTCATTAGCAGCCATATTACACAAATTAATGAATTAATCATTAAATCAAAAGCAAGTAATTTGTATATATGTAGATCATTAATGTTAATAAATCTAATAATAAATATTTTATCTAATAAATATTATATCTTCCGTACTATCTATCTCATCATCCATCCTACTATCTATCTTCCTATCTCTATATCACTATCAATATTATCTACCTTTCCATCATCATTCCCCTCATCATCAACAGCCTCCAGTAAATCCTCGGCCTCCAGATCCTCTTCCATGTCCTCTACATCTAAATAAATATTGTTCTTAGAAAATCTTCCAATTTATTTTGTAAAAATCCTTTGAATTAAACCTCAACTTATATATTTACTTATAACTAACTATAATATAAGATAGTATGAGTTTTTAGTCTGACAATTAAGATTTCAATTCACGAACTGATTTAGATTTTATTTCTCCCTCTTCTTCCCCTTTGAATACAGTGCCCCGAAATGCTAGGTTGCGAAGCCGCTATTACCATTGATAAAAGATAGGATATTTTTATTAGATTTTATAGTAGATATTACAGATAATTATTAATTAAGATATTTTAGACTTAAACAAAGCATTTGACGAAGTTATAGCATATTTTAAAATAAAGCTAGATCATGAGGTTTTTTTTCTTCTTGTTTTAGGATCTAGTTTGGAACTAGAGAAGACAAACATAAAAAATACAGATTTTTTCTTTCGTACAATACCTTCAGGTGAAGGAGAAAGAAGGTGGAAGGGTAGATCTGGGGAAATAACCATGGTTACAGGATCATCAATTTCTAGAGAAATAAAAATGTTCATAAAGTTCTGAAAAAAATAACTCTTCTAAATAAGTTCTACAAATCATAGTGTAAGAAAACTATTAAAAATGTTAATTAGATCCAAGTGAAAACTCACCATCTTTGGTAGCAGAATTTCCATTAGGTTTTGAATGTGCTTCAGCAGCTGCAGCTGCCGCAGCCGCCATATATCTCGCCATTTCTGCATAATTCCCATTAGTTTGACCGCCATTCATCCAGCCGCCCCCTGTAACTTCCTCCCCTTCCCCATGCTCTTCTACATCTTCTTCCCCTGGCAAGTTTTCATCTTCCTCACCTCCCCCTTCATCCCCATCGCCCTCCTCTTCTTCCTCTGCCCCCTCCCCCTCTGTTTCCTCCTCTGAAGTGAGGTTTGGTTTGGCAATCAGCTCCTCCTCTCCCTCACCTTCGGATTCCATAGTTTGGTGCGGCTTAGCACAGCTGATACTCTCAGGCTCTGAATAGTATTTGATTTTTCTACGTAGTGTAGACATTCAAATTGAAACGTTATTAAATTTTACTTGATGCTTAGGTACTAAAAAGAAATTGTTGTGACAATTTTCTGATTTTTAAAATCAAATGTAATAAAGTTTGGCTCACCTGTAACTTTCTGGTCCTGGATGTGACTTGTGTGTATTTCCATTTGTGCAGGTTTAGTTTTACCATCCGTAGCTGCAGTTGATAAGTCAGGTAGAGTACAGATTCCAGCAACTGCAGGTTTAGTTGGGATAGTTAGTAGCTTTTAAAATTAATTTTAAAACTTAAAAAAAACAGAACGAATATCAGATTTTATATGGCTTTTTTTCTGAAATCTACCCATCTCCCCTAATTTGAACCCTACAAAGTTGTTTTTTAAAACTTCCAACAAACTTTATTTCATGCAAATCAGATTTTGGTAAAATCTGTCAAATTTTTTTTTTTGATTATGACTACCTAACTATTTCCTCCCTGTCAAAGGTTGCATTGCAACTAATGAATATTCCTGTTTGATCCAGTCACAAGACTTCTCACCATTCTTATAAACCAATCATTCAATAGGTAACACAATCAATCAATCACAGATTTAAATATTTCACTTGGTGAATTTTTGTAGGGTTAAAACTTGATTGTGTGTTTTTTTGAGGATTTTTTGTTTTGGTTTAGTTTTTCAGGACAGCTGGCATTTTTAGTTTAGTCACCTATAATAATAAGTAAGCAAATTAGAAATGACAAAAAATTAAAAATACAATTATTTTTCAAAGTGTTTGTTGTGTACAAAACATGTAAATTTCTTAGGTAGACATTTATGGAATTTAAAATTGAAAAATGGGGTAATATTAAAAAGGGATAAAGGTATCAAAATTTTAAAACATTTAGGTAAAGGCATTAAAAGTTACTTTTCCTAGTTACAAAAAAGTTTTTCAAACCAAATTTAAAAATTCAACTAGGAAAAAGTGAAAAATGGAAGTTTAAATTATTACAAACACAGATAAATTTATAAAAAACAAACAATCAGATATTGGAACAAGTTTTCAAGGCAGGAAAAAAATTAGGGGAAATAAAATTATTTCTTCAGATAATTTTGAGATTAAAAATGGAAAAATTATAAAATAATTTGTAAACATTTAAGGTTGAAAAATGAAAAAAGAAAACTTGTATATTAACAAATATAACATTTAAACGACAGCTAAACAATCATAATATATAGACAAATAACAACATATATATAATATTATGAAATCTAATTAAACTATTTATTAATTATACCCTGCAAAGTCGGTCTTGGTGACATTTTAAGAAATCAAATATAAAAGCTCACAAATTTTCAAAAAATAAGCTTCTCAAAGCTATATTAATTTTCTTTGGGAAAAACTTTAAAATATTCTCTAACAAATTTCAAAATTCTAATAATGTATATGATACATAGTAGGTAAACAAATAAAAAATTAGGGAGAGAGACAGATATATATATTCTGAAAATCAATCATAATTCAGAACTAACTTAAATTTAAGTATTCCTACTAGGAATGGTTATAGAAAACGAGGATATTGTGACATGTTCATGGGGTGTCATTATATTAGCCAGCTGAAAGAAATATTTTATATGCGAATTTTTCATTATCCATATATTATATATCCATTCTTCTATGATTGGTTTAAAAAGACTATTATCTTAGATCTTTGTTTAAACCAAAACAAGTTCTTTCTTTAATTTCTATTCAGAATATCTATCAATATCCCTGACAAAATTATTCTAAACACTAGGTAAACCTAAATATAACCAAATCACAAAGATGTTAACACAATATTTTCTGACTAGGGAATAAATCATAAGACTGGGGTTACTATTTTTATCACCACAATTATAAATGACAATTAATTTTTATGACATAATAATAAATTTAACTGACAACATAAAACACCTACAAATGCAAATGTAAATAACAATTTTTATATTTATAAACAAATTCTGACATAAATTTTTAATAAAAGTTTTGATCTTATCATAGTTTAGTTTTTCTTTGGAATTTTCATGACATTTAGTTTTTAATAAACTCATGCAATAATTTACTTTGGATATTATTTCTAAGAATATAATTAATATATATTTATCAGTGTGTATTTAGCAAATATTCTGTTGAAAAAAAATATTTTATTCTAGAATCATGAAAATTAAGAATTAAAGTTATTGGTTCAAGTGTTTAAAATTTAAGATTTGAATTATCTAGTACCTAGTTTCTTTACCTTATAATTATGCTAAATACATAACAATATCAATTTTTACAAAGTACAAAAGTTTGTTTTGATTGTATTAGAAAGAGAGAGACATTAGATGAGCTCAGTTGTGGTACAAAAAGTACAGGAAGATTTAATAATTGGCGGCATTTCAGCATTTTTTTCAAAAAAAATTATTAAGCTATGAACCTTAAGATTTATGGTTTTGAAATTTTGACATTTTTTTTTTATAAATATGCATCCTTAAAATTTAAAATAATTTTTATTTTCCAGTTTTCTAATACTCAATTCATATAAAAAGTTACTACTACCAATTTTTTCTTCATTTTCATGGCTCAAAAAGCACTCATTATGAATGGTCATTAATTAGAGGTAGAGGCATGTGTGTTTTCCTGCATGCTAAAATTCCTGTGTTCTTACAAAAATATGGAAAAGCCAGAAAGATAGAAAGAAAGCTTTAAATATAATCACTTCTGAAATTATCATATTGCTAAGAAAAAGAATTATTAGTTAATGTTTAAAAGAAATTGAAACATGTTCAAATAATATAAAACTAAGCCTCATTTTAAGTGTAATTTAACAAATTCACAATAAATCAATGATATAAATGAAACATAAAATCCAACAAAAAAGTACAAAATATAAAGACTTTTTGTAATAAATATTATCAATCATTTGTGAATAGAAAGTCATTAAAAATTAATGTGGATTATTAAATCCACAATTCTTGATAAAAAGCTTTTTATTGAATTGTAAAAAAGTTTAGTTTTTGCAAAATAGTATTGTGCAGTACAAAAATTACAATTTTCTTGCTAAAAAGCTAGGTATATCTGTTTATAAATTTTGCATAAAAATATTTCAATCTTGCAATTTTCTTTATAAAATTTTGTTGGCAATTAAAAATAGCTTATTTTGTTTGAGATAATTAATAAAAAATAAAATGACTGTATGTTATAGTTACACATTTAGAAAATATATGATAATAGAAAAGTTGTAACAGAATAGAGTACAATATTTGTGTATAAATTGTTAATAAAATACATGAATAAAATTGTATATAGTATGGAGACAAGCACTGACAAGCAGCTACAATATTATTATTAGAAATATAAACATGGGAGTCACATCAAGTTACATCGAAGCTACAACATTTATATATATATGTCTAAGTTTGCCTTTAAAAAAGCATGAAAAATTAGGCCTGTTTGTCTTAATTCATGGCCAATCACTGCTAATGACCTTACAATAGGTCAATATATATTACACTTACATTGACTAAAACATGTCATAAAATACAACATTTTCTTACTCAATAAATCACATTTATTACTAGTTCTGTATGAAATAGTCTAAATCAAGCTTCAAATTAGGTTTGTTAAAACACTAATTTCTCTCTTACAACTTTAAGTTTGATCTTTGACAAAAAATACACTCAATTTAACTACAAAAGTACGTCATGACTACAGAAGACCTTTACTCCAAAAAGCAATAATGTATAGTGTATACATACATACATGTACAACAAATAATTTGTGATTAACTTAAGATAAATGTGCATATTTCAATATTTTTTTAAGTTGCATCTTTAGTATTTTTTGCTGTGCATTTGTGCAAATAATATATATATATATGACTAAATAAGTGGTTAAACAAGTAATAATATAAATCAATAATCAATTAAAGGCAAAATTATAATTAAGAATCAATAACAAATCAAAATATTTGTCTTACTAAGAAAACAACAACAATAAAACCACATTTAATATATCACTAATTTTGGAATCAAATGGAACAAATGATAAAATGCTAGTTGGTCGTACATATGTACTGTATAACACATTAAAGTAATGTTAAGAGAATGCTAGGGTGCCTAAGTTAAAATTATTAAACTTTTATTTTAGTGCTACCAAGATTTGAGTATTTTTGGCCATTTTTCTGATTGTAAATAAGCACCCTTTCAGTTAAAATTTATATTAGCAATTATTTATATTAGCTTTTTATGCTATATTCAATATTAGGCCTATGTATAATACCTAGCAAAGCATTGGATTTGTCATGTTTTTTTTGTAAGGACTATTTATTTTGTTGATTTTTATTGTTTTCCAGGATTTATCAGTTTTGGCTTGGTAGATTTTTTCTTTCAAATTAATTTTCTTTTAGTATTGTATTTTTTCTTTCAGATTGTAGTAAATATTTTATATCTATTTCTGATTTATAAACGCCTTCTTCTTTTGACATCCTTAAGACAAGAAAACTCTTAGATTTTGCAAATATTACAATTATACAAAATTTAAGTATCAGATTCGGAGAGTAAATGGTAAAACGGACAGTCAAATATAACATTATTCAAGAATTTTGTTTTAAATAGGTAAAAATTTTCAATGCTTAGCACGCACTAATAACCAACATAATGCCACCTCTACACAGGGTTTTTACCTGTATCCATTAGCTTATTTATGATACTTTCTAGGTAACGCTATTTAAAGTTTTAGATTTCCTTAGAGGCAGTGCATTAGTCATTTTTCAATTATAGGGGTTTGAAGGTTCAGGTTGCTAAACTTAAACTTATTAAATACACATTGGTTTTAATTTTTAACTTCTATAGGTATTCAACTCAAATTTAAAGTAGCCCTACCTGGAATATTTTGAAGAGTGCTCTGTATTGTTGGAAGGATACACTGTGTTGTTTCTTCAGATGTGTACTGATTGTGCTCACTGAGGCCTTCATACTCTTCATACAAAATTTACACCTTGAACAAGAAGAACTTCTTATTTATACATAATATTTCTTTTGAGAGGATGGTGGTACCCTCCCCCAAAAAATTACAGCCTTCCCAGGACCTATGAGAAGCTACCCTGTAAAAGAAAACCATGTCGTTACAGCGGTTAGCGATATCCTTCGGTACAGAAAAAAACAGATAAACAAACAGAGATCCTGTTACTTTATTATAAGGATTATAAGTGTATATATTGAGCTGCATATCAGAATAATTCTAAAACCTTACCTATGATAAGTTATCTTAGTGTAGCACATATCCCCATACTTTTTCTTATATTCTCTAATACTCTGATTATGACGGTGTCTAACATGCTCCCTGGATAAATAATAAACATTAGCATATCTGGAATGGCTAAGGAGCACAGCTAATGTCTAAAAAAGATTATAACTATTTCTAATTATCTTTCTTGGAACAGTTTCTATCAATCTCCGAGGCACAAAAACGTAAACCATCTTTATTTCAACTATTGCAATGGATATATTATTAATTGGATGTAACACCAGATTTTCATGTTGTCTAATAAAGTAAGTTTAACTCGCAGCGGGCTAAAATAACGATACCCCTCATCCACCCCTTTACCATTCCCCCTCCTACTAAATGAACGAACTGACCAATAAATGAGTTCCATATGATATTAGCAACCTAAATTGAAGAAAATATCCACGCATTTTCTATATCCTTTACTATTGCTGTATTTCAGTTTGTTGCTTGTTGTTAGAGCACTACTTATAGCCAACTTGTCTTATTAGTCGGTACGACCTTACCTGAGTGATTTGATGGTCATTTTCTTGTTGCAAAGATGACACTGGGCAACACAAAAATCCTAAACAAAAAAATGTCTAAAGGGAACTATCCACGAACGAGAGCAAGTGATTCTAAGCACCTTCCAGCATTGATCCATGGTATTTTTATAGTGAATATAATAGGTTTATGTTTTATGCTTGGTTTATCGACTATAAAGTTAGGTTTCACCATTGTTTTATATGAAATATACTTTGAAATGTAAAGCATTTTTTGATGCAATATTAACAAACGCTTTGTTGAGTTCAAAGGACAAAATAAAATAACACGGCAGAAAAGCATCAAATGCTGTAAATTGCAAAAGTACATTTATTAAACTGTTTACAATATTACAAGTTACCAACCCTTTTTTTTAAATATGCATTTTTAATCAAAATAATAGGTATACTTTTGCATTAAGCTTTTAAACAACAGTTTGAACTCATCAAAACATTTGATGATATTGCATCAAAGTTTTTTTCATATAAAACCATGGTGAAACCTTACTTTTAAGTCGATAAACCAAATAATAAACATAAATCTAGTATATTCACTAAAAAAATACTATGGATCAATGCTGGAAGGTGCTTAGAATCACTTGCTCTCGTTCGTGGATAGTCCCCTTTTAATTGCCAGAAATCTTCTAGTAAGGTTTTTAGTTTTTGGCTTGATTCCGATATTTACAGAACCGATTGAGTTCTACATTTTAGGGAAGCTTCAAATAGAACCCAGGATGTCTCCCCTACCCCTAGATGCTAGGTCACGTGCACCCGATAGTGTTAATTAAATACCTATGAGTTTAAGTTTTCATATATTTTTCGTTAATGTAGATGACCAGTATACCTAGATTACCTCGTACGGGCGGGATTACAGTCCAGGACCTTTTCGACTTGGTGTACTGTCTAGGTCCTGGTCCAGCAATCCAGGAGAACTAAGGATGACTGGTACGCACCCTTCTCTGTCCAAACACCCAAGGATATTAGGTTAAGTAACATCCAACAGACAACCAACTCTCTGTGATGCACGACCTTTGTCTGAGAAGTCCGAACTGTGCATGGTAACGAGTTGCGCCTGTTTTGGGCCAAGGCATTCCCCCTTCTCTAACTATTTATGTCGCGCATCTGACATAGCAGCAGTAGGAACCATTTTTAACGTCTTTAGTTATGACGCGGTGTCGGCCCGAGATTCGAACCTATCACCTTCCCGACGACGAGCGGATGCGCTACGTGTTGAGCCACGGTCGCGGGTGATGACCAGTATAAGGAAGTGATTTAACTTTTGAAAAAAAAAACACTATTAACATCCATTAAAGCCATAAAGACTTCATAAAATATTTAATAAAAATTTAACAAAAATTTAAAAGAAAAACTATTTTACCTTGACATTATTCGTGTAAACTCTACCATCTTGGTCCATACCTTCTTCTACACCTTGAAATCCATTCTGAAGGTTCTAAATAGAAAAAGCTAGTTATTGAGTTGCTGCGCTGCTACAGCAATAATATAATTAATTTTAACAAAGAAAATAAAAAGATATGAATTAAATATGCATCATGTAAAAAACTATTTATAAATCACTTTTGGCCTCTCAAAAATTATTTTCATTTTGGATGTTTCTTTCTTTTTGGAAAGAAACTTCACTTAAAAGAGGACTATCCACGAACGAGAGCACATGATTCTAAGTACCTTCCAGCATTGATCCTAAGTATTTTCTTTCAGAATATAATTGGTCACCATATATCATTAATGTATTGACGAGAAAATTTATGTTTCACCATATTTTTTTTAGGTAGGTATTTTAATTGATTTTGAAAACTTTTATGAAGAATGATTTTGAATTCTTTTAATAAAATGGATATTTGATGATACATATGCGAATACTCGTGTTATATAGATTGTAAATTAATCCATACTAGCATTAATTTAAACATACATATGATATATAGTAAATGTGCTTTTAACTTTTTTTTAATTTTTATCATTTGACAACATGGACAATTAAAGACACCCCGAACTCAACAAAATGTTTGATAGAATTTTGACTAAAAAACCTGAACATTTTTTCACTTTTCTTCAACTTGAAGTGGTGAAACATAAATTTTCTCGTCAATATATTAATTATTAGTGGTGACCTATTATATTCTGAAAGAAAATACTTAGGATCAATGCTGGAAGGTACTTAGAATCACGTGCTCTTGTTCGTGGATAGTCCTCTTTCAACTGTTTATCTATAAGCTACATTTCCTCTACAGACATATAACCTATTTATGGAATTTTCTTTAAAAAATATTCGAACCTGCATTCCCAGGAGCCATTGTTGTTGCAGATGTTGGCTGACCACTCCGCCGAGACTGTTGTTGTTGTTGATAAGATCAGCTGATGTAACTTGGGTAGGTGGAGGGGAGGGGGTGGCTCTTAAATCATCTATTTCCCCCAACATTACGCCCTTTATCTTGCTTTCTGTCGTACCATTTCCCTGAGAATAATCATTTTATATATCTGAAAAGACTAATAATTAATCATATATCATTGCGGTTACCATAAAAATGCCAAGTCAAGCAGAAGAACCCCTTCCCCTTATTTTAAAATATAACGAAAATTAGGGGGCGGGGTTAGTCTCCGTTAGCTTGTTGAATAATTTAGATCACGTTGGGTTAGGTTAAATTGGGTAATTGGTGTTCCCGCAGGGATAGGGCACCTCAGGTAAGTCCTCTCCGGGAATGGTTTGGCTAGGTTAAAAACTAATATGACCCTCTTTTCAATTTGTTTCAGAAGCAAGGTGTTTCATAGATCAATATCAACTGGTGCATTTGTTAATGTTTATATTAGCTTTGTAATTTTAATTTCTAACAATAAAAAAATCTACCTAAATGTTTTACCTGAAAGTTTGGTGTATCAGTTTGATCGTCTATTTCTATGTCATGTACCCTGTTGTCTTCATTCTAATTGTGCACATTTATTACAGGATTTTTAAAGATATTTTTGAAATTTTTTCATGAAATAAAAAATTACTAGCTGAGGTTTGTTTTTTGTACTTTTGTCTTGTAAGATATCTATAATGAATTATGAACAATTTTCCAGTGAAGTATTGTTTTGGACCCAGGTAGGTTTTAGGCTATTTTGTTAAGTCATAGGTAGACCTTCAATTAAGCAATGACAAAGAAATTTCAGTGGTTTTCTTCTATCAAACATTTTCTTAGCTTGGTTTCGGTACACAACAATCCTTTCCAATATGGCTTTGAAACCGATTAATATCCGCTGGATTAGAACCGGTTTGGAGCCATAATTAAATAAATTATGTATCGTACCGTTTTACATAAAATTTTATACGATTAATAAAATAAAAAGTCCACAGTTTAGTTGGCCTAGGACTTTGACCAACAATATTGGAATTAATCTAATAATTTTTCATCATACTGTCCGCGGAAATCTGTCTATAATACGAAGCTATAGATTAGTATTCTAGTATTAAAAATCCTGTTTAATTTCCTGTTTATTTGTGTTGACCAGCTCAGTGTTGAATATTTCATGTTTGTGCTCCTCAGTGAGACCGCTTGTGTTCAGCCGTTTGATTGTAGAATTCAGCCTCTCAAAGTTGCTCATAAAATGGGTGAAGTAGAAGTTTCTAAGAAAGTCAGCTGAACATTTGCTGTTGTGATTGCTTTGGTTGGGTTCCTGTTAAATTTAAACTTTTTTACGGGGAGTAAAATTCTAACCCTTTATAATTTAGATAAAAATATAAAGATATATATATAATAATCTAACCGCTGAACCGATCAAAGTATTTTTTTCAGGATATATACCTTCTGATCCCGACGTTGTTAAAAAAAATTTCGAAGGTGGGACAACTCCCTCCATAAAACTTACTCCCCAAAAAAAAGATTTGGGGTAGGAAATAAAAGAAATATTAGGTAAATGTGGGGGTTACCCAAAACCCCTCTCAAGGCGTAGTTAAAAGTGTAAATGCCTGTTGACTAGGAATAAGCTGGTTCAATGATTTTGTGTTTTGTTGAAGTTGAACCTCTTGGACAACCTTGTTCATGTTTGGCTGCTGAACTTCTCCAATAACCTTGCCACTCTCTTCAACTGTATAAAATGTTATTTTCTTAATTTTTCAAAACAAAAAGTTTTAAAGTTTTTTGAAAAGTAGGTAGGTAATTTTATAACAACGTAATATTATTGGAATGTATTTTTTTAATTACCTCCTTAAAATAATACCTTATCAAGTTACTTTGCTTGTAATTATTAAAGTTCTAATTTAGAATTAATTAAAGAACAATAAATTGATGTACATCCCACAACGATGAACAACAAAATTACCACTTGAGATTAAAATAAAAGGTTTGAATTTTATAAGTTTTAAACAACCAATAAAGATTTTAATAAAAGTCCCTAAATTGTTTAAGTCAACAAATGAGAGAATATGTTCCTAATACTTTGGGTACCAGTAAAGTTTACAGCCCAATGTCCTCTACTTCTCTGTGATTTATGTTTAGCAAAAAATTAGTGATTATGTATGTATTTAGCTAGAATCAACCTGGTCAAAAATCTAATTAAGAAAACATTCCTGGATCAACCCCATTCCCAAGGAGCAGAGCCATCGAGGTAAACCTCTTAACTGGACCCTTGTTGGTGCTGCTATTCACTTGAGGGAAGCTATTACTGGCGCTATTATTCATATGACTGTTGCTACAATTGGTCAGACTGCTAATGCTAAAGTTGGTACTGTTGTTGGTTGTCACGAAATTCGGATTATTGGCTAAAATATTGGCGGATTTTAGTTCATTTGCGAATAATTTGGCATACAAGCTTGATGTTGTGCTGGTTGTTAGGCTGTTGGACATGTTATGTTGTTGTTGTTGTTGTTTGGTTTGGCAATGTTTGTATGCAGCATCCAAGCTTGATTGATCACTAAATAGTAAATAAAGCTCATTTTTTACTTAAATAAAAGTTCTTTTCAATTTATTAAATTTACTGTTAGTTGAAATAAAAGAAAACTCCATGGGGACTTTGAAGGTTTTTTTTTCTAGGGGCGATTTCTCTTTGAAGGGTGTAGGTACCTTTCATCAAAATAGTTATAGACCTTTCCAGGACCAATAAGAAGCTACATTGTAAAGGAGAACCATATATGTTCAGCGGTTAGCGAGAACTTTTAGTACAGACAGACACAACAAAGGATTATCTAAGGATTACCAGGTTCAAAAACCTCTAGGTATTCAATTATGAACATTCAAAAGTAAAAATAGTTATAACTTAATAGGTATCATTTTTGCCTACCCATACTTTTTAATGCTCCTAAAGGGATAGTTTCACGAAGTGCATTTTAAAAAAATAGTGAACTGTAAGCCCTTTCTATTTTAAATAACGTAGTCGTGCATAATATAAAGTTATTGATTAATTTTAAAAGATTTGACCATTGATTTTCCTTAAAAAATGAGTTTTTCAATTTTATTTTCAACTTCGTTGCATGTTATATATGGCAAAAACTTTTTTGTCATAGATACAACTTTAGATAGCATTTACTGTTTAATAGAACTTCAAACTTTGTATACAACAAAATAAACATAACAACAAAGAATGACCAATAAAATATTTAGTATAGTACTTAGAGTAGTGATCTTTTTATATGTCTTAGTAGAATATATTAGGCATTTGATAGATATGATTTTGATAAAGAATTTTAACATTGACATGAACAAACTTTTTTTATTTGACAATATCTAGAATAGTTAGTGATGTGCAACATAAATTACATGAGAATGGTCTTTATATATATATATATATATGGTTAGTTGGTATTTCCGCGTGAGATAATGTGTATATTGTAAGTAAACCGGACGGTTTTCTTTATTTAAAAAAAAAGAATCTATAGAAAACCTGTCCTATAATGAACCGGACGTTATTTTTTATGTTTTTTAAGTAACTTGTCCCAAGGGGAACCCCTGTTCAATTTTTTAATAACTCTTGTGAATTATGTGGAAAAAGATTCTCTCATATTGGTGTTTTGTCTATACATATTTGGAAAAAAATAGACCATTCTCATGTAATTTATGTGGCAAATCACTTTAACTTTTTTTAGATATTGTCAAATAAAAAAAGTTTGGTCTGGTCAATGTTAAAAATTCTTTAACATATGTATAATCATATCTATCCAATGCCTTATATATTCTACTAAGACATATAAAAGTTCACTACTCTAAGTACCTTAACTCTTTAAATACACTTCGTAGAACTATCCCTTTTAACGTTTATTTGACAATACCTGTTGATATCACTGGAAGAGTTCTTTTTGATGAAAAATTTGCGTTTACCACTGTGCACACCGTTGAACACGTCGAATTTGGTCCTGAAAGGGAAATGGTAAAACTGGTTGTAATAACAAAGCTACTATACGTTACAATTAACTTCGATTAACTGTTCGTTCGACAATATGAAGGAAATGTGATTCTCTCAGCTGATAATTAAGATAGACAGCATAATTTTTTGGTTATAATTCCCTGTATCAATGAGCATTTACTTTACAATTTTTATCGGTCTATCGGTCATACTTTAAAAGACATATAACCTTTTTAAAGTGATTTTCTTTTATTATTTAACGCATATTCTCACTCTTTCTTTCCTTTTTTTTATGACAACTGAACTTTTGCTCTGTCCGTTTGTCCATCCATGATTGTTTGTGCTTTGCTACTCACAAATGTTGTCATCCTTGATTTAAAAATTATTTGGAGATGTTTCAGCCTTTAATAGGTAATAAAAAAGGCATACCTGTATTGTTGAAAGGTTAAATCGTGGCATTTCTTTAGATGGTTAGAAATAACATTCACTACAGCCTTCAGCGTTCTCTTACAAAGGTGACATCTGGCGGTGGCAAATTGAATTAAAATTAATGAAATATGTTCAAAAATTAGCCTTTTCCAATGATCTTGTTTTAAAACCAACAAAATTGGGGAAATTAAAAGCAAGGACAATTATGTCCATAAGTAATACAGCACTGACAAGCTAATAATACCTATTTACAATATTGAAGAAAAAAAACAGTAAACTGTGATGATTGAAATGATCTCAGAAGTTAACTCAAATTTTCCTGTGATATGTAAGTTTAGTATACTGTATTTCTCCAAACTGACTGATATATTCTTCTGGTCCCATCTTATGTTGTTTCCTAGTATATGAATATTAAATTTAGTATACTACATATACCTATTAATATAATAACTGGCAGCTACTTGATGAATTTTAGTTTTAAAAAAGGAAAAGTAAAAAAAAATTGGGGGATATTTTTGGGAGGGTAGTGGTACCCTTCCCCAAAAAAAGTTATAATTTCTTCCCTGAACCTATGAGATGGTTCTTCGGTACAGACCGACAGACTTTCTGCTACTTCTATAGTTTAGCTTAATACTAAACCTTAAACTTCTCGGTACAACCATTAAAATAGAAACTTCTTTTACATAGTTTCTTTAGAATCATTGAAAAAGTATACACATATAGATAGAAAACTTGTGAAAGATTTTAAATCATTAGGTATGAACCTAATAAGACAAAATAAATTCTTTTTTTATTTGTTTATGTTATCAACAACGAAAATAATACCTATATGTAAAAGCAACTGAAAGTTTTTAATTAGATGTTTAGTTTTGTAGCAATTGTCGCGTGATTATAAACCTACCTAATATGTTCTTTCAATGATTTAGAAGTCATACATTTGTTACAGATAAGACATGTACACTGACACAATTCGTCGATTTCATCTGTGAACACCTGAATACATTTTAGTTGATTTTTTAAAAACTCTTTAAGAAGTTGAAAACAAGTGCTACCTATGTCGTGAAGCAAAAAAAGTATTTAAGTTAAACCTTGAATAGTAAACTATAATACTTTAAAACCTTAGAATATCCTATGATAGATTCAATATATTTAATATAGAATTTGTCAAGCTTTTAAAACAAATAATACAACAACATGGATATTATTTGCTTTTGTTAGGTGAGTAGTTGGGTAGGTACTATTCATCCAGTAGCAAACTGATTGACGACCTTTTTCTGGAAGTCCAAACTGTGCATGGTAAAAAGTTGTGCCTGTTTTAGGCCTAGGCATTCGCGTCGCGGGTAAAATTCATACCTTAGATACCTTATCATCATCATCATCGCACGCCACGCGGAACCGTTTCCTCTGTTTGCCAGTACTGGTCAACAGGCGGTTTTGATGCTGGGGCGAGGGGTCAGAGTCAGAGTTGTTACCGCCGCCCGCCGAGGATGAGGCCCGCGGCGGTGGCGGGGAGTTGGAGTTGTCTTCATCTTCGCAGTTTACGCCGTTTCCAGACCCTTGGAAATTGGTGGGTTCATTGTAAACTTTTTAAATAAATCAAATATTTTAGAAAATATATACATTAGATAAAATTACAGGTTGCTAAAGGTACTATATAGAAACCAGTTAATCTAGGGGTGGGGTTAATGCAACCATCTCGTAATCAATGCGCAAATGGCCCTTAGAATCCGAATTTCGTTACGAAACTTGGCATGAGTAATCCTTGGTGGGTCTTTTTTCCCAAAATCGAACTTACTAGGTATTAAAATTGGGAAAAGAAATGGGAGGAGGGAAAATTCAACTAGATAAAAAAATATTGGTGTTATTAATTCTCTCTCCCAAACAAAATGTTGTCCTTGGCATGGAAGCTTTCCCAAAATCGAACTTACTAGGTATTAAAACTAGATAGAAAAATATTGGTGTTGTTAATTCTCCAAAACAAAATGTCCTTGGCATGGAAGCTTGCACCTAGTAAAAATGAACCACTGCCAACCTGTGTCTCCAGCAGAGCTGAGGGTTTCAATGGTTCCAGTTCCAGTGGATCCAGGTTGATCCTGCTCAACAATTTCAGGGATAAAGGATAGGAAAATAGCATTGGTACAATTGGCTTGTATTAGCTGCAATGTTCTCGTGTATATGAATTTGATACAACCATGGGATGTTAAGAAATCTTTATTGCATGAGCTCCATACTACAACAATCCTTATATAATAGAAACAAGATGTCTGTGAGTCTATAAGCACTAAAGGATCTCGATAACCGCTGAACCGATATGGTACCTACTCATTTGTCTTGGGAAGGTTTACTTTTTTGGGGGAGGGTAACACCACCCTCCCAACCCCTTAGAAAAAATTACCCCAACTAAAGTATTCTAAATTTTTCTTTAAAAACTGAAATTAGATATGAGGGGGTTGACTTACTCCTCCCCCCCCCCCCCTCTTAAGTGCCCCTAGAGTCCTCTAGAGGCGTAGCCGTAAGTAGCATGATATTTTAACACCATTGGTATATTTTAAACCAGAAAGCACACATCATTACATATCCTATCATGGGTCTGAGTATGACATGTGTGTCCCACTTGAAAAATCCCTAAAGTTTCTCATGGTTTCAGGAAAACAATGTAAGCAATTTTATGAAATTCTTTAGCTATTTTGTTCTAATTTCATTATCCATTTATCCCTGTCCAAAAATACTGTGGAAAGCCAGAAATTGGTTGACAAAGCTATTCATAATTACGGCAACACTCTGCTAATCAAATTAACATGATCCTTGTTTCATAATCAGAAATTTCTTTTTTCAACATATTAAATCTTCATTTAGAGAACAAACGTGTTCATTTTTTGATTTTATCATTTATAAAGATCACTAAGAAGGTAAATAATCAAAAATATTAAAATAAAATAATTTTTTTCAGAAAAGTTTTTTTTAAAGTGTTTTTAGCAGTTTTTGTCCATCGGCCAAGCTAGCAACATTTTGACTGAAAACAATAAATTAAATAGGTACCTAAGTACTATATACACGAAATTCAAATAAAATTACAGAACGCAAAATAATTACTAACTTAAAATATCCTATTCGCCATTCATTGTGATATGAATGTGTGTCCAGTAAGATCTCGTAAACAATTACTCCATAACTTCCCCCCCCCCCAAAAAAAAAGCCTAGCATTTGTCCATAGTTGATTTCGGGCTATTACAAATGTAGTAAACCCCACTTAGATTTTATTTGTTGTTAATCAATATCCCCTGGAACAGTTAGGACAATTTAGCAAAGGTATTTATTTTGCGGGATGTTTCCTTTGCAAGTCTTGAAACCAATGTGTGTAATAAATAATTGGATTTCGGTCTGCCTGTCGGGTCCTGTAAGATCTGAAAGACCCCCCCCCCCCCCCCCCCCAATTAATTCTAAATTTAAAAAAATAGCCTCTAAGCCTAAAAGCGATGAAAATGGTTGGATACTTCGGCCCTACCCTCTAGGGGATGTCACATATTAGCTAAAGAAAAATTAAAACCTTCCTACTTTAAGATTATGGTATAAGGATATATATATAGGGAAAATGAGATTTTTAACAAGGAAAAAAAAAATTTAACAAATTTATTAAATCATGAAAATATCTAGAACGGGTTTTTTCTTGTCTGAAGCTTAATGTCTCATGCAATGGCTGCTGAATCAATTGGGTTCTCTATTTTAAGTAAGCTTCACAAAAGGTTCTGTGATGAGATGGTTTTAGGCTATTCTATTTTCAAATTTACATCTTTTGGTGGTTTTAAGCTAATTTTCTAGCATCTGATACTGGAGGCGTAGCAGTCGATCTAGTATAGGTATAAAGAAAGTTTTTTTAAACAGTAAATTTTGCTCGCATAAGGCAGCTTCATAAAATATACTTTTAAAAATTTGAAGTTTTTAGTAATTACTTCAAAAAACTGGCCATAAAATTAGTTCAATTGCTACGAAATAAATCATTTAACTCCTTTCATAATCCCAAATTTTAATTAAAATTATACATATACACATATATGTATAGTATTATTAAACATACTCTAATTAAAAATATTATCACATGAATTTTCACCAATTAATTCACTTTATAGCTTCACAATAACTTTATGATATAAATAATATATATTTAGCTATCACATATGACCTAAAAGTACATTTCAAAACTTTTTAACAACGGAGATATGCGTTTTTAAAATTATTAAAATCGATTGGTTTGTTTGTCAATAAAAAAAGGGGGTAGGGATTAGAAGGGAAGGGAGAGAGTTCAGCAGCCAGACGTAGAAATTTTTTCTTTTCAAATCCTAAAAGCTAGCTTTGCTTTATTAAAAATATTTTTTTCTCAAAATTTGCTTTATAATTAATTGGTTGTTTTTGTAGAAAATAAAAAGTTTCAGAACAAATTAATTTTAATTAATGAAAAGTTGAAAAAATTCGTTCAAGAGGCTGTTCAAGGGACATTTAAAAACGGGGAAAATGAAATTTTATACTAAATAGGGAAACTTTAAGAGATAAATTGTTACAGGGCGCGCTGTCTAGCCAACTTAAAAGGGGAGAGAGATTTAGAAGGAGAGAGAGTTAATTTAAAAGGACTGCCCCTAATTAAACCCATAATTTAATTTGTAATTTTTAAAATGAAGCATTTGATTTCTTGAAATTTAAAAATGACTCTTAAAAAATAGAAAGAAATAAAATTCCCGAAGATTTGAATTTACCTTCTGAAGTAAATTTTAATTTAAAGATTTTCAGAAATAAAAATTTTAAAACGGCAGTCCTGCTAAAGGGATAAAACAAATGGGAGGGATGCTGCAAGAAATAGGGAAAGAACGGACACAAAGAGTGGGAGGGAGACAGCAAAAAATGAGAATTATGGGAGGGGACTTTCTTTCTCGTAATAAAAATATAGGTTTGGTTTGGAGTCCTAGCTTTTAAAAGACGACATATTGATTATTATCTGCATAATTTATCTAACATTTTTCAATAGTTTCATATTTTAATGTTCATCAAATGAGAAAAAAATCAATGAAAAAGGCACAGAAAAGTAATGTGAATGACATCTGCAATGATAATTGACTGACCAATAGAAATGCGCCAAAATCGCTAGCAGACAAGTGCAATGACAACTAATTGACCAATAGGAAAATGCGCGAAGCTGCGCTTGCAGACCGTCAACGTCATGTGACCAATTTAAACAGCTGATCAATGTAAACAAACAAACAGACGACAAATCTATAAAAGTAAGCGAACGAGTATTTTGAAATAGCTTTTTTAAGTATAATTTTAAAAAGTTTGACTAAAGCAATATTGATGCCCTAAGAATTCATTAAAGTACTTATTTTCAATTTTTAAAATCCTTATAATGAGTAATTTTTCTTTTTATAAGAATATAAAAAACAAATCTTTTTTACAAGACGTCTAATATGTATAATTATACAGTGTTTTTTTTTTATGAGCACTTTTTTGAAAGCAATTTTACCCCACTTATAGTTATCAGAATTTAATGATTAATGGCTTATTTTCTTCGTTTTTTAAGGGAAATTATGAAACAACAAAAAAAATACAGTTTTTGTTGAAAAAGTACAGTAAAGTTGAAAATTAAAAACTTAGGTGTCAACATATAAAAATGGTTTTAGCGCATTTTTCTTTAAAAAATGGATTTTCTGTAGCCGACTTTGGGGGGCCAGTACTCCCTCCCTGGTTGAGATATGACCTTCAAACTTTGATATGTTCTAGTACATGTCCCTAATAGTATCTGTATACATTTTTAGCTCTATATCTCAACTTTGAAGTGTTTAGCAGCCATTCTTGCAAAAGGTTGATTATTTGAGCATAAGAAAAATGCGCTAAAACCATTTTTAGATGTTGACACCTAAGTTTTTAATTTTCAACTTTACTGTACTTTTTCAACAAAAACTGTAATTTTTTTGTTGTTTCATAATTTCCCTTAAAAAACGAAGAAAATAAGCCATTAATCATTAAATTCTGATAACTATAAGTGGGGTAAAATTGCTTTCAAAAAAGTGCTCATAAAAAAAGCACACTGTATATGGGTATTTAGGGGAAACTTTTTTCGTGTATGATAGCAATTCTTAGCGTTTTATAAAGAAGACATAGTCGGGTTAGTGTACGTTGAATCTAGGATAAATAACTTGGGACCTAATTCACATTATTCTCACCCGTTTTGTTTAATTTGCTAACAATTCGTCAAGCTTAGCCTATGTAAATTATTAGCTGGAAATTTTATTATCTTAAGTCGTCTCGATTTGTATTTATTGCTTTTCTATTTTCATGTTTTTTGTCACTTATAATTCCCCAAACTTTAATCACAGGTAAGTGAAATTACTAACAAAACTATTTTTTTCAAGAATAACTTCGCAATATTTATTATTTTAATATTTTATCCTCTTGATATTATAATGCTTTTAGCCAAAAGTTGAATGATTTGTTTATAGACGCTTGAAATGTTAAAATCACGGCTCGGCAGAAGCCCAGTGAGATATTAAAAGCAATTTCAAATTTGTACAGATTTTTTTACAAATTGTGAATAGATTTTATAGAAAACAAGGATGTCAACATCAATAAGTATCAAACCATAAAAAATAATTTATGAACGAATTAGTAGTTAGAGAGCAGATGTTTAGGGGACTTCCCTAAAAACTCAGCAGTCTATATAAATGACGTAAGAGGGGATGTACAGACAGACCGGAATACGAGTATAGAGTAGCTTCGATACAATTAAATATCAATAATATAACAAAGGTATTTCTAAAAAATACAACATTTATTAAGCAATTAAAACTGGTTAGAATAGGCAGATTAATGGGATTATTATTATAGGATATATTTAATATGATATCAATTAAAGGCTTGGACGTCTCGTTTTCTGTGAAGGACAGAAAACCACGTGTATAATATAGATACCGCCAGCCTAGACTTATAGGCTTGTATCTAACCGAATGCAGACGGGAGAGAAGTATTCACTCTTTGGCCTGCAACAATCAACTAGCCCTCAACACAGCAGGATGGAGTATAGTGGCGGTTACAAGTGGAGGTCTGACTCAGCCAGAGAAGTATAGGAATGTGGACAGGGATGGAGATACATAAACTTGGATGGTGAATACCACACTCGCCCCCTTCTGAGGGAATATGAAATATTCCCTCACAGTTGACCTGCACGCCTGCTTCTGCGGGTTGCTGTTGTACTTGCAGGTTCTTCGATTGCGGCCATAGCCCTCTTTACGATATCAACAGGATTGGGTTCTGAGGAAGTAGGATCTTCTGGAGCTGCTGGAAGCTCTGGAGCAACAGCATTCTGGAGGGCCAACACGCCCTCACAGGGATCCGTGGCCACTGGGTCTTCAGAGGCAGCGCCAGCCTGCGGATTAACAGGCAGATCAATTCCAGATGGAAAGAGCTCACTGATTTGAGCATCGAGCTCTGTGTCACTGTTTTCCTCTGCAGGATCCAGGACCTCGGGATTGCCTTCTCTATCGGTGGGCCTGTACTCATCAGAGCACTCAGAACCGCCATAGTGGGAAACCAGCTCAACTCCATCATCATCTGGCCGGGATACGTCCTCAGCGGGAAGGGATGCCTCTATGGTCGCCACATTCTGCCCAGGTACATTCATAATATTACAACGAGTATTAATATATTTAATTACCCTGTCGGAGTTTTGGTCCAACAATCGACTAGTGGCCTCAATAACCGTGGTCATTCGTGATTTTAACTCAACGGTCGAGTCCTCAGAGACAGTGCGAATTTTTTCGCGCAAAGTTTTGCGGTTCCGCAGTAATTCTGCGGAAATTTCAATAAGGCGCTTGCCATGTTGTATATATGCTTTCTCAACGAATGAAGCATTGCTAGCAATTTTAGATTCCAGGCTTCTCTGGAAGGGGAGAAGAGCTTCCTCCATTGCTTCTTTTACAGTGGAGGATAGGACTTTTTTCCATTCCTCAGCAGTCACCCAAAAAGCCTTAGGCTCAATTTTGCTTTCTGCTAATGTCTCTTTCTTTTTAGGGGGTAATGGAGGCGGTTGAGTTTCCACCTTAGCCTTCTTGGCTGCTGGGCCGCCGCTGCCTGTTGGTGTTGGCGGACGTTTTTCTACCGCTTTTGGGGCTGATTTTACGGCGACTACCTCCAGTTCAGGTGAGGCACTACGTTTTGGTGGCGATTCCACCCGATTTTTTTGCGGTTCCCCTCCCCTATTTTGTTCCATTAGAGGCCTGGCCCTAGGCCTGGCTTTATCGGGATATTCGTTGGCCTCTAAATTTTTAGCCTGCCGCAATTTTTCTTGCAATTCAAGGAGTTCCTTTGGGACATCTTTTCTTGCGGTGCGGTAAACGTGGATCGATCTTGAGACGCATTGAAGTTCACTGAGGTTTTCAGGGTTGCGTGGCGGTTTTACTCGCGGCTGATACCTGTTCTCGTCAGGTTCATAGTAGGCTTCCTCAGGGCCACCCTGGGGATAGCCATGATTGCTGTCGTAATAATAGTCCTCTTCATTGTAGAAGGGTGCCTCTTCATATTCTCGACGGTATGAAGAGTGACCGGCCCCATGGGAGTGGTGGAAACCCCTTGAAAAATTCCGCCTGGGATATCCTAAAATAAAAATAATAAACTTAAAATTAAGGGTCATTAATTCCTTATACCGAATAAGGAAATATTTTTACAAAGACGACCTTTAGGGACGACAATCTTATAGGTATATATGTCTGTTTACAGGTCGTCCGTTTTTTGGAGATTAGTTTTCCCCATTATTTGTAAAATCCCGCAATTCGTGTGTTTCACTCGTACCTCCTTCCTTGTACGCGTGAATTTTGGTGCAGGCTAATATATAAATGATAAAAGCGACGCATAATAACGACCCTATTCCTGTAAGGATGGCTGCTACTACAAGCACTATATGATACCAAGTACTAGATAGAAAATCAACCACCTTATGATACGTTTGAATAAACCAGGAATCAGTTATTTTTACTTCAAAATTATTGGAGTCTGCGGCAAGTTGGCTGAGGTATAATTCCTCGGCACTTTCTGAGAAATTAGTTTTTTCTAGGCTTTGCCAAGAATGATAAAGAAATAGGCTAATCGGTTTATCCATAAGATATTGGTCTACATTTAATATTTGCATACCCTGCCCTTGATTCCCAAGGAATTTTCCTTGGTACAAATGTAAGAAAATGGGATTTTCGGAACATTTAGTCGGCGTTAAATGGGTGGTGTTAACCAATCTGCGTGAAAATGGTGATATTCCCATAGTCTTATTATTGATTGAAACCGAGAAATGATCCACAAAACAGGGTAAATTTTCTCCCAAAGAAACATTGATTTTAAGACTATCGCACTGTATTACTAAATCCAGTTCACCGAGCGCCCTAACTAGTTTTTTACGATGAGTCTGAATACTACTTTTAGACAGAAAATGGTTCTGTAAACAGCGAGTTTCGGGGACAATTAATTTACTATATTGTTGGTAGGAATAGAAAATCTCTAGTGGTAACATGTCATCCTTTTCCTTAGCGTTTAAAAGTGGGAAATATGGTTTTACAGAGTTTGTGAACCATACCATTAAGTTATCAATATTAGTTTTGTAATAAGATAATTCGGGAATTAGGTTTTCAAAATGTTTTTTATCTTTAAGTTCTAGCGCTAGCGTAATTTGGGGATCGATCACTAGATATTTTTGGGCACCCTGTTCTCCTTCAAATGTAAACAATGAAATATTAAAGATGTCTACCGTTCGCCAAGGAGAAGTGAATTTTTGTGCGTTATCAGATTTATCATCTGAGATAATTCTATCGTAGCCTATTCTAAGATTGTGATCTAAACAATTGTTTCCCACCCAGTGACTGCCCAGGTAACAGCCCGCTTTGGTTTGTAATAATTCAACAGGCTCAGCCTGGACCCCTATTTGTTTTTCTTCAAATGTCCCAGGGATGAAAATGCCGTTAATGGTTACGCCGTTTCCCTCGCAGGCGGGGTCGATGCCGTTAAGGAGGTCGTTGGGGTAAGTAAGCGTCCCGTTTACCAGGAAACGCGTGTATGACATCTGGTGTTCATACACTGAGACTGATTTTCCTTCAAAGTTAAATATTTTAGTTTTGGACATGGTGTAACAGTCTTCATAAGTTACGAGGCTCGGTATCTCCACAAGTGCTGGAGCAGCGAGGTGGATGTGGCTATATCTGCCACAATACCAGTAATGAGTACTGGTTCGGAGGTGGCAACGAATTCCAGGTATAATTTTTCTTTCAACCTTTTGAAGTAGGTGAAATTGTTTTTGTTCAATATTGGTAATATTAAGAAACGCAGCGCATTCAGAGATTTTCAAACGCAGATTTTCGTTTGCTACGCATTGAGTCGCATCTATTTGTATTATTTCGGACGCATTTGATTTTGCCAAAGTAATAAAAAGCCCCAAGAATCCCAAAATAAATTTACCTCGAGCTCCTGGTGCCTTTGTCAAATGATGCTGCATTTTATTTTTATGCTTCTTGTTTTTCTCTGAAATATGTTATTAGTTAGTTTTAACATATATTTTTTGTTTATTTTCGTTATTATACATACGTAGATTAAGCTATATACATTTGCCACCTTGGTTTTATATAATTATACATTTTATATACATTTTATTTCTTTCTTTTTAATTGGGTTATGCAGTCCGATTTGGACATGTATGCGGTTATCCCCCCCTTGTGACCTAGTTTTTCTTTCTTCTTCTAATATATACTTGGGTACTATGCTTTGTTTGTTAACATTAATAACCTTTTCAGGGCTGGATTGTTTGGGTCTTTGTGCGAAGAAAGAAGCCTCGGACGGGACGGTTTCTTCCAAGAAACTATTTTCGACGTGGATGTTAGGACCGGATGACCGATCTGCGCCAGGGGGTTCTTGGTCTTTGGGCTGTGACTCAAATGGTGAGTTTTTTTCCATTATATCCCCTCCCCCATCACAATCCACCTCCCCTTGGGGTAAGTCCTGACTAGTTTCAGGGTTTTCTTCTATAAAATCGTCACCATCGTTATCTAGGTAGGTAAAATCGTCATTTTCCATACCTTTATTATCGTTTATTTCGGTTTGCCCGGTATTATCTATGGTCAGGGTTATTTCCTCAGACGGGACAATTTCCTCAATTGGAAAGACGTTAAAGGAAAGTGTTTCCCCCAATAATTCTACTTTA
This sequence comes from Acartia tonsa, assembly GCF_053477335.1. Classification (NCBI taxonomy): domain Eukaryota; kingdom Metazoa; phylum Arthropoda; class Copepoda; order Calanoida; family Acartiidae; genus Acartia; species Acartia tonsa. Next base: position 27,728,434 of record NC_137266.1, on the reverse strand, counting down.
GAATCTATTTTTCGTATTTTATCTCTACTAACAACTTGGTTAGTTTTTATTGGATTTGATCCAAAGGGACTGAGTTCAAAAAGGGCCTCTGAGAATTTTTTTGTTACAATAAAAGGACCCCCATAGAAAGATTGCAATTTTTTACTGACCCCTATCTTGACTAGGTTAAAAAAAGCAAAGCATACGTCGTTAACGAAAAGGGGGGATGAAGCCTTTCTAGATTTATTTTGAAACTCTAAATAGATTTTAGATTTTTTGGAAACCTGTGCAATAATTTCTTCCAAATTTTTTAGGTAGTTTAAGTAAGACCTGCAATCAATGTCTTGCCTTTTCTGAAGGATTGGAGAAAAGAAATCGAGATTGAGAGTTGGTTGTCTGCCGAACATAAGGTAATATGGCGTATACCCCGTTCTTCTAGACGTACTAGAGTTAATTACAAAAGTGGTCAAAGCTAATTTTCTTGCCCAGTCTTTACTTTCGAATCGGTCATCAGATCTTAGACCTGCATAAATGCTTTGATTATGCCTTTCACATGGGTTACTATTAGGGTTTCTTGGGGGAATAAGTTTAGTTTCGATACCTAGTTCATCCATAACTTTTTTGAAAACTTCCCCAGTAAAATTTGTTCCCCTGTCACTCCTCAATGACCGAAATAAGCCGTAGGTGGGTACCACCTGTTCAAGGATGACCTTCACCGTGCTTTCCACGGTGGCGTCCTTGATGGGGTGGGCGATTATGTACCTAGAGAATAGGTCAACTAGGATAAATATGTAGCGGACATGTTGTCCTTGGAAATAGTTAGGGGTTAAAGGACCGATAAGGTCTACTGATACCTGGCCAAAAATCTCGTGACTAATGGCTGAATGGGTGATAGGTTGTTTATGTTTAGGTACCTGTCCTATTTTTCTTAGGCAGGTGATACAATTTTTGATGCGTGATTCAACAAACTTATTAATTCCTATAAGGAAGAATCTTTCATTTATCTTGCGTATTGTTTCGTTAACCCCCTTGTGACCTATAATATTATTATGTGCTAATTCAAAAACTTTATTATATAATCCAATGGGTACGACGGGTCTTTCAATGAATGTTCCATTGCTAAGAGGTTGTCTAAATATTAGAAGTCCTTCCATAACGTATAAATGTTCTATTAATTTAAAAAGGACCTCTTTCCGGCCGGTTAGTTCAGCTTTTTCGAAACTCGACAACTTCTTTTTTTCGAATATCCACCTACGAATGTCAGATAATACTTGATCTTTTTGTGTTTCAGATTGCCAAACATTGTGCACACCGACTTCCGAAGCCGCATGTAACTCAAAAATCTGGTCTTGGTAGGGGCAGTCCTGTTCATAAGGATCCAAGGTAAATGGGCTAGTACATTTTTCACAATCGGTTTCCTTATGTTCTTTGCATAAAAATTGCCCTCTAGATAGATTGTCGGCATTGCAATGGTCCCTACCCTTCCTATGAATTACTGTAAAGTCAAAACTTTGGATAAAGAAAATCCATCTCAGAGTTACACCATTTATTGTTCCTTTTTGCCATTTTTTGTAATGAACTAAGGAAATCGAATCTGTACGTACAATAAAGTTTCTAAATCTTAAATAATGAAGAAAGGTTTTAAGAACAAATACTAGACATGCTAATTCGCCTTTATAACTTGGATAATTTTTCTCTGCTCCGTTACATTTTTTGGAACATATTCCAATAATTCTTTCTTCCCCCCCTTGGTTTTGGCTGAGAATTCCAGCGAAATAACTTGTAGAAAAATCTACATCTACTATAAAGGGGTTAGGATTATCCCACTGGGGATAGCCTTTACTTATAGAATTTGAGAACATATTTATGAAATTTTCCCAATCTTTTGATAGGGAATCGGTCCATTCGATAACTTTATCGTTTCTGTGTTCATCTAGGGTACAAGAATTTTTTGCATAGGATGGGAAATAGGCCCTATAATAATTGGAGAAGCCCAGGAAACGCTGGAGTTCCTTGCCTGTCCTGGGCCTGCTCCAATTTTTAATTTGTTCTAAATATGCGGGGTTCATTTTAAGTCCTTGGGAACTGACTATATGACCTAAATATGTACATTCGGATGTGAAAAATTTACATTTGGCTAGATTTAACTTAAGTTTTGCTATTTTTAGGACTCCGAAGAGTTTTCTGAGATGCTTCAGATGTTCCTCAACATTTTTTGAGAATATAATAAGATCATCAAGGTAAGAAATTATAAATTCGTATAAGCCAGGGATAAGGGTTAGGACTCTGTCCATCAAATGGCAGAAAACACTTGGCGCGTTACACAGTCCGAACGGCAGTTTCTGGAAAAGATACTGCCTGTTAAGGGCTGTGAACGCTGTCAAGTGTTTACTTTCCTCCGAAATGGCTAGCGCATGAAATGCGCTAGTCAAGTCGAGGGTGGTAAATACATTACCAGTGCCTAATTTTTCTAAATTACTAGAAATCAAGGGAAGGGGCCAATTAATTTTTCGTGTTACACTATTAAGCGCACGAAAATTGATAACGAACCTAAGTTTGCCTTCCCCCCCAGCCGTTGGTTTTTTCTTTACCGCAAAGATTGGGGAGGACCACTCGCTGTAGCCCTCCTCAATGACGCCCCCCCTTAGCCAATTTTCAATTTGTTCTTTTAATTTGGCTTCGTATAATGGGTTTAATTGAATGTTTCTAGCCTTAATAGGTTTAGCCCCGGGGATCAAGTCTATTTTATACTGTAAGAGATCGCAGTTACCGATATCAGCATCGTCAACCGAAAATATATCGAAATGATCAAGGCATAATTTTACTACCTTTTCCTTCATCCCTGGGTTATTTTTGATAAGATCACTATTTTCTAAGTCTAATTTTTCTTTAATGAATTTAATTCTTTTAAGAAGTGTAGTTCCTGACAATTCATTTATTTGATTAATATTTTTATTGCAGGAATTTGGGGAATCTGATTCAAAGTCAAAGCAATATCCAACTTTAACGTTATTCAATAAGGTAATATTTTTTCCTGCTAAATTGACAAAATTTACCCAACATTCTCCCTTCTCATTTACATTATAAATACCCTCCATAAGCATCAAGCCGTTATGGCTTGTCATTTTAGAATTATTTGGGGATATATACAGCTTCCTATTTTTTTGATGGATAGGTATTGTTATCACCGTTGTATTCCCCCCCGGCAAGAATGTTGTTTTCTTTGCTAATTTTACGCATGTTTTATTTTGTTTTAATGTCCCAGTCCCCCCTTGGTTACTCCAATTTATTCCTGGGATAAGGGAGTTTTGTTCCGTATGAACATTATTTGTAGGAATCAAGGGTATGTTTTTACTTTCTTCAACTATGTTAATTGTTGAATTTTCTATTGGGATTTGCTCGCCAGTGGGGAGCTCGAAGGACAACTTATCTAATAACAAATTAATTCGATTAACTTTGAGAAATTCATATCCTAGATTTATAATTTTAGACGTCGTTTCAGGGATGTAAAACGTTTCTTCGAATATTTTATCTGACCCATCAAAGCTGAATTTTAAACTTACGTGTCCTATGATATTTACTGGTTTTAAATCTACAGACAGAGCGCTAAGATTGGCAGGGGTGAATGTGATTTTATTATCATCTAAGATTTCTTTAGAAATAAGGGACCTAAAGTTGTTTCCTGTATCCACTAAAGCGTGTTGCAGGAATTCCCCCCCCACGGGATTAAGAACTTTTAGTTTTGCACAGATAGGCATTATAAAATAAATTATATTTTTAGTCGAAGCCTAAGATGCATATTTTCCAAGATTCCCACCTCAGCGGTTAGACGATGGTAATCCTCACACAGAGATTTCCTGTGTTCCAGGTATAGTTGTCTGTCGAATCTTTTTAAATAATGAAATGTTTTAACAATATGGTTAATTGTTAAAATAATTTTATATAACTTTCTGGGTTTCATTAAGTTTTTATTAAGCGCTTTTCAGCTCCAGAAATTTCTTAATAAGCATGAGAATGTTGATAGTTCTAAAGAGACTACTAAACTTTAATACGGGTCCTTATTTATATACTTGGATATATGATAAAAACCTATCGGAATAAAATTGAACTAAAAAGTTTTCGAAAGATTGAAAGGCTACAAAGTAGCTTAAAAATAAGTGTTCAGCTTGCAACTAACAAGACATTAAAAACAGACTGACTTATTTTTCGACTTATATCTGTATTTATACAAAATATAGTTTTACTAGTTAGCATTTGATTCACAATATCAAATAATATAAAGTTAGCGCTGAATTACAGCTCAAAAAATATTAGATATGACTAATATAATAAAGAGGGTCAATGATGACTGATTTATTATTCTGATATTGTTAGTATTTATACTTAATTTTTCCACCTATGGGGTAGAACAAGTTTATATATTTACTAAAGTATTATTAATGCTGAAATCAGCTTCAAAAATAAGAAGTGGTTTGTAGTAACTGCTTTGATAGTAACTGGCCTTGATTAATAATATGCATTCACTTTTATATAGACTTTTTATTCCGCTGGTAATCCTAGCGGAAGCTAATAGAACTAAGTTTATTTTATTCTGCCAGTAATCCTAGCGGAAAATAATTTAATCAAAATGTTTTAAGATTTTATTAATCACGTTTTAAGTGATTAAAGTTTTTAATTTTTAACTCCTGCTTGATTGCAGCTCAAAAAATCAGAGAGTAAATGATAACAACAAAGAGCAACTGAATTAGATTTGGAAATTTGCTCGTATTTATACAGATTTTCCAGTAGACCCCCCCCCCTTCTTATTATTTACTTATACGGACCGCGGTAGCATTCTAGGCGACATCTTTCGGATACATAATAAATTAAATATAGTTCTATTATTGTCACTGTACAAAATGCAATAATATTTATCCATATGAATAAGTTATTATACATAATTGCTGAAATATTTCAGCTACAAAAATCAGAGGCTAAGAGTGTGCAACTCTCAGATAAAATTGATACTGAGGATTTAACTCAAAAATCATTGTTTATATACAGATAATTTGCTTAAGGTCCCCTAGCGGTTAAAAATTGAACTAGAATGTTTTAGATTCTTATATATATATACACTCAAAATATACGATATTTACATTTTAGATAGATCATGCGATATTAAAAATAAATACTACTAAATAGAAAATAGGTATTCACTTGTTGGTTTCTTTATAAAGACTATTAGATTTTAAAAAATGGAAATATTAAGTGCATGTGAAATGCTCCTCAGGTTACCTCCCTATTTCCCCCAATTTCCTGTATCAGCTACATTTGGATAGGGGAAGGAGGGGAAGGAGTTTATTTTGTGTTGCTTAGTCAGACTTAATAATAACAATTTGTTTTATTTTTTCGCGCCAAAGCATTGCTTGGCAAGGGATATTTGATATTAAGGAATTTGCAAGTTTAGCTTGACATGGGATATTTTGTTTATCTTTCATATCAAAATATGAAATTCATTCAGCAAATTTTTATTTTCTGGGATAGGGACAATTAATATCGCATATATCCACTTATTTTCTACATCTAATGGACGTGATTTTTAACAATCGCTTGTACATATTTATCTATTTCAGATTCCTCGCTGGCTTCCTGATCCATTTGGTTGATAGTTTTACGCGCATACTGCTCAGGTATTTTATTACTATTACTTGGAGCTTTTCTAGGTGGTGTGAATTTACTCCGTGTTTTACCAAAGCGGGACTCAGGATGTGGGGGCTCCCCAGCTTTCTTTTTGTTGCAATTCTGCACTACATGGCCAGGGATATTACAATGCCAGCATTTAATATTTTTACTCCTCCCATTAAAGGCTCCTATAACGCCCTCGATTTGATCCCAAGCAATAGGATCATCCTCATGATCTACCCAAGAGGGAACCTCGTCAGGTTCTTCGGTTAAGTTTTCCTTATACATTGCCGTGTTAGTGGGGGTATTATCTTCGATAATGCTGATTATGGGTTGTTTTTTCGTTTCCGCAGAATTTTTAGGTAGGAACATTTCCATGGCTTGGGAATAGCAAGCCGAAAGGTTTTCCTTGCTAATATGGCCAGACCCATCCCAATTAACGTATCTTTGTCCGAGGTTAATAAGTTTATTTAAGTAAGCGTTGTAATCGTCCAAAAATTGCATACTCTCAACATAATTGGCCATGTCCATGGCAAGGTTGGTATACAGCAGGTTTTTGCTAACGTTAAGATAGAATTCTTTCCACTTCTTTTTAGGTATGAGGCCAGGATTCATGAGTTTGAACACCCTAAGTTTGTTTTCAAAATAGGTGTCAAGGGGTTGATTAGTCTCCTGTTTTAGGTTGTAGAAGTACTGCGAGGCTACTTCTGGATCCGAGAAAGGAGTGACCAGCCTCCTAATCATCAGGTAATAACTTAAGGCAGATAAGGCCTGATTTCTTTCAGGCGTAATTAGGTCTCCTAATCGTTCCCCTCTAGAGTCATAAATTCGCTGGTATAAAATATCCTTAAAAAGGATTGGGTCACAGATTCTGTATGTCTTTGCAACCCTCCACAAATTAGAAAAGAAATTATCAAAGTCGGCCCTGCCGTCCCACCTAGGGGCATCCCTCGCAAAATCGGAATCCCATTTTTGTCCCTTAATAAAGCATTCTTTAATAAAATCATCGTCGGCGGCGCTAGTTGTTGCCGCCGCGGATGTGCCTGTGTTTGGTGTGTTTCTTGTAGAGGGTCTTGTTGCTACATTGGGTGCAGACCGTGTAGGTCTACGGAGGGGCTCTAACGACTTAATCCTATCAGGGATAAAGGGAAACCTTTCTAATAAGGTTTTTTCATATTCTGTTAGAGAAGTTTCTCTTACATTCATCCAATTGTCATTATCCGCCGGACCTATAAAGCCTACAATTGAATAGGCCATACAACCTGGGGCTGTAATTCTATCCTTGGCAACCCATTCGATCACGTTTATCTTTTGTTGGACCGATAGCCGGTCATAAAAAGTGGCATTAATTGAATCATCACCTATGGTGTTAAAATGAGTCGTGTTAAGACTTTCGTTTAACGTTTTTTCCGCAAACAATGGGCCAAGATTTCCGTCCGCTGGGAGTTTTGATACTCTACGTTTTAGGTCTAAGATGTCGGTGTCGGCTAATAATCTGCGATGTGATTCCGTGTCCTTAAACCCTGCCCATTTTGTTTCTATTTCGAGCTTCATAATCTCAGATTCTTGTTTTATTATATCTCTATAATGTGACGAGTATTCGTTTAACTTAACATTTAACGCTTCCGTTATGAGTTCTTTAATTTTTTCAGGGGAAAGCGGGTCAGACTGCTGCTGCGAGGTACCAGGGACGGCCGGAGCCGGCGGAGGCGGCGGATTTTTGGTTTTATCATTATCCCCTTTCTTGGCATTATCGGTCATGGTGCTGGAGTGTAGTGTTCGTTAACACTGCTTTGTCTACCACGAACTTTTTTAAGAACTTGGAACTATCCCTTTCTTCCTGTTTTAGGGAGAAAATATGGAAATGTGTGAAATTAAATACTAGTGTGAAAATAAAAGGCGGGTTCCTTTTTATCTTTATTTGGCAGTTTGCCACGAAATAATTATTAGAAATATTCTGTAACAAATTGTTACTATAAACTGTTTCCGTGAATAAACTTAGTTATCAGGAAAATATTAATTTCACTTTGCAATCGAAACTACTTTACGATTTAATTTTGTCTGTACGTTAATAATTATCTATACCTTCCCCCCTCAAAAATTGAGTGGTAGACAAGACTGCGCCAAAATGACGTAAGAGGGGATGTACAGACAGACCGGAATACGAGTATAGAGTAGCTTCGATACAATTAAATATCAATAATATAACAAAGGTATTTCTAAAAAATACAACATTTATTAAGCAATTAAAACTGGTTAGAATAGGCAGATTAATGGGATTATTATTATAGGATATATTTAATATGATATCAATTAAAGGCTTGGACGTCTCGTTTTCTGTGAAGGACAGAAAACCACGTGTATAATATAGATACCGCCAGCCTAGACTTATAGGCTTGTATCTAACCGAATGCAGACGGGAGAGAAGTATTCACTCTTTGGCCTGCAACAATCAACTAGCCCTCAACACAGCAGGATGGAGTATAGTGGCGGTTACAAGTGGAGGTCTGACTCAGCCAGAGAAGTATAGGAATGTGGACAGGGATGGAGATACATAAACTTGGATGGTGAATACCACATAAATAACAACCAAGAAATTTCCATTTCCCCCGTAGCATTACGGACAGGTTGACGGGCGGAGAGACAAAATAAATGATAAAGTAACTTTGCTATTGATGACTTGGCTAAGTCTCTTGAATGTTGTCTTACTGGCGACATAATTGTAAAATTTACAAATTAGGAAATTTTTGTAAACCAGCTGCGAGATTAATTAAATTGCAGTTGCAATTGGGTTTTCAAAATCTAGCCAGAATAATGGCGATTGAGGCTGCATATTATCCAAGGATTCGCCGCTGATATACATGTTTTTAGATGTTAGATGTTACAGCCGCTTATTGTAGAAAATTTATGAAAAAAGGTCTGCATTAGGTGCCGAGCCCTAATACAAATCCCAAAGCCTAGGGGCAATCTCATATTTTGGTGCATTTACCATTTATTAGTTCTCTAAAGTTTGATGATAAGATCAAAATACATTTTCTTCAAATCTTGAATGTTCTTATCCTTGGGTGTTTTATCAGTCAGGAATAAAGAAATAATCTCATCGCAGAAACACAAATTATTTGAATTGACTTTGTTTTTCCGTAAAAATAATTTTTCGCCAGTTAATGGGGTTTAATTATGTATTTTGTTTGTTTTAACTGTTACTAAAAATATCCACCAGACGTCGTTTTTTTAATTCTTTTTTTTTTGGGGAGGGGGAGTTGGGTGGTACCCTCCCCCAAAATAGTTTTAAAGCTTCCTATGGCCTATAAGAAGATACCCTGTAAAGGAAAACTATATCGGTTCGGCGGTTAGCGAGATCATTCGGTACAAACAGATAGACTTACAACCTTCCTGTTACTTTATTATAAGGAGAGCTATTATATTTAATTTTTATAACTTCTCTTTTTATTATAGCTGTTATATTTAAATTTTTACATTTTTTTACATGTGTATGTTTTAGGCTATTTATGTAAGACATGAAAAAAGATTTATGTTATATTTTTATGCCCCCAAAACAAACATATTCCATAAAAAAAACATGTCCATTCCTATGATTTAAAGTTTAAATTTTATTTATAACTACACATACATATAAATTGAGATGAATAAAAACCCATTCGATAAAGTCCATAAATATGAAAATATATTGAATTGTGGAAGATAGAGAGCTTAGTACATAGGGAGGGATTTGTATTCTGATAAAATAACTTACATTGATAGATATAGAAACAAAATCTGATTGGGGAAGATAAAAAGTTAACTGTAAGGAGTGGATTATGAAAAAGGATGAAAACACCCATAAGAGACGAAGCTAATTGTGATGGAATATTAATAGTAAATCTTTTTTAATGAAACTTCATAAACCAAACTATCGCATTGCAGACAAGTAAATCTGATTTACTTTGTAGCATTATGGACAGACGGACCAAACCATATATGGATTAGAACCTCTTATGCATGTTTCCATTTATATTTTCTCTACTTACTATAGGATGGTGTTAACGGACGGACAAAGTGAGTCATAGAATAGATGCTTAGAGGTAATTTGAATCTTCATAATAAATTCAAAACTTAATCAATTGTGTAGTGATTAAAATATTAAGCTCATACCAAAAAGAACCTTAATACTTTATATGAAAGGATTACAAGCTAACTAGGGCAGAATTGTACAATTTAATATTGAAGGGGAGATTAATTTTGAAAAAATAGTTATTAGCGCATCGTATTATAGACAGCCTTCCGCGGATATTAAAATTTAAAGTTTTATCATTTTTATTTCAATATTCGAGGAAAGTTGTCTATCATGATGCTATGCATGATTTTTCAGTATAGCTGAGAAATGGTTTTAATCCAGCGGATATTAATCGGTTTGGAAGCCAAACTGGAAATTCTGTTATCCTTTATAAGTCTTATGCCAATCCTTGGATGGCGAATGATATCTAAGTGTGAGTGTGTGTTTGGGTGTATCTGTGTGTGTGTGTTTGTGTGTGTCAGTGTGTTTGTGTGAAGCCGCCTGAATGTGTTCTATCAAATGTATGGTATGAATATTCTAATATCCTTTGGGGGGCTGATAAAAGTGATATATCGAATTTTTATCCGACATAAACACATTCACACGTTTATATCGGTTATAGTAATACATAAATGTACTATATGTATAAACAGTTAAAGGGTTAAGTAAATGTTGAAAATTTAATGATTAGGTAAAATATAATGACAAGGCATGATTTTGATTGATTTGACATATGTAAGTATTTTAAAAAAAGAAATTAAGATGTTTGATCAGCAACCCTTAAAAAAAAGAGAACATTAAGTTTCAGTTTTATCTGTTTAAATTTTGGTCTTTTTAAAAAACTTTTTTTACTTTCTAGCGAGATAAAAATATTCTGACTTGTTTTAATTCAATTGTTTATGTTGATTTCTCAAAGTAGAAATAATAAACTAGTTTTTCCTTTTTTGTTAAACCCAGGGAAGTAGGGACATGTTACTGTAAAGCATACTAGTACCCAAAGTTTATAAGCATGTTCTTTCATTCGGTTGCTTGTTGAAAATGTAGAAAATAATTCTGGTAAATGAATGCTTAAAAGGCCATACAAGATTTAAAGTAAAATTTTTGATTTAAAAAAAAATTTCAGCATTTAACATCATTATTTAATTTTTTGTTGATAAAGCCTTTTATTTCTAAAACTTCTTTTCTTAAGTCAGTTGGGTTTAAATCAGGGAGAGAGGAGAGTTAGAGTTAATATTCCAATATTCAGAACTTATCATATTATTGTTATAAAAAAAAATATATTTATTTATTCTTGACTGTCCTATCTAAGTATTTAATGCTTCAAAGATATCTTCATATTTTTACCATGTCAGCCCTGTTCTAAGATCTTTTAAAGACTAAATGTTCATGTCTTTGTGTGTATAGATGAATGAGGTGAGAGAATGGGGGAAAAGTTGGTCAGATTATCACATTTATTATGTCAGGACATGCATACTTTACTATTTTGTACAGCATATACTCTGTACTAATACCAAGGTTTTTCCCCCAAAAAGAAAATATTTGAGTATTGTAAGATAGACCAGCGGTTTCGCCTGTAGCATATAATTGATCTGTATTAAAAGAGGTAAGGGGGCTGATGAATAGCATAAAACTATTCCAAAATTTATATCCAAAATTTAAAAGAAGAATTTAATCAGTTCAGTAATTATTAAAATCCTTAAGCTTCAAACAAAAAATCTTACTACTTTTCATAATAGTACAATAATTTTCTTTAAGATGTTAAAGGGATTTACATTTCTGATATATTAGATCTGTTGTCATTTGTAAGGGCTGAACAGAGGTTACTACCGTTTATCTGACTGAAATAAAGCGTTTGACTGAAAACCTTTATTCTTCTTTTAAAAAGATGATATCATACAAACCTTTCTGAACCATCTACCCAAATATATTATGAAACTTCTAAGAAAAGTAGTATTTTTTCAGTCTTTTTCAAAGCTTTAAGAGATCTTAATGGAAAAATATATACGTACCCAAGTTTCTAACATATCTGGTTGTTGGCCTAATTTAAGAATCCCTGAAATACAAAAACCTAACAATTTTACATGTTTGAGAGTATTTTTTTCTTCCTTAGAACAATATACTAATATGTAAAGTGTATGTATGTTCACCGATTATCAATATTGTTGTTAGGTCAGAGATTATGGATTGATGGACTATTTATATACCTGTTTCTATAGTTTAGATGTTTTATTAATATGACAAAACAGTATTAGATTGACTGAGGTTGAACTCATGCTGTAATCATATAGTCTTAACTATTCTTGAAACCATCATATAATATTTATATTTATTTATCCAGCCAGAGGCAATGATAATTTTTATGCGATTATTTTTTCCATTTATATTTTTTGTTCATATAACATTAAAAATCTATATAATATTTGATTAAATGAGAAACAAAGGGAAAATAATTAAAAACTGAAGGTTTTTTCCTTTTGTAACTGGTCAAGAAATTTAGGAGCAACTATGAAAATCCAATTTATTTCACAAAATTTCACTCTGACGTTATGGACAGACAGACACTCATACCGAGTTATGGATTAGTCACAAATTTTTCTTTCTATCTATCTATCTTTTTTTATATAAAGGTTAGTGATTAGTCCCCCTCAACATTTTGTTTCAGGGAAAATTGTTTTAAGTGGGAAATTTACCCTCTACAAAAAAATCTTTTAAGGGATTGTAATCATTTTTTAACCTGCACTCCTCCCCCCCCCCCTTTGGAGTACCTCCTCTTCCTCCATTTTTAGTTTTTAGAAGAAAAAGAGTAACGTTTGTAAGTGTTATTTTTTTTCTCCCCCAAAATATAAACCTATCCTGGACCTTTCCTAATAATCATCCTATTACTTTTGCTACATGGTTATTGCGATTTTAAGTTTATTTTTTAAAATTTATTCCCTGTTTTGATTGTATAAAGTGTAAATAATCCTTTTCCTGCTATTTGCAGATTAGGAGTGATTGTTGTTAATACAACAAGGATCATTGCATTCTATGGTTGCGAATCTACTATCAAACTATTTTAAAAAGAGTTTCTCTGATACAAGATTGCCCCCATTATACATGGCTAATTTATTTGCTGAGTAAAATTAGATTTATAGAGGATTTTTAAGAGTTAATAAAGTTAAGTTAGATTTAGTCTTTTCCCACATAGTGCCTACGAGCACAACTTACCCCCTCCCAGATTTTTTTTGAATAATTTCAAAATATTGGGGTGGGTCTGTGTGGCTACCCTATACCCTTTTTAAGGTAAAACATGAAAATGTTTAATTTTAAACAGTGAGAGGGATTGGTGTCCGTGCTTTTTAAGAAAAACTGCCTTAGATTTATTTACATGTACAGGTAAAGATTTAAACACAATTGGAAAACCAACATAGACTTATGATTAAGAATTGTGGAGAAATTTTGCTTCTAAAAACTTTTTTCAATTTGTATGTGTGTGTGTATGTGAGTCAGTGTATGGACTTGCAAGATACAAAGTTATCATAATATAGGATAAGGTTTATCTCTTATTGGCGAGTGTGTGGGTGTGTGTGTGTGTGGTGTATTCTTTAGTACTTATCAGTATATACATACACTACACTCAAAGTCTTGAAAGGGATAAAATTCTGTCAGGTATAGATATTTTCAGGGATTTAGAGATTTGGTAATGTAACACAAATGATTTTCATCAATAGATCTATATTTTGACTTGCATATTATAGGGTACTTTTCCTCAAAGTGCCTGTTGAGCTCTGAAACCCCCTCCCCTTTATTTTAGAAATAAATTGAAATTAAGTAGTGATATACCTACCCAATATAACCTAACCTGACTTAATGCAATAAATAACAAAAAAAATAACCAACCCACCCTTCTTATTTAAATTATTTTTTTCTTTAAATCAAAGAGGTTTTTTTTGTGCTCAGCAAGGCATTATGAGGTAAAAGCCTATTAATTGTTCTTTTGACATAAGTAAAGTGTTTGACAATATAGTGTTGATAATAGCTTGTTTAAATAATAATTCTTTTGATATGACAGAAGCGTTTGAAACCGGCCATATGTTTTTTTTAATATAACTCAATAAAATTAAAGTAGTTTACTCCATGGTATTGAAAAATTATATCTTTTAATTAGTGATATTTTGACTTTAAAGAAGCGTTTGACATCATGCTATTTCTTATCAATATTGATTACTTATTTTAGAATTTGTTAGGTATTTTGAAAATTAGCTCATGAAATTATTTTTTTAAATTTAGATTTTGTTTTTTGACATCAATATAAGATAATTAATAGTCTAAAACTAATTGTTTGTATTAACATTACCCTTATATTTTGTATTCTATTTACTTACCCTTTTATCCCTCATTATTCAGTGCTTATATCACTCCACAAATGTGTTTTAGTACTATACATCATTTTACAATATTTCACCAAGCTAACAGGTTTTTTTCAACAAAAGATGCAAATCTTGTAAACCTTTTCTCTCAGAAAATGATTTATGAGATTTTATTTTTGGTGCGCTTTTCTCTTCTCAGTACCATTTGTACCCCTTCTAAACGGGGTATAATGGGGGCTGTTGTATTTATAAACAAGGATTTAGATTCTCAAAGTTAGTTGAGGGAAATGATAAACCACAAAAATAAAGGAGAATTGAAAAGGAAATTGGAAGAAATATTATCATTGTGTTAGAGTTATAAGAAAAATAGGGATTGTTGAAATATTTAATAAAATGTGTTTTTAGGCTACAATATTTTTCTAGTTAATGTTTGATTTGATCCACTTATATTACAAAATTATTTATTTTAGAAATAAAATGTTCATTTCAATACATTAATGTCCAATTCTGATATAACCTATACAAATATGAGAGGGAGAGGGCAATTCAGGTTTAATATTTATATATGCAACCTTTTCTCAAAGTTATCCCTACATAAGATTTTGATAGAAGTTTTTAATGTCATATCCCTGTGTCCTAAAATGAAATAGTAACCAATAGAAAAACTTTTAATATTCACTTAAATTTTTCTTTGCTCTCCTATGTTGTGATCTAAAAAAGTTATAAATTAATTTTACCAAATGATGTCCCCTGTCCCTGGATGGAGTAATGTTGCCCTGTGTTGGAGAGATGAGGAGAGGATTGACTGCTAGGATTGATAAGAAATGAAGTTTGTCCATCCTGATGTATTATACACCAACATATTAACCCTTTAGTGATGGTTTTACAGTTATTAGAAAATCATTCATTTAAAAGTATTTCTATGGAAATTAGGACCGTGTAACTTTTGAATGGGGCAAATTAGAATTGTAGAACTAAAGTCTTTCCAATCTGATGTATAATACACAAACATATTAACCCCTTTGGGATGGTTTTATATAAGTGTATGTGAGAGTAAATTCTGGGCAAATTAGCACAAAATCTAAAAGGAGATCTTTAAAAACATAGCAACTCTTTATGTATGGTTTTATATATCTAATATCTATATCTTATAACTTCTTGTTTTGCATGTTAAAATCTTAGAAACTTTACTGTAGGTAAGAATTTACTTAATTTGAAAGGATAAATTTATTTCAAATTTTTTTTTAGTATTTTTTATATGAAATTTAAGATTAATCAAATTTTATGAGTTTAAAGGCTATAAAGTGATAACTTAGTTTGATATTGAAGATAAAAAGCAATTTAAAGATTAAAATCTTTCATATTTGGAAACAAAAATTAAGTAAATATCTCTAAAGTACACAGAATGAAATGAAAGGATCTTATGTTAAAAACGTTTAATAGCATATGAGCCTTAAACATTTAATAACTAAGGGGGGGGGGGGGGGGGAAGTTTGTACAGTTATAGGAAATGAAATTCAGTACTAAAGTTTGGGAGGGCCGTGTGGGTTTGTTTTTAGAGTTATCAACCTAATTCTTTTTGTGAGCTCTCTTATATGACTGGATCTACACATAAAACTTTGAAAATTGAATTTTGGGACTTTCCCTCTAGGGGCTAGTGGAGCAAAAAACCCCCCCAAACACTAAAAATTTAAGTTCTGAGCTTATTTTTAGAGATATTGAGATTATTTTTTTTTCAGAAACCTTTTTTAACAAAACCAAACTAAGTAATCATTGGAGATTTCATTTTGGGACTTTCCTTCTAGGGGCTTGTGGAGCAACAGACCCCCAAAAACACTAAAAATATGCGTTCTGAGCTTATTTTTAAAGATATCAACCTGATTTTATTTAAATAAAACTTTTTTAACATAACTAGATCAACGAACCATTACAGATTTCATTTTGGAACTTTCCTTCTAGGGGCTAGTGGAGCAAAAGACCCCCCCAAACACTAAAAATTTAAGTTCTGAGCTTATTTTTAGAGATATTGAGATTATTTTTTTTTTCAGAAACCTTTTTTAACAAAACCAAACTAAGTAATCATTGGAGATTTCATTTTGGGACTTTCCATCTAGGGGCTTGTGGAGCAACAGACCCCAAAAAACACTAAAAATATGCGTTCTGAGCTTATTTTTAAAGATATCAACCTGATTTTTTAAAATAAAACTTTTTTAACATAACTAGATCAACGAACCATTACAGATTTCATTTGGGGACTTTCCTTCTAGGGGCTAGTGGAGCAAAAGACCCCCCCAAACACTAAAAATTTAAGTTCTGAGCTTATTTTTAGAGATATTAAGATGATTTTTTTTTCAGAAACCTTTTTTAACATAACCAAACTAAGTAATCATTGGAGATTTCATTTTGGGACTTTCCTTCTAGGGGCTTGTGGAGCAACAGACCCCCAAAAACACTAAAAATATGCGTTCTGAGCTTATTTTTAAAGATATCAACCTGATTCTTTAAAAAAAATACTTTTTTAACATAACTGAATCAACGAACTATTACAGATTTCATTTTGGAACTTTCCTTCTAGGGGCTAGTGGAGCAAAAGACCCCCCCAAACACTAAAAATTTAAGTTCTGAGCTTATTTTTAGAGATATTGAGATGATTTTTTTTTCAGAAACCTTTTTTAACATAACCAAACTAAGTAATCATTGCAGATTTCATTTTGGGACTTCCCTTCTTGGGGCTAGTGGAGCAAAAGACCCACAAACACTAAACATTTAGGTTCTGAGCTTATTTTTAGAGATATTGAGATGGTTTTTTTTCAGAAAACTTTTTTAACACAACCAAACTAAGTAATCATTGCAGATTTCATTTTGGGACTTTCCTTCTAGGGGCTTGTGGAGCAACAGACCCCCAAAAACACTAAAAATATGCGTTCTGAGCTTATTTTTAAAGATATCAACCTGATTTTTTTAAATAATACTTTTTTAACATAACCAAATCAACGAACCATTACAGATTTCATTTTGGGACTTTCCTTTTAGGGGCTTATGGAGCAAAAGAACCACAAAACACTAAAAATATTAGTTTTGAGCTTATTTTTAAAGACATCAACCTGATTTTTTAAAATAATACTTCTTTAACATAACCGAACTAAGAAAGCATTACAGATTTCATTTTCGGACTTTCTTTCTAGGGTCTAGTGGAGCAAAAGACCCCCAAAACACTAAAAATATGAGTTCTGACCTTATTTTTAAAATATCAACCTGATTTTTTTAAGAACACTTTTTTAACATAACCGAACTTGGTAACTTTTACAGATTTCATTTAGGGACTATCCTTCTAGAAGTTAGTGGGGCAAAAGACCCCTAAAAACTATTTTTAGAGATATTGAGTTGATATTTTTATGAAAACTTTTTTCACGTGTTTGACTAGGTAGCCACTAATAATTTCATTTTTGCACTTTCCTTTTAGGGGAAAGTACGGTAAAACACCTCCAAAACAAAATAAATAGAGTTCTCAGCTTATTTTTAAAGATAATGAGCTGATTTTTTTAATATAAACCTTTTTCATTTTAAAATGAAATCTGTAATGGTTCGTTGATCTAGTTATGTTAAAAAAGTATTATTTTAAAAAATCAGGTTGATATCTTTAAAAATAAGCTCAGAACGCATATTTTTAGTGTTTTTGGGGGTCTGTAGCTCCACAAGCCCCTAGAAGGAAAGTCCCAAAATGAAATCTCCAATGATTACTTAGTTTGGTTTTGTTAAAAAAGGTTTCTGAAAAAAAAAATCATCTCAATATCTCTAAAAATAAGCTCAGAACTTAAATTTTTAGTGTTTGGGGGGGTCTTTTGCTCCACTAGCCCCTAGAGGGAAAGTCCCAAAATTCAATTTTCAAAGTTTTATGTGTAGATCCAGTCATATAAGAGAGCTCACAAAAAGAATTAGGTTGATAACTCTAAAAACAAACCCACACGGCCCTCCCAAACTTTAGTACTGAATTTCATTTCCTATAACTGTACAAACTTCCCCCCCCCCCCCCCCTTATTAAGCATAATAATAGCTTAAAACCAACCTTTGACATTTATTATTCTTCCCTTAAAATCACTTCGATCTTACACCAGATTATCATGTACTCTAATTGAGTAAAACTTTAAGTTGTCTAGAATAACAATACCCCCCCCCCCTCTACCCCTTTTACTCCATCCCCTCCCCTCCTATTTGACGAACGAACTCACCAATGACATTCATATAAGGAACCTAAATTGATGGCATTTTTCCCTGTCATAATAACCACTGCCTTACTACTTTTTTCTTCCATTTCTTTTTTAAAATTTGTAACCTATTGTTGCAGAAAGGGTTTAAATGGTAGAGGATAAGAATATATATAGAGGAGAATATTTATATATATATATTGACAATATTGAATAAATATAATATTGGTTGGGTAAAGTTAAACCATCTTAGAACTTTTAGCAACCCCGCTCTTCCTTGCCAATCTGACATATCTTCAATTATAACTTAAATAGGGCTTATATTTATCATATTTATATAGGTAGGTGTGTGTATATATTTTATTTTAGATTGGATATTTGCAGGGTTCTTGAGGGATAAAACAATGGAAGATAATTTTATGTGGATTCAAATGTTTATAAAACTGTTGATTGAATTATTGGTGTACAAGTACTAATACAATTACTTAAAGTGTTTGTGCTAATAAATAAGATAACGTGTTTATAAAACTTTGGGTTATTTACGGTCCAATGGTCCTAAATTTCCTGGTAAAGGCCAATATACAAAAACTTAGTTTTTTAAAAAGACATTTTATTTTTTGTCTTTCTTTTTAAGTTCTTATTTAAACAAATCTGTTGTAGATGAAATGATTTTATTCAAATAATTAGATTGTTCTTTTAAATACCTTGATAAAACAAATGACATGAGACTTAAAATATAAGAGAATAAAATAAACATCTTTTTAGGTTATTATAAGTTTATATAATAAAGTAACAGGCTGTGTTTTTGTTTGTCTGTGTATGTGACAAAGAAATCAAATAACTTTTTGGGGTTTAAAAATTATTGTAGTCATATCGTTTTTTGGAAACTACAGCTTTTTCATTATGCAATGTTCCAAAATTACAAAATTCAGCTAATTACTTTTAATAATAGTTAAAAAAGTCTTAAATATTATAAGGATAGATAAGAGTCTTTTTTAACAGACCAATTTAAGTACAGTCATTTTATTTTGTCATTCAGCCATCAAAATTTGGCAAATTTATCAATTCAATTAATGTATAAGTTGGCATCCTTATCCGACACTTTAAAGTCTCTCGGATAGGGATTAATTTTATGATAATGAATGTCTGGTCCAGGTAGACAAAGGTTTTAGCAATACTTTTTTGTTATTTTTTATTTATAAGTATGTTAAAGCACAAAAAAATATTACAATTAATGATCTTTAGCTTCTGTTTTTTTTATCTATTCAGAAATGTTTAAATCTAATCGATATATCATTACTTGGATGTTGCACCAGATTTTCATGTATTCTAATTAAATGATACTCGCGCAGCTGGATTATGTAACAATACCTTCCCTCCTCGTGGCTGTACAGAAGTGTCTCAATCTACTCCTTAATGACTTAGGTCAAACATTATTGTCTTAACCTCTTTTCGAGGAAGCTTTGTGTTTATCAAGTTCGAAATTAATTCCTTATCATTATCCTAAAACTAAGCGCAAATGTCGTCTTTTTTGGCTTTCCTTTCATAATGTGGCGCGGCATGGATTGTTTATATATTTTGATGCGCACGTTCGTTACTTTTGAATGAGATATGAGTGTGTGAAGATTTCGGAGAACAAAATTGGGCCTATCATTGGTCTCATAGTGTGTGAACGACCCTAGTATACCAGGGATTTGAAACCATAAGAACTTCAGGTAGAATTTGTTATTTTTATTAAGAAGAATGGTGTATAGGACGATTATATGTAGTTTTAAAAAAGGCTTTAGCCAGCTAAGCATGAAACTTAATTATGATTAATATATGTTTTAGTAATTTTTTATGTGCCTTTATTTTTGCATTTAACAATGATTTATTAAACCAAATAATTTTCCTTTTAAGCCAAAGTTTCCAAAGATTCTTAACTGTAGAGAAAAATGATTTTTAAAAAGCAATTAAGATTACGTGGTTATAAATAACTGGAATTATGAACTAATTGATTTTGTAATTTCAGGACTTTGAAATAATTTCATCAATAAATCTATATTCAAACCTGCTGTTGAAACTTGATGGTTCCTGGTATTGGGGGTTTGTATGTTCGCCAACAGATCTCGAGAACTTCCCGCTAATTCGGAAGTCAAACTCAACCAAAGTGTCATGGTTGAGACAATTTCAAAGTATCTGATGAATAGGCGTTAGCATTCATCAAGAGATCAATAGCATCCAGTGAATTATTGATGCAATAAACTGTGACAATTTTTCTGTGAAATAAGTACCTAGTGAATCAATATGCCACTAACCAAAAAGCAGAAAATTGAGCGAGCTATCGCTATTGGCAGTGAAAGGCTAGAAGTGTTTGACGAACAGTTAAAAGTGTTTTATGACAATCTAAAAGCCTGCCAAAGTTTTAGTTCATGTGAAAATGTGAATGTAAAATCAATTCGTGACATTTTTAGTGAGGTCAAGGACCAATCTGACCTAATAAAAAGTCTAAAACCTGCCGTGGAGACTAGTGAGCTGCGCGAGTTCAAGCGTGATTTGGATGAAGCTAGTGAGCAGAAAACTGTTGCAGATAAAGTTTATGCGTCGTTGGAGCAGTGTACAAAAATTCTGTACTGGCTTGACAATGATTCAGACAACGCGAGGTCAAGCACTGTCGTCAGGAACCTCGACGTCATTGAGAAGGTGAAGATGGACATGGGAGTGCTTAAAATTTCCGTGGAGTTGCGCCAAGAAGTACGTGATATGTACCGAAGGCTTAGAGAGATGGAACGTCGTTCATCTAACCTGGATGAGAGTGGGACACCTGCCATGCTCTCCAGAAGTATGTCTGCCGTGGATATTCGGAGTTCCAACCCGCAGTATGGGCGCTGGGACAACAGTTTGTTGCCGTCGTTCGACGGTACTGACACGGATTACCCAAACTTTAAACAGGTCTTTAAAGATCTATGCTCTGGTTATGGATTTGCTGACCAGAGGTTAAGTCTGATGTTGTGTATGGAGAAGGTGATAACCAACCCGGAACTACGCAAGCAAGTGTCAGCGATTAGAGATCATAATGAACAATGGTCGTTTCTTGATCAGATGTTTTTATCAAACACTCGCCGGTTCATGAGGATTTTAACTAAGCTGAACAAGATGAAACCTGTGGATAAACCTGTGGACGTGGTTAGCGCAATTGCTACCTTCAAGAGCATGATGCAGGAAGTAGAAACCATCGTTGGTTCTGCAGCTAAGGATTACAATCACCTAACTCTTATTCATATTTTTAAAGACAAGTGCCCTGAAAATTTGAGAGACAAAATTATGATGGAGCTAGGTAGCATGAACCAACCAGACATCCAGAAGATTGTAGAACTGCTGGAGAGGACCAGGGGTGCCATGTTGGCCGGTGATATGTCCTATGACACTAACGCCGGCAAGAGAAATCGTGACAGAGCTGCCGCCGCGCAAGTATCTGGCCGCAGCGACAATAAGAATGGAAAGGCTGGAAAGGACAAGGCTTCCAAGTGGAACAGTGCATGTCCTGTGGAGAGCTGCAAGGAGAAACACCCGATTTTCCGTTGCCTCACGTTTAAGAAGATGGATGTGGTTGACCGAAAGAAAGTTGTCCAGCAGAAGAAGTTATGTGAACTCTGCCTATGTGACGGCCATACTGCTGACAAGTGTAATAAATCGGATAAGCTTGGTGTTTGTGGTACCAATAATTGCGACAGATACCATTCTAGGTTACTCCATGAGGCCAGTGCTGGTGTGAATACAGTCTACAAGTCAAGTTCTGCACCCAGCCCCTGTACCTTCTTACTTCAGTTAGTTCCTGTTGTAGCACCTGGCGGCGGCACCTGCCACGCCACTGTGATGTTTGACTCTGGGGCAAATTTGCCACTTGTGTCTGAGAAATTATCCAACAAGTTGAAGCTGAAATCTACCGGCAGATATACAACTATTTCTGTAGCTGACGGCAGTGAGTCTTCCTGCCGCAATGTTGTGTTTTATCTGAAGGATAGGGACGGCAATTTGAGGGAGTTTGAGGCAGCTGTCATGCCTACCCTCGGCGGGGCCAACGAGATGCGCTCGGTCCACCCCGAAACTGCCGCCGAGATATTTAAAATGCCGCCAGAAAGGTTTACATATATTAGTGGAGGCTTAGATATCATCATTGGAAATACACATCCTGACGTGTTTCCTTCAACCTACCAGAAAGTGGGCCAGTCTATGTTGTGGGGAACCATTTTTGGTAGTGGTTTTATCTGTACGAGTGCTGACGGTGGAGCTGGAGATCAAAAGTCGGCTTATAAGGCTGTCAGTGTCAGTGGAGGCACCTTGCCAGACTTTCTGACGTCTGAATCGTTTGGCGTACAGCCGCAGGCACTTTGTCCAGGATGTACTGCCTGTCAAGAGTGCAAGGCTATGGCCGACGGCACTACCTGGGACCAGCGTGAGAGGCAGAGGATAATTGAGGCAGGTTTAACACTAGACTTGCAGTCCAACAAGTGGACAGGTCAATATGCTTATATTGAAGATCCTCACACTTTACCCTACAATGAGAGTTTAGCCCGCAAAATTGCTGAAAAGGATCGTGCCAAGATGGTCAAGGAAGGTACCTATGGAATGTATGTGGAGGTATTCAACGACGCCATAAAAAGAGGCGTTTTTCAAAAAGCCACGCCTGAAGAATTGCAGTATGAAGGGCCTAAGTCTTGTTCATCAATAGTGGTTGCTTTCAAGGAGGATTCAAGTTCCACACCCATGAGATTGTGTGCAAATAGTTCTCTGACGTTCAAGGGTACCAGTTTTAATAACATAATGCTGGGAGGCCCGCCGCCAATGCAGAAGATTTTTTATCATTTGATGCTTTTCCGCGGTTACAAGGTTGGTATAACCGCGGATATTTCCAAGTTTTATAACTCCATCCTGGCCACAGAGTTCGACAGCCAGATGAAGAGAGTTTTATTTTCCCCGACGCCAGATGGTCCACTTGAAATTTACCTGACTAAAGTTGTGAATTTCGGCGAGTTGGCTGCGGGAAACTTGGCAGTTACAGCCCTGAAGTTGACGTCCCGCCTGTTCGGCGGAAAGAGTGAAGCAGAGGTCAAGGAGATGTATGGAGAGGGGCAGATAAACGGTAGTGAAATTGTTGCTAAACCTGAATTATGGAAGGAGCCACAAATACCTACCTACCCTGATGAGGAATTCAAGTTACCTCAGATTCCAGTTGCAGTCAAGCTTGAGAAGCACAGCTTCATAGATGACGTTATTTCGGGAGCAGGATCGAAGCCAGAAGCCAAGGAGATGATGAAAGAGGCCGACAGAATTATCGGCAAAGGTAGTTTTTCCTTCAAACAAGTCATTTATTCTGGAGATGATTGCCAGCCGACCAAGGTTCTTGGGCTGATATGGAAGCCAGCCACCGATGTGTTGTCCATCGCCACAAGAGTCAACCAAGATGGTAAGGTCAAGGGAAAGAAGGTGAAAGAGGATGCTGATTTGTATAACCTCCAGGACGCCTTGGACGAGAATCTGACAAAGAAGATGGTCCACAGGTTCGCCGCCCAAACCTTCGACCCGATCGGGCTTTGTAGCCCTATTCTGTTGAGAATTAAACTTGTCTTGCGGAAAACATGTTCGCTGAATTTGGGCTGGCAAGATTTCATTCCAAAAAGTCTACGGGATGAACTTGTTAAGTCGCTGGAGGACAGAGCTGAGGTCGCTAAATTGGAGTTTGACCGTTGTGTGGTCCCGGAGGAACCAACTGGCCTTCCATCCTTGATGATGTTTTCGGATGGGTCATCAGAGGCTTATGCATGTAATGCATATTTGAGGTGGCCAACTAGACAAGGATTTGAAACGTTTCTGCTAGCCACAAAGTCAAGAGTTGCGCCGGTCAAGTGTGAATCAATTCCACGCCTTGAATTGATGGGATGCCAGATGTCCACAAGGTTGTCAAAGTCCATCAGAGATGCCCTGCCCTTTGATATTGTCAGAGTGATGTACTTTACTGATTCATCGTGTGTTTTATCACAAATAGTTTCCAACAGTGCTATGTTGAACACATTTAATTCTCATCGCATTGGAGAAATTCAATCTGCAACCAACAAGGATGACTGGAGGTGGGTCCCGGGGACACACAATGTTGCAGATTTGGGCACCAGAAGCACCTGCAAGGTATCAGATTTGGGACCAGGTTCCAGGTACAGATTGGGCCCAGAATGGTTGCGCCAGGATGAAAGCGCGTGGCCGGTGAAAACTGCCGAAGAAGTCAAGCAGGTTTTACCCCCAGAGGAGTTGAATACCAAAATGGTTAAGTTATGTTCAATGAAAGTTGCCGGAGAAGCCGCTGAAGATGTCTTTAGGTTTAAGCACAGGAGATCATTTGGACAGGCCAAACGTATTATGGCAGCTGTCCTGCAAGTTGCGAACACCTGGTTGAAGAAGCTAAAGAGCAGACAAGAAGGTAAGACTACAGCCGCTGGTAGTCATGTAGCAGCCGCAGATTCTGTGTACAAGCCGTCTTTGTACAATTTTATGGCGGCGGCGGAACTTTTCATTGTGTCACGAAGCCAAGAGGATGAGTGGATAAATGACGCTAAAGGCAATTATGCGTCATTAAATCCATTAGTGCATGAAGTATCATTGACCTGGCCTGTCGTTGGTCCCGGAGGAAATTATGTGACCAGGGAGATGAGAATTCTTAAAATGGTTGGTCGTGGAGAGCCCGTCATTGACGCCATTACTGGTGGCCGTAAAATGATATTTGAAGACATGCCAGGTTTAATAATTTTGGAGCCTGGTAATTGGTTAGCTGCTGTTTTTATGAGAGAAGCGCATGTTGAGCTTCACTCTGGAGTCCGTGGAACTTTAGCTGAGAGCCGCCGTTGGTGCTGGATTGTGAAGGCAAGGAGGTTGTCCATCATGGAAGTGAAGAAGTGTTGGCCCTGCAGTGTTGAGAGGGCTAAGGAATGTCGTACTACCATGAAGGATGTGTTACCTGACAAGTTGGTCCCGAGCAGGCCTTTTGAAGCTGTGCAAGTCGACCTGATGGGTCCGCTGGTTACGAGGAGAGCTGCCGCCAAAACGAGGAGTCAGACAGCAACGAAGAAGGTGTGGGTGTTCGTGGTGGTCTGCAGGTTCTCAGGGGCGTTATGGTTAGATGCCTTGGAAAAGTATGATACCAGCAGTATCCTGTTGTCCCTGCGCAAGTTGGAAGCTGTTCATTGTCTGCCGAAGGTCATAGTAAGCGACATGGGCACACAATTATCCGGTGCTCGCAAGGTTTTAGAGCAGAAGTTGGGCAGCCAGGTAGAGTTTTCTTGGTCTCAGATCCCGGCCCGAGCCCACCATTTCATTGGGCAAGCTGAGAAAATGGTAGGATTAACCAAGAGATTGCTGTCCAAGAAGTTGGTGAATAGTTCTGTTAATTTCAACGAGCTCCTGGTGCTATTGGCGGAGGTTAGCAAGTTGATGAATAGCAGACCATTGACGATAGAAGCTGCGAACGACGTGGAGAATTGGCGGCTGATTACCCCTGGCCAGCTGCTGGGAAATGTTGACCGCCAGCCGTTGTGCAATGTGGCGATGAAACCGGAGGACCAAATTTCCTCCAGGTTGAAGTTGTTAGAAGATTTGTCTGCCCAGTTTTGGACTGCCTACCGCCAGGAGATCCTGCCGAAGATATTACGGATGTCCAAGTGGAAGGATGAGATGGCGGAGCCACTAGCTGACGGAGATATAGTTCTGGTTACGAGTACCAATCCGCTGATGAGATGTTTGAGGATGGGCCGAGTGACGAGAATTGAGGATGGGAGAAAGACTGCAAGAGTCTTGTTCAGGCTGACAGATAAATCTCCCCTGGAAGAACATGCTGTATCAGTCAGGCAGTTGTTAAAAATTATGATTAATAATTGATTCTTATTTTATGGAAATTGAGATTTTTTTTTAGTAAAAAAGCCACATTTTTCATATGCCTATTTTTATGCCTAAAATAAGAATCAAATGAAATGCGATTAAATTTTATTCTATTTCATATGCTCAAATTTAATTTTATTGAGTTTAATTTCTTTTCAAAAGTACAATTCATTATAAAACTTACCTGAAAAGTTTAACAAAAAGGAATAAATGTGTCGAGGTTGCGTGATTCGATATTTATTCTAAGAAAAAATCAAGTATTTTTTTTAGCAGATTTTTTTTAAAATTATATATGAATTTCAATCAAGTAAAACATTTTTTATTCAGATCAAGGAATGATTGAAAATTCATATTTAAAGTCTCATTTTTTTTTTACAAAGAAAAATTGGTATTTTTTTTCATAATTCCGATGAAAATTCTTACGAAGATATTATTTTGCTATTCTTTAAGTATTAAAAAGTTTTATTGTTGATTAAGATATTACAGTTCTTATTCATTAGGTTTGAAAAACTTTCTGCCCAAGGATTTTGAAATATTTTTTCTTACTACTCTTTTTGATGCTTAACAAATTTAGTTTTAAGTACCTATAAATCTTAATTTTCTTGTCTAAGATTTATTTCGTTTTATTTTACCATAATTGTTTACATTTCAACCTGATTTCGTAGGTACTTATTGATTTATTTATAATGATTTATTACCTATTGATTATGAAATGATTATCATTTAGTATAAGTTGTTATATTTACAACATCATGATTAATAGGATTATCTATTTTAGGATTTGTGTATGTGATCTTGTGATTGTCATGTGCATGGAATGTTGTATGGTACAAACCAATCCCCATCCTTCTATCCTAAAATGTGAGGTATTATGAGTCCTAGTGAGGAGTATAATATTGTGTATGCATTTCACGGGGTTTCATTTAGTTAGGAGCAAAATTGTCACGTTTTCGGGATGTGGCTATTCTCATGTGATTATGGTGAGTTGAGTTTAGTGAGAAATGTTGCTAGTGCTCAGCGCAAAAAAACCTTGAATCTCGTTAAGGAAGTTAATTTGACTTTCAAACGGGGGGTGTGTCTTAACCTCTTTTCGAGGAAGCTTTGTGTTTATCAAGTTCGAAATTAATTCCTTATCATTATCCTAAAACTAAGCGCAAATGTCGTCTTTTTTGGCTTTCCTTTCATAATGTGGCGCGGCATGGATTGTTTATATATTTTGATGCGCACGTTCGTTACTTTTGAATGAGATATGAGTGTGTGAAGATTTCGGAGAACAAAATTGGGCCTATCATTGGTCTCATAGTGTGTGAACGACCCTAGTATACCAGGGATTTGAAACCATAAGAACTTCAGGTAGAATTTGTTATTTTTATTAAGAAGAATGGTGTATAGGACGATTATATGTAGTTTTAAAAAAGGCTTTAGCCAGCTAAGCATGAAACTTAATTATGATTAATATATGTTTTAGTAATTTTTTATGTGCCTTTATTTTTGCATTTAACAATGATTTATTAAACCAAATAATTTTCCTTTTAAGCCAAAGTTTCCAAAGATTCTTAACTGTAGAGAAAAATGATTTTTAAAAAGCAATTAAGATTACGTGGTTATAAATAACTGGAATTATGAACTAATTGATTTTGTAATTTCAGGACTTTGAAATAATTTCATCAATAAATCTATATTCAAACCTGCTGTTGAAACTTGATGGTTCCTGGTATTGGGGGTTTGTATGTTCGCCAACAGATCTCGAGAACTTCCCGCTAATTCGGAAGTCAAACTCAACCAAAGTGTCATGGTTGAGACAATTATAAAACTATGACTATTCAATCAATCAATCAATAATCTATCATACTGATTCGAAGGAGTGCTTTTAATCCATATTTTTTTGTGATAATGCATGTATATAATTTTTACGGGCTTTCTTAAAGTGCCTATTGGAGAATGTAACCCCACCCCCATCCTTAATTATTTTGAAATAAATTGAAAGCAAAGGGGGGTGGGTGTTTATTTTTCGACTGGTTGTTTATATTTTGCTTACAAGAGTATTATTTAAAACTGTGATTTTTTTAGATTACCAGCGGCTGAATTTTCGGCTGCAAAATAACTAATCTCGACGGACGGTTGCGGCCACAACTACCGCTGCCGAGCCCTGTTTTTGATATTAAAAATCCATATCATTGATGCGCACAGCCATCTATAAGATCTGAAGAGTGGGGCCCCACCCTTTGTTATTTCTTTTCCTAACTTTATCAGATTCTTTTTTAGCACATACATACATATACTTCTCTATATATAGGGGTTTGTCTGTTTTTCCGTCTTTCAAATACTTTTTAATCCTACGATTGAGCGGTGGTATTTCTCTGTCAATATTCTACTTTATAAATATAGTTTGTATGTTTTTCCTTTGTTATTTCTTTCCTAACTTTATCAGATTCTTTTTTAGCACATATCCTTCTTTATATATAGGGGTTTGTCTGTTCTTCTTTCCTTTACATACTTTTTAATCCTTTGATTGAGCAGTTGTATTTTTATGTCAATATTCTACTTTATAAATAGGGCTTGTATGTTCTTTCTTTGTTATTTCTTTTTCTAACTTTATCAAATTCTTTTTTAGCCCCTGCCTGCCTTTTACAACTAACTTTAGGGTGTCCGTTGTGTCTTTTATCAAAATATTATAGAAAACTGCATTATGAATTATTTGCACATCCTTGTTCTATTTCTTTAAGACGTTTTAGTAAACACATGTTTTGTGTGTCAAACTTAACCACTGTCAAAACTCAATGTATTGTGCCGACATATGCAATTTCAAGGGTGTTAAATATTAGTAACTAGAGTTTGCTCGATATAACTATCTCCCTATTGGCTAGTTTTCTATATGCATATCTATTTCTCAATAAATCTATTTTCCTCACCCGGCATTACTATTTAAAGAAAGTAAATATTTAATAATTTAAATGATTTTAAAAAGATTTTTTAAATTATATTTTTTTCATTACAATACCATCACCAAAGGGTTAATATGATTACTACAATTTTAGTTT
Source organism: Acartia tonsa (assembly GCF_053477335.1). Taxonomy (NCBI): domain Eukaryota; kingdom Metazoa; phylum Arthropoda; class Copepoda; order Calanoida; family Acartiidae; genus Acartia; species Acartia tonsa. Next base: position 27,699,243 of record NC_137266.1, on the reverse strand, counting down.
AATATTTGAACACACAAAGTGTCGCCACAATCGAATTCTTTTAAAACAGAGTTTTCTTAAATTTATTATATTATAAATTTAAATTTTCTTTTTCATGATTAGAAATTAAATACTTCGATATAATGTAAATAGCAACATGAAATGAAAAAAATGAATTAATTTTTAATAGAGTAAAATAATGGGTCTTATCGTTCTGGCCAATGGGATTTTATTATGGATTATTGGAGCACTATAAGTTTTAAACATATATTCCTTGGAAGACTTGAGCTCATTTATAGACATTTATTTCCTATATAGATCTGACATGGATCTTGATGCAATACAGCAGGCCGTTTTGTACATGTTAAAAATTAGAAGATTTCATTAAATAAAAGTAATCGCAAATATACTTAGTAAATAATTGCTGACATAATGCCAACTTCTAAAGAGTTACATTATTTATGTCGGCTTTATGGTATCATAAAAAAGTGGTCATATCTTTCATTCTAACCAAACGACAATAGTCTTTCAGGGATCTAAATTAATAAACCAATTGCCGTTAAATTGATGTATTTCCCCAAACACCAAAAAATTACTCTCTCTATAGATTATCACTATTGGTTGAAACGTTTGGATGCTAAATATAATGAATCAACCATAAAAATTAAATAAAAGTTTTAAGTTGTTGAACCAAATAATAAGAAAACGTTATCTTAAAACTTTGGGGACTAGTGTAATAAACAGCCCAATATCCCCTCCTCCCTGATGGTCTTTTGTTGATATAACAACGACACAAAACTTTGAGTGGGTTTTCATTTGAGTTATTCTATCTCAATTCTATATAATTGATTTGAAGAACCCTGTAGTTGTCAACAGACAATCAATCTTTCAAACCTTTATGAATTAAATAACAACTCAAAATAATTAAAATATCTCTAATAGGCGAAGTATATGTTTTCCAGTATGGCTTCGAAACCGATTAATATCCGCAGGATTAGAACTGGTTCTCAGCCATACTGAAAAATCATAATATTAATACCAGTTTTGGACTTCAGAATTTCGGGGCTAACAAGACTGTTTTTCATTTGAATACAAAGCTGTCTATAATACAATGCGATAAATAATTATTCCTCTTATATATCTATAGCCAAGAACGGACAACATTGTTAGTTATAGAGTAGACTTGCTTCTAAATTTAGATACACTAGCGGCTATGTCCCTAGAGGACGTTATTAGATAAACATAGAAGCAAATACTCATTCAAAGCTGATATTGTCCATGATGTCGACGAATCTTTTATACTTTTCAAAACTACAACATAAATAAACAAAATAAAACAAATGTATCACGATATAATAAAAAAATAATTCAATGACCTCTGTTTAATTACCCTTTTATTTTTTTAATCCAAGATATTGGCAGATAGAGATGTCTTATCATTTTAAAACCTTCATCATTTTACAAACGTTTATCCATTAGGGTTTTACAATAAGGTTAGAAAATTATGATCACGGAAAGAAAACGAAGTAGCGGGTTTCGTCGCATTTTCACATTAGCTTTTCTTCTTCTTCTAGCCCCTGCGTCTTCTCATCATAATCCGAAAATTATTGTATTAAGGGGGGGGGGGGCGGGGTTCTGACACATTTGCGTAAACCTAGTATATAGGCTTTATCTTTGGACTGAGAGGATAGGTTATTGAAGATAAAATCATTCTTATATGATGAATTTTCCCAAGTTTTAAGATTTTTTGGATAGGCCTCCAGGTTCCGGAGCTCCAGGTACTCTCTGTACAGGGAAAAAAAAAATTAATTTTTTTTTGAAGAGTTAGAGGTCAACTTATAAAACAAAATATGCATCTTTTTGAATGTTATTCACATATTTGAAGAAAAAACATACATATTTTGTTTCATAAGCTTACATCTAACTCTTTTTAAAAAATAGATTTTTAATTTTTACATGTACAGAGAGCACCTGGAGGCCTGGAGCTCCGGAACCTGGAGGCCTATCCAAAAAATCTTAAAACTTGGGAAAATTCATCATTTTATCTTTAATAACCTATCCTCTAAGTCCAAAGATAAAGCCTATATACCAGGTTTACGCAAATGTGTCAGAACCACCCCCCCCCCTTACTTTGAGAGAAACCACCAAATTTAGAATTCTTATTAATGAAAAAGAACAGTAGGTTTTGATACTGCAATTAGGACATTTCATAAGTATGCCCTACTTATTGAAGTTAAGAGCTTGGATGAAAAAAAACCTCTGAATATGAAATAATATTTCTTATCTCTCAAGAGCAAACAGCTTGAGTCCGAATAATATTTAACTGCGAACACAGAGCCCATACATGCCAGGGACGAAGCTGTTAACTTAAAAGTTTGTTTCTCTATTTGGTATTATCCTCTTAGAAAATTTTTTTCAATATTGAAAATTTGAGTACCACCCCCCCCCCCCCCCCCCGACAGCGAACTATGAACTCTGGCCGCAGCGCTCGGCTCCCTAGCCTGCCTAGCCGCAGCGCTCGGCCCCCTTGCCTACCTAGCCGCAGCGCTCGGCCCCCTTGCCTGCCTAGCCGCAGCGCTCGGCTCCCTAGCCTAAAACCCAACCTAACCTAAAATAGTTGTTCGTCGGTAGTCGGGGGGGGGGGGGGGGGGGGAGGCGTACAAAATTGAAAAAAATGAAAAAAAAATTTCTAAAGGGTAACGCCCTTTATTTTTATAACCTTTACTAAACTATCCTGAAAATTCATGAATGCAAAATGTTTTAGTTTTTATCTGTTGGGGCTGTTAAGAACAATAAAATTTTATTGTCACCCTTTCTTAATTCTTTCAATTTTAGTATCCCTAATAACAGGATGTATGTCTGTCTTTATGTATGTACCGAAGTATCTAGCTAACCACTGAACCCTGAGCTACATTACAGTGTAGCTTCTCATAGGTCCTTGGAAGATTTATAACTATTTTTGGGGAGATTATCATAACTTACCCCCATGACATCATTGGTTACTTTTTCTTTTCAAGGTTGAAAGTGGAGGAAAGGCAACTCCCTCTTCCACCTCAAGGGCCCCTAGAGACCTCTAGGAGCGTAGCCGCTAGTCTAGAATAAAAGATTAAACATTAATCTGAATATAAGGACAATTAAATTCATATGGAGCGCAGGTATAGCAATTTTTTAAATCTGACAATAAACAAGGAAGTAAAGGTGATTTGTTAAGAAAGTAGAACTACCTCTTCTCTTCATTCAAATTTAAAATAATTGGAGAACTAATTCGGCTGCTTATTAATTAAAATCTTAAACTACAGACAAAAAACCTTCTTGCTTTTATAATAGAAAGATTTTCTTTCTAAGTGTCGACATTGGGTCGCTTAATAAGCAGATATCGAAAGATGTGTCCATTAATAGATTTCAAACTTTGCACTGTGGTCTAAAATATATGTTTTCGGACAAAATACCTGTAGCATAAAATAATGTATGATTGAAGTGGTTTTATGGTGCTTTACTTCGAAGTATCTATCAATCACCCCTACCCCTATTTTTAAATTAAATAGAAAATAGAGGGGTTGGGTTATTCTTTCTAATATGACTAACATCTGTTGGGGGGGCTTCCCAATACTCCTAACCTTCCTTAACCTTACCTAAAGTAATAAACAAACACCTCCTCTTTTCCAAATATGGGGAGAGGGAACCCGCCGGTTTAGGGCTTTCTTTAGTTACTCAAAAAATTATTTAAAGATATTATCTTGTTTTGTTCCATTTTAGACCAATTTTCAATATATATGATGATAGTGCTATTGGGCGTCTTAACAGGTTCTACATCTTTTAATTCAATCTTACTTGATTTTTCATTTAATATTTATAAACAGTGCCATTCACAAGGTTTTGTCAGGGGGTTGTATTTTTTGAGAAGGTAAAAAAAGTAAAATGCTGGCCTTCCCAATTTCAATTTTAAGAAGGGTGTTGTTGACATCCCCCTCATATACTCTTATGATATAAAAATAGAACTAATTTAAAACAATTTTGTATGTTAAACAAAAATTCTTAGAATTAAAAATCATAATCCACTCACCTGTTTTGAAGATCTTAAAGAACGAGCTGACACATAAAATTTTACTACTTTAAAATTGATAAAGATTTTAGGCAAATTAGTTTGCTTAATTTGAATCCCTCTTTTCCTATAAAATTTAAGAATTACCTAGGGCAAAATTTAGGGAGGGAGCTGATCGCTTATCAGTCTTATTAAGGTAAAAAAGATATACAGGCCAAGAGAACAAAGTGTGGTATTGGCTGATATATTTTCATTTTTGGTTATCCTTGTGATAAAGAAAAGTAGAAGAACTAGAATCTTTTTTAGCCGATCAAGAACATTTTTTCTAAAAAAAAATTGGTAGATTTTTTAAGATGATGATTCTTAAACTTGAAATTATTTCAGGAATTAATTTTAGAAAAAAAAGTTAGACAAAGCCCAAATTCTATTAAAATTGTGTCAAAAATGATCCATGTAAAGTAATAAAAATGAGGGATTATCCATCTCTTTTTTAGGGGTTTTCTTTCCACTCATTTCCCTCATTTTATTACGTCACGTGGATCATTTTTGACACAATTTGGGCTTTGTCAAAATTTAGATTAAGCCTTACTCTTAGTTTTTCTTTTTTTAGTTTTTTTTATATATTGATTGGTTGGTTCAAACTGGCAGTGTTCATTTTCTTCAAACAATAACTTTAACTTGTTTTAAACCATTTTTGGTTGCCCATTATTTTAATGTCAAGAGTGTAAGATCATAACCTAAACATAATGCTAAAATAAAAAAAATTTACAAAATTAATACCAGTCTGGTTAGCCCCGAGGTGCCGAAGTCACGAACTAACAAAATGTGTATTAATTTTATGATTTTTCTTTTTAAATTCGTGGAAAATTGTCTATAATACAATGCTATACATGATTTTTCAGTATGGCTAAGAGCCGGTTGTAATCCAGCGGATATTAATCGGTTTCAAAGCCATACTAGAAAAAAAAATATTCTGTGAAAGTCTTAATCCAAATCCTAGAATTTATATTTCATTAGTCATTTTGGTCACTTTCTTTGGGTTAATATTTTGACACCCAGCTGATTAAGGGATAGGCTATCTGAAGATAAAATAATTAGACAATGATAATCATAATCCTTATAATAAAGACTGTAAAGAAGATACTGTAGAGTCTAGACTATGTAGAAACTGTAGAGTCTAGACTGAGAAGATACTGTATAGTATAGACTATGTAGATACTGTAGCATCTAGACTATGTAGATACTGTAGAGTATAGACTATGTAGATACTGTAGAGTATAGACTATGTAGATACTGTAGAGTCTAGACTTTTAGATACTGTAGAGTATAGACTATGTAGATACTGTAGAGTGTAGACTATGTAGATACTGTAGAGTCTAGACTTTTAGATACTGTAGAGTCTAGACTATATAGATACTGTAGAGTATAGACTATGTAGATACTGCAGAATCTAGACTATGTAGATACTTTAGAGTATAGACTATGTATATACTGTAGAGTCTAGACTAGGTAGATACTTTAGAGTATAGACTATGTAGATACTGTAGAGTCTTGACTATTTAGAATGATACTGTAGAGTCTAGACTATATAGATACTGTAGAGTATAGACTTTTAGATACTGTAGAGTCTAGACTATATAGATACTGTAGAGTATAGACTATGTAGATACTGTAGAGTCTAGACTATGTAGATTCTGTAGATTATAGACTATGTAGATACTGTAGAGTCTAGACTATGTAGATTCTGTAGAGTTTAGACTATGTAGATACTGTAGAGTCTAGACTATGCAGATACCGTAGAGTCTAGAATATGTAGATACTGTAGAGTCTAGAAGAGTCTAGACATTGTAGATACTGTAGAATATAGACTATGAAGATACTGTAGAGTATAGACTATGTAGATACTGTAGAGTATAGACTATGTAGATTCTGTAGAGTATAGACTATTAAGATACTGTAGAGTCTAGACTATGTAGATACTGTAGAGTCTTGACTATTTAGAATGATACTGTAAAGTCTAGACTATGTTAATACTGTAGAGTCTAGTCTATGTATATACTGTAGAGTCTAGACTATGTAGATACTTTAGAGTACAAATTATGTAGATACTGTAGAATCTAGACTATGTAGATACTGTAGAGTATAAACAGTATACATTGAAATATAATCTTTCAATGTGATATACAATTTAAATAATAGTTTTATTCTTATTCTTTATACCTTTTATGCGTGGTTGACTTCATATCTCAGAATGTAATCATTATAATGATAATAAAAATATCAGGCTTGGTATTTTATATCTAGCTTTAATTAAGCACAAGCCTTTATAACGGCTTTGTTTTGGGTTAATGTTTAATCCATTAGAATTTTGGTTACTGGCATAAAATAAGCTTAGGACTGTAGTCAAAATACAAAGAACAAGGATGGCAAAATCCATCAAATCAAAATGAAGGACAAACTAACAATAATTCTTGTAGAGTGTCAGAAATTAATTAGCAGAATATTAATTTGTAAGTACAAACGAAATTGTACATAAATTTGTTGCAAAGAAAATTATGATAAAAATGATAATTACACAATTATTAAGTGTAGGTATTAAAAATTAATTAACTTAAATTTTCAAAAATTGACTTTAATTGAAATCTTAAATGTATCGGGGAAAGTAAGTTAATATTTGTAACATATTGACTTATCGCTGACAGTTAAAATTCCATTTCTTTAATGTTATAATTGTTTTTTTTCTAGTATGGCTTCGAAACCGCTGGATATGAGCAAGTTCTAAGCCATTCTGAAACGGTACTTCTGGGCCAACAAAACTCGAAATAATCATATGATTTTTAATTTTACTATCGGCGAAAAGCTGTCTATAATAGGATACGATAAATAACTATTCCTTATTATATAACCAAATAATTAAATATACTGCAATGTTTGCAAAAATAATCTAGCAATCAATATTAGTTAAGATTTTAGTAATGCATGTTAACATGCTTCTATTATAAACAAGGATGACAACATTCATAAATTAAAAAGCATAAAGAAAAAAAATTAAATAGAAAATCTGCCTCTACAGCAAGGACGTCCAAGGGGGGGGGGATAAAGGGGTGATTACCCCCCCCCCTCCAAAATAAAAAAGCTTGGACGCCCCTGCTCTACAGTAGCTTTACAATAACGTTTTCTTATTCGTTGTTTTTAAAACTTTGGGGACTTTTGCTGAATTTTGATTAGATGGTTCATGAAGTTGAGTGTTCAAACGTTGCAACCACTAATTTTATTCTATAGAAGAGGTATTTTGTGTGTTATCATAAGGAATGCACAACAATTTATCGGCCTGAATCAAGGATCTAAAGGGATAGGACAATGACCGATTAATTGATGTGTATCTCCAATGATGATACATAAAATTTCCTATCATTAGATTACAATCAGTGGTTGAAACTTTTAGACACCCAACCTAATAAACCAACTAATCAAAATTCAATAAAAGTCCCCAAAGTTGTTAAGTCACTGAATAAGAACACGTTATTATATAACTTTGTGGACTAGGGTAATAAACAGCCTTATCGTTCCCTACCTTCCTAAATATAAGAATATAAGGTGCTCTAACAAATACTAAAATGTGGATAAAAGCTATCAACGCAATGACCTACCAAATTATATGCTTACACACAGACAAACGCTATTAATAGAGAAGCTGTGTGCGAAAAGATGTGTACAGGATGAATTGATGTATATCCCCTATGCAATGATGATAAACAAAATTAATCCATCCAAAGATTAAGATTATTTGGATTTGTTAAGTTTAACAACTGATAAGTATTTGATTTTAAAAAGTTTTTTTAGCTAACAAGCTTTTATAGAAAGATATACAGGCAAACACTAATTAAAGAGTAGCTGCGCTACTAGAAAATAATGAGATAAAATGTTTAGAGGGTGTATTGATGTATGGGTTAAAATTTAGTAGATAAAAAAGCGTTCATTCAATTCAGCAACCATATTCCCGAAAAGACACAATAGTATCAAACATAGAGGGAACATGTTACTGTAAATTATTTATTATGGTAAACAAAGTTTTTAAAACAAGGGCTTTCATTCCCTGTCCAAACTTATCAACCAGAAAGGGTAATTTTGTTTATAATCATTTTCAATTAAACTCAATTTCATGTCTTATCCCTACAGTTTGTGTTAAATCATTATTTGCTGTTTTTATATTTTGTTATATTATGAGTGAACACCTTTAGTAAAAAAAGAAGGTAGCTACTAACCTAATCAAATTAACTGGTTGTTTTGACTTGCTACCCAGCAGATTTTTTGAAACTTTCAAAGGGTTGATTTAGTTGTGTCCTCTCTGATTGGTTGTTATGGCACTATTCTTTCCGATAAGCTTTTGATTACACGACCGTTCTCTGCTAGTTCTAACAATCTAAAAGGACTGTAAATTAAACTGCCACTCACAGTTTATTACGCACGTAATCTTTTTCGTTGGATTTGTAAATGTAAGACTATTAGCGGCTTCCTAGTGGCCTCAAGGGGCACTTGAGGGGAGGGGTTTATTTTGACAACCCATTGTAAAGGAGAACCATATCGGTTTATCTTACACACGCACAGATCCTGTAATTTTATTATAAGAATACATATATGTTTTGGTATTTTCTTTTACAACTTTATACAGACGGAGGTACGAAATACATATTTATAGAATAGCTGCATTACTTAAAATTTTTAATGGATATAGGATATACGTGGATATATTGACAGGGGAAAATTTGTCGTAAATTTAGCTTGCTCATATGGAATTTATTTATTGGCCATTTCGTTCACCCATTAGGAGGGGAGAGGATGGGGGAAAGGATTTATATGGGGGGTGTTTAAGCCAGCTGCGAGCATCCCTTTATCAGAGTACAAGAAAAACTGGAGCAACATCCAAGTAATAATATATCTATTAATTTTTAGAACTTGCTTGACAGTAGGTGTTAAAACTAGTCAACCATTATCAAAGCTTCCATTAATTATCTCAATGATTAGAATCTTAAAAAAAAACTACTTTTTAATCAGATTTTATAAAATTGGTCTTCAATAACTATAAAATTTCTTATGATAGAGAAAATAGTTTTCTTTTCGATTTTAATCGAGATCTATTTTCTACTAACATTTCCCTTTTTTTACAAAGCTGCTAACTTCTACTTTATTCTCTAACTAGCGGCTGGGCCCTGAGTATTTAGGATCATTTCATAAAAAGGTAAGGGACAGCAAAACTAGCCTTAAACCATTACAACAACTTAGATAGCCCAAAATATATCATCGGACCTATGTGAAGCTTGAATAAATTGGAGAACTCAATAAATGTAATGATTATCGAAATCTTAAACAAAGAAATATCCCCTACCCCTCTATATTTGTTATTAGTTGGTAGAATATTTACAGTGCAGTGCAACTATAGATGGGGATGTCCTTCTAACGAAAGCCAAGTTCATTTTTTATAGCAAATTTTAATAATCAAAAAAACAATTTAACCTGAAATGAAATTAGTTCTGTAACAGAAATCATAGTTTATCATAGTTTTGAAAATTGCTAGGCTTCTTTTCTACTTATGTGTCCAGATCAAAGTAAAATAATAGGTTATAATGATGTAACTCTACCCACGGGGTGGGGACCCTGTGCTAACTTTCAATTGAGTCTTTGAATAGCACCGGGAAAAGAGCAGAAAGCAATTTGCAAGCAGGCGAAAAAGGTCACCATCACTTTGGCCAAGTAATGTCTTGGTTATAAATCTATTCTCTAATACATTTATTGCCTTTATTAAAACTATCCCTGTATGCTTGCTAATAATATCGACTGTTAACCCCAGAAGGAAAGAAGAAACAGGTTCCCCTACTCAAAGTGTCAACTAATAGAAAGAAATCTTGATCAAATCATTAGATATAAAGTGGTCGGATTCCATAGTCCTCTTTGTTTATGTGTAACTATGTTGTTCTCATGTACAGAAATGAGATACAACATTAAAGTAAAAGGTTAGACTCGGCATGAGCTATATGTTACTCAGTATACAGGGTGGGGAATTATTCCTGATTTTTTATTGGGTCTTTGAAATCATCTAATAGCGTAGGAAATCTAAACACAGCCGAGACCCTAAAAAAAGAACAGAAAGCAATTTGATAGAAGACGAAAAGGGTCTCCACCACTTGGGCCAAGAAGATATCTGAATTATACATATAATTATACAATATGCAATATGCAAATTGTCTTCTTCAAAAGAAATATTTGATGATGAGAAAAAACCTTACAAAGAAGCACTTAATTCTGCTGGGCATGATACAGATTTTGAATATACAGAACATCAACCAAACCAACGAGTGCCCAAGTGCAGAAGAAAAAAAGTCATTTGGTTCAATCCACCTTTTTGCCAGACTGTTAAAACAAATGTAGCAAAGAAATTTTTGCTTCTAGTGGATAAACACTTCAAGAACACACCACTCCATAAGTATTTCAATCGTTCAACTGTCAAAGTGTCCTACTGTTGCATGCCAAATATCAAAGCTATCATCGCTGGTCACAACAAGCATATCCTAAGAATAACAGATACTGCCACCAATCCAACAAAACAGTGCAACTGCCGAGGTGGTCAGAATGCTTGTCCTGTAGATGGCCAATGTCTAAAAGAATCTCTTATCTACAAAGCAGAAGTCACCAACACAACTAAACCAGATTTTATAAAATTGGTCTTCAATAACTATAAAATTTCTTATGATAGAGAAAATAGTTTTCTTTTCGATTTTAATCGAGATCTATTTTCTACTAACATTTCCCTTTTTTTACAAAGCTGCTAACTTCTACTTTATTCTCTAACTAGTGGCTGGGCCCTGAGTATTTAGGATCATTTCATAAAAAGGTAAGGGACAGCAAAACTAGCCTTAAACCATTACAACAACTTAGATAGCCCAAAATATATCATCGGACCTATGTGAAGCTTGAATAAATTGGAGAACTCAATAAATGTAATGATTATCGAAATCTTAAACAAAGAAATATCCCCTACCCCTCTATATTTGTTATTAGTTGGTAGAATATTTACAGTGCAGTGCAACTATAGATGGGGATGTCCTTCTAACGAAAGCCAAGTTCATTTTTTATAGCAAATTTTAATAATCAAAAAAACAATTTAACCTGAAATGAAATTAGTTCTGTAACAGAAATCATAGTTTATCATAGTTTTGAAAATTGCTAGGCTTCTTTTCTACTTATGTGTCCAGATCAAAGTAAAATAATAGGTTATAATGATGTAACTCTACCCACGGGGTGGGGACCCTGTGCTAACTTTCAATTGAGTCTTTGAATAGCACCGGGAAAAGAGCAGAAAACAATTTGCAAGCAGGCGAAAAAGGTCACCATCACTTTGGCCAAGTAATGTCTTGGTTATAAATCTATTCTCTAATACATTTATTGCCTTTATTAAAACTATCCCTGTATGCTTGCTAATAATATCGACTGTTAACCCCAGAAGGAAAGAAGAAACAGGTTCCCCTACTCAAAGTGTCAACTAATAGAAAGAAATCTTGATCAAATCATTAGATATAAAGTGGTCGGATTCCATAGTCCTCTTTGTTTATGTGTAACTATGTTGTTCTCATGTACAGAAATGAGATACAACATTAAAGTAAAAGGTTAGACTCGGCATGAGCTATATGTTACTCAGTATACAGGGTGGGGAATTATTCCTGATTTTTTATTGGGTCTTTGAAATCATCTAATAGCGTAGGAAATCTAAACACAGCCGAGACCCTAAAAAAAGAACAGAAAGCAATTTGATAGAAGACGAAAAGGGTCTCCACCACTTGGGCCAAGAAGATATCTGAATTATACATATAATTATACAATATGCAATATGCAAATTGTCTTCTTCAAAAGAAATATTTGATGATGAGAAAAAACCTTACAAAGAAGCACTTAATTCTGCTGGGCATGATACAGATTTTGAATATACAGAACATCAACCAAACCAACGAGTGCCCAAGTGCAGAAGAAAAAAAGTCATTTGGTTCAATCCACCTTTTTGCCAGACTGTTAAAACAAATGTAGCAAAGAAATTTTTGCTTCTAGTGGATAAACACTTCAAGAACACACCACTCCATAAGTATTTCAATCGTTCAACTGTCAAAGTGTCCTACTGTTGCATGCCAAATATCAAAGCTATCATCGCTGGTCACAACAAGCATATCCTAAGAATAACAGATACTGCCACCAATCCAACAAAACAGTGCAACTGCCGAGGTGGTCAGAATGCTTGTCCTGTAGATGGCCAATGTCTAAAAGAATCTCTTATCTACAAAGCAGAAGTCACCAACACAACTAAACCAGATTTTATAAAATTGGTCTTCAATAACTATAAAATTTCCTATGATAGAGAAAATAGTTTTCTTTTCGATTTTAATCGAGATCTATTTTCTACTAACATTTCCCTTTTTTTACAAAGCTGCTAACTTCTACTTTATTCTCTAACTAGTGGCTGGGCCCTGAGTATTTAGGATCATTTCATAAAAAGGTAAGGGACAGCAAAACTAGCCTTAAACCATTACAACAACTTAGATAGCCCAAAATATATCATCGGACCTATGTGAAGCTTGAATAAATTGGAGAACTCAATAAATGTAATGATTATCGAAATCTTAAACAAAGAAATATCCCCTACCCCTCTATATTTGTTATTAGTTGGTAGAATATTTACAGTGCAGTGCAACTATAGATGGGGATGTCCTTCTAACGAAAGCCAAGTTCATTTTTTATAGCAAATTTTAATAATCAAAAAAACAATTTAACCTGAAATGAAATTAGTTCTGTAACAGAAATCATAGTTTATCATAGTTTTGAAAATTGCTAGGCTTCTTTTCTACTTATGTGTCCAGATCAAAGTAAAATAATAGGTTATAATGATGTAACTCTACCCACGGGGTGGGGACCCTGTGCTAACTTTCAATTGAGTCTTTGAATAGCACCGGGAAAAGAGCAGAAAACAATTTGCAAGCAGGCGAAAAAGGTCACCATCACTTTGGCCAAGTAATGTCTTGGTTATAAATCTATTCTCTAATACATTTATTGCCTTTATTAAAACTATCCCTGTATGCTTGCTAATAATATCGACTGTTAACCCCAGAAGGAAAGAAGAAACAGGTTCCCCTACTCAAAGTGTCAACTAATAGAAAGAAATCTTGATCAAATCATTAGATATAAAGTGGTCGGATTCCATAGTCCTCTTTGTTTATGTGTAACTATGTTGTTCTCATGTACAGAAATGAGATACAACATTAAAGTAAAAGGTTAGACTCGGCATAAGCTATATGTTACTCAGTATACAGGGTGGGGAATTATTCCTGATTTTTTATTGGGTCTTTGAAATCATCTAATAGCGTAGGAAATCTAAACACAGCCGAGACCCTAAAAAAAGAACAGAAAGCAATTTGATAGAAGACGAAAAGGGTCTCCACCACTTGGGCCAAGAAGATATCTGAATTATACATATAATTATACAATATGCAATATGCAAATTGTCTTCTTCAAAAGAAATATTTGATGATGAGAAAAAACCTTACAAAGAAGCACTTAATTCTGCTGGGCATGATACAGATTTTGAATATACAGAACATCAACCAAACCAACGAGTGCCCAAGTGCAGAAGCAAAAAAGTCATTTGGTTCAATCCACCTTTTTGCCAGACTGTTAAAACAAATGTAGCAAAGAAATTTTTGCTTCTAGTGGATAAACACTTCAAGAACACACCACTCCATAAGTATTTCAATCGTTCAACTGTCAAAGTGTCCTACTGTTGCATGCCAAATATCAAAGCTATCATCGCTGGTCACAACAAGCATATCCTAAGAATAACAGATACTGCCACCAATCCAACAAAACAGTGCAACTGCCGAGGTGGTCAGAATGCTTGTCCTGTAGATGGCCAATGTCTAACAGAATCTCTTATCTACAAAGCAGAAGTCACCAACACAACTAAACCAGGTACATATATTGGCAACACAAGCAACACTTTTAAAACACGTTTCACTGGTCACAAACAATCTTTCAACCAAGCAAAATATCAACACAGAACAAGTTTATCTTCCTATCTCTGGACTATTAAAAGGGATAACATTGACTTTAATCTGAAATGGTCAATTATTAGTCAAGCTCCATCCTACACTCCCATCTCTGGTTCCTGTAAACTGTGTAATCTTGAGAAAGTTAACATCATTCATAGCAAGGACAACAATCTCCTAAGTAAGAGATCTGAGATTAACTGTAAATGTAGACATAGAGAGAAGTTCCTGTTGATCAATCACCTGGAAGAAAATGGAACCTAATACTGCTCGATTCAAGATAGTTTTTAAAAAAATATTTGTAATTTAAATTATGTCATGAAAAATCCTCTAATGTTTTTTGTAAAAATCGTTGAAACTTTTGAATTTTGATTTTATTGTCAGTATCAAAATGTTATTGTAACTGAAGAGTATCAATACGAAACACAGTGTATTACCTATAACTTTTTGTTATTCATTCTATGTTAGATCATATAATTATACAATATACATTTATTGATACAACCATAGCTTAGGAAATAAAGTTAAAACCATTTTGAATTTAACAAGGTGAATATAAGCTGTTAAAAATTATAATTAAAATACCAAAAAATGAGAGTGGAGACTTCTAAAGGTGTATTCGCAAGTATAATTATAAATTAACAACGAGATTTTAAAAATACAGTGTTAAAACTGTGATGAAACACCTCTAGAACCCAGCTATCATTTATTCTTCGTACCCTTTGTATTAGTTATACTTGAATTTCATGTATTTTTAAATGCAAGATTATTTATCTAATTGAGTTGAGTGTGTTTATCGGTTGGGCGGTTGAAAAACATTGTATTTTCTTAGAAATTATTTGTATCAAAGTTTAAAGATCTTATAGGTTCCATTGATGAAAGCAATTCTTGATTTGCCAATGAAATATTTTTAGTGCATTTGTGGTAGCGGCCGGAGTTTATCAGCCGCTTCCCGAGTCCAGGTATTACGGCGGTGTGAACAGACGTGGACAAGTGTAGTTATAGAGAAGCTGTGCAATATACAATTAGGGGCTTCTGGGTGGCGAATACCACACATTGACTCTAAAATGGAGGTCATCCGGCCATATATTCTTTAACTAAGACTACAGTTATTAGCCATTTTCTCTCTTCAATGTTCAATCAACAGAATCAAGGATCAAATCAAAAATGCAATTGTTGCCAAAAAGTGAGCTATTTTGATAAAAAAAAGTTTGGGGTCAAAAGTAGGGATATCAACGGAAAAGACAATTAATGAATATTTTTTAATACACCCACTATGATTTTAGTTTAGTTAACAAGGTCTTTTTTAAGTAGCCTTAAAGGAAATTTGAAGTGAATAAAATTTTGTTATTTGCTTAACTGTATAAAGACTTATATTAGATCATCGCCAAATTTTTGCAATGTGTCTTTCAACTTAAAGACAGGGATCTAAAAGGACAGTCCTGTCAATATTTAATTGTTTTACGTTCAATCCAGGTTTTGGCAATTTAGGGCTATACCTCCACCCACCACCCCCTTCCCCCCACAAATTAAAAGGCAGGATATCCAAATTGTCAAAATACCAAAGTTTTATTCACAAAACCTTTCTTTTTTTCAAATTGATATCAATTATTAATATTTTTTACTGATTTCACGGAGAAACCAGAAAGTTTATTTTGTGATTTAGTTTTTAAGGTAAAGACAATGGACGATAAATTCCGTACATCCCAAATAACAACAAACAAAATAACCTCTTTTGTAAAGGTTAGGAAACTATTTGTTTGGAACCAACCAATCAAAATTCCATAAAAATATAAAAAGTTTTTGAGTAAACAGGTGTAATTTACAGTCCAATGTCCCCTCCTTCCCTGGATATTTTGTGACTTTTAGGATAAAATTATCAAGTTACTTTCAGAATAGCTTTCTATGTCCTGATGAATAATTGATAAATTAGACTAGCACTACATATAGGGTATCTTAATTAATAACAAAACAATTACAAAATTAAAATTAAACAGGTCTTCATAGCTAGATGATAGGATGATAAAACAAGGATAACAATTTACAAACGAATGGACTTGCGGACTTTCTTATAACTTTTATAGAGTGGACATACGGACGAACAGAACCTATTTAATTATAGAAAAGCCACCTTTTAAAAATGAAGAGTAGCTAAAGAACAAAGAACACAACATTATTAAAAGGAACAGATTTAAAGAGATGCTTCGCTTTCAAAAAAGGATCCATGAAGTATATAATCATGAAGATGATTTTAAAAAGCTTGCGTAGAGATGCTTTGCTATCAAAAAAAGGGTCCATGATTTGACACCCAATTGGGAGATATCAGTTATGCTACTACTGGTCAAGGAACAGAGAAAGAAAATCTAAAAAACTAATAAAATAACAAGCAGACATCTATTGCTCCTAATTGTCCTAAGAATCCTCATTTCAAAAATTTTCTATCCTATAAAATTTGGTGTTATAATTACCACGATTATCTCGGCTACTAAAAAAGATAGACAGCTAAAATTTTTGGTAAAGATTCCCTATATAAATGAGCTTCGAGTATAAAATTTACTTTGTCCATCAGCCTGTCAGACATGCATAAAAATTCATTATAAATATTATTTTTTAGAAAGGTTTTGTGAAATCTATGAATTATTGTATAGTTATCAACTGAACATCTTTTCTATCATTAATTTTGTTTGTCCTTCCATGAATTTATATTTTTATGAATATATATCATAGTTTATGTTGGTGTGTTTAAGGCAAAAAGTGTTGAAAAGATTGGTTATCAGTGTCTGCTAAGTGGACTTACCAGTTCACCAGGCAGGGAGGGGACATTGCACTATAAATTACACTGGTACCCAAAGTTTTACAACAAACGTTCGTTGGCTCAAAATTTTGATAATTTTATTAATATTTCAATTATTAGGTTCTAGACTTTTCAACCAATAACTTTAATCTACAGAAGTGTTGAATTTGGTTACCATCGTTGGGTATGTGCTTAATTTTTTTTTATCCATTGTCTTATCCCTTGCTATCCCTGCCAGTTCACAAATACAAAATACCTTAGTCCAGTATAGATAAGATTGATTAGAAACTATCATTATATAAAACTCAGGAATCTTAAGGGATAAGACAATGGACGATAGATTGATAACATCCCCAATGATCATAAACAAAATTACCCCTCTAGTAGATTGGTTAAAAATTTTGGACACAGTCAGTTTGAACCAAATAATTAAATTATTTATAGTGACCCAGGGACAAAGGAATGATATTCTGACAAACACTAAAGGAAAATTTCCCAAGAACCCCTTTCCCCTTTTCTTCCCCTTTTTTCCCACCCCTCTTCACGTACATGACAAAAATAAAATATACCACCAGATACTCAATAAGATTTCGTGATTTTTTTTGTAGAATTGTTGGTTAGACTGGCTACCCCTGATAGTGACCAAAGTTTTTGATCCAACGAATAAGATAATTTGTTTATAAAACTTTGGGTACCAGTATAATATCTTGCTAATTTCTGGTACCATTAAATTTTTTTTTTCATGTAAGCTTTATATGGGTATATGGGTGATATTTTTATTTTTAATAATCGATATATTATTCCTTGAATGCTGCACCAGATTTTCATGTACTCTAATAAAATGATACTTGCAGCTGGCTAAGATAACGATACCCTTCATCCACATCCTTTATCCCATCACCTCCCCTCCTACGCGATGAGCCAACTGACCAATAAATGAGGTTCATATTAGCAACCTAAATTGAGGACAAATTTTCCTCTGTCTAAAAGTCTAGTAAGAGATTTAAAAAAACATCATATTAGTATAATTCATAAATGAAATGTAAGGATAAGTCTATTTTTTCAGTAAAATGTATTTTTTGAGAGTCAGTTTTGTAACTAAAACAAAACCATACTTTATAATAACAACGTTAATTCTCAAAAAATCTATGAATATTTATGGCTTAACTTTTGTTTATTTTTACATATTTGTATTATTAAATCCTTTTATTCAGTTTTAAAAATTTATGCTGCAATGTCCCTTTGTCCATATCATATTGGTAAGAAGTTCAATACTGACAGAACAACCAACAAGCAAATCTTACAGGATAGCTTCGCTATAAAAAGTGATTTCTCTGACTGTTTTTCATCACTTAATCTTTCTATCTTTGAGACTAATTAATATGAGACATTTTAAATGATGATATCTTTGGAAAGGAAACTCTACTATTTTAAGATTTCTTGTACTTTAAATGAAAATTATATGAATTTTCTAATTACTTTTTAAATTGATTAAAAAGCTGACAAATTTAAAAAAAAGGATAAATTGAATAGAATAATACCAATTAAATTTAATAACAAAACTTAATTAGATGATTTTAAGTTATTATTCTGCCTCCCAAAACTACCTTAGAACATAAATTCCCTATGTGTGAGTGGCATTACTTTGTTACTTTCATAACATGAAAATCTAAGCTTTAAAGAACATACTCTGAGTGTTAAATTGATCTATTTATTAAACTTAAGCCTTATATAAAAGTAACAGGATGTATGTATGTCTGTCTGTGTGTTTCGAAGGATCACGTTAACTACTGAACCGAAATTGTTCTCCGATATAAAAAATGCCCTCCCCCTAATTTTTTTGCGCTTTTTTAAAAAATAAAATTGAAAAAGGGGGGGGGGGGGGGGTATCATCTCGATTGAGCCTAAAGGCTTCTTGGGGCGTAGCTGCTAGAATTTAAATAGACAAAGAGTGCAAGAGTGTTCTTTTAAGGCCATTAAACTTCTTCTAGATGGTGTGAAAGAGAAAACAAAGATATAGTGATGTTTTATTAATAATCATGGAAATACTTTTAATAGGGCTAGATGCTGTTATTATCCCAATGGTTTATGTCGATTATTTTAAATAAAAGTGGCCATGACTGAATTTCTGAAATTTTATCGACATTACTTTTAGAATAGTTAATTAACTTATTTGTTTAAATAAAAGTTTTTTAAATCTTATTTTTTAACATGTTTATATCAGTAACTTGCAATCTTAATCACGTAAAACCTCTTAGAAGTAGTTAATTCCTAAAGACTTAATTGATGGTAGTATTTCAGCAGATTTTCAGGCAAATCTAAGCTTAATTCTTTTGTTATACTATCAAATGAAACAACTATATGAATTATCTTTCAAAGGACAATTATCTAGCTATGATATAACAATTCGTCTATGTCTACGGGCCTTTTTAGCTAATGATAGCGAAAATATTCGCATACCAAAGGCATTTATGTATTTAAGAAGCAAAGCATTAAATATATTGTGATATTATTTTACTATTATATATTTATAACCACTTTATCTTATTCGTGATCTAAAAAGTTAGGCACTTATTGGAATTTTTATTTTCAGTTTAATAAAAATTATGGTATAAACTTTTCAATCTATAGAAAGGGTAATCTTGATTATAATCATTGGGCATGTATTGTGAATATTTTTTTCGTCCATTATCCTTAACTCGCTAGTATACTCCGAAAGACCTCGTAAACGGCTGATTTTTAATTAAATTTTCAGGTGAGTTTGGAAATGGTCCAAGGAAGATTGAATGATCGTAGACACGGGCTAACAAAACTAGTATTAATTTTATATTTTACATTTTATTATTCTTGGAAAATGGTCTGTATTACGAAGAAGCAATACCTGAATTTTCAATATGGCTGAGAACCGGTTCTCATTTAGCTGATATTAATCAGTTTCGAAGCCATACTGGAAAGACTCTTCAAAATGTAAAACCCTTTATCTGTAAATCATTACTATACAATTACTTCAAATTGATTGCCAAAAAATTTGCACTCTTAGTGCCAATAAAATTAACTTAGTCACCCATGTAAATTAGTGTGTATTAAATTCCGCACTTGTTTAAGATTCATATTATTACAACAACACAAACAACCATCCCCTTGCTTTTATCATATGATTGAAAACCCCCCTATATACATTTATATTTGTATATTTTGCAAATATGAAACAATATGCTATTGTTATAATCCAGAGAACTACCTGGCCCAATTGGTGAAGATCCTTTTCATCTGCTAGCAAATTGCTTAATTGCTTTCCATTCTTGTGTAGGGACTTAGCTGTGAATATATTTCCGACTCTTTTAGCTGATTTCAAAGACCAAATACAAAATCGAAACAGGGCCTTCGCCTTGTGGGTAGAGTTACATTTAGCTTATGTCCACTCTTTTCTCTTACTTTAAATATGATTGTAATAATATGCGGCTGTGAAAACACACTATGTAAATTATACTTACTACATAACTTGCAAACATTAAGGAGTGAAGTGACAATTTTTGAATATAACTCTACATCTCTCTCTTTCCCAAATTTTGATCATTAAGATCAAGATTAATGCTTACATCCAAATATCAGGGGATGAGAAAATTATTTTCCCTCACAATATACCAAAAATAATATAATCTTGGAGAATAGCACTGAAATCTTAATGCATTTCGTCGAATTAACGATAATTTTGATAGGCCTAAATACAAAAGTGTGTGATTTGGATTGTATAGTTAACTAGGTGCCTTTCCGGCTCAATGTGCCTATTGATCACTAAATTTCCTATGCCTAAATCCTTCGGGGCCTATAACTGTGGTGCCTAAAGCCTGCGGGGTTACCTAGTACCCTTTTAATATAAACTAACCTGATCTAAAGTAATAAACAAACAAACGATAAACTATCCCCCTACTTTTTTTCAATTTATTTTTGAAAAGATATGGGGGGTTTGTTGCCAAATTAGTCAATTGAAAAAGTCATTTACTGTTCATTTTCTTCAAGCAAATTAACACATTTCATATGATTAAAAGCGGTAGCACTAGATCTACTATTGGCGGTTTTAATAATTTTATTTGCATGGAATGACAACAGGATTTAAGTCTAAAACAACTTGCTACTGTGATGTTTTATTACTGTGACTTAACACTTTAAAAATCTTCCAAACTTAATTTTCCTCACTCATTCAAAATTAACATTTTTGTGTCTGTGTTTGTTTGTTTGTCTGTTTAGACATGGATAGTTAATCTAAAAATAATTAGCAGAATCAAGCAAAAAAAATCTTAGTAGACATGATCAATGATCTAATTCAGAACTTTTTTTTACAACTTGTTTAACTCAAAACAAGGACAATGCTGTTAGTAAGAAGCGCAGCAAAAAAAAATAATTTTGTTGTTTTAATATTGTCAACGAGTAATTGCACACAGACAAATGTTAATTGGTCTGTATTTAATTTTTTTTAGAAATAATTGATAGAAATCAGTTCAAAGCTATACAAATGACAATTATAATTCCTGTTCATGTTAGCATTGACTAAGAGATATACATAATACATATGTATAGAGTACCTACTACAATTAAAATATGAAATATACCAATCTTTTATTAGAACCCCTTAACCTATTTGTGTGTGTTAGTATGTTTGAGTCCGAGCTTTTTGTGTCTGAATGTATATATGAGTGTGTGTGTGTATTTGTGAGTATAAAAATGTAGATAATAATCTAAAATGAATAATTGCTGAGACAGTTTTGAGACGGATTGATATGGACTGATATCAGAAAACTGGTCTTTCTTAGGAGCAAAGCCACTCTATTTGTCATTCTGTTTGTCTTTTTGTTGGAGAATTGTTGTTTCTAAATACTTTCTAGTATCTATCATTACTATGTATAGTATTATTCTTGTTATCTTGATACTAGTAGTATTCTGAATACTTTCTAGTATTATATCCATCATTACTATGTATAGTATTATTATTGTTATCTTCATTCTAGTAGTATTCTGAAAACTTTTTAGTATCAATTCCATAATTACTATTTATAGTATTATTCTTGTTATCTTGATACTAGTACTATTCTGAATACTTTCTAGTATCATATCCATCCTTACTATGTATAGTATTATTCTTGTTATCTTGATACTAGTAATATTCTGAATACTATCCAGTATCCTATTCATTATTACTACGTATAGTATCATTCTTGTTATCTTGATACCAGTAGTGGTATCTTTGAATACTTTCTAGTGTCATGTCCATCAACACCTACCCAGTAATTAATGATCCAAATCTGGTGCGCTGGTATATTTGGAGGATTTTAGTTTTTAAGGGAATGAATGTTTACTAACCAGTAAATTACCAATTTGTATCCTTTTTTGGGGGGTGGGGGACAAATTGTATATGCAGCTGTATCTTTATAATCTTGGTTTCATGGATAAGGCAACGGAGATAAATCCCCCATAAAGTTAAGGTATTTAAGTATGCCTTTATTACATACTAGCTGCTACGCCCCTAGAAGCCTCTAGAGGCACTTAAGGTAGGAGGGGAAAAAGTCGACCTCATCCAATTTTAAATTTGAGTTTCAAAAGAGTAACAAAAATATTTTTTTTTGGGGGGGGGTGAAGACACCCTTCCCAAAAATAGTTTAAAACCTTCCCAGGACCTATAAGAAGCTTCACTGTAAAGGAGAACAATATCGGTTCAGCGGTTAGCGAGATCCTTCGGGACAGACAAAAAATGCTTACTACTTTATATAATAGGATAATTTCTTTTTTTTGGTGGGGTAGGGGTGGAGACGTTATATTAAATTTACCGTCATCAATTGTAAATGTAAAATTAATTCTAATAAAAGATCCATTCCATATTGACTTTAACAAAATGAAAATCTTAAAAGACTCCAAATTGATTAGCTTTAAATTATGGGACTAAAAAACTTTTGATCCAAAATAATATATATAATCTTTAAATGTATATTTAAAACTAAGGGTTAAATTTTATATTCCATTGGATTTTTTTTTAAATAAACACAATAGTTTTTAAATAAAAATTAAAGAATAAACTATTAGGTAATTTTTGATATATTTTTAAGAGTTGATTTAAATAGAATAATCTCTTTATCTTCAGGAATCAGATAAAGTTACATTTTGCATTAATACCTTCAATTAAAAACCTGGGAGGAAGAAGACTATGGAGTATAAATTAATTTTCTACAAAACTTTTTTGATCAAGTGTTAGTTTTGGCCTATTTTTCAATTTAAATTATCCTATAAAGTTATAGAGTAGCTGTTTAGCCAAAAAAAGACTATTTATTTAATCCCTAACGCCTATTCTATCCTTTATCATGATCTGAAATCAAATCCATTTAAAAAATTGGTTTCTAACGATGGCTTTTATTTTAAACAAGATTTTTTGATTTCATCTATTTTAAATGTTACGTATGTAATTCTTTATAATCGAAGTTTTTTACACCTGTAAGTCTGGTCGTCTCTAAATATTAATTTAGGTGTGCTCTATTGTTTTAAAAATGTGTGATTTATAAAGCATAGCCACTCTATAATCATTCCTAGAAAGTCTGTATGTGAATGTCCATATTGGTACTATGATTTTTTTAATGATTCATAAGGCATAATTTTATAAACGAAATATCGCTATAGTTAAGTCTTAAAATGTATCATGGAAGTTGTTATCCTTGTTTTATCGAATATTTCTATCTATAATACAAAGAAGAACGATGTCTATCTGTTTGTTCGTCTGTTTGTAGCGAAGGATCTCGCTAACCGCTGAACCGATCGGGTTCTCCTTTACAGGGTAGCTTTTCATAGGTCCCGAGAAGGTTTATAACTATTTTCTTGGGGGGTGGGACACCCCCAACTCCCCCAAAAATGAAAAATACCCCCCCCCCCAATTTTTCTTAAAACTAAAATTAAAATAGTGGGGTCGACTAACCCCCCCCCCCAAAAAAAAAAAAAAAAAAAAAAATCCCCCCTTCAAACCTCTTGGAGCAAAGCCCCTAGAGGCTAGGGGCGAAGCCGCTAGTTTTTTCCACATAAAATAATAACTTCATGGAAACAAAAGGTGAAAAAATATGCTAAATTGTTTGAAGTTCTTCCTATATCTTAATTTTGAAAACCCCGTGACTTTATCAGAAACTGTTTAAAATTATTCAGAGATTAAGGAATTTGAAAATTTCTCAGAAAACTACTGGCAACGAGGTAGAGGACTATGGCCACTAAATTAATCAACACCATTTTATTCCGTCGAAAATGCACCAAGGTCAGAATTGTACACGAGAATAATTAATTTGTTGTTTGTTACAGGAAGTTAATGATTAGAGGGGGCAAAAAAAGTTTAATAGATTGACCCAAAATTGAGTTATAAATACTTTATCTTATTCGTCAGCTCAAAAAGTTTTTGTACTTTCATTAAATTGTGATTGGTTGGTTCAAACTAGTAGTGTCCTAGCTTTTTAACTAACAATTTAATTTACAGAAGGTATAATTTGGTTTATCATCATAGGGGACGTGTACCAATCCATTGTCCATTGTCTTATCCATTAAGATCACTGTAGAAATTGTAACTTTTTTTCATTACTTTATCTTTGTAAGTATTATCAGGGATTTTAAAGGAATAAGACAATGGTCGATAAATTGTACATCCCCAATGATGACTCACAAAATTAACCTTTCAGAAGATTTGTAGATTACAATTAATGGTTGAAACGTTTGACACTCAACTTGATAAACCAACCAATCAAAATTCAATTAAAATCATCAAAGTTGTTAAGTCAACTAATAAGAAAACGTTACTACAAAACTTTGGGGAATAGTGTAATAAACAGCCTATTGTCCCCTCCCTCCCTGAAGTATTATACTGTATAGACAAATGTTGATATGTCGGAATGTGGAATGACAGCTAAAGATTAATACACAAAAACTTAAAATTCTGGGTCATTTTTGAATATTTTTCAAGTTTCCCTCTTCAGGTTTGAAAAAAATGGCCTAAAAATACTCAAAGACATAATAAAGCTTTCTTTTAAAAAATTAAACTTAATGGTAGCTGCAATTTTTAAGATATTTTCTTATTACTAGCGTGTACGCCCCTTGAGGTCTATAGATTGAATTAAGCCCCCATTCCCCAATTTCTATTCTAGTTTCAGAAAGAAAAAGTAAAAAAAAAACATGAGTTATAAGAACCTTTTTATTTAGGGTTGTGGTATCCTCCCCCAAAATAGCTACACACATTCCCAGAACCTATGAAAAGCTACACTGTAGAGAAGAACAATATCGGTTCCAACGTTAGCGAGATCCTTCTATACAAACAGACAGACAGAGACCCTGTTACTTTTATAAAAGGATATGCAATCACGAAGAGAAGCTTCATTTTTGCCCTAATTCTGCTATTCTATGCCCAATCTTTATTAATCAGGCAAGCAGTCAATAGTTAATTTTATTATAATCAGGCCTTGCTAAAAATTAAACATAATGTCTTTTTATTTCATCAGAATGACAGAATGGTTGTAAATTAGCCAAGCCAGTTATTATACTGTGATACTATGGGTAGCAATTAACTGAGAACCCAACTAAAAACCCGTTAATTAATTGATCAACGTTTTTTGTCAAGTTTTACACTTGTCATTGTCACCTCTAGATGTAGAGATTCCAGCACACATTGGGGAGATGATGCGCCTACCAGATAATTATTCAGGTTTTACTGCTTTGTAGGTGAAATTATCTTTTTTCAATACATTTTATATGTACTTAGTTTAAAGGAAAAATAGTGACTGTGCCCCTAGCATCTAGGGGCCCTGTATTAGAAGATTAAAAAATTACCTTAAATACTAAAATAAGGAATAGTGGGGACCTTGTGCCGACTCTAAAATGAGTCTTTGAATATCAGCTATTAGCGTTGGAATTATAAACACAAAAGAGCAGAAAGCAATTTGCTAGCTGACAAAAAAGGTTCCGTCAACTGGGCCAGATAGTTGTCTGCGTGATGCATTTATACTTATTCTATACATTTATTCCTTATTCCAAAGACTTGACTCAAAAAAAAATATACTAAAACTATCCTGGAACTTCCATGAAATGGAGGTCTCATTCGGTTCAGTAGTTATTATAATCTTAAGCTCATTATAGAACAACTTTACTACTTACTTTAAATAGTAGGATTGAAAAGAAAATACAAACAAGTGAGCTCTACAAACCATTGATTTCAACAGGCAAAGTGTGTTAAATAGCTTAGCTTCCCTCAAAGTTTTAGAAGGGCGGAGGTACCCTCCCCAAAAATAGTAAATAAATTCTCTGGACATACATATAATAAGCTTCACTGACCAGAACCTTTTACTTTCACATAAAGATTATGCTTATTTATCTGTTTTTCTTCTGATAACTTGTACCTATAGTTCTTCTGAAAGTCTCTTTGAAAATTATCTTGAAAATGAAAAAAGATTAGCATTATTTTTAAATGCCTTATTGACTTGCAGGGATAAAGGGATACGTCATTAAAAATAATTGGTTTAATGTAATTTTTTCTTCCCTTAACACCTTTAGGGGCTTGAACCCAGTGGGGCCTATAACTGCCGTTCCCTAATTACATAGTGTTACTCTGTATATTGAGGATAAACTAACCTTGATTACAACAATAGAACACGCATCTCTATTTTCATGTTATCTTAAAATTGTGGAAACCGCCTATAAAATATTATAATTTTTTATGCGAGGAAGATTAATTTATCATTCATTGACCAATCCCTGGTATGTGGTTGTTTGGGTGGATCTTTAAACTAAAAATTTTGTTCTAAATTAATTGCTTTTCTGATAATCTAGTTTTTAAATTGAATAGAGATAGATAGTTAGAAACGCTGTATTTTTTTATATAAAAGTAACAGGATGTCTATCTGTGTTTGTCTGTAGCTTAATTCTGGCTTACCTTTAATTTTTCTTTACAGTAAAGCTTCTTATAGGTTCAGGTACGTTTTTTTTAAGGTTGTGGGAGGAGAAACTTCGGCCCTTCAAATAGAAATAGCTCTGGATAAAAATAACCCTACCAAGTTCTACACTTTTAAAACTTTAAATCTTGATTGGTTGGTTCTAACTAAGAGTTTCCAAGCTTTTGAACCATCAATTTTAAACGGTTAATTTTATCTCCATTGATAAATACAGCAATTAAACCAAAGTTACAGTAAGAACAATTTAGTCAAATTTTAAAAAAATATTTCTTTTAAATTGTGCTTTGATTTATAACAATTTTAGTTCTTACTTGTTATTTGTTTTATGTATAACAAAAAGCTGTCTTTCTTTCCTTTTTTTGATGCATAACAGACAATCCAACAGACACTTTGCACTGTGGTATAATTTAATTGATCTACTATAGCATGGCCATCTAATAGATCACTTCAGAGGGCCCATTTATATTATAACATAAGTGTAGCTACTCTTTGATTTTCTTAGTCTGTACGTCGGTAATTCTGTGATTTTCATTATCTTCTTAAAGTATAGATGTGTATTATGATACCATCTTTTTCCATGTCACATTGAGACTTTTTCTAGCAGACGATAACATGCATCTAGGAGCTCTTTATTTGGAGATGAAAGGCGGAAGCAGAAATGAGAAAATTTCATAGACATCACACCACATAATTTTATAATAATATAGCCCAAAATCATCTTGGGAACCGTATGGAGCTTACTTAACATGAGGAACCGGTTCAGCAAGATACTTTACATTATTGGATTTATATATTTAATTATTACTAAATCAAATTCTTGCCTTCAATAGTTTTAATCTACTAAAAAGAGGATTGCACAGTCACACACACTTTAATTTATAATAAAACTGATTTATCATCCATTGTCTTATCCTTATACCAATGTTATTTTTGATACTTGGCTATTCGTGGATTCAATTGTCCTTGTTTCATTGAATTTATCTGAAATAGGGCTGTTGGAAGAGATTCATATCAGGTGAGTGGGATGTAAACCAGGCAGGGAGGGGACATTGGACTGTAAATTGCACTGGTACCCAAAGTTTTATAACCAATTTGTCATATTTATGGGCTTTAAAAATTTGGGCAATTTTATTGAGTTTTGATTGGTTTGTTTCAAACCAATAATTTCAAACCATAGAAGGGGTAATTTTGTTTATGATCATTTGGGATGTATATCAATTTATCGACCATTTTCTTATCCCTTGAATATGAAAAAATATTCATTTCACTACTTTAATCTCTGCTGGTAAAAATAATATCAACAAGGATGTCATTTTACATAAAAGCGAAGCTTAACAAATCAGATAAACAAATAATCGAACATAAACACTTCTAAAGTGTCACCACTTTATTATAAGCAGAATATTAATATATTAATTTTAAAATCTGAATGGAACTTTATATGTAATTACTTTAGACATTATACCTTGTCGTCCAAGAAACCACTTTAAAGATGTAGATGGTAAAACAATTAAACCATGTAAAAATTTATGTAAAAATAGTCAAACAATCAAAATGTTTAAAATGGACGTACGTACATACATCTTTTTGTCATACACCTTTTTCTTAAGTTAGCTTGGCTGTTCCTAGGTTTAAATTAAGTGCTATACTATACGTGGATGTAATCATCCTTGTTTTCCAACTAATGTTTTGTTGACTTTTAATGCTGTGCTACTTATAAATATAATGGTCCTTGTTCTGTTAAACAATCGATGTATTATAACTTGGATGTTGCTACAGATTTTCATGTACTCTGATAAAGCATTACTTGTAGCTGGCTAAAGAAACGATACCAGCATCCATCTCCTTTACCCCATCCCCTCACCTTCTACTGGATGAACGAACGAACCACTTAATGAGGTCCATATTAGCACGCTGAATTAACGACAATTTTTCCCCTGTCTATATATCCACATATATCCTATATCCATTTGTAAAACTTATCCTTTTTTGCATTTTTATGGCTCCTTTAAAAGTGAACAGCAATAGAGGGAGATTAAAATCTGAATTATCTTCTAGTGTATATACAAACATACAAGGATAATTATATAGAGAGGCACGCAGCTTTAGTAAGTAATTCATTTCTTTAGTAAGTTTGTTTACGTGCTTGCATGGTGTCGGGAGGTATCGGGTTCGACTTAATTCTTAAAATTCCATAGCACTTGAACTGTTTGACAATTTTTTTTATTATCGTGTTCACCTATTTTTTGGAATAATGGTTCTTAGGACAACAAGGTATGATATTATTAGCGAAGCATCTGAATAATCAAGTCGTAAAAATTGTAAGCGGGTCCTTAAACATCATCCTGTATTTAATCAATTTTACAAGAAATTTAAATACAATTTTATTTAGACTTATAGATTGTTTTCATCTTATTAAGTTCTGACACTCTACAAGTGGTAATGTTCGTTTGTCATAACGTCTGATCTTAGAGCTTTGTTATTATGAATGTTGTAATATATGAAAATATTATAATTTCACAGAGAATTATGGTTAAATAGTAGCTGCGTTATTAATTAGGATGCTATATAACATTTATGGCCATTATATTTTCCATCTTTATCTTTATATATCTTTCCTTATCTTTGAGAATATCAACAAAAGGGTCTTTTTAAACGATAAATAAGGATGACAATATTCAAAAGTAGCGAAGCACAAAAATCATGGAATGAACAAAATGAAACAAAGAGCATATGTTCAGTTGTCTTAGCAAAGTAAAGAAACAGAGAGAACATGCAAAACTTCTGAGAAAATCACGAAACTTAAAAAAATAAGTTTCATGTCTTATTAAGCATGGCCGTCAGACAAACAGATGAAACAATGTCTAGAATAGATGCACATATCTAATGGGATTCTACACAAAAAAATCGGCTGTCTATCTTCGAAAACACCCCAGAGAATCATATTTCCCCCGTTACGGACTGAATGACGGACATATAAATTGAATTATAGAGTAGCCTCGCTACTAAAAAGGTTAATTTACTCTGTTTATAGTCAGGCTAAATTAAGTGAATTAACAATTTGTTTGAAAATCTTCTGCAGGGGTAAGAAATATTTAATTACGTTTTGGCTAGCCTATTTTTTGATAAAATAGAACAGTTAAATATAAAACAGTGAGTAAAGAAAAATATTGGCTGAAATATTTGATCAATGCTATTTTCACCAACTAAACAAGATTTATTATATAATTCCCCAAAGTTTTTTTTTCTGCAAATGAATGAAAAGACATGTTTATGAAAGTTTGGGGACCAGTATAATTTCCAGTTCAATGTCTCCTCCTTCCCTGCTTTATAGAATAAATGCAAAAAACAGATCTATAGTATAGATGTGTATATCTCTCACCTTTTTCAATGATCTTTTTCGTCTGCTAACAAATTGTTTTCTGCCACTTGATTGTGTTAATATTCCCGATACTATTGGTTGATGTTCAAAGACCGGAACAAGGACATTGAGGTGGGGGCATACATTTATTTAACCCATTCTCCCTCTAGTGTTTTACTTTAATGCTGCAAATTAAAAATTGGTTGAAATTAAATCTTTAGCTTTTTTATTACTATTTATCTGGCTGGATAAAGTTTTAGACAATACATAATAGTTGCATTACTTGAAACATATCTTTTCATGGAATACGTGGATTGTAAATTAACAAATATTAAAACTTGTTTTAGAGAGCCGGACCCACCATATTACACTTCACCTTGTTTTTATATAATTTTTCGAGGTAAACATGAAACAAAAAATTTATTTATGTATTTTTTAATGTTTATAATAGACACGAATTACGAGTTAAAGAATATAAATCCTGCACATTTGAATTATGAGGTATTATTTTTTGTTTTAAAAGAAACTCAAGAAATTCATTTAGAAAATCGGAATTTAGACCCATATTATTTAAAATTGTTAAAGCAGATTTTACAACAAACAATGATTGAGAGAAACAGACTTTAGTTTAAAATAGTCCATCTTGATAAACATTTATCTTTATTAATTTTTAATAAGTGATCTTCTGCAATTAGAATTAGCAATGATAATTGACAAAATATTTTATTTTTAGCAAAAATAAGGTACCAAACATTAAAAAGATAAAAGTTTTCTTTGAGATGAATGAATTCAGGGATGTCATTATTAAAATTATAGTCTAAATATAAAGCAAGTGCATGTAGAAAGAATTTTGGGTATATTAGTTAAAATCTATTTGTTTTATAATAATATTGGATATAATTTTATCGTCTATTGGCTTATCCCTTAAGATCGCTAGAAAAAAGTTGCTTTGCTTACAACTTATATATTGCAATTTTGTTTGATCAGAGACAAAAGGAAATTTACAGTCTAGCTTAGAAACAGATCAATATCCACTGGATTTGAACCAGTTATGACTCAAACTGAAAAATAGAGTATCGTATTGTAACTTATCTTCAAAAAAATTTTTTTTCTGTTTTATTTTTAAAAATCTTATTCCCAAATCCCTGACTGAGTGGGCGTTATACAACCCCCCCCCCCCCTCCATTCCTACCCGTCTATTATGATAGAGTTTAACTTAAAGTCAAGAAAATAAAACATTATGATAACCCGTTTTACCCCATCCCTTATCCTCTACCCCACTTTTGCTTTCATTACAAAATTCTTCCATCCTAACTTAACAACGCTACTCAATACTGTGGCTCACCAAATTTACACATAAGGTGACGTTAACATGGGAAATACATATAATTAATTATGAAAATAATATATCCAAGTGCGTCTGTCGATAAAAAGAGAAAGACACAATAAATCATTTAGCTCTTTATTTTTAATTTTTTAAGTTTAAAAATATTGTACTCGGCTATTCCTTGGCCGATTTAGGCTTTTAATCATATCCTGGCCGAGACAAATTTAGACCGTTGACTAATCAAAAATCGGTTCAGTTAGAGGGATACCCAACGTCTCAATTTATTGCTACCAAAAGTCTTATAACTACGTTGCAATTATATAAAAACCCGTAAATTGAGTTTAATCAAAGGAGTATACTACATATTTCAATCACGCCCCCATCCCGTGATACAGCGTGGAATTAATTTGTCATCGACCGTCTATTATCTCATATGATGCCTGCTCTCCCCTTTGTTTGCCCTATGTTGTCAGTCCCCCCCATCTATCCATATTCTAAAAGGGTTAATCATAGGATAAGATCTTTAATTTAATCTTAGATTTTCATCTTTTAAGAGAAGAAAAAGGCAGGGCAACAGAGATTGGACAATGGGTGATAAAAAAAACTTAAATCCAATTTTTATGGTGAATGATTTTGGGGAGATGAAAGAGCTGTATTTTAAGGCAGTAATTTTCCTTTCCTCCCTGATACAAGAAGAGTTGAGCATAAATAGTTATATTATTACTTGTATGTTTCGCTACAATTTTATATTCTCGAATAAAGTTCTCGGGCTAAAATAACGATACTTCCTTTACCACCTTTAACAAAATTCTTCTACTGGATGAACGAACTTGCCAATAAATGATGCCCATTTTAGCAACCTAAATTGACGCCAAAATTTCCCCTGTCATAATATCCACGTATATCCTATATCCATTGTAATAAAAACTAATAATAATCGCGGTCAGACGATTATTCAACAATGATTTAAAACAACAATAGGTGTATCTATTTAAAGTAGTTTTATCATTATATCTTCCAATTATTTATTTAAAAGATGAATAAATTTATTATAGCTGATTTTGATATTTAGATATTTTTGTCAATTCAAGAGTCTAAGGATAAATAATATTTGCTTAAAACGTTGCTAAATTCTATAAAAAAAATTACATTGCCTTTCTTATTTGGGCTCCTCGGGGCTGACAAAACTGGAATTAAGGATTTATTTTACATTAAAGGATATTGTTTTGTCTGTAGTTCAAGATTTTTAATACTTGAACCAATTGAAATCTTCTTTTTAAGGAAGCTACATTTTAGTTCTGGGTTGTTTTCAAGCTATTTTTTCTGCCCTTGCCGACACCTTTCAATACAGAGCCAGTACATGATACTAGGGGTGCAGTCGTTAGTTCTAAATAATGTAAATATAGAATATTATTAAGTATTTGAAAAGGCATGGCTATAAATAAATGTGAAAAGCATGGTAACGTAAAAAAAAGATTTGAAATAGTTAGATTATGGCATAGACCAGAGATAGATAGGCAAGATAGATAGCAACAAAGATATCCAGATACCATACAATTCAGGATACTTTCCACAGATAGAAAATAAATTACTATCACAGCACAATTTCAGGATAAAGTAAACTGAAATTCTATTGTTAAAATACAATTATAGGGACTATGGAAAGCAATATGAGAATAAAACAGCCCTAGCTGCTTATCGCAAATCTTTGAGCCACGTCGGCCTTGCCGTTTTCGGTATAACCATCAAAACTACGAATTTAAGCTTTTTGGTTTAGTGTGATTTTGGAATGTTGAATGCTAAAATTTTATTATATTCTTATTTTTAGCTGCTTAAACAATAAAAAGGGTGAAATTTAAGTACTTTATATTTCAGATTTTTAAAGTAAAACATGATTTGCTTATTCTTTAATATGATATCAATTATTATAAAAAGTCAAATTGATAATAAGTTTATTTTTAAAAACACACAATGCTTTAAAACACAAAAAAGTGGCTTAAAGCAACAGCTGCAGTTTTGAAACTGAGATAAGTTGCAATTCGCGTTTTCGTTAATAATTTAGGTCGATCTGTAAACTTATTTGTTAACTCAAGACACAAATATTGCTTTTATTTGTCAAATTCCATTAACAAAAGTAACGAAATGAAAAAAATGCTGAAAATGGCAGTGACCGATGTATAGAAAGTTAGTTGGTATCTCTCCCATGCTGCCAGAGATTATCTAGTGTGTGCAGGCATGGACGAGAGCAGTGGGAGGGGGGGGGGGGGTGTTCCCCCCTTCCTCATATTATCAGTGGGAGTATAAATAGATAGAGAAGGGGTTTTATCAGGGATAAGGATTCAGAAATTCTTTCAAGATTTTTTTTGAAAAAAAAACATCAAATGAATTTATTTTTTTTGTTGGAAAATGGTGGAGGGGAAGAGGAAAATCTTAATTCCTCATATTATCAGTGAGAGAATAAATAGATAGGGAAGGGGTTTTATCAGGAATAAGGATTCGGCAATTTTTTTGCTAAATAATTCAAACTAAGTAATCATTTGTCGTGTCGTGATGGGATTTTGGGGGGATCATTCACTTTTACAGTATTAGTGCGCTTCTCTTTGTACATGTTACAAGAAATTTTTCTCAGCATCCCTTTATTCAGGTATCTTAGACCAGGTCTTTATCTATCCTGATCATAATTATATTAAAATAAAAGAAATTATTGTGCGGAATTTATATGCTTCTCTGTTGTAGCTGTTTTAATAATTTCTTGTCCCCATCTTTCTATTTTGGTATCTTACCGATGGTCCTTATCTACAACTTTCAGAATCATACTAAAAAAACACAGAAAAAAATTATAGGATTTAGGCGCTTCTTATTGTATTTGTTTTAAGAAATTCGTATCAAAATCCTTCTATTCTGGTGTCTTATCCCTGGTCCTTATCTACCCCTCTCAGACGAGAATTATACGCACTAAAGATAAAATCACTAAAACTCTCTATATAGTATATATTTACATGGAAAGGGGAAGTTTTTCTAACAAATTCCATTAGAAATAATTTATCACTGAACACTGAAGTAGGGTCTTCAAAATCTTATTGATGGAAGGCATCTCCTTTTTTTTTTGGGGGGGGGGGGGAGGGGGCGGAAGAGGGTATTAACCTATTATCCTTCCCCTCGGACATCTCTAATTTAAGTTACAGAAACTTTATTTCAAAAGCTCAGTCACTATCCCAT
The DNA here is from genome assembly GCF_053477335.1 of Acartia tonsa. Lineage (NCBI taxonomy): Eukaryota > Metazoa > Arthropoda > Copepoda > Calanoida > Acartiidae > Acartia > Acartia tonsa. The sequence goes on along the minus strand of NC_137266.1, from coordinate 27,664,483 downwards.
TTTCTGTATCTTATCTTTTCTCTCTTTCTCCTATCTCTCTATGTTTAACCCACTCTTAGAAAACATTGGAAAACAAGGACAATTGTCTACACTAGTAGTGCAACTATGATTTTATATAACAAGGATAATTATCTATACTAGTAGTGCAGCTATAATTCTAGATAACAAGGATAATTATCTATACTAGTAGTGCAACTATAATTCTATATAACAAGGATAATTATCTACACTAGTAGTGCAACTATAATTCTATATAACAAGGATAATTATCTATACTAGTAGTGCAACTATATTCTCTATAACAAGGATAATTATCTACACTAGTAGTGCAACTATAATTCTATATATCAAGGATAATTATCTACACTAGTAGTGCAACTATAATTCTATATAACAAAGATAATTATCTACACTAGTAGTGCAACTATAATTCTCTATAACAAGGATAATTATCTATACTAGTAGTGCAACTATAATTCTATATAACAAGGATAATTATCTACACTAGTAGTGCAACTATAATTCTCTATAACAAGGATAATTATCTACACTAGTAGTGCAACTATAATTCTCTATAACAAGGATAATTATCTATACTAGTAGTGCAACTATAATTCTCTATAACAAGGATAATTATCTATACTAGTAGTGCAACTATAATTCTATATATCAAGGATAATTATCTACACTAGTAGTGCAACTATAATTCTATATAACAAGGATAATTATCTACACTAGTAGTGCAACTATAATTCTCTATAACAAGGATAATTATCGACACTAGTAGTGCAACTATAATTCTCTATAACAAGGATAATTATCTATACTAGTAGTGCAACTATAATTCTATATATCAAGGATAATTATCTACACTAGTAGTGCAACTATAATTCTATATAACAAGGATAATTATCTACACTAGTAGTGCAACTATAATTCTCTATAACAAGGATAATTATCTACACTAGTAGTGCAACTATAATTCTATATAACAAGGATAATTATCTATACTAGTAGTGCAACTATAATTCTATATAACAAGGATAACTATCTACACTAGTTGTGCAACTAAAATTCTATATAACAAGGATAATTATCTATACTAGTAGTGCAACTATAACTCTATATAACAAGGACAATTATCTACACTAGTAGTGCAACTATAATTCTTTATAACAAGGATAATTATCTATACTAGTAGTGCAACTATAATTCTATATAACAAGGATAATTATCTCTACTAGTAGTGCAGCTAAAATTCTTATATTTTGTTCTTTCCTGTTTATTGGTGGATCTAAAAATGTAATTTATACAATAGTTAAGAATATATGAAATTTCATATTTAATGTTGTCATGGAAATAGATGTATGTCCTTATTTAATCATAAAGACGAGCTTATCGTACCCATGGATTATTTGCTGCGCTACTAATAATATATATAATATAAATATAAAGTTAAATGCTATTATATACACTTACTTCCAAGATAGGGACTTATATTAGAAAATAATAAGTTACAGAACATAGCACAAAGATTTCAATAAAGCAATAGTTTAATTTTCTACTTTTGGCTTTCCCGCTATAACCTTTCCAGGAACTATATGAAGATTCACTAAGCTAAATTGGTCAAGTACAGACAGACAAACAGACATTCTGTTATTTTATTTATAAGGCTTAGCAAAATAGCATAAATTTCGCAAAAAAGATGGAATACTAATCTTTTCAGAATATTGATTTATTTATCAGTTGTCGAGATCTTACTTTGCATACATTTATTCAGGTTCTTTAAATAGGATAGGATATATTCTATCTAATTTTACCAAAAGCAACAATTTATTCTATCAATCAAGAAAAGTCCAGAGAATATCTTCAAACTCAATGTCCCCTCCCCCCTGGTTGGTTTACTATTTTTAAGATTTTTGGATGAATTATTTTTGTTATAGATTTTCCGATTCCTCACTATTGTAGGTATACATTCACATCCGCATAGCGTTTTAAATTCGCAAAAAAACACAATAGCAAATAATAAATAAAGTGTATTTCTTTTTAATATTACTAGCGGCTGCGCTTCCAGTATCTAGGTACTCTATATTCGGAGGGATATGGGTTGGCAGAAAAATAGCCTAATACAAATAAAATAGCCTAAAACCAAAACAGGAATAAGAAGCTTTACTATAAGGAGAACCATATCGAGATTCTTCAATACAGACAAGAAAAGCTTTCTACTTTATATAATAGGATTCTGTTTTAATGATTCGATTATATAAAACATTTGCGGACATGAGTGGACACCTCTATTGTAAACCATTTTGTAAAATTGGTTGCACGAATCATTGCTTAAAGTTTTGCCATACTTAAATTTTATTATTCTTTTGGTTGGAGCCTTAGCTTCGGAGATATGAGTGTGTATGTGTGTGTGGTGCGTGTGTGTGGGGCATTGGGGGGGGGGGGGGGGTTAGTTAATACTAATACAATTTAAAGAATCAACAAACAACAAACAAAACAAACAGTATTCAACCCTCGATTACGATGCACAAAATGATTCCTTAGATCAATTAAATTCATTAGAAAAAATGTTTGGACCTTTTCCTTTTTTCAGACCAATACAGCTTATGAATAATAAACTAATCGATAAACTTTAAAAAAGGGGGGAGTAGGAGTGGAAGTATAATTGTCTTATCCCCTCTCTGATAATTATGGATGTTATCATGCTTGCTTGTTTACACTTCTATGAGTTTTTCATTTGTATTAATTTAAAATTGTTCATCAGAAAAAGCCAAAACACATTTTTATTGCGGAATACTAAAAAAATGATTTACGGGTCTTTACTAAAGTATAAAAAAGTATATAAATTTTAGTATAATTAATTAGAAAAGTGACAAAAATAAATAAGTTCTTTTATAAAAAGATTTAGATTTATTGGATCATAAAAAAAGTTTGATAATACACACAGGAAAGTGAATTCATACTTTAGTTAGACTTGACAAGCTTAAGTGAGTTCAATTAGAACATCGCATAATACGTAATAGTGTATATTTCATAGGGATAGTTCTAGCCTCGGGGCTCTGTAAGTTGTTTTTGCTAATGTTTTTTGATTTACCAAATCATACAACATTCATATGTCACAAAAGAGACTAATATAAATTAGCATCGGGCTTTAAAAAAACAATGAAATTCAATGCCTGTTATGGAACTATCATAATCATATAGTGTAAGAGAAAGAAATCAAGCCTTAGACAATATGGTTGGAAAAATTTGCATTTTTGGTGCAGGTCCGTCTGGTCTGTCTTGTGACACTTTTCTGATAAAAAAGTAAAATTTAAATAAATTCAAGCAATGAAATTGTAGAAAAATTATTTTAATTTGGACAAAATATATAATTTTATGACGTCAATCTAAAATTTAAACCACACTTGTCAAATGTGATTTAGGATTATTAATTTTTGTATTTGATGAGTTGGATTGTTACTGTTGAATGTGAACATTGAAAATATAACTAAGAGAAAGATATAATTTTGTTTATCATTTATTAGCGAATTATTACAGATTGGCAACCCCATCGGTCAAGAATCAAGGAAAATTTATTTTTGGACTTGGACAATTTTTTTTTTTTTTTTTTTTCAAAATTTTTTTTAGTCGGATAAATGGTAACTTTTAATTAAAGTAAATCTAAGTTATAATTTCAAATAAAGATAAATGTGAAAAGATATTTAATTGTTTGTGAATAAAATCTAATTCCTTTTTTTAAAGATAAGGGGGGGGGGGAAATGTGGTGACTCGTGCCACGACATACCAGCAATTTTATTTTGGGTGCTACTCCCTTAGTTTTAGAGATAATTGGGTGAAATCTTTTGGGCTGGGTCACTAATTACCCCAACTAGAGGTATCTTTCAAAAAAAACGGCGGCGGGTCCGCCGCTCCCGCCGTTCGCCGCCATTTTCCGCCGCCGCCAAAAAAAATTTTTTTATTGCATTTCTCGCCGAATTAGGCAATTTGGAATCATTTGAGACCATGTTATTTTTTTCAAAAATTTTTCCCCTTATAACCAACCCTGCAGGGGGACTCAGTCATTTTTTTCAAATTCTCGTTTATTAAGGTATATCTTAAATTCAGTGCCTCTCCTAAGCTTTTAAAGATATTGAGACAAAACCTTTTGAGGTAAATCAGTAAAAAATATTTGAATAAAAAATGGCGGCGGTACCGCCGCTCCCGCCGTCCACCGCCATTTTCCGCCGCCGCCGCCAAAATTTTTTTTATTGCATTTCTCGCCGAATTAGGCAATTTGGAATCATTTGAGACCATGTTATTTTTTTCAAAAATTTTTCCCCTTACTAACCCTGCGGGGGGACTTAGTCATTTTTTTTTCAAATTCTCGTTTATCAAGGTATATCTTAAATTCAGTGCCTCTCCTAAGCTTTTAAAGATATTGAGACAAAACCTTTTGAGGTAGATCAGTAAAAAATATTTGAATAAAAAATGGCGGCGGTACCGCCGCTCCCGCCGTCCACCGCCATTTTCCGCCGCCGCCAAAATTTTTTTTATTGCATTTCTCGCCGAATTAGGCAATTTGGAATCATTTGAGACCATGTTATTTTTTTCAAAAATTTTTCTCCTTATAACCCACCCTGCAGGGGGACTCAAAATCAAAATCTTTTGAGGTAGATCAGCAAAAAAATATTTGAATAAAAAATGGCGGCGATACCGCCGCTCCCGCCATCCACCGCCATTTTCCGCCGCCCACAGGACGGCTTGTAAGGGGAAAAATTTTTGAAAATAATAATATGGTCTCAAATGATTCCAAATTGCCTAATTCGGCGAGAAATGCAATAAAAAAAATTTTGGCGGCGGCGGAAAATGGCGGTGGACGGCGGGAGCGGCGGTACCGCCGCCATTTTTTATTCAAATATTTTTTACTGATCTACCTCAAAAGGTTTTGTCTCAATATCTTTAAAAGCTTAGGAGAGGCACTGAATTTAAGATATACCTTGATAAACGAGAATTTGAAAAAAAATGACCAAGTCCCCCCGCAGGGTTAGTAAGGGGAAAAATTTTTGAAAAAAATAACATGGTCTCAGATGATTCCAAATTGCCTAATTCGGCGAGAAATACAATAAAAAAAATTTTGGCGGCGGCGGCGGAAAATGGCGATGGACGGCGGGAGCGGCGGTATCGCCGCCATTTTTTATTCAAATATTTTTTACTGATCTACCTCAAAAGGTTTTGTCTCAATATCTTTAAAAGCTTAGGAGAGGCACTGAATTTAAGATATACCTTGATAAACGAGAATTTGAAAAAAAATGACCAAGTCCCCCCGCAGGGTTGGTTATAAGGTGAAAAATTTTTGAAAAAAATAACATGGTCTTAAATGATTCCAAATTGCCTAATTCGGCGAGAAATGCAATAAAAAAATTTTTTTTGGCGGCGGCGGAAAATGGCGGCGAACAGCGGGAGCGGCGGAGCCGCCGCCGTTTTTTTTGAAAGATACCTCTAGTTGGGGTAATTAGTGACCCAGCCCAAAAGATTTCACCCAATTATCTCTAAAACTAAGGGAGTAGCACCCAAAATAAAATTGCTGGTATGTCGTGGCACGAGTCACCACATTTTCCCCCCCCCCTTTTATCTGATAAGGACAAAAAGATAGTACAAATAAAGTTTGTCTACTAAAAATAGAGGCAAAAAGATAAAATTTAGTTACTGTAAATAGTATAAAAAAGATAATTTTGTCTGATAAGGACAAAAAGATAGTACAAATAAAGTTTGTCTACTAAAAATAGAGGCAACAAAGATAAATTTATGCTACACTACGTTCTAAGGTTGGTAATAAACATTTTTGAACTAGTTATCATTAAATTTGATGTAAAAAAGAAAACTTTTGATCAGTCAATAAATCAAAATAATAATTTTTATGTTTATGAAGCAAATTTCTCATTTAAAATTGGGGAAAATTTAAAAATTTTATACCATGCAGTTAAAAGATTAATTCAAGATAGATATAATCTACTAAGAATAGATAATATAGCTATAGAAGATAGAGATACAGCTGAGAATCTTAATAATAATTCATTATATGATAGAGAGGATAGAAGATATTTAGGAGGAACGATAATAGTTGGAAATAGTCAAATTGATAATATCTATCATTCTGATTCCGAATAAAGTTTTAAAAATATACGTCATAAAAATATAAAAATATTGAAATTTTCAAAAAAAAATTGTTGTATAAAAGTGTAAATATTTTAATACAAGTGTGTACACCGGACATACACTGGAATTATATGTCTTTTATTATATGATATTAAAAAAAGTTGGGAAGTTGGAAAATTTTTAATTACCTAACATTTTTAAAAAATTGTTAAGAAAAATAAAATTATAGTTTTGTATATTGGACACAAAAGAAAAGTCCAAATTATAAAACTAAATATAAAGATAATTAAAAAAGATAAAATAAAAGTTTTGTATATTGAACACAAAAGAATAGTTCAATTTATAAAACTAATAAAATTATAATTTAAAAGATAACTTGGATAAAAATATTTTAGTAAAATAAAAATTTACTAAGATTATTGTTGAAGTGATTAAATGATAAAATTTTGCTTAAATATTTTCGGTTTATGGAAATTAAAAATTCTATGTACTGAAATTAGAGGACAACATTGGATTGAAAAAATTCGAAGCTGTCAAATTAGTCTTGGTTCTATAAATATTATAAGAATTAGGTTCAAACAAACATTGTAAATTTCTTTTTTAGGTTAAAGATAATTTTAAAAGATAACTCTACCTGTTAAAGATAATTTTAAAAGATAACTCTACCTGGTAAAGATAATTTTAAAAGATAACTCTACATTGTTCCTGTTCAGATTTTATCAAATCTGGAAAATTGGTAAAGAAAATTTTAAAAGATAACTCTACATTGTTCCTGTTCAGATTTCATCAAATCTGGAAAATTGGAAAAGATAATTTTAAAAGATAACTCTACTTGTTAATCTGGAAAATTGGTAAAGATAATTTTAAAAGATAACTCTACATTGTTCCTGTTCAGATTTTATCAAATCTGGAAAATTGGTAAAGATAATTTAAAAAGATAACTCTACCTGATTAATCTGGAAAATCATCAAAAATACATTGTTCCTGTTCAGATTTCATCAAAATTTGAAGTAAAGATATTCTCTGCCAAGAAAATTGTTCCTGATTTATATAATTTGGTAAGATAAAAATAAAAAGATATTAATTAAAATAAAAACTTCCAACGGTAACCAAATTTTATTTTATAATACACCGTAAAAAAACTTTTTCTTAAAAATAAAGATAAAGAAGATAAAAGATGTCGGACACAGAACAACAAAATGATCCTTATTTTGCTGGTGCCAGAAGAAGAAAGTTTAGTAATTGGGTTCTGAAAAATAAGGAAAAATATTTAGAAAGGCTACAAAGATATAAAGATAACTTGTAAAATTTAAATAGAGAAGATTACAAGGGTGTATGCAAAAACCAAGCAGATTTCAATAAAGAGACAATGGATTTATTGCGTAATAGAGAGGTAGAAAGTTATATGACAAACGATGACTTTACAGAGTTTAATGATGATATTTCACTTGGAAATCTAAGGGATGAAAGGGATAGAGAAATGAACTTTGGAAGAGAAAATTTTAATCAACATAGAGATAATTCTAATCAATTTAATTTTGATAGAGAAAATTTTAACACAAATGACTCTGAAAATAATCAATATCAAAATCAGTGGGGTGATTATAGAGGTTTTGATTATAAACAAGAACAAAGATATCCAAGAAATGAAAGATATTTTGAAAGAAATGAGAGAAATTCTAGACAATACAGAAAAGATAATTTTCAAGAAAATAGAGACTCTTATTTAAACAAAAAGCATATGGTGATTTGCAAAAGAAAATTGATAATTTAAATATGGAGATAAAATATTTAAAACGAAAACCAGCTAGAGGTGAAAAATTTGAAGCTAAAACAGTATATAGATCTGCTGAGAACAGGGACACTAGCCCTGCGGGACTCTCGCTGACCCATGCAGCAGAGGCGGTAGAATTATTAGAGGAATATTTAGTATCAAATCAAGCAGAAAAACGAAAAATGAAAGAAAATGTTATTAAACAATTATCAAAAATTGGTAAGATACAAACACTAGAAAATAAATTTAATTCATCAAAGTTTTACAATTGTGAAGATTTCACACCTAGATTTATAGATACAAGTTTAAGATATTACAATGTTGAAAAAGTTAGTGATAAATTAAAAATTATAAAAAATCAACTCCTCTCACTGAAAAATGTAGGATTGATCGATTATATCGACCAATTCTGTGAATTTGATTTCGATGGATTTTCCCAGTATGAATTCAATGCGGTCTTCCACAATTCTCTCCCAAGAGATACTAAAGATAGAATTGAATGCAAAAATATAAACCCAGCAAAATTGACTAGCAAAGATTATTTGAACATTGTCAGTGACATTGTTAACAATGGAAGAATAGCTAATCATAACATTGATTATATGCTTGAAACATTTAAAACATCCAAGAGAAACATAGAAGATATTTATGATGAGTATAGAAGAAAAATAAATAATTTGCCTCCTAATATTATGTCTGCTAGTGAAAAAGAAAGAAGGATACATTCACAAATGATGAAATATCTACCAACTCAACTATTATCTATTTTGAGAATAGAAGAAGCTAAATTAGGTAGAAATCTTAATAGTGAAACACTCCATGATTTTATATTGCTTAATAGAGACCAAATAAATAAATATCTCAGATTTGTTCATAAAACTACAACGACAAAGAAAATTCCAATAAAAAGAGTGGAAGAGAATGATTTAGATGAAGATAATACTACGGAGATAAATTATGAAATCAAAATAGCTGAATATATTTAGTTAATACAATTATCTATTGAATAAATTGTGGAAAGAATAATGAAAATTTCTAAAAAAGATAATTTTTATGATAATTAAAATGATAAATAAAATTTTTATGATAAATAAAATGATAAATTAAAAGGTAAAGAATTGAATGTACGGTAATTAAAAAGTAATAAACTAAATGATAGTAAAAAGAACACTTGTGAAAGAAAATTAGGAAATTGAACGTACTTATGATTGCGTGTTAATGCTTTAAAATGATAGTCATCAAACCATAAAAAAAAGGACACCTGTAAAATAGACCTAATAGCACTAATTAGGGGTAATTAAATAAAAAGTGTACACTAGTTAATAAAATGTTTAATAAAAACACTTGAAAATGTATATGATTCATAGAAATTTGAAAAGTTTTGAGGTCATATAAAAATAAAATGATAAAATAAACACTCAAAAAGGTATATGATTCATAAAAATTTAAAAAGTTTTGAGGTCATATAAAAATAAAATGATTAAATAAACTTTCATAAACATAAAAATGATTAAATAAACAAAAATTGTATTTTAAATGTGTAAAGTAACTTATTATAGATTTGAAATAGGAGACATGAAATAATTGCTGATCATTAAAAAATCTAACATAATGATAGTTTAAATTAAAATGTAAATGTATATTTTCAAAATGTATACAACAACAATCATTTGTTAATTAAAGAAAGATAATCGTTAACTTTTAAAAAGATTAGAGAAGATAAAATTTTAGATATTTACTTCTGTGAGTAAAAAATATTAGTTAAAAAGGAAAAAACCATAGTGTGTTTAATTGGAAAATTTTTATTAAGATAAATAAAATTTTAAATATTCACTTATGTGAAGAAAAATGTTAGTGGAAATGAGAAAAATTATCCATGAGAAACATTAAGATAGTTTTAATATAAAAAATGTTCAAAAAATGGAGTGTCCTATACACTATGAATAAAAACGGTCAGGTAAAAATAAAGTGGGGTCTCCAATTTAAGAAAAGGACACTCTTTTAGTAAAATTAAAAAGCAAAATGATTTACTTTGAATTAAAATAAAAATAAAAGTTGAAAAAAAAGATATAAAGATAAAGATAAAGGGTCAAACATTACACACACAACACCACAACCCCCCCCCCCCCCCCCCAACATACTGAAAAAATTAAAGATGGAGGGAAAAAAGATAAAGTGTCAGAGTTATAAACACCAAATAACAAAACCACACCACCCCCCCCCCCCCGGAATTATACATTGTAACAGGGGTGACATATTAAAATGATTATTTAAGAAAACATTAAATAAAAGAATGTCCTTTTATAAACTACCTTTTTAAAGGGACACTTACAAAGAAAAATTTATAAGATAAAAAATATAAAAATGAAAGACTTGTAAATTATTCTTCATAAAAGATAATGTGGTTTATGAAATATGATAAAAGATAACTTAGGTTATAAAAAATTGTTGAAATAAAGTTAAAAATAAAGTTAGAAAGTCAAAAGAAAAAAGAGACTGTCCTTTTATAAATTATGCTTTAAAAAAGGGACACTCGGTCTGTTAATATATCAAATTGAAATAAATATTGTTGAGAAATTATTAAATAAATTATTAATCAAAAATAACAAAAGAAATATAAAAAATCTGTTTTAAATAGAAATAATAAACAAGGAAAAAAAATTTTAGAAAAACAAACATAAGACGGTTTTTTTAAATAAAACATCTTTTTAAACAAACATAAGACTGTTCTTTTAAATAAAACATCTTTTTAGAACTGGACAAAAAACTATCAAACTAAAGTAAAGCAGCTGGTATGACATTAGTTAGTAAGAAATACTCTTATATGAAACAAATCTCAAGTTAAAATAATTAATGATCTCAGTTATAGTAAACAAGAATTCTTGGTTTTAATTTATTTAAAATAAGAAATAAATTAAAATTATGATACAGTTAATGATATATGTGAAATTTCAGAAGAAAATGGAGCAAGCAAGAGATAGAGAAAGAGACAGGAATAAAGATATGAGGTAAAAATTATTACCTAATTTCTTCTTGAGCAGACGGGTTTTTGTCAGTGGCACGCTTCTTACAGAAAAAAATATAAAAGTCTATGGGCTAGTGAATAGAGAATTGAGTAAAATCTATTAGAACACTATAATAAAGATATCCCTCAATTGAACAAAGTATAGTTAAACGTTCAGAAATATCATTATTAAACCATAGCAAAAATTCTTTGAATTAATTAATTTACGGTAACCATTAATTCGAAGCTTTTTAGAATTATGAATTATATGTTAAAAGTAATTCTAAAAAGATTACCCTTATGAGGTAAAGGGTAATAATACTTTTAAAATGAAAGTAAAAATGGTAAATTCATTTTAAAAGGGGTAATTTTGTATGGGATTCATATGAAGTCACCAGTAAAACCATTATTATGGAGTAACAGACAAGCAAGTAGCGAAGAAATTGCGTGCACAGAGTTGTAATCAGGGTTCCATCCTTAAAAGAAAATTTTTCTTCAAATATAAATTTCACACATTATATCAAATATATTCTTACGCTTATGATACTTAAAATTCTCATTTTTAGTGATATTGGAAACTAAATGCTCAAAGATAATATTAAATACTCAAATTTCCTGTGATTATTAAATACTCGTCAAATCCTTTTACTCATAAATTGTCAGATAATTAATGCCATACCATAGTTTAATGTTTTTTCTACGATAATTTTAAGGTTTAAACCTTAAATCCTCCATATATCATCCATATCTTAAGGTTTAAACCTCAAAAAGATACTTATCATATGCTATTAAAGATATATTTAAGGTTTCAAATTTAATGAAACTTTAAAATGGTAAATTTGTGAAATATTTAAGGTTTCAACTTATGAAATTTTATAAAACGATAATATTTAAAGAAATATTGGAAGAAAAATTTAAAAAGATAATTTAAACAAAAAGATAAAATGGTTAAAGAAAATTTTAAAAGATAAATAAAATTTAAGATAGAAAATGCCTAAAGAAAATTTTAAAACAATACAGCATTATTGGTAAAAATGTTTATGAAATAAAAGAAATAAAACCAATAATAAACTAAGGTAAATTTGAGAAAGATAATTAATTTAAAGATGTATAGAATTAAATAACAGTTGAAAAAATTCATTAAAGTAAAATTCTGTTACTTTTAGGGTGTCCAAGGATATGTCAACGGATCCTGATAAAAACAAAATGGCGCTGAACGGCTCATTGAGTAGGAATTTGAATGCCTGTGCCACGGTAAACACAGACATAAGTTTGTTAAACTGAAGGTAAATGGTATTTCTACAACTCATTTTAGAAAATATCTATAAAAATTATTAAAAAGATATTACTTTTCTTGGAATACTTATGATAGATTATACAAAGTTATTGAAAGTTTAAAAGATAATTAAAATAAATTTATCAAGAAAAATAAAAAAAAATTAGAGATTAAAATGATAGATTCTAGTAGATGTATATAGATCACTGGAAACGGTAAAACTAATGATTAAATATATTACAGAAAATTGGGTTGAAACTGGTATCAACAAAAACCTGAAATCAAGAAACTCAAACTAAACAGGATAAAGGAATAGTCAAGTGATTTCTATGTTTAATCTCTTATTGTAAATGTTCTAATGTAAAAGTTGTGGTTTTATTTCCTTTTTTAAAAAATAGAAAATTTTATTATTTAAAGAAATTTTTACAATTATGTTGAAGTCTCCTCGGAAAGTTTCAGTTAAAATTTTATTAAAAGTAAAAAGTAAACATAAAAATTTTGTTGAAAAGTAAAAGTACAGAAGAAAATTTTTTTTCCTCCTTTTAATCATTTGAATATTATGAATAGCAAATTGAATATGTTTTTTTTGTCTTTTGATTAATAGCAATTTAGAACTTTAGAAAATTCCTTTTAATAGCGTTTGGAAATATTATTAAATGCAAATTAAAGGGAAATCACTTATGTTACCTGACCAATGATGAGTCAACAACGTCAATCCGGGTGCGAGTTCGACCAATGGGAGCAGAAAAATCCATAATCTGCTGAGGCACCATGAAATATCCATTCATCCCTGGAAATAAAGAGAAATAAACACAATCAAACTGGAACCATCAGGAGCTGATGAAGTATAGAACACCATAACAACAGATGCCACCAGGAGTGCCTACAAAAACAAGAACATCTTCATAATTAAAAGCTGAATCCCTGAATAATATTGTAATTATAATTTTTCCAAATATGTCTAAATATTACTATTCTAAATTCTGAATGAAAGCTGTAATTCGTTTTTTTATTCTTTTTTCTTTGAAAAAATAAGCAAAACTACAGTATGTTTTTAAATCTTTATTTTTAAGTAAAACAATTAAAAAGTACAATTTTTTTATATATTCAAATATTCAATTTTGTTCAGAAAAATTAAAATTTTTTATCAAACAGTCCAATTGAAATTTTGTTTTCCCTGATTAGATGAATTTTTAAGCTTTGTGGGGGCAGACTGTGACACTTTTCTGATAAAAAAGTAAAATTTAAATAAATTCAAGCAATGAAATTGTAGAAAAATTGTTTTAATTTGGACAAAATATATAATTTTATGACGTCAATCTAAAATTTAAACCACACTTGTCAAATGTGATTTAGGATTATTAATTTTTGTATTTGATGAGTTGGATTGTTACTGTTGAATGTGAACATTGAAAATATAACTAAGAGAAAGATATAATTTTGTTTATCATTTATTAGCGAATTATTACAGTCTGTCCCATGCTGGTTTGCTAAGATGGCCTGGGACGGAAAGCAGATACCAGAGATTGTGTGCTATGAGAAGCAGTCAGGCTGAGGCGGACTCTGGAACTATACCTGGAGAACAGGAACGAATGAACATGGAGAGCCTGTTCATGGCAGTATGTGCAGGTATCTCTGGTCAAATGGGCTCAAGGAGTGCATTGAGTTTCCTCATTATACCTTTAAAGATCTTTTTGGCAAGGCAATTCCATCATTTCCACCAAGAGAGGTACTGTTTGACTACCTTCAGGGGAGATGGGCTAAAGAAGACATTAAGAAGTATATTCAGTTCAGCAATGTGGTTAGGGATGTTGTGTACAATGATGCTACTAACAATTTCACCATATCAGTTAAGGACTTGATACAGATAAGGTACTAAATAGCTAAACATTTGATTATGTTATTGTTTCCACTGGTTATTATTCTGTTCCCAATGTACCATACTTCGAAGGTGTGGAAAGGTTTCCAGGGCGTGTTATGTATTCGCATGACTTCAGGGATGCCAATGAGTTCAAGAGGAAAAAGGTGTTGGTGATTGGGGCCAGCTATTCTGGTGGGGACATTGCATTGCAGTGTATCAAATATGGAGCAGAATCTGTTATCTGTACCTGGAGGTCAAGACCTCTGGGCTTTAGATGGCCTAAGGAAATCCGGGAATTGCCTTTGGTCCAGAAATTCTTCGGCAGGACAGCTGTCTTTGAGGATGGAAAAGAGGCAGATGTGGATGCTGTGATAATGTGCACAAGGTATTTCCATTCTTATCTATTCCTCAGAGAAAATCTTAGGTATAGGTATAACTATGGACTTTTATAAACCCATTCCTCTAAACCATTTATCTCCTTTTTGGACCTGAATGATACAAAAACAATTCAGTATAACCAAAGACTTTTCAAAAAGCTCAACTAAAAAGGTTGACATGTTAACAGAATAATATTAAGCAAGCTTTCAAATTTGTCATAAATAAGAATTATTTACCTTGTAAGACACTGTACCTGAAGATAAAACAATAAAGAATAACAATTAAGATCAATGTCTCCTTTGCTATCAAAACACCCAGTGTATATATTTTTCATCACTTAATAGTTATCTATTCTCTCAGGTTAAAGAGCAATAATTTAATGTATCCTCCAGGCCTCTTACAAGGGTATAGTGTTACTGTGTTAAAAGCGCAGAATCTCTATATTAAAGTCTTTAAATATAAGTACGTCCGTATAATGCATTCTTTAATTTTTGAAAAAATTATTTGGAACTTCTAGATATTGCTGAATATGCATTGAAAACGATATTAAAAAAATATATTTACAGAGCTTCGTTTTATTGGCTGTTATCATCCTTGTTCTTAAATTACAAGTTGGCTCTCATATGGCTCACATTATAATTGCGGAGTCTGAATAACTTTTTGCTCATTGTGCTGGATCTTGCGCAATTTCTTTTTCGCTTTATTTTGTTTGCCTGTCCATATTTGAGACCCTTTTAATGAAGCAAAGAAGCTACACTATTAATTTCAAATGGTATGTCATTGTCCGTATGTTTATCTGGTAGAGATGGTAAATGTTTTGGATTTTTTGTGAAGATTCCACTGACCAGTGATCACCTTGCATTGGTCTATTTGAACAAATGTTTCTTTGAAGGGGTGGAAAATGTTATTTGTATAGCAACAATTGCTCGTCTAATATGTATATTTGATACATAATAGTGGCTTCTCCCCTAGCTTCTGGGGCCTTGCCAATAGAATGGGCTGGAGGTATCGCAACCTTTTTTTGAAGGGGGTTGGTTATTTCTTTTTCTTGGACCTAACTCTTGGGGGTGTGACGCCACGCCCTTTCCCACAAAATACACATAATTTCTTCAGGAACAATAAACACATTTTTTTACGAGAAAGTGTCATGTGTGACGTCATAAAAATCCATCTCTTTTTTTGGGGTTTCCTTTCCCACCTCTCCTCTCATCCTTCTTTTTTAGACGTTTTTTTTGACGTCACACATGACAATTTCTTATTTTTTTACGAGTTAACTATTCAATAAGATAGGGGTCTTAATGTATACCATTTCAAATTCAAAGTATAATTCAATTTCTTCTTATGGCAATCAATGTCTGATGCTAATTTTGATTATTTAGATCTTACGATACATACCCACATACATCCTATTTGTAGGGTTTGTGTCTGTCGGCTAGTAAGGCAAGATCTTAGAAACAGCAAAGTTAATGATCTAAGAAATAAAATGAATTATACTTCTAGAATTATGTTAAGATCTTGAAAACGGCTAGGCAATTTAAAAAGTCAAATTAGACCGATAAATCCCAAGAATACTTAAAACAAATACCATTTAAGTTTAACATATATAAATTTTTTATTCGTCGATTTGTATTGATATTAATTGATTCATCCCATCTAAAAACATTTATTGTTTACGGACAGTTGACCTGTTTATAAGACTTATAGAGTTGCCTTGCAAAAAATAATCCAATAATATAAAGTAGGAAAGCTTCAAATAGGACCCAGAGTTGTTTTGGGCTATTGTATTTTAAGATGTCTTGGGATGGTTTTAATCTATTTTTGTATTTTTAAAAACATAGCTTCCAGAGGCTAGGGGCGCAGTCGCTGGTAATTTTAAACTGAACATATGTACAAACTGTGGTTGAATTTAAACTTGATTTTTGATGAATAGGATTGATATGATTTGATTTTGTGCTAAGATATTAATTTCAAGATTTTCTTGCACTACCTCTTACAATAACAGAGTTATTATTTGATTGGCCAAAACCATTTAGTGGATATTAGCTGAGGGCATCTAATTTTTCGGCTGTGGCACAGTTGCAGCTGCAGATAACTGATTATTGATCAGTGATCTCTCAGCTGCAGCCGAATTAAAAATTTAGCGTTTTTAGAATAAATAAAAAGTAATGGTTCATGATAATTGTTCTTTAATAAAAGTAATAGGATGTATGTAAGTCTCTGTGTCAGTGTGTGTTTGTCTGTAGCTTAAGATTTCGAAAACCACTGGACCGACAAGGTTCTCCTTTTCATATAATATGTCTAGGGAAGCTTTATTTATATTTTGAGGGAGAGTACATTCACCCTCCAAAGACGAATCGCCCCTAGAAAAAGACTCCCCCCTTAAAAAAAAACATATTATCCTTTGAGAACTAGATTTAAAAGTTTAGGGTCGACTCCCCCCCCCCCTCTCTTTTACTCAAGTGTCCATAGAGGCCTCTAAGAAGTTTGGTTTTAGTTGGTGCATTAATATCTCGCTAACATCCAGTGATTTCCCAAGTTAGGGAAGCTTTACATATAGACATAGGATTGGTTCAAGCTTTATTATTTTAAAATTAAAGTCTTTGAGGGTTTTAGGCTATTTTCTTCTCTTCCTTCTCTAGCCTGTAAGGGGCGTAGCCGCTAGTACATAATTCTAGTATATGTACTGACAAGAATTATACAAAAGTATTTCTATACATTCTATTATTATTATTTTCTATGCTTCATGAGTGTCACCTAGCCACTCAATTTTTTGGACAGGGGTGTCACAAATCAAAAATATTGAGCATGCTAGATTTTTTATTGAGGAATATAATTATAAGCATAACTTTAAAAAATAAAGATTTGTTTTGTAATGGTAACTAAAAATGTATAATTATAGATATATACTCCAGAAAACTACCTAGATTCAGTGTTGGGGCATTTTTTCGTCTGCTCTCTGCAATTTTGTAGCAATTTGGCTGTATTTTTTTCCCGACGCTTTAGGCTGATATTCAAAGACCTAATTGCAATTCGGAACAGGGGTGGGGACATACAGTCATTTATCCCCTTTCCCCTCTATTGTTTTACTTTAATAGCGTCACCTTTTCATAGTACAATTTTTACTTTTTCCCCTTTTGACTTCTGTAGCAAATATTTAAAGCAAATATTTTTTCATTATGAAGGATTCCCTCAAATTGCATATGAACCCCAAACATACTTTAAAATAAAATTTTCATGCTTGTTAAATTTTATGTTAGGTTAGGTTAATTAAAGGTACAAAGAGCTTCTTATGGTTAGATCCCCCACACTTGCTAGTATATATTTAAATTAGGCATTTTTAAATTAGGTGTTTTGTCACATTATACAATTATAAAATTAGGCATTTTTAAATTAGGTGTTTTGTCCCTACTCCTATATTTTTTCTTAAAAAAATAAAAATGAAGGTTTTGAGTTAAAGCAACAAATCTTTATCCAAAGACAAAGGGACATGAAGTTAGTCCCAAAGTTTTATGATAATGCTTTTTTATTCGTTGGGTTAACAACTTTGTTTTTTTTTATGAATTTTGATTCTTTGGTTTATTAAGTTGAGTGTACAAAAATTTCAATAACTAAGTGTAATCTTTAGAATGGGTAATTTGATGTATTTTCATTGGGGATGTTGTCAATTTATCCCTTTAGATCCCTGAAATTCTAGTAATTTTTTCTTTGAACTATCATGCGTAATGACTGAAAAGATGTATGAAAAGCAAAGACATGACAACCTGTATATAAAAACTACATATTTGTATGTTGTATATATATCAGTTTAATTAAGCGTGGGTGTACAAAGTCTTTATTCATTAAATTTATTCATACATACAACTATTATGTATATTTTTTTACTTTCAGGAAGTTAAAGAAGGTTTTTATGAATTAAAGATTAAATTGTCTGATAATTACAACATCCATATAAAGCGAAGCACAAAAATCCTGGACGAACCAACGGACAAATAAAAACTATATACAAACAATATGATATCATGTTGATATAATACCAACAACCCAAGTTCAACAGGTCGTAGTTTTGAATATGCGGTTTTAGTCCATCTTTGACTAACCGATAAGGACTAAAGAAGGTAGAGTAGCTTCGCTTTCGAATATTTATATATTTGTATGTGTTAATTTTAGTGTTCTACCAGACTAAAGCATATAAAATACTGTGAATTGTAAAAAGGTGGGGAGATAATTTGGACTGAAGCTTATCTGTAACTTAGATAAAAACAGGGATGCAGGGAGGGGTGAATGTGGTTAGAATTGTACAAAATGAGGGGTACAATTTAAGTTTATTAATTATCAAAGATAGAAATTTAATTGTTTATTTTACTTAAATATACTGGAATAGAAGACAAAGATATGATATTATTTTCAAAAGAATCAAACATTTAAAGATAACCATGGCAATCAGAAAATTTAACTGTTTATTTTCCATTTTCTTATCCGCATACTAGTGTCAAATCTATATCTATGAGTTTGTGTCCGTCTGTCTGTCCATCTTTAATACTAGGCTGGGCAGATATTTATCAAAAGTGCAGATAATTTACTTTTCTTTGTTTCTACTCCCACTTACGTATATTTTCCCTATATAAAGCTTATTATTGCAGACAGCTTTGCTTGCTACTATTGAACTTTCCAAAATGATACTGTTCGTTTACCCGTGGTTAAAACGCTTTCTCCTCTCGGTTATTACGTTCAAGGATTAAGGGAAATCCAATTTCATGTTTAAAATAGACGTACATACTTACTATAGAGATGCTACGCTATTGGGATTATTCTGTATTGTTATGTGAATCAAACTGTTCGGTAATATTTTTGAAAGTACCTTGTCATGCTTAGGAATCCCCACTTATCCCCTTAGGGGGGGGGGGGGACGGGGTGGTAAAGTATTGCTTAGGTTTATATTAATTTAAGCTCGGTTAGGTTAATGGACATACGTACGGACAAACCCGAATTGTAGCTTCGCTATATAAAAAAAAATATTTACATCTTTTATGAATAATTTATTGGTATAAATTTGAAATAATATCTTATGCTAGTTTTTATATCAAATTAATAAAGCATAATAAAAATCATAAAAATAATATTAATGATAATCTATAACAAAAATTGCATAGTTTTAGTAAATTGAATATTTTATAACAGAGAGTTCAAAATAAAATAAGGTTTTTCCCTAAATTAAGATTTAAGTCAGAAATACGAAGATTTTGTTATTTAAGACATTTTGACTTTACTATAGCATTTAGAACACTGAAAGACTAATTTTATTAACTTGCTAGTACTTTCTTAAACATCAAAATCTTGTAAAAAAATAATATATTGTCAAGATACTTTTTTGTCATTTGAAATATTACTTAATTACTTTTCTAGTATGGCTTCGAGACCGATTAATATCCGCTGGATTATAACCGGTTCACAACCATACAGAATAATCATGTAAGCATCGTATTACAGACAATTTTCCACGAAAATTAAACTAGCTTTAATCTTATACTTTTTTAATTTTAATTTTCGCGTGAAGCTGTCTTTAATACGACGAGATAAATAATTATTACATTTTTTCAGTTCTGTATTGATTAATCTAAACAGTGTCAAAGATAATTAATCTAAAAATTAATGATATTATTTTTAGAATTGACATCACTGCTCATGGGCAGAGCCAGAATATCATACATTAGGGGAGCTTAAGAGGATATTATAGACCTTGCTCATAGGTCTCTGATATGATAATACAATATTTTTTACCGTGTAGTTTTATTTTTAAAAAAAACTGTTGTTAGTATAATTTAGCTAAAGATTGATATGGATTTAATTTTAATGGGTCTTATGATGTTTAACTTTATTATTTGATGGTAGCTTTTGTATATATTTAATTATCATTTTAAGTCTTGATTTTTTGCAAAAAGTAGTTTTTTAAAAAAAGAATTTTTTTAAAATCATTTCAAAAGAAATATCTAATAGTACATTAAATTAAAAATAAGGATTAAATCTAACATTGAAAGTTAAAAAAAGTATACAAATTTAATAAAGCTTAAAGTTAGTATAACTTTTATCTAAAATAAAGAATTACACAAAATGGAATGAAAATTCCAAGAAAGAATTTACTTTTTACTATTTGTTTGAAACAATTATTTTAAATTGCCTTTAATTATTACAATTATTATCTATGCATTCCTAAAATTGACATTTTTTTGATAAAAGTTAATCTGAGATTCAATATTGATTAGTGAAATTACATGAAATACTTTTTATGTTTATCGCAGGTTCAAACCAACCCGAGAGGGGAGGGGGGGATCTTTTCTATTTTTCAAAAATGGAAGTTTCTGTATAATAAAAAGTTGTCTCAAATATAGGTATTATGTGATTTCACTTTCAACTATTTTTTATGAGAATAACCATTGCATATTTCAACAATAAAGTCATGGAAGTTTTTAGGATTTTGATATTGAAAAGGGTGACTCGTTTATTCTGGTTTGTTTCTTGAAAGGATCTTCAACAATTTGTTCAAAATTAATAGGCATAAAATATCGAACTTAATTTTTTTTCTTTATTTTTTTTTTTAAATTCATTAAAATAGACCAAATTATAGAGTCCCCCTTTTAATAATTGCTAGTTTCATATTTTGGTAGTTAAAACAAATAATGGTACCGACAGTCAAAGATTTATTAAAATATTCAATAAAAAAAGGATTACAGGCGTCCAATGGTGGAGGTAAAGGGGTGTTTTTTTACTCTCCCAAAACTTTAAAACTCCTTATTTAACCTGCCCAAGATATTTTTTTTTTAAATCTGAAATTAGTAGATTTTCTTTTGATACTAAATCTTTGTCTGTCCTATTATATTGTTTTATTTTCTTCATAATGTTTCATTTTTTTCTTGTGGTTTTTTTTTAACTAGCCACCCAGGGTTGATAAAATTGTCTGCCATGTATTGCAGTATTTATGCGCTACTCCGTTTTCACCTTTTTCTGACAATAGTACTGAACATGGGCAGAGTGGGCAGCCGGCTGCGAGAACCGAATGCCGCAAAACTCGCAGTGGTAACCGGGATTTTTTGGGGCTGTGGCAGCAGCGGCGGTTGGCGGTTGTTGTGCTACCGCTGAACTGCTGCCGCCGCCGCCGGTTGGAGATTTGTCACCCTTGTTGCTGATGTTGTTGTTATGATGGGAGTGGGAGGGATGGTGGTGGTTTGACTTTATATCCTCCCCTTTCGACGAGATGCCCTCCTCCTAAATTAAACGAGATTAGTTTACATAAGAACGTATACACAAAATAAATTGAATAATATATTCCCGAAATATCGACGGGAAAAAGGTTGAAAGACAATTGATTTCAAAATGATTCCTTCTTTACTGTGTTTAAAGATAACCTTTTTTTATACATACAAGATACAAAAATGTAATAAATACTTCGTGATTGACAGAGACCCAAAAATCAGATTTATAGAGGAGATGTGCAACTTACAAGGAAAAATATGTCAAATCAAAGCAAGCAGAGCTCAATAATGGATTTAGAATATACGTGGACATTAAGACAGGGGTAAAATTGTCATTAATTTAGGTTGCTAAAAAGGAACACATTTATTGGTCAGTTCGTTCATCAAGTAGGAAGACAGAGGATGAGGAGTATTGTTATTTTAGCCAGCTGCTAGTATCACTTTATTACTGAACTTGAAAATCTGGTGTAACATCCGAGTAATAATAAATCCATTGCCTCAATTAAAATAAAATAAAAACCTGTTTGACTAAATCATTGGGTTTGATTCTTTTCTCTGGGATTTCGCCGTTTTCTAGTTCTTCCTCGCTTTTTCGTTTCTTTACATGTTCTAAATATTTATTCATTATACTAGAGTTAAAGTAAAAGAATAAAGATTTTGTATTGGGTCTTTGAAATAAGCTAATGGCGTCGAAAATATAAACACAGCAGAGTCCTTACAAAAGAAGTGTTTAATTTGTGTTTAAGAGTTGTGCCTGTTTTGGAGGCTAAAGGACCAAAGTAATCCTAATTAAATCTTCGTGTAATTCAAATAAATTTATTTTTGAAGATTTTAGGTTTTTATAAAGTTTAGGTCCTATTACATAAAGTTTGAATGACTAAAAAACAAGCAAAGCTACTCTAAAACATATAAAAAGCGTCTTTACCTACAACGTGCGAATAGATATGATCTATAAGCTTCTCTTTTGACTCCTTGATTCCACAGAATCTACAGAAAACTTCGTCGCTAATGCTCTCCTCCTTCTTGAGCACTCCTTCACCACGCTCCTGGAAAATATTTGTTCTTGTTAACAATTAATTTTAATAATTACTCTATTATGTTATATTTAACTACTAGCAGCTCCGCCCCTAGAGGCATCTAATGATACTTGAAGAGTTGGGGGTGGATTTCACCACCGTCCAATTTTTTCTTTTAGATTTATCATGAAAATTAAAAAAATAGTTTTTTGGAGGGGGGTGGGGGATTTTATTTTTTAATGGACTGACTAAAAAAATTTTGCTGAATATGTCATAATATGTTAAATATTGATTTACC
Organism: Acartia tonsa; assembly: GCF_053477335.1. NCBI lineage: Eukaryota > Metazoa > Arthropoda > Copepoda > Calanoida > Acartiidae > Acartia > Acartia tonsa. Next base: position 27,641,485 of record NC_137266.1, on the reverse strand, counting down.
AGAGTAAACTTTAATTTAACGCACCTTGTCACCATCGGATTTCTCCGCCAAAGACGGGCCAGCAGAATTAGCGGAAGACCGCGAGGACAACATCGCTAAAATCTCCGACAATCCCGGCATACCCGCCGCCGCACCCAGACCCGGCGGCAGCGATGCGGTTGGAAGACCAGCAGCTAGCAGCGCGGCAGCTGCCGTAGCGGCCGCAGTGTTATACGGCGGTGAATTTGCGGAAGATGTTGGACTAGAGCTTGACGCGCGCGGGCTGGTTAACATGGAAGACGCGGATGGCGCGGGTTGTGCCGCCAAAGTTGGCGGCTGGGATGCAGACTTGATGAGGGCCTCCAGGAATTTCATTTCTTCTGTTTTCTTGTTCATGCCGGCACAGTAGCGGGACTGATGTGCCTTTATATAAAAATTTACAAATTATAAGATTTAGTACTTCGGGAGATATTATCAATAAATCTCAAGATAAACATGTTCAAAAGGTGTATTTTTTAATATCAAACAATTAGTTTGTATACTTTTAAAATCCTTTAATAAACAAGAAAGTTAAAGCCTGCAGGGCTCTTCTAACCCACATTAACCTATACTAACTCAAGTTAATTTATGGTTCTACGGTATATTGGGGGTTAAATAGGAAAAATTTACTAATTACCTGTAGATTGCTAATTGACTTGAAACAAATTCCACACCCGTTGCAGGCAAATGACATGGCCTGCTGCTGCAGAGGAGGGACAGGTAACCTGAAAATAAATAGGAAACTCAGACAGAACTTTTATTTAAAAAAATACTTTTTTTCTTTCTCAATAATCTGCCTATAATCATGATTGATGCAAAATTCTTCATAACCTTAATGTTATAATAATTGTTGTCAACAAAGAAAAATGTGATAATCAAAGGCAACAGTTATTATACACTTAGAGAAAGGTTAAAGGAAAATTAGATAATTTTAATTAAAACATACCAACAATTTAAAACATTTAAAGTAAAAAATTACTTGTTTTATAAATTTAATTTGAATACTATCAAATGCTTTTCTCAAATCAGAAAAAAATGTTTAATATCTATCAAGTAAAAGATATAAAACATGAAAATTGCATATTTTATATAATAAAAAAACTATAAAATATTTATCTAAATGGATAAATATATATTTTGCAGAATAAAAAACATTCTTTTCAATAAAGAGATATAACACCCGAAGGGTAGAGAATTATTTTACAAAAAAAATATCTTTTAAAGATTAGTTTTTTAAAAAACCTATCCCATCAAATTAAAAATAGCACAATGTACCTATCACTTTGTTATTGATGTGCTTTTTATGCTTATTGTTATACTTGTAAAAAGTTTTTACTTTGATTTTAAGATAAAAACATTAGTTCAACTTTACTGTGAATAACTTTTTGGAGTAATGTTCCATGTACAATAAACACGGCTGCATACATCATAAGAAAATGTCAGAGATGTTAGGGATATTTGAACTGAACAAAAAAAATATGTTTTTCTGTTAATAACTAATGTCAGAATTATTAAACACAACTTATCTAAAGGTATCTTTCAGAACAAGATCAATTAAGTCCGCGAGTAAAGCAGTAAATGCAAGAAAGCAATTTGTTGCATGGATCATGAAATTATTATGCTTTAAGAACTTTAGATGTATGATAGCTGACAAACTAAAAATATAACAAATGATTTTCAAGGTTCCACAACCCCTTCATCCCCCACAAGAAAGTGTATATACATGGTAATAGATAAAAAGGGTATTTAGTAGCTTGCAGGCATTGTAAAAGAAGCATTAATACAGGCATAAACACACTTAATCACATCCATAAACACACGGGATCTTAAGGGATAAGACACGATTTATATCCTAAGTATTACTTCTAGTTTATACCAACCAATCAAGAGAAGGCATTTTTAAAACTTTAGCTAATAACTGTGCAGGACAATGAGTTGTGTATGCTTTTGACCAAGGCAATTCCTCTATACTTTATTTATGACGCGCCACAGACATTCGAAACTATCACCTTCCCGACAACGAGCAGAAGGGCATATTCTAAGTTACCTAGGATTCGCCATGAGAAGAGGTCTAGGAGGCAAACATTTAAGACTAGCAAGCAAAGCCTCTTGCTGTTTCATTACAAGCTCGCGTACATCACCAGCCGCTTTCGACGGCTCGCCAGCAGCTTCCGACAGCTGTTGGTGGCTGCCGCTGCTACTAGAAGAAGCATTGCTGTTGCTCCCACTTTGAGGACTTTTACTCTTTGGTACCTTAAATAAAATAAAAAATTATTATTATCATTTTTCAAATCTTTTGCAATTACTCCTATAATGCAATAAAGTGTATTAGTCAATATTATTAGTAAAAATAAAGATATATCTTAAATGTTCATAAAAATGACATTTATGACCATAAGTTCAATAGCAATAATAAGTTAACAACTAACACTATATGTACAGTACCCTAATTGAACAAAAGTGATATCGATAGATTATTACTTGGATATTGCAACAGATTTTGATGAACTCCAATAAAGATACCCTCCAAAAACCCTCTTTACCCAATCCTCTCCCCTCCTACTGGATAAACAAACTGACCAATAAATGATGTCCATATTAGCAAGCTAAATAAACAACAAATTTTCTCCTGTCAATATATATTATTCATTGTGCTAGTATAAACAAAGGGTTTACCTGTACATTAAATTTAGAAGAGGAATTAGGGGGCGGAGACACCCCTTCACTTTCACCTCCCCTTCCTCCCTTACTGCCACTACAGTAGTATTTCTTATGGGCCTGTTTACAAAATATCTTTATAAGTATTCATTCAAACTTATTTTACAAATTTTCAAAAAATATAAACTAATGAATAACAAATATTAATGACATTGATAAAATGTCGTAATTTAAACATAATTAACTTCATGAAATAAAACACAATTTTAACTAAATATTGATTAATTTTGACTGAGAGAAAACAATGAAGCACAATAGGTTTTTTTTAGAACAAATAAAGGAAAATAATGAAATATAAATCAATCTTTTGTTTGTTTGAATTTATAAATATTGTATGAAAGATTAATTTATTGTCCATTGTCCAATCCCACTCTCCCTGACTCATATTTATTATCATAGAATACTTAAAAGACATTTTGCCTGGTAGTTTGAAAATTTTGAAAAGTTGATGTTGCACTCGTTGCAGCGGTTGCTGTTGTTGACCAGGGGTGGTGGGGGCGCCAGGGATGTGCCTGAGGGGTGACTTGACAGGGAGGGACCAGCTACCTCTTCTAGAAAAAAAAAATATTGCACATACTAACCCTTAAATCTTAAAAATAAATTTTTTTTCTACAAGAGGCAACATCGATAATAAATTCTACTCTAATCTGACGATTCTTTCATCTCCAATGTCTTTTAGTTCCTTATTATTGTGGATGATATATAAATAAAAAGACATACATAAGAATTCTACAAAAAAAATGATGTTTCTGTTTAATAAAATAGAGAAAATATAGAAATGAAGAAGATTAATTTTCATTATAACTTATGCCTATTTAAAATATTTTCTCCTCATTCGTCTAAAGACATACAATCCCCAAAGAATTTCTGTATAATATGTTCTGATACCTACAGCTTGCTATTAAGACATCCCAAATTAAGACAAAAAGACAAACTTTTGGGAGACCAATGTTTTAAAGTTCTTTGGGGTCATACAAAAGACGATAAATTATGTGGATTGGAGGAAAAGGTAAAAACTATATACCTTTATGTAGAAATATTTTAAATTACTATTTCACCGCGTCCTACCTTTGATATTATCATGCGCATTTTCTGAAGGTTCTGGAGATTTGTTTGTCAGATCCAGGGGATCATGAACTGATCTGGACCTTTCTGGAACACCAATATCATCCACAGGGCTACGCTTACCTTAACATTAAAAAGTATATTGAATGAATATATTTTGATTTTACTAGATTGATGTTTGAAGATTTATAGTTATTAAAAAGTAATTTTTGCAATTAGCAGTTCTATTAAAAGTTTTTAAAAAGCTAACCTCCGTGGTGTGGCCAATGTTGGCGGCCGCTAGATGACAGCGGCGGACTAACAGCCGGCTCAGGATTGCCGCCAGCAGCCCCCATCAGTAGATGCGGTGAGGCAGCAGCCGCATTCCCAGTCGGCACCAGCATACGATACCGCACTCCCTCCCCGCCCTCCTCGCGGCCCAGAGGGTATAGATACACCATTTGAAGGGCCAGGGGCACTATGGGGACACCAGGGGGATGGTGGGGCACTGTAACCTCCCCGAAAGGAAACATGTTCCATTTTCTGGTCACGTCGTCGATTCCAGGTATGCCAGGGCTCATTGCTAAAATATAAAAGAAATAATTGAAATTTTGTCATTTAAAGAAAATTAATATTTTCATAAACCTTTTTTTTATTGAAAGCTATGATTTCCTTTTGTTATTATTTTCATTATTTTCTTAAAGAAATCAATGTTTTTTCTCTTAGAAGTTTTAAAAATGTCAAACTGAAAGTAAAGGTACCTAATAGATATAGTATGACTTGGATGTCACCAGACTATCATAAAATGATGCTCGCTGGCTAGAATGACGATATCCCTACCCACCCAACCCCCTTTTACCCATCCCCCCCTCCAACTGGATTAACAAACCGTCAAATAAATGAGTTACATATCAGCAACTTAAATTGACAATAATTATTTCTCCTGTCAATATATCCACGTATATCCTATATCCCTTATTTATCTACCTGAGTCTTGTCCAGTATCAAGATCACTGTCTTCAGTAGTGTTCAGTTGAAGCTCCATGTTATTCTGGTCAATATTATCATTAGGTTCTTCTTTCACTGTCTCATTCTCACCTGAAACTATTATTATAACATTCGTTGACTTATCAAAAAGTTTAGTTTTATCATTGAGATCTTATTTTAATGTTTATGATTATCTGCATTATCAATATTTTCATTTTTATCATTAGGATCTTCTTTTAATATCTCATTCTTAGCTGTAACTATGAATAAATCATGTGCTGATTTAAATATCTTTTTAAGGATCAAAGAATTAAATTAATGTATAAAATTAAATACATTCCAGTTTAGGCTAATATATGGATAGTAAGATAGCGAAAAAAGGGTGGATAAAAGTCATTGTGTCCAACTGAAAACCTTTTGACTATACCTGAAGAAGAATGGCCAGGACTTGTTAAAGATTTAGGTTTTCTCTGTTTTCTTCGGGATAAATCCTAAAATAATAAAAAAATGTTGACCTTCCAAAAAGAGATAAAAACTGTCTTAGAACCCATTTCCATATTACCATTGAATAAGAGCGCAATAGGTCCAGTGGTTACATGATTATGATGGAAAAACAGACAGACTAGTTCTGTCAGATCTCATTCTTATTAAAATGCTTTTGATTATGTTTAGAGGCTTGTCTAATAATAATAAAGAATTTTATTGTCTGAAAAATAGAGACATCTATGGATACAACTGTTTTAAAAGTGTCCTTGATGGTAAACTTTTCATATGGAAATGACATCTGACGGTCAGATGTTAGAACTATTATTAGTGCTAACTTTTCCATACAATAAGAGATCTCTATGAGTCTAAGCTAAACTATATTGGTTCTTATTTTCTAGCGGCTACGACCCTAGAGGCCTCTAAGGTCACTTTAGGAGAGTAGAATTTTATAACCCAATTTAATATTTTAGATTTTAAAAAAAAGTAATAATAAATTTTGGGGGAGGAATTTTTTTTTTTTGGGGGGGGGGATTTTTTTTCTAGGGGCGATTTCTCTTATAAGGGTTGTGGTACCCTCCCCCAAAATAGTAATAAACCTTCCCGGGACCTATGAGAAGCTACCCTGTTGAGGAGAATCGGATCGGTTCAGTGGTTAGCGAGATCCTTCGGTACAACACACACAAACAAACAGACAAACAGATATCCTGCTACTTTAGTATAAGGATTACCTGGGATAAAAGAGGCGGAGATTTATTGTTGGCTTTGCCATAAGGTGGTGACATCTGACGGTCAGACGTGGGAACTATTATGTCCGGAGTCACGGTTAGGTTCACTGAGGTCATCATGGAAGTAGCTGAAAAAAAGAAACCATTAATGATTTAAAAAATTATAATATTGAAATCATTTGTGGAAGAGATTGGACACAGCTAGTTTATACAACCCAATGAAAATACGAAAGATACAAAGTTATTGGCTACAAATAAGAGAACTTGTTATAAAACTTTATGGGGACAGTATAATTTACAGTCAAATGTCTCCTCCCTCATTTGATGTTAATATAAACTAGCAATGTAAACAGTTCAATCATTGATAGGCCTAACTTAACCTAACCTAAAATAAGTTTTTTTTCATAGGGTTTGTTTATGGTCAGCTTATTTTGAGTTATATAATAAATAAACAATGAAATAAATAAAATATGTTAATAGATTTACTTTATCTGATGGATTTAAAAACTAGCCATTTGCGCAATATAATATATCAGACATAAATTTCACATATCATATTTTTAAATCTAAATTATATTGACGACTTTTTAGTTCAGATAAATATCTTATTCTTACAACTAGTTTTTATTTTTAGCTCTGTGATTATTTAAATGATAGTTTTAGTAAATAAAAAATATTTTATCCCACGAAATTTCTTAGCCTAGCCTAGGAGTTAACCTTACATATTCCTTTTTTTTGAGTAAGGCTTACAAAATGATTGGTAAAATAGTTAAAGCCTAGAAAATTTTATAGGATTGGGCAAAAATGTAAGAAACCTTTACTTTGATTTAACAAGGATAATAATTTTCAAAATAACGTAGCCGAACGTACTTAATTAAACAGTAGATGCGCTATTTAAATTTCAGATAAGTACAGTAAAATACATTTAAAGATATATATTTTCAATATGAGTAATTAAAATGATAAATACTTTTATCTAAGGTCTGTAACAAACTATTGGTATGGGGCAAATATATTAAGAAAACAATTATTGATTAGAATGTTAATGTTATTTATGTTTAAAATTTTTTTGTACTAGCGGTTACGCCAAAAAAGTCTCTAGTGGCACTTAGAGGAGGGAGGGGGGTGGTGGATTCGACCCAACTCAACCCCACTTACAATTTTAGTTTTAAAAAGGAAAAGTAAATTGAATTTTTGAGGTTACATTTATAGTAGTGATTTCTCTTGGGATGGTTTAGACACCCTCGCTCAAATTAAAAAAAACCTTTCTAGGACCTATGTGAAGCGTCACTGTGAAATAGAACCATAACGGTCCATGCAGCGGGTAGATAGATCCTTCGGTACAAACACCGAGACATCGGGGGCGGGGCCGTTATTATTAAATTTCCATAAACAATCCTAAAATATTATCTACATTTCTTATCCCAATCCTTAAATGTATCTTTGGCCCGTAAACAAGTTTTTGTCTATTCTTAATTACTAGTGGATTAGATACCAATAGATTAAAATAAAAGAAACGCGATCATTTCCTCACATTTTCAAATCGGATACTATTACAACAGAAAAAAAACAAGTTTTGTCTATTTGTATTAATCGGCTGTTTCACACAAAGTATCTTTTTGAAATCAATCAATTGAGTAAATCCTGTTACTTTTAATCAGACTATGCTAGGTTATATTGGGATAGTGGGTAGTCCCGTATTTACAGGTTCCGCAGGGTTAGGGCCCTCCGTGGGGATTAGGAAACTGTAAAAAATAGCCACACATCATTATTTTCAAACTATTTCAAAAATAAGAAAATGGGTAATTTGTGCTTAGCAGACCCTTATTTAAGCATATTTGTTTGCAATTATATTTTTTTGCGAATATTAAACAGTATGCGCATCTGATAGGAAGCGGAAATGAATGACCAACCGATTAAAAGATAACTGGCAAAAAATTAATTCTCTGCTCTGCAAACTAAAGTTGATTTATGCACAAGGATATGGCAACGAAGATTAAATTCATCTACAACTAATGTCAAAATTCAAGATTGATTTTTCGTTCATTTTCTTCTCTCTGTTACCTATTATTATTCAGGGATAAAGAGATGAGACAATGTAGAATAAGTCGTTTAATCCATTACATTATGCAATAAATGAATGAGTATAGATGTATAAACCAGACAACTACCTGGCCATAGTGGTGGGGACCTTTTCATCTGCTAGCAAATTGCTTTCTGTTCTTTTGTAGTGCATAGGCTGTGTTTACTTTTACGACGCTATTGGTATTCAGAGATCCAATTGAGAGTCGGCACAGGGTACCCCATGGGTAAAGTAACACAAAGCTCCTGCTCCCTCTATTTTTTACTTTAATGATTATATCTGTTAAAACAGTTATTTTGAAAGGGTGGAAATGAATTTAACCGTCATTTTGTGTCATAAATAATGACATGAACATTTTATAACTGTTGAAAAGCTGCACTTTGATAATTTGAATATCTTATGCATTGTTTAAAATAGACAAACATTTTCATTCATTTGATTTCAGAGATTATGAATTATACACTCAAATATCAATTAAGGAGTGATACAAATTATCTAAATTACATTGGACTGAAAATTATAATAGTTCTATCAGGTTTATTATTTGGCTTAGAAATTTGTAATACTTGTTAATTTGAACCTATCCTCTAGAGAAAGGTGAGGGAGACAGGAAAATGGCCTAAAACCACCCCAAGATATTTATGAACCTTCTAAAAAAATACAACCCATTCGTGCCAGCAATTTTCGAGATCCTTAGCTTCAGGAAAAAAACTTTACTACTTTGTATTATAGTATTGGTTAGTTGGTTTAAAGTAACAGAATTTCAACTTTTCAACTCATAATTGTAATCCACAGAAGGGGTAATCTTGTTTATCATTATTAGGGATGTACAACAATATATTGTCCAGTGTTTAGGAGGACTAAATCAAGTCAACAACAATTAAAGAGATCTTTTTAAACAGACAGACATCCCATTTCTTTTAATATTTAATTATATTTTTGTATGCCCCCATCATCAATATATTTATGCAAATCTAAAAGTTAAAAAAAACAATTTTGATTTCCAAGTAATTTTATATTTCAGTAGAACAAGGCATATAAACAACTCATTAATCAAAACAAATATCGTCAAATCAGCGAAGCTTCTATATATTTAGTATGTTAATAATATAGCATGTTATATAAAACAAGGATGACAACATAAATATTTTTTGTATAAGTAGCGAAGCTTATAAATATAAAAGTCTTAATGTTTTTAGGCCAACGAATGAGAATAAATTCTATAAAAAAAAACTTTGAGGACAACTACAACAAACAGTCCAATGTCCTCTTGTATATTGTTTTAAATGCCATTGCCCTGTCCCTCATGGGATTGCAGATAAGCTATAGATATGGTTAAAACGCAAAAGGTTGCTTTATTGCATAAGAAAATTTAGATAAATAGGACAGGAATTATTATCTATCGCATCGTATTATAGACAGATTCGCGGAAATTCATATAAAAAATATAAGATTTAAACCAGTTTTGTTAGGCCCAAGGAGACCGAAGGCCATGGTTCACAAAATTGGTATTAATTTTATTATTTTTATTTTGATATTCATGGAAAATTGTCTGTAATAAGATGCTATGATTTTTCAGTATGGCTGAGAATCGGTTATATTCCAACGGATATTCATATTTAATCCAGCGTCGTAGCCATATTGGAAAGAAAAGGATCTACAATAATTGGGTCTTATCAGGCAAAGCTATTTTTCTTATGAGATCCGTCCGTCATTTTACACTAACAATGAACTATTCTTAAATCTATAACTGCTATGTTCTAAAATTTGATTTTTAGTATACATAGCCTTGTTTTTTTTTTATATATTCTAGTTTTAACAGGGAGGGAAGGGACATTGCTTGTAAATTTTATTTACAATATATCTTTCTCCCCAATAATTACCATCTACTAAGGGCAAGAAGAACTATATATTTTGGGGGTTACATTAATTTATTGTCCATTGTCCCATCCCTTGATCCCTGAGTTTTAATCTTTGTAGATAAGATAGTAGGCAAGCTATAAGGTATATCTCTGCCTTTTATTCTTCCAGTATTATATTGGATATTTTAGATTATTTATACAGGATAAATGGATATACATATCAGCTGGAAAATATGTTGGTATATCTATCTATAATAGAAAGTAACTTGATGTCTGACCGTCCGTCCGCCTGTCCCTTAAGATCTCGGTAACCACTTAACTGATTGGAGTCTACTCTTCAGGAAATATACTTACTGGTCCTGTAGTGGTTTTAAGCTATTTTCTTGGAGAGTGGGACACCCCTAACCCCCCAAAACATGAATACCCCCTCCCCTAACAATTATGTTTTTATATATTTTCATATTTTTTTTTTATAAATATTTATATAATATTAACAACCTTAATATTTTACAACAAAGCTATAATTCCAATTTCGATAATGTTTAATGATATAGGTGTAACATCCCAAAAAGTACTTCCCAAATTCATGTACTTCCTTATAAAACAATTTAGGCAATTTTACAACAAATAAATAAAGAATCTTTGTTTAATTATATGACAAAATGTCGGTAAGGGTTTTATTTAATGTCGGTTTTAAAGAGATTTTTTTTGTTTATTTGCCTATCCCTAAATGCCTACTTTTTTCATGAATGAAATGGGATTGGTTTATAACCATAAGCAAAACTTCTCTTCAATTTTGTTTTTCAGTTTTGTTAATGGATGTAGAATATATTATGACAAGGGAACAATCGTCAATTAAGGTTCATATTTCCCCGTCAATTATTGGTCAGTTAGATCATCCAAAAGGAGGGGAGGGAATGGTGTAAAGAGGGGTGGTCGTTATTTTAGCTCGCTACAAGTTTTATAGTTTAGTGTAAGATCCAAGTAATAATATGTCTATTATGCTAATATTAAAAGACTTCTATAAAAATACAATTAAAAAATGATATCTAATTATTTTTGATGATTTTCTTAAACTTAAACCAAGTTCTGATAATAAAATAAGTATTTTATTATTCTTTTATCTTTAATCTAGATAAAAAGGGAGATGTTTTATTAATTATTATTAAATACAACGGTTATGGACTATTTCTTTTTCTTCTTTAATTTTCTTTATTTTTTTGTGTGGGGGTCGAGATGCGATTTCCTTTGGAAGGGTGAAGAATTAGATACTGGTAACCCTCCATTTTTAATCTTCCATGGACCCATAGAAAGCTTTAATATAAACAACCAAGAAATGTCAGAGATATACGCAGACATGTAGACATCCTGTTACTTTAATATAAAGATTTAAGCATTCTTTATATCTCATGTTTGTTCTACAATTAAGTTTTCATAATCTTATTCCTATCCCTAATCTATATAGATCTAATTGAAGACTTGAATTTTAAACTTGAAAAAAAAATTGCATAACAAAAAAGGTTTTAAATAGCAATAATACGATCAAAATCGAAGATAAGTTAAAAGGTTAAAAATCGTTTTTGAAAAAAAACATAGGTAGATTGTTTTGGGTATAAATATTTTTTAAATTAGTTAAAGCTGATTGGTAATGCGAATTTTCACCAAAAATCAGATGGACAGACAGACAGACAGAAGGACAGAGAAACATTTGAATTTATAGAGTAGCTTCGCTACTAAAAATAAAACCCAAAAGAAATATTCTTCTGTTTACTTTTTGCTTCTTTGCCATAAAAGATAAACTGTATATTATATTATAGTATAGCTTCTTTGAAAGGGAAAATTTTCTTAAAAGTTAGAAAAATTAGCAAAATTTTATTATGTTTTTTGGGATAAATTTTTTTATCCTTGTAATTTATACCTTTGGTATTCTGGCCTGGCTATCTTAAGTAGCTAAAGCTATCTATATACCCAACTTGTAGTATATATCCTTGATATCATAGCCTAGTTATCTTGACTAGCTATCACTCTCTGTAATCTCTTATCTACGACATAAAATTTTTGACTAGCTATCTGTATATCCTATATACCCAACTTGTAGTATATATCCTTGATATCCTAGCCTGGCTATCTTGACTAGCTATCTCTAACTGTATATATCCTATATACCCAACTTGTAGTATATATCCTTGATATCCTAGCCTGGCTATCTTGACTAGCTATCTCTAACTGTATATATCCCATATACCCAACTTGTAGTATATATCCTTGATATCCTAGCCTGGCTATCTTGACTAGCTATCTCTCTCTGTAATCTCTTATCTACGACATAAAAATTTAATCTCATCTTCCCTCTCTCTCTATACTCCAGGTTTAGCTATCTCACAAATAAAGGGAATAATAAATTGTTTAAAAAATCGACTTTTCCTATTTTAAAAAAAGGAGTATTCATGGTTGGTTTTTAGCTATTTATTCATAGGTTTATGTATTGGGATGGTTTTAGACTATTTTTCTATCCACTTCCTTAATTTCCTTATTATGATAAACAAAATTACCACCTTTCTCTAGATTAAAATTATCAGTTTGGACACTTCTAGTTTGAAAAGACCAATTAAGATTTTAATAAAAGTACCCAAAGTTGTTAAGGCAAAGATTGGGTACTATGAGTATATGATTTACAGTCCAATATCCTCTCCCTACCTGCATATTCACAAGTTTTGTAACTCACTTCCTTCTCTCTATCTCTGTGCGTTTGAGTGTGTGTATATAAGTGCGCCAAGTGTAAAACAAATAGAAAAACAAAAAATCATAATATTATAAATTAGATTATGTTTAAATTGTAAAATATAAAGTAGTGAAGTTTTTTTCTTTCCTTTAAGTTCAAAAGATCCAATAGAGTTCTCCAATCTTACGGAAGATTCAAATTGTTTACGGTATGGTTTAAGGCTATTTTTCTACCACAACCAAACCTTTGGAATATATAATTATCAATATATTGAAAAGTTTCAATGTAATGGGACAATTTCAACATGCCCTTAATCTTTAACAGAGCTAACCGTTCCTCGGTATGCACTTTAAGACGGCAGAAAATCATCAATTTGTAGAAAAGCATTGCTTTCAAAATATTTTTGCTAAAACGAATGCATACCCAACGGGTAAAGACCTATCTAAACCTATCTAGAATCGCATCAAGAAGCCGGTTTTGGTATATTTTGATAATTAAATATCACAATTGGATTAGGCCTTGTTATATTATAAAATATGACGTGACTTTAGATTAAAAAGGGCTCTAAACCTCGCCATCAAGATTCAACATTGAAATGTCTAAACTAAAAAATTCTTCTTATTTTTTTCTTCTTTATTGTATTCCAAACTAAAGTATTTACATTGTCTCTAATGTTCTTGGGGTCTTATGGCGTTTAGTATATATAATTACTACGTCTCTAGCCTCTAGGAGAGGGTGGGGGAGGTAGGAAAACAGTCTAAAACCCTCCAAATATATTTATAAACTTTCGCTGAAAAGTACACCCAATTAGGATCAACATCTCAAGAAATCTTAAGCATAAAATCATTCCTATACATTAATCTTAAATGCATAAAAAAATACAATACATTCTGTCCCATTAATGATTAGGTACTTTTTACTGACATAAAAGTTAAGTAAAAAATATTTGTTAATGCAGGAATTTGAGGATGAGACACGGAACAATAAAATTATCTTCCCCCCAAAGTCAATACCTATAGAAAGGTGTATTATATTTTTCTTTATAAAATCGTGTCATGAAAGCACATAATTTATAAATATAGCTGAATTTTTATGAATGTTGAATAACAAGGATGACACAATACAAATAAGCAAAACAAACATAGTAGGGTCAATTTTTAAGTAACATGTATTAAAGTAAAAGAAAGGGCACGAGCTATATGTAACTCGACTAACGGAATGTGGACCCAGTTACGACTTTCAATTGGGTCATATTGGGCCAAATACACAGCCAAGTCGCTACAAAAGAGCAGAAAAGCAATTTGCTAGCAGACGAAAAAGGTCCCCAGCACTTGAGCCAACTAGTTGTCTGGGTTATACATCTATACTTATACATTTATTGAACATATAGACTGACCGACAAAAAATAATAATAAAAAAGCTAAATATAATCTAATTCAAATAGATATATCATTAGAATTATTCCTTGTTTCATAAGTCATAAAGACGAACTAACCCTAATTATAGAAATCTTCGCTTAAAATCTAATGTTGTAAGCTTTTGCCATTTAAATATATATACATATTTAATTTAATTTAATTATTTTTCCACCCCCTTCCTTAATATCTTTACTATGATAGCCGTACATGACATACAGACTGATAAATCCTAATTATAGATAGCTTTGCTGTAAAATGTAAAGCTGTGTGCTGTTATCATTTAAATATATCTAATCTGATAGATAGATCACATAGATTAAAATATCCAACTTAAATTTATACACAAATACATACAGTTTCTCATCATTTTGTTTAGGAGCGAAGCTATCCTATAAGTAGAGTGTATGTCCGTACAAACTATCTTGGTTATCGATTGGGGAGGTAGGGGGCAATGGATTTCAAATAATAATGGCACGTAAAGTTTCATTGCCATCTTATTCGTTATTTTAGAAAATTTTTGTAAAATATCATTGGTTGGTTCATTCTATCAGTGTCCAAACTTTTAAACCAATTATTTAAAATTATTTATCACTGCATAATAAAGGACACTACACTAATAAATACCAAAACTAGCATTTACTGAATATACCACAAGAGTAACAATTGTTTTTACCAACTTTTTACCAACTTTATATTGTTGCGCTTCTTATGAAAACAAATGTCCTTTTTTTATTAACATACATCTGCTTTTTCTATTTTAGCTGTATTTATCTATTTTATTATATGAAAAGTATTTTTAATATATCTGTTTTTATTTGAATAATGTTTTTATAATGGGAGGGAAAAGACAAATGTGGTTAAATTTATCTTTAACTCCCTTTAAACATATAATTTAAAGTAGGATTAATTTATATAATACAGTGATATAACAATGGCTTTGAAACATTTATTCATTATAAAAGATATTTAAATCTTACCCATTTGAAGATGTTCTTTTGAGTTTGTCACTTAAAATTCTATTTTTATCATATCACATATAAAGTGGTTTCAATGTAGAAAAAAATCATAAAAACCACTAAATTCCACTTAAATATAAAGTATATGTACTTTTAAACACATTAATATTTATTTATAGCATAAAACTTTGAAAATTATGCTTCTTTTTCGCGTTCCTTCCCCCTTGGAAAGAGCGCTTTTTATCTCTTTTTTCCAAAATATGTTTCTCCGCCCAGCTAATGCATTATACGGCTCACAATATTTCTTTTAAACTAAACCCATTTTCCGATAGTTTCAAGTAAATTGTCCGTTTGTAACTCTGTGTGTGTGTGTGTGTGTGTGAGTGTGTATTGCAGAGGCGTATTGTCCCATGCCGGCCTGTCTTGCTTGCCCGGGTTATTCGCAGAAACTAAAGTCAAAGCCGTGTTAATTTTTCTGTTTGTGAGTGTGCAAAAAATATTGCTTTGTCAAAAAGCATTAATATAGAAGTGAAATAGTTTAATGAGGAAAATATGTACTTAAAGATACACATAAAAATAAATTTTAAGGTGTATTTGTAATATTTACATGTTAATGGTATTAATATCGT
The DNA here is from genome assembly GCF_053477335.1 of Acartia tonsa. Lineage (NCBI taxonomy): Eukaryota > Metazoa > Arthropoda > Copepoda > Calanoida > Acartiidae > Acartia > Acartia tonsa. The sequence continues at coordinate 27,625,837 of NC_137266.1, read as the reverse complement.
TTGAAAAAAGCTTAATTCTTTAAAAATAAGTCATTAAACAAAAACAAAATAAGCTATATAAGAATATGATTAATCATATGTAATAGTTCCTTTATCAGAATTTAACCTCTTTAGTAAATTGAATTTTGATATGTAGCTCCTAAATTCAAATTTTTCAAAGAATAAGCTTTATATAACTACTAAATTTTTATATTTTCCCCACTATTCCTTATATTTTCAATAACATGAAGTAACTTTATATATAACACGGCGTTGACAGTAAATCCGTGCCGGGCCCAGCTGTGTACAGCCAATAGCAAGCCTTGTCTCTATCTCTTTCTCTGATCCAAAGATCAATCTGATAGCGTGTCCTTATCTTATCAATACATCTATTACTTAGGAGCTCCACTATATTCTGCACACCAACATAACTATACACAGCTAAACTAAATATAAAACTCTTTTAGGAGCGTAGCTGCTCTATAATCTAAATTTATGTCAGTACATAAGACTAACAATTACTATTCTAAACATACTAAAACAATTATACACAGCTAAACTATATATAAAACTCTTTTTAGGAGCGGTCTGTATGTCTGTAAATATGGCTAATAAACACTATACTTCATAAAAACACAACTATACATAGCTAAACTAAATAAAAACTCCTTTAGGGAACGCAGCTACTCTATAACTTGGTTTTTATTAGTCTGTATGTCAGTACATAAGACTAACAAATACTATTCTAAACATACTAAAACAACTATACACAGCTAAACTATATATAAAACTCTTGTAGGAGCGAAGCTGCTCTATAATTTGTATTTTGTCTGTCTGTCTTTCCATATGGCTAATAAACACTATACTGCATAAAAATACAACTATACACAGCTAAACTAAATATTAAACTCTTTTTAGGAGCGTAGCTGCTCTACAACCTGGTTTTATTAGTCTGTATGTCAGTACATAAGACTAACAATTACTATTCTAAACATGCTAAAACAACTATACACAGCTAAACTATATATAAAACTCTTTTTAGGAGCGTAGCTGCTCTACAACTTGGTTTTTATTAGTCTGTATGTCAGTACATAAGACTAACAATTACTATTCTAAACATGCTAAAACAACTATACACAGCTAAACTATATATAAAACTCTTTTTAGGAGCGGTCTGTATGTCTGTAAATATGGCTAATAAACACTATACTTCATAAAAACACAACTATACATAGCTAAACTAAATAAAAACTCCTTTAGGGAACGCAGCTACTCTATAATTTGTCTTAATACCAGTCTGTATGTCTAAACGAACGGAAAACTAACTCTATTCTGCATAATTATTAATCACACAACTATAAACAACTAAACTAAATATAAAACTCTTTTTAGGATCTTTTAATTGCAAATATTGTCCTAAGGTGGTTTTAAGCTATCTTATGGAATGGGGGATTGATTTTCTTTGCTAAAGAAGTTAGGAACATAGTACCAAAATCCTAAACTTATTTTTATTATGTATGTATTTGTAAATATGAAATTCCAAAAGATGAGTAAATATTTATTGCCTTGCATAATGCGTAGTCTTTCCGTCTTCTGTAGCTTAAATCTTCTAACTCTTTATTCCTCTTTTTCCTTTAGAATATATGTACATATTTGGAATCTGGTGATTATAATACTGATTTACTGTATCGTATTACAGACAGCTTTCCACGGATAAAAATATTGTTGTTAATTTCTTTTTTTATATATGTATGTAGAAAATTGTCTTAATTACGATCTAAACATGAGTTTTCAGTATGTCTGAGAACCAGTTTTAATCCAGCAAATAAGTTTTGAGGGCATACTGGTTGTCATATTTCCATATTTTAAACAACTTAAAACCAAATAAGAATCTAAATACAACCAAAAAAAAAAGAGGTACAAAAATGAGCATAGCTCTTGTTTTAATCTTATTAACTAATAGACGAGCCATAAGTAACCACCTCCCCTCTCCCCCAACCATTAAGAAAAAAAACAAAACAACATTAAATAGTTTTTTTAGGGTCTAATATAACTAAAAACAAAACATGAATTAAATCTTTGTATTTGTTTTCCTTGTTTTTGTCCTGATTTCTAAATCTTACTACCCTTCTGAAAATGTGTAGAACATTATTTACCAAACATTGACCGACGAAAAATATTAATTTACTGTATAATGGTTTATCTATCTTCTATTTTATTTAATAAGAATTTTTACATTTTCCTTATCTAGCACTTTATCACCACCTCTTAATTTTTTTAATAGATTGTAAAAAGGGGGAGGGTAGTTTTTTCCCCGCAAGTTTAACCAGTGGCGTGCGAAGCACTTTGTCTAGGGGGGGGGGCATTTTGAAGATTTTGTATAATTTTGCAAATTGTTTTCTTCAAATATGCAGGGAGGGAAAGTTTTTGGGCTATTTATTACACTAGTCCCCAATATTTCATATAAAATTTTCTTATTTGTTGGCTCAACAACTTTGGGGACTTGGAATTTTGATTGGTTGGTTAATTAAGTCGAGTTTCCATACATTTCATCCATTAATTGTAATCTATATAAGGGGTAATTTTGTGTATCATCATTGGGGATGTACAAAATTTCTTTGGTAAAAAGTTTATATTATACAAAATAAAATACTTCCTATTACCTTGTTTGTTATGTTCAGTGAAAAAAGATTATAACCTAATTTCTACACTAATTAAAAAATTTGGTAAGGTTAAATGAACAGTAACTGTCTGATTGGCGCGAAGCGCCAAAATTTTTTGTTGTTGAGTATTTCTTGATCTTTTTTTTTGGGAAACTGGGATAGTATTGCTTTTTGTAGGGTAGGGGGCAAAAAGGGGCATTTTTGTTGACCAGGGGGGGGGGCAAAATGGGGCATTTTTCAACATTTAGGGGGGGGCGTTTTGGTCGCTAGGGGGGGGGGGGGGGCGATTGCCCCAAATGCCCCCTTCGGTTCGCACGCCACTGAGTTTAACCCCTGCGGGCTACTCAGAACCAAATATTACCGTACCTAATCTGACCTAAAGAAATAAACAAACAAACGAACTTTCGAGAACGCCCAATCTTTCCCGCTTTTGTATAACTTTTGAGAAGTACGATTCCTGTGACGTCATATAAAAAGGGAAGGGGGGAAGCAAATCTCTTCCCTTTTCTCCCATCTCTTTTGAAGAGATTTCCTTCCCCCCTTCCCTTTTTCTTTCCCGAAACGTATATGACGTAACTGGAGTCGTACTCCTCAAAAGTAATACAAAAGCGTTAAAGATTAGGCTTTCTCGAACTTTCCCCTAATTTTAAAATCATTAACCCATCAGTTATCAGTGATCAACAAGGTACTATGTGATAAATCAATAGAAATTTTACTTGAAATTATATGTTATCTGTTATTTTATTATTTTTGTGAAACCTTATCTATGTCTGATTATCCAAACAACCATTTTAGTTGGATTTATAATAAAAGTGGGTGGAGATATAAAGGTATTACTCCGCCTTCTTTTTTTAATGTTTCTCATAGAGTGCCATCATAAGACTACAGTTTACATGGAACTGCAGGGATAAGACAATAATTGATAAATTATTATACATTCTCCAATACAATGATTATAAACAGTTATTGAATGAAAAGTTTGGACACTGATTAAAAATATTAAGTCATAGTAGAAGTCTCCAAAGTTGAAACCAACGAATGAGAGTACGTGGTTATTAATTTCTAGATTCAAGTATTAATTACAATTCAATATTTCCTCCCTTCTTGCAAGTATTTAACAATTTACAAGGATGACAATACTCATAAAAGGTAAGAAAACTAGCTTTTGATATAAAAGTCTGGGGAAAATTCTATAAAATCTATCGCCACTTGCTAAAATAATCAAACATCAAGGCTTTTAATTGTAACTAATTGTTATAGGAATCTAGAGGCTTTATATTCAAAGGGAAATAGTAGGGCAGAAAAATAGCTTAAAACAATACCCAAGACTTTTTTTACAAAACTAAAATAGCCTAAAACCATCCCGGGACCTAAAAGAAGCTCCACTGTAAAGGAGAACCATTTGGATTCAGTGTTTATTGAGATCCTTCGCTACATACAAAAAAGCTTACTACTTTATGTAATAGGATAAGAAAACTTTTATTGCTAAAAAAATTGGAGGTTTATTTTTTTTTGATTGGTACTGCGCTACTTACAAATTTAGATCCTTGTTAAATGGATCAATTTTCTGACATATTAGCACAATTATATTTTGTATGGTTCTAAAGATTACAAGATACCATAGAATTACATTACAATTACAGCTAGGTAAAGCAAGCAAATATGTTGTTATTATAATGCAATATGATAACTTTAGAAACTATAATTATATTTTTTAAGTAATGATAATTTTAGTGAAATTTAATATGATTAATTTACTAATAATCTTTCTTTTAAGATTACAAGATTAGTAGTAGCGAAACTACCCTATAACTCACTTTGGCTGCCTGTTCGACTGTCAGTCTGGAAGGAATTTATTTTCTCGATGATTTTTTTGAAAGAAAAACTAGCGAACTCACTGCAAAAATCACATTGTCTGTCCGCCTGTCAGTTAGTCTGCCAGTCTTTAATGCAATGGAAAAAAGTTTTTTTAGGCTGCTATGAGATAGGCCGCAAATTTTTTTGTATAAAAGTAAAAAGAAGAGCTATCCGTTAAAAAGTTTATTTCTTTAAAATCCTCACATTTAATGATTATGAAATCTAATACTATTTAGTAAGGAGATAATTTTATAGAGCTTTTAAAAATTAGCTAACTTAATTATAAGTGAAAATCTTAATTTTAAATCAAAATAACAAGATCGATTTATTGGCCCTTGCTTTCTAAACGAGACTTTACGATTCCTGTAACTGTTAGGCATGATTTAGTAAGTGTAGTAACTCTATGAAAGTTACCCGAAAGTCCGTACGTCCATTTAAAACAATATGATTTTTAACTTTCTTTGCCAATACATTTTTATGTTATATAATAATCTTGTATTAAATAGACTTTGATCTTATGCATCTAATTTTTGAAATAATCATTCCTAGAGCAACAGGGTAAAATATCCTGTAATTAATCAATATAGCAGAGCTTGATTAATATATTGCTTATACGGTTCTGACACACTACAAGCAGTTGTCCTACCTTCTAATTTAAGACTTTCGTTTTTATGGATATTGTCATCCTTGTAACACGTCTAACATAGCACTTTATATAAGACTAGCGGCTTCGCCCCTAGCCTTAAAAAAAAAAAAAATTGGAGCTGCCCCCGGCCCAGTATCAATTTCAAAATTTTCGGGGAAAAAAATTGCAGCTGCCCCAGTATCAATTTCAAAATTTTCGGGAAAAAAATTGGATCTGCCCCAGTATCAAATTCAAAATTCAAAAAAATGGGGGGGGGGGATTTTTTTTTTTTTTGGGGGGGGGGGTAGTGGTGTCCCACCCCCGAAGAAAATAGCTTAAAACCACCACAGGACCAATAGTAAAAGAGTAAAATCCGATCGGATCAGCGGAAATAAAAAGATATAAAAGCTGTACTCCTTATTAAAGCTAATATTATTACAAAAATATATCAAATGTGTGTTTGTATGTGTCGTACAGAGAAAGGGACAAGTATTTCAATGTATTAATCTAATTAAAATGAAACATAATATGTAAACTATATAAATCCCCCCCTCCCCTAAATAAGATATAAATAATAATTTCCACACGTAGCGCAGCAAAATAATAACAGTTTAAATGAAGAATAAAAATAGTTAATTACACTTATACGATAAAAGTAGATGAAATTTGTTTAAAAGACTTAAACTTAGATGTGTTTAAATGACATAATTATTGTTTAGCTTCGCTTGCAAAAAGAACAACTAAGTGCAAAGTTTTATTTAAAAGGAAGTGGGGTAAAAGCAACAAAATAACACAAATATTAAACGATTCAAATTACCTAAAATTGCTTAATTTTTGTCTCTCTGTCTGAGTATAAAGTTAATGTTATCAAAGTGCATTTCGCGATTAATAAAGGAGGGTTCTAGAAAGGCATCGTACATTAATTTGAAAGTAAAATTTATGTTTGTAATAGTCTCTTATCGTGTTGTTATTCTATTGAGATTGAGTGTTTTTATGGCCCGCCCTAATAGGAGAGACCAATTTTAAGATATCCGTAATCAGATAAATTGTATCTCGGGTAAAAATCTTGCGGGGCCCATTAAGCGGACCTATTTACTATCTATCTTTAGCTAGCTACCTCCCCTACTAATATTTAGCATCTATTTTTGGTTGATAAAGAAATTCATCAAGTAAAAAAAACTAACCTAAAATTTAAAAAGGTCTAAGGTTTTTTTTGTAATTTTTTTTATTGATTAAAACTTATTGGTCAAATTCTGATAGTTGAAACTTCTATACGAAAAAAGTAAACCGCACAAAATTTTGCAGCCCTCTAGCTCAAATAGGAGTTGATTAAATAAAGGTTATAAGAGGTGCCCCACTCCTCCCGATCTATTAACAACTGCAAACCAATATTGAATGTTGATAGGGTAATTTACACTTTCTAACACACTTTAGTGTTTTAATAGAAATATAGAATTAATTACTATTTAGTAGTGTAGCTATTCTAAAAATATAGTTAGTCTGTCTGTCTATCTATCTGTCTGTCTGTCTATCTATCTATCTATCTATCTATCTATCTATCTATCTATCTATCTATCTATCTATCTATCTATCTATCTATCTATCTATCTATCTATCTATCTATCTATCTATCTATCTATCTATCTATCTATCTATCTATCTATCTATCTATCTATCTATCTATTTTGTGTGTGTCCTGTTCATTTTTGTCTAACTCTTATTATGGTAGGAAGAATAGGCAGTTTCCAATACGAAAAAGAATGATCATATATTTACACCCCTCTTATTAAAAAAGCTTTTAATTGGTAAAGCTCTTCTATCATTTTCGTGGTAATCGTTTTTGAGATATGTTATTATTTGGGATTTGATATAATCATCATTAAAGATAAGGGTTCTGAATATATAGTGTAGATTTCCATGAGATTTACATAACAGAAACTATCAGCTTTAATAAAAGATATGCTTCTTATATTTCTTGTGATGATTTATCAGGCCAATAAGCTTGAGCTTGTACATTCATACTACATCTTTGATTTGTCATTTTCAATCCTCATTCGTTTGTAGCGAAGCTACTTCATTATTCACTTTGTCTGTCACTTCACTAACTTGGCCCGTCGGTCTGACGGTAAAGCATAAACATTTTCTCCTTTAACAAGTGGAAAAAATAGCCTAAATTAATTTCTATGGGATATTTGTCATAACAGAAGAAATTGAATGTCATTCTATAAATAAATAGAGATATACTAGGACTAATAACTAAACAATACCTTAAAAATACAAACTAGTTAAGAATCTTAAGACGTTAAAAATGGTACCTACTACTGTTATGTCAGGTGCACGACCTATACAGTAAGATAATGGAGAAAGCCTTGGCCAATGGCGAAATTAATTGTACAGTTAGGACTTACCAGACAAAGGTCGTGCATTCAAGGGTTGGTTGTCTGTTACTTAACCTAATATCCTTGGGTTATAATAAAAATGTTAAAAAGTCAAATAATACTAAAGATTCCAAAAATTAAATGATTTAATTTTGTAGTAGCTATGCAACACAAAGAAAGACTGCAAGAATAACAGGAAAAATAAATAGGTTAAGATTTTGAGATTTCCATGGATAAGGTATAGGCCATTAAAAAACATTATTCTTTCTTAAAGAAATTTTTACATATCTTTAACACTTTTATTTCTATGTATAGATAATTGAGGAACGACAATTTAATCTACATCTATTACATTAAATCATAAAAAAACCAGAATTTTAGGTACACATGCGCATTAAAATTCTTGACAAATGTCAAATATATCCATTCCCTTTATCCCTAGGACATATGTGTAATCTTACCACGTAGAGAGATAGTGGGGGAAAAATTATCTATATTTATTTTATTAAATCATAGATATTAAGTAGCATTTTTAGGTACTCATGCGTAATAAAATTTCTTACGTATAAACTTATTCCCTTTATTCCTGAAAACAAATGTGTAATCCTTATACTAAAGTAACAGGATGTTTGTTTGTCTGTGTGTGTATCTGTGTGTCTGTACCAAAGGATCTCGCTAACCGCTGAACCGATTGGGTTCTCCTTAACAGGGTAGATTGTCATATGTCCCGGGAAGGTTTTTAACTATTTTGGGGGAGGGTACCACCACCCTCCCAAGAGAAATCACAATAAAATAAAAAAAAAATTAAATATTTCCGCCGCATAGTGACGCTAGCGTAGTCTCGCTAGCTTAGTCGCGCTGCGTAGACTCATGAATTTAAAAATTGATAACATAGACAAGTTATTTCTCAAATTAGATATTTAAAATAAAAAAAACATTTAAAGGCCACTAGAGGCCTCTAGGGGCGTAGTCGCTAGTCTTACAATAAAGTGGGAGAAAGATATATATATATATGTATTCTATTAAATCATAAAAACTAAGCAGCATTTTTAGGTACGCTTGCGCATCCAAATTTCTCATAAATATACTCATTCCTTTTGTTCCTGTATACAGATGTGTCATCTTACAATGTAGAAGTAGTTGGAATAAGCAATTTTTATTTATATCTTTTTTATTGCATAAAAAATCAGCAGCATTTTTAGGAACACATGCGCATCAAAATTTCTTACATATAAACTTATTCCCTTTATTCCTGAAAACAGATGTGTAATCTTACAATGTAGAGAGATAGTGAGGGGAAAGATAGACCTAAATTCAGCATTTCAGGTATGCAATCGCATCAAAATTCCTGAAAAATACACCCATTCCCTTTATTCCTAAAAACAGATCCGTAATCTTACTATGTAGAGAGATAGTGTTGGGAAGATAGGCTTTATCTAAATTCAGCATTTTAAGGTATGCATGCGCATCAGTATTATTGGAAATATACCCATTCCTTTTGTCCCTGTATACAGATGTGTAATCTTACTATGTAGAGAGATAGTGGGGGAAAGATAGGCTTTATCTATATTTTGGTTCACTTCTATTGTTACACACACAACTCCATATAAATAGAAATAGACACAAGGTGGCCAACAAAACACACACAGCTCCATATAAATAGAAAAAGGCACAAGGTGGCCAACAAAACACACACAGCTCCATATAATTAGAAATAGGCACAAGGTGGCCAACAAAACACACACAGCTCCATATAAATAGAAATAGGCACAAGGTGGCCAACAAAACACACACAGCTCCATATAAATAGAAATAGGCACAAGGTGGCCAACAAAACACACACAGCTCCATATAAATAGAAATAGGCACAAGGTGGCCAACAAAACACACACAGCTCCATATAATTAGAAATAGGCACAAGGTGGCCAACAAAACATACACAACTCCATAAAAATAGAAATAGGCACAAGGTGCCCAACAAACAGGACTGACAATGATTTAAGCAAACAGGAAATTTAGCTCACATATTAAAAAAAGGATGACAACATTCACGAAGCGAAGCTCAGTAAATAATATGTTTGGAAAATTCGAACATTAAAAATGATAGAGTATAATTACTTTCATTTTCCAAGAAACAGAATATTATTCAAAATGCTAATGGAAATTTTTGCGGTCATCTCGATAATATAATGTACTCACAATGTAGACATATTTATAGAGATGTTACGCTTTTAACAGAATTTCTGATGTTATACTTTAGTTTTAACAAAAAAAATGTTAGGATGCATAAACTTTAAACTTTGATTTTATGTAAATGATTTCAGAGGTACTACACTTTAAAATTATATATAACTAACTATATCAATGGATAAGATAAAAAGAAATGAAATATGTTTAATGTTTATGAAAGATTAAATCTTAGATACCAAATAAAGTTAGATGGAATTATAGATAGCTAGAATAAACAGACTGATTGATCGATAGATAGCTGGATAGATAGTCAGTTAGGTAGATGGATAGAAAGATAGGTAAATGGAATTTAGATAGATTGATTGGATAAACAGATAGGTAGATGGATAGATATTTAGGTAGAAGAATACATATTTGGAGAGATAGATTGAAAAAGTTTGAAATCTATAGAACAATTTTAACCTGTTTTAAATTAACGAAAAGAGCTAACCGTTACGGACGTACGAACGGACTGGCCTTAATCATAGAAAAACTTCGCTTTTAAAATTAAAAGAGATAGAGTTGGATGAATAGATAGAGAGAGATACAAATCGATAGAGAAGAAGAAAAATAAACGGATCGATGATACAGAGAAAGATAGATGGAGTGATTAATGGATGATATAATAGATAAGTAGATCAATAATAAGATAAATATCACATATATACAGATATTTTAACATTGCGTAATTCTCATGGAAAGGGAATATTACATGCCAGTTTGGCTACGAAACCGATAAATATCCGCTGGATTAGAACCGGTTCTTAGCCTTACTGAAAAATCATTTATAGCCTTGTGTTACAGAAAGTTTCCTTTGGCCCCTGGGGGGCAACGCAACTGGACTTGTTTTTTTTAATTTTTAATTTGCAGAAAGCTGTCTATAATACAATGCAATAAATAACTAAAATGTGCTTAAGTAGATGGATGTGTGACTGTTTGTTTGTGCAGTGAATGGTGCTTTCCATCAAAGTTCCCACTTTGCACTGAACCCCCCTCCCGCTTTATTTTGAAATAAATTGAAAATAATGTGGTGTCCCCTTATGCCTACCCCCTAGCGCAGACTAAACTCTGCGGGGCCATTAAGAAGTATCAACTTTAACCTAACTTAACCTGACCTATAGAATAAACAAACAAACAAAAACTCCCCCATTAAGGCGGGAGTTTGTGCTTGACTAGGCACTTTAAAGAAAAACCACCTTTTTTTCTTTTGTGCATATAGAAGTATTGCGAAAACAACTGACTTAATATTTCAACTATCTATGGGAAGGGAAGGAACATTAAACGGAAATTAAACCAAATTTTAATAAACACATTCTCTCATTTGTTGGCTAAAAAATTGTTACTCGTAATAATCTTAAAACAGTATTTAATATTTGTAGATATTGAACCAATATGTAACATTTTCTAAACATTTGATAGAAAAATTTCTTCCTTATGACGACATTTGTCAAAATTTCCTCAAAGGAAAAAAGCATCAGTATATTTTGTTACTTTTAAACTTGCGGATTTGCGGCAAATCATTTGCCCCTAGCATGTAGGGTCATATGATACATAATCATACCAAGACTTTCATTCAAAAACATAAAACAAAACCACCCGAAGAGTAATGTGAAGCACCATTAAAGATAATACCTCAATTTACACTTTTAAAACTTCTCTAGAGTGGTCCAAATCAGATTTATTCCACTGGATTAAAACCGGATATAAGCTTTAGGTTCAATACTTTATTTAAAGTTAGCTCCTCAGTGTTAATTTATTAAAAAAATTTGTAAAAACGGGGATAATCATAAGGAAAAAGGGTAAGAGGATGAATACTCACCCCTTTTTCATGGTAAAATACTACTTCCCCATCCCTAAATTTAGAAGCAGACGAAAATCAAAAACCGCCCAGGGCTTTTTGTAAGTCAATCATAAATAATAATGTGAATAAAAAGAAAAGCGATATTTAGCAAACAGCCGTGGGCGGTCAGAATCAGCTGAATGTTCATTATGAAAAAAATTTCCCTCTTTTTAGAAATAGAAGGATTCATCTTTCATGAACAAATTTTTTTAAATAAAAATAAAATTCTATGTAATTTTTAATTAAAACATTAAAACGAAAATATCTAATCTAATATTCTTGCCCTAAATATGGAAATAGTAAAAAGTAAAAAAATATTTTTTAAAATAAATTTTAATCCTCCCATTGGAAAAGTAGTGGAATAGCAATAAATTTTAGCGCGGCAATAGCGCTGAGTAGGCCTCTAGGCCCACTGCCTATTTTCGTCTTCTAGTTGCTTCGATTCCTCTCTTTTATTTTTTTCTCTATGGGGATAATGTTCCAGTTATCGAAAGTCATTTTGAGGGAAAGTCCCTTTTTTCGACCTTCGAATGTTAAAATGTACTGTTACTAATTCTTTAATCCTCTTCCAAATACTTTTACAAAAAAATAGGATGAAAATATTTAAAACTTCTTTTTTCATTGTGTTACATTTCAGTCAATAGGTAAAACAAAAAATACTTTTTGTTGAACTTTAAAATTTTTTTTAAAAATCGCGCAACCTTACACATTCCTCTATCTTAAATGACTTTGTTTGTCTAATAAGATCTCGAAAACTAATTATCCCATATGTATGTAATTTTGAGTGAAGCTTTATAATGATCCTTTGCATGTTTCAGGCATATCCGCTTATCTAAATAACCCTATAAAGATAACTCTTTTTCATTTAATTTTATTGATAAAATATAAAAAAAACTTTTAGAAAATAGATAATTTACATTAATAAAAAAACGATACTAAATTCTTTAGTTGTTTTTTATTCTATTCTTTTTCTTCTATTCAGGGGCGTCCAAGCTTTTTATTTTGAGGGGGGGGTAAACCTTTTTTAGGGGGGGGTAATTCGTGTTTGGGGGGGGGGGGGTAAAATGACGCGCGAAGCGCGCCGCAAATTTTTTTTACCCCCCCCCCAAAATTTTTACCCCGGGGGTAAAATTTGCTTGGGGGGAGGGGGGTAATTACCCCCCCTGAAATCTGTTGGCAGGGGTAAATTTAGTTTACCCCCCCCCCCAAATTTACCCCCGGGGTAAAATTTTTTGGGGGGGGTAATTTAATTTTTATTAAATATATAGTATTAAAAATGCGCGCGAAGCGCGCAAAAAATTTTTTATTAGAGATTTTTTATTTTGGGGGGGGTATTTACCCCCCCAAAATTGTTTGGGGGGGGGGTAAATACCCCCTCCTAAATGGTTGGGGAGGGGTAAATTTTGAATGGGGGGGGGGGGTAAAATGAAAAAAATCGTTTGGGGGGGGTAATCGCCCCATTACCCCCCCCCCCTTGGACGCCTATGCTTCTATTACTAAATCAATAAATGAAAAAAGGTCTTTAAACTCATGGCAGTTGCATTTACCTTATTTTATTTTAGCTAGGTTTACCTAAATGTTTACATAAAGTTTATATTAGTTTATAGCAAAGCTACTCTATACTTTATCATAAACTAAGTGTTTATGGGTTTACCTAGATATTAAAATAAGCAAATGCCATATGTAACTGTGCCCATTGATCGAGAACCCTGTCCCATTTTTGTCTTGCAATTTGCTAGCACACGAAAAGGGTCTCCACCACTTGAGGCAGATAGTTGTCTGGATTATACATCTATACTCATAATTTTATTGCCTAAATATTTACATAGAGTTATGTATTAGTTAATCCCTGTTATGTTGCTCGGGCCTTCGTTTAAATAGGGTCAAAAAACATTTATTTTCCGCAAAAAAACTGTCTATAATATTATAAAAAGTATTTTAGTTTTGCTTAATCTGCATTCAAAGACTATTAAAAGTAAAATTGTTTCGCTCATTAGTTCAAATACTTCCTAGACAGTTTGTATAGGGATAATTTGTCCTGGTTAGGTTGACAGACCTGTCTAACTCATGAATACAATTCTAAATAGTTCTATTAAAAAGACTGAAAAAAACTCAACTATTTCCCCTTCTCTGTATCTGTATGTATATGTATACTTTCAGAGATAGAGATAGGTTTTTTTTTAAAGAAGGCGTATCAACTTTTTCACTTTTTATTTAAGATAGCTAGCCGGTTCTTTTAGTAAGTAGTAGATGTAAATTTTTTGATAGAATTCAGATATGCAATCGGTTTTTTTTAGACCTCTTATTTTTTAAGTAATTTAAGTTTTTTAAAAAAATAATTAAGTCGGTTTTTAGGTACTAAAACGCAACAAAATAAAAGAAGAAAATGGCCAGTATGAACAAAAATAGTAAGATCTTTAATTTGACACCTTACTTTTAAAATTATGTTGAGTAATTATTGAAGAAATCAATTTTTTTAACCTCGGTTTAATCAAAACTTTAAAGTAAAATATAATCTCCCACAGGCATAAAAAATATGGGTTCATATATACCTTTAGAATCAGAAAAATATTACGAATCCATTGTAAGCAAAATTGAAAAAAGTAAAAAAATAAAAATAATAAAAATGGCCCAACGTATTATTTTTTACAGGTAACACTTAATTGTAACTATTAAACTAGCCAATCACAAGTCTCAAAAATTGACTTATTGGGAAGCTTAACCTCAAAACCTCAACCAATAGAATTGACAAAAAAAAAGGATAATGTTCATAGAATATATACAATAGATACTACAATGAAAATAGTGATACTTACATAACATGTAAAGAACAAAAAATTATGAACAAATATGCTTCAATCTGTTTATAAACTTCAAAACAATGCAGTTAAAAATGCTTTATTGTTTCTTGTGTTTAAAAAATATCTGTTACATTGTATGTATATTTATTTAGGTTTATTTCAAGTTTCAAGTTTTCAAGTTGTTCAACCCTTTAAAGCCGAAAATTATGATTCTTAAAATAAACTTATATTTTTTATTATAGTTTTATAAAACTTTTTTAATTTAGCTTACAATGGATTCATAATATTTTTCTGATTCAAAAGTTATATATGAACACATATTTTTTATGCCTGTGGAAGATTATATTTTACTTCAAAGTTTTGATTAGACCAAGGTTAAAAAAATTGATTTTTTCAATAATTACTCAACATAATTTTAAAAGTAAGGTGTCAAATTAAAGATCTTACTATTTTTGTTAATACTGGCCATTTTCTTCTTTTATTTTGTTGCGTTTTAGTACCTTAAAACCGACTTAATTATTTTTTTAAAAAACTTAAATTACTTTAAAAAACCGATTGCATATCTGAATTCTATGAAAATTTTTACATCTACTACTTACTAAAAGAACCGGCTAGCTATCTTAAATAAAAAGTGAAAAAGTTGATACACCTTCTTTTAAATTATTTTTCAGTATGGCTTTGAACCCGTGTAATATCCGCTTGAATGGAACCGGTTTTGAGCCAAAACCGCGGAAGGCTGTCAGAAATGCGATGTGATGAACAACTATTATGAAATTCAACTTACAAGTATTTGTCCTGAATGATGATTCCTAAAGCAATAAAGTAGGTTCTAGAAAGCAGAGCAACATTGTGTACATGATAATTTTAACCTATTTGTAATCCAATTTTGTCATAATTTAAAATCAAAATCACCCTCATTTTAAAACTTATAGTATGTAGTTCTCAATCGGTTAAGTAATTCTTTTCCTTCATAAAAAATTCAGTCAAATTTTGTTCTACTTTGCAGTTTCTTAATTTTAAAACGATTTTTTTAAATGAAGGTTTTGTAGTATTTTCTTATCTCGATTTTTTTGATTTTTGGAATACTTATGCCTGTTTCTACTTTTTTAGAAACTTGACCAATACTGTAAAAAATATTTATATGACTTTTTCATTTTTAATTTAGACAAGGATGGCTTTTTGAAATATTTAAAACAAGAAATAATCTAAGAAGGACAATTGCGTCCAAATTTTGCAGAAAAAGAAAAAAAATAAGTCCACACTACATAGTTAATTGATTGGCTATTTATGTGTATGGCCAATCAGAGGACAAGTTTAAAATTTGAGCCAATAAGAGAAGACCACCTTTAACCAATGAGAACCAAAAGTTTAATTTTTAAACAACATAACTTGTGTATATTAAAATCAAGTTACCTTATTCGTTGGCCCAAAAACTTTGAGTACTTTGATTGTATTCTGATTGGTTGGTTCCAAACTAGAACTGTCTAAACTTACAACGCATAATTTAATCTAAAAAGGGGTAATTTTGAATATCATGAATTAGTATGTATATAAATTTATAGTCCATTATCTTCTCCCTAGAGATCCCTTCTTATTAACTTTATTTAAGAATAAAATACATTTTTTTTGCAGTATGTATTATTCTATTAAGATTCTTTTATTTAATTCTACATAATTTTTCTTTAACTATTCTCACTTCTTTATACTTTCATTTTTATAAAATATTTTATCATTGTTCACCTTTCTAGAGTGACAAAATTTTCAAAATAATGCTTCTTTTTTTTATTGATTGGTATCTGTATCTCTCATTTCTTCATCTCTCTCCCTCTCTCTCTCTCTCTCTCTCTTTCTTTCTCTCTCTCTCTTTCTTTCTTTCTCTCTTTCTCTCTCTCTTTCTTTCTCTCTCTCTCTCTTTCTTTCTCTCTCTCTCTCTCTCTCTCTCTCTCTGTCTCTCTCTCTCTCTTATATACTTTCTTCTATTCTCTCTTCCCTCTCTCTGTCCATTTATCCTTTTTATTCTTTTTCCCTTCCTATTTTTATTAATGAATAAAAAGTGTAAACTCATGACAAATGTTTTATGTATTTCAATTATGAAAATAAAAAGGGAAATAATAATATTCATTATATTTCTTTTACATGAATACTAGTTGCCTCGCCCATAGCCTCTGCCAAAAATCAACCCATTCGAACAAATAATTACCCTTTTGTATCAAAATAAGTACTAACCAATACTGTGGTCGGATTGTTCCTGCAATGTGTTCCTTTTGGTTTCATTAAGTGATTAGGGATCTAGACTTTCTATATTTATTAGTTGACCATAAATGATAAAGATGAATCTTATGACTTTGAAAACTAGAAAGGAATTTTCGACAAAGTAAATATTATCCTGTTGTGACTACTGACTATCCCTTTCCAAAAATTTATGACGTCACAACAGGATAATATGGACTTTGTCAAATTTTCATGTGGTTTTATTTCTTTGTTCTATCTTATTCTTGTTATTATTTTTTCCCAAACAGATGAGTGCAATTTACAAAAACACACAAATATTTATAACAGAAAGGTTTTAGCCCAGATTGCACCTTGATCTCTGTTCCTCTATCCTTATAATAAAGTAACAGGATGTCTGTTTGTCTGTACCGAAGAATCTCGCTAACCGCTGAACAGATCGGGTTCTCCTTAACAGGGTAGCTTCTCATAGGTCCCGGTCTCATAGGTTCCACTAGAGGCCTCTAGAGGCGTATCCGCTAGTATTTGATAAACTAGCAGTTACGCCATCATAGGCCTCCAAGGTTACTTGGGCTTGGAGGAGGAGTGGGGACAGTCGATACTTAACTTTAACTTTTTAAAAAAAATTAAGGGGTTGTGAGAAGGTGTATTTTTTCTAGGGGCAATAAATCTTTGAAAACCTTTCCTGGACCCACAAAAAGTTTCTCTTTTAAGTAGAAACCTAAGGGCTCAGGGTATCTTGACAAGCTTTAAAACGTATCGATATGCAAGTGCATATAGATATTAAATGTTAAGAGAAAGTTATATTTTCTTACCTTTGTTTACAAACCTTTTAAGACCTATTTCTTTCCCACAGAAACAGGCATATGGTACCGAATGAAAATGTTCTCCTGGGTCAAAAACAATAATCTCCTCTCATTTTTGCACATGCCCCTCTTCTTTAAAAAAGTCATAACAATATAAAACAGAATATTATAGAAAATGATTTGCTGTGACAAAGATAATTTTAAATGTCTCTAAACTATTAGTCTTATAATTTTTATGTTGTGTGTTTTTTTTCTTCTACTCTTACGACCTGCTTTTTTCCTTTTAAGTACGGCTTCGAAACCGATTGATATGCTGGATTTGAACCAGTTCTCAACTATGAAAATCATATATAACCTCGTATTATAGACATTTTTCCACGAATATTGGAAAAGAAAAAATGAAATTAATACCAGTTTTGTTAGCCAGGGACTCGGTATAGACATAGAAACAAAGATAGACATACAGACTCATATAGAAATCCAGTTACTTTTATAAAAGGATCAACGAATGTTGTGTTTATTGTGATGCCATTATCCTTGTTAGTGACCCTTTCTTTGCTAAAATTAATATGTCTTGTGCAAGCAATATCATAGATATTCTTAAGATCAATCTTTACATTAATATGACAGTATATTTGCAGGGTAACCATAACTGAAAATTTACTGTGATCCTATAGTTGAAATTATTTTAGACCCCAGTTTATTTGTTTTGAATATGGCACAGCTGATAATTCTCAGGACACACTAAATATTGTTCCTGGTCTGTCTTTTTACCCCATTTTTGTCATTTTGTAGCAGAGCTGCTCCTGGTTCGTGTCTGTCTCTCTGTCCTATTCCAACCTCGCTAATTAAATATTTTTTAGCTTTTGAAATTCTGAAATCATTCACATCAAGCAAGATTTTATAGTTATACAAAAATCAATGTCAAAATTGTAAAATGTAACTTTTGTTAAATTTAAAACTTACATTTCCCTTAGTAAACTTTTAAATAGCATAAGTAAAGATTATAAATTTTATCATTATTTATCTATCGCATTGTATTTTAGAAGATAGCTTTCCGAGGATATCAATATTTTAAGATCATAACTAGTTTTGTTAGCTCTGAGGCGCCGATAAAAAATGGTATTAATTTTATAATTTTTGTTCTAATATACATGAAAAATACGAACTTATACATGATTTTATAAAAAAGGCCAAGAACCGGTTTTAATCCAGCGGATATTAATCGGATCCGAAGCAATACTGGATATCAGTTAAAAATTACTTTTAGGACAAAAACAGTCATTTGAACAAACCTTGATCATAAAATTTCTAGAATAATTATTATAGTAATAAATAGGTAACAGAAGAATATTATATTTCATAATTAGTATTAAGATATTATTTCAGTATAAGGATTTAGATCTATCATAATAAGTAACTTTATTACAATACAGAAAAAAACTATATATTTCAAAAATCATGTAAACTAATAAAACTATTTTTATAATTCTTTAAGAAAAAGTTTTTTTTCCTCAAATTAATAAATGTAAAACAATGATGTTTAAAATTTTTTACAGTATATTAAAAAAATCTATGAAATAAATTTTAAAAGAAAGTTAATTTTGCAGATTTAAACTTTTCGATAAATTACATTATAAAATATTAACATAAAAGCAGAAAAATTAACTAAACAAAAATAATTCAATATATCTTTAATAAAACTAAAGATAAATAAATATGGAGTTAATGACATATTTTAAAAACAAGGATGACAACATCCATAAGTAGCAAAGCAAAAATTATTGATCGGAATGTATACAAAGAGATTTTAAGAGCAATCAAGAGAAGATATACTGAAGGGGGGAAAATTAATTAAATATTGAAGTATGACGGACAGACCAACGAACAAATTAGATTAATAATATACTCGCTATTAATTTGTAAATGAAAAATAAAAAATAATCTTAAATAGAAGCCGAGAAAATCACATATTCCCCAAACCGTTATGGACTAACGTTTTTTCGCTACTAAAAAATTGGCAATGAAAACAGTCAAAGATAAACTCAATAAATATTCTACATTAAAAATCTTTCCCAGGCGTATTTTATTTTTATCAATGATTTTTTTCATTTTCTTCCTTTTATTTTCAGAAGCGCAGCTTATTATTACTAAGTCATTATTATGTCTATGACTTACTTCAAATTTAAGGTTTACTAACCATAGACATAAAGTAAAATACCAAACCTTAAAATGAAGTATTATGTTTTAATAACAAAATTGTATTGTTTTTTTTCTCTAGATTTTGCTGATTATGAACATATTCATCCTTGTTTTATAATGAACTTAAATATAATTAATACAATGTCATAAATATAATAAATCTAGAACATAAAATTTAAAAATAAAATAATAACAAGAATGAACTTAGTAAGCTTGTTAGTACAGCCATCTCCAAAAAGGGGAACTGAAACATAAACATTATTTTATTTAAAAAAAGATACTGTAATAAGGATGACAACATCAATAATAACGACGCTCTGAAATGATAAGATAAAACGAACATCAATATTCAGCCTAAAAAATTTTGTTATTCCTTAAATTGTGAAAATAAATTTTTAATACATTCCAATCCCCCGGATCCCGGACTTAATCTTGCAGTTTCCTGGATTTTTAATACCACTAGATTAGCAATGGATGTATAATATTAGTGGATATTATGACAAGGAAAAAACTATCGTCAATCTAGGATGATAGTATGGACATCACTTATTGGTCTGTTCGATCATCCAGCAGTAGGGGAGGGGATGGAATAAAAGGGGTGGATGGAGGAAATCGTTATTTTAGCCAGTAACAAGTTTCACTTTACAAGAGTACATGATAATCTGGTGTAAGATCCAAGTAATAATATATCCATCTAGATTTTTAATACCACTAGATTAACTAACTAAGGTTCAATGTCAATTATTTATCAAAAGAAATAGACTTTAGACAAGGAAATATAATTTTTAAAAAAATATTTGGATGAATTTTTAGTGCTTTTATATTTGTAATTTCAAAACTAGTTTTAGACATAATATGTTAAACTTTTTTAAAATCTAACCCTATCACATTAAAAGTGTATTACAAAATTTAGTAAAATTTAAAAAGTTTGATAATTAGAATTTATGCCTCTAACTTTTCTTACTTTATATGATCACTTTAATTTCTGTTGTAATTTAGCAACATGAAAAGGAAAATTAAATTTAAAAAGATATTTGTTTCAAAATTCTTCTTTTAACTCATGTTATAAAACTGCCAAACGATGCATTTGCATAATAACATCATTTTTTTGTATGCTTAAATCAGTTTTAATTTTATCAAAAGTTTTTAAAAAAAATAGAAGCATATGTATTTCAAAATATTATTTTTTTAATTTTTATTTACGGTGTACCCGTGCAGGACTACGGCACTGAAAGTAAAGACCCCATAGATAGAGGCCGCCTTAGGATTAGACATTGGGTGTCCAAATCTATCCCAGTGATATTCAAATCATGACATTGTGTGTGTGTGTGTGTGGGGGGGGGGGGGGGGGGGTGACATATCGGGTTTAGCTTCACTCCTAGGCAGAGAAGATCCTGGGTAAATTTTTAAAATATATCTTACCATCAAAAATAGTTTGAGTGGATAATTTCATTGCTTCTGGAAGTTTTACTTGATACAACTTAAATTCTTTCTTATCTGGTAACATGCTTGCCTAAAATAATATGGTTTTTATTAATTTAAAAATGTCAAAGCTATTACTGATTTAAGTCCACTTTTGTAAGACAACGAAGCCCAATCTGTCCCACTTTTGAGCAAGACGATTCCTATATGACGTCATATAAAGGGAAAAGAAAAAGGGTAGGGGGGGGGGGGGAGAAATCTCTTCAAAAGAGATGGGAGAAAAGGGAATCGTCTTGATAAAAAGCGGGACAGATTGGGCTTCGTCTTGTAAGACTCGAAGGTGATTTTGATTTAAGCATATTTTGTCTTCTGTAGAATTTCATTAAGATATTAGAAATTGTAACCCAGCATTAACTGTATAAGTCTAAGACTAAAAAAATACTAATAAATTGTGCGTATTTAAATTAAATTTTGTAAAGAACTCTAACGTCAAGTCGACTTAACATAATTATAAAGTAGCTTTATCAAACTTTTCATAGACGATAATATTAATAATAACAATATAATTAAATTCTAAAATGATAGGACTGTTCTAACATAATAGTAGCTCTTACTTTGATAGGTTCCTCCGTAATTTCTGCCACACATCTTACTTTTATCTCTCCAGCTCTGAAAATAAATTATTTTCAAATAAATTGAAAAAAGGGTAGAAGGGATTTTTGCATCCCCATTCGGTTAAGGCAACCCAAATATACGCCCCGCAGGATTAGGGCCGTTCGTAGAACTTAGCTATAGGGAAAGAATAGCCTGGGGAGGGGTTAGCACCAGGAAGACTGTTTCTATATTTCTGTCGTTTTTTCTGATTTGTAGTAAACTAATTAGTTTATTCTTTAGAGATATAACAAATTTGGCTTTGAAACGTTATATCTATTAAGGGAATGATAAGGCAACCCGCTGTAGAACACATTACAACTTAATCCTCCAATTGTTACATTAAACATAACACAAACAATCATATTTGTAGAGTAACAGCGTTATTTTGATGACGTAATAAACTACTTACCTAAATAAATTTGGCTGTACACTAATTCTGAGAAATGAAATTGTAACGTATAGGTCGTCATCTTTATACAAAAGGTCATCTTCAATCTAAAATATAAATAACTAGCGGCTTCGCCCCTAGCCTCCAGGGGCTTTGCCCCAAGAGATGGTAAAAAAAGTGTGAGGTGAAATTTGTAAAAAAAAGTAATAAGAAGGACCAAGGAAATCTTCTACAAAGGAAATATTCCACAAAGGAAATCTTCTAAAAAAAAAGGTTTTTTTGTTTTTTGTTTTTGGGGGGTTGGGGGTGTCCCACCCCCCAAGAAAATAGCTTAAAACCACCACAGGACCAATAGGTATATACCCTCAAGAGTAGAATCCGATCGGTTCAGTGGTTACCGAGATCTTAAGCTTCAGACGGACGGACGGACGGACGGACAGACAGACAGAGTACTACTTTGTATTATTGATAAATCTCGTATTTTTATGTAAAAAATCGTTTACATTTGGAATTTAGCAGATAATTAACACAAGAATATATTTCTCAGAGACAATACTTTTGTTCTGATTTTCCAGATGTTGCTAAAGGCAGGATATGAACATTATTGAACATGCGGTAAAAAGAATCTTTATATAAAAGGTCGTTCTACTAAAGACACTAATAAAGAGAATATCACATAAAAACGTGAACTTAGCTCGTTGTCTTATACATATATACCGTTTATAAAGATTATAAAATTATTACTACTGCTTTTATGTTAGATATAAGATATCAATTGTAGAATAATTCATTGGGGTCTTAGGAAAAAGAATATTCGACCCAAGGACGTCCAAGGGGGGGGGGGTAAAGGTGTGATTACCCCCCAAGCAACTTTTACCCCCGGGAGCTGATATTAAAATGAATTCTAATACTTGGTCTAAACGCAAATTTTGTCATAAAACAACTTCTATACCTACTCTACTTATTCTTTATCATTTTTTTATATTATTTTTCTTTAACTTTTTTTTACCCAATAAACTTTTTGTAAAGAAATCTTTCTAAAAAAAACTTACCAAAGAATTTCCAACTCTGTTATCATTAATAAACCTAAAACAAAATTATTACAATTTTCTGAAAATAGTAAAAAGAACATTCGCTTTATATTAAAATTTAGAAAAATATATTTTTAGAATTAATCAAATTCAACCTTAAATTGACCATTAGGTAAAACAAAACACTTTTATCAAGGTTGATTTACAAATTTAAAGTAGAATTTTAGACAAAAATAAAAAAATAGGATTTCTATATGTGTTAAAAATGCAACAATTATTTTTCTTACCATGTTAGAGTAGTGGGAGGGTAGGTCGGCTTTGACGTACAATTTAGATTTAAATCATCTCCATAAAAATAGTTGCCTCTCCCTCCCTGGATTTCTGGCGGCTCCCTCGCTAATTCTGAAAAAAATATAAACTATTTAATTTTACCGGCTACTCCATGACTACTTAGGTCCAAACACTAAGAAACTATGGCTACACACACAAACACACCGGCTAATATTTGGGACAAATTCTGAAACTTTGGTGATATCTCTCTAATTCCTAGTCAAGTAATTAAACGAAATTGTAAAAGAAGAGAAGACTCATATTCACGATAGACGGTTGAAATTTGCATGGATTAAATAAGTGCAAATTATGAATACTTCTATAAAGTTTCATTGAGATTTGCTTATTGATTGGGGTGCTAGATCGATTCCTAGTTTTTAAGTGTTCAAGGTTTTATTCAACTCGTAGTCCAGATAGATGGATGAAATTTTTAAGGATTAAATAAGTTCACATTTTACATATTTTCAAGTTTTTTAAAGATTTGTTGTGGTGCTAGATCGATTCTTAGATTTTCACATTATCAACCATAAAAGGTTTCGTGATTTATTTTATTTTAATGTTTAATTTGTATTACACTGCTCTATAATTCATTTTTAAGCTTCGCTACTTATGGATGTTGTCATCCTTGTTTTAAAAATAATGCGCTTGGAGGGGTTTTAGGTGCCTAAAAATGGAAATTGTATTCTGTACTGAAGCTGTGTTATACATACAAAGAATGTAAAAAAGAAAATAAATAGTTCCAGTCAAACGTTTTGGTGAGGTCAAAGTGTAATTAATTAAACCTTTCTTCATTTTGTATTTACAATTTACATACAATATTTACCAAATAAAGTTTAGCTGTAGGGGAAACATTAGGAACAAAATTAGAAAAATCGTCGTTTACACTCAAAGTACTTGTTGAGCACTGAAACCCCCTCCCCACTTATTTCTAAAATAAATTGTAAATAATTTGAGGAGGTAGTTTTGGTTTATCAATTAGGTCAGGTTTGGGTAGGTTTTATGGGATATTGGGTAATTTAAAAAAAACTTATTATATAAGATTAGAATATTATTTAAAAACATCAATTAAAGTTTTAATAAATTTCAAAGGAAAGAATCTTTAAATAATACGTTGAATTTATAAAAAATTAACACTATGATTTGTTTTGAACTTTAATACATTCTCCTTGTAAACATAATAAATTGTAAAGAGTGTTTAATTTAAAAGTTGCTGTAACTTTAGAATATCCGTCTGCTATTTAGATACGAAAATATAGCAACTCGAATCATTATCAAAAATTATTTTTGAAGATTTGTAACTCTATTCATCTGATTTTTTATTTCTATTACGATAAGCACTATCAGCAAAGCATCTCTATAATCTAGTCTAAAATATAAAAAATATTTGTATATATCATCCTGTATTCAAATAATTTTAGGATATATTTACAAGGAATTTTTGCCTAGATCTTTAAATGTTATTGTTTTAAGTTGTTGCTTTATTTCTACCTACTTTATTTCTATTAGCTACTCCCCCTCTAGAGGCCTCTAGGGGCACTTGAGCGAGTTGGGGAGGATGGGGGAGTAGACCACATAGAAGCCACAATGTAAGGAAGTACTATATCAGTTCAGCTGTTAGCGAGATTATTTGAAAATAGTCTCTTTCGTGGCAACGCCCCTTACGGGGTTTCATACAACCAAACAGTCAGAAACAGATCCTGTAACTTTAATATAAGGAGGTTTTTCTATTAGATTTGTTAAGCTTCGCATTTATGGAAGTTGCTATCCTTGTTAAATATATTCCTAGCATACAGTTTTCCAATATTCTCATTAATCTCTTGTTGATTTACTACAGTATCATACTTTTATATTTAACTAGGGTAAAATAAAACATTTTTGGAAGCGCAGCAACTCTATATATTAATGGTTTATTCATATGGCATCCTTATATAAAAGTAACAGGATGTTTGTCTATGTGACTGTCTGTTTATGCGCTTCGAAGGATCTAGCTAACCGCTGTACCGATATGGTCGTCTTTTACAGTGAAGCTTAAAATGTTAGCTTTATAACCATTTCGAAGGAGGGTACCAACACCCTCCCAAGAGAAATCACATCAAGAAAATAAATATTTTGAAACCCCAAATAAATCATTTTCTAGCCGTTTGTTTATAATAAAGATCCTCTATCATTCAGCATCCACGCAGTCTTTCTAAAAACCTGCTAAAAACAAACATTTCTCATTTGACATATTATCAAAAATATATTGCCCTCTAAAGTTTAAAATATTTGTTAAATGAAAAACTGGCCAAACTTTTCTAAATAAGGGGTAAATTTGTTGATTAGAATAATATGGGTGCATTAATTTATCGTCCATTGTCCCATCCCTTACGATTCCTGGATATTTAGTCTAGAATATTGTCTATTTTTCTCATGTTTATAGTTGACCTCTGGGGACCAAACACTTGATGCTTTAAACTCAGGGGACCACTATTCCAAGCAAAACTGGGACATAGACAAATATTTAGAGAAAAAAAACTCTTTTTATTGAATCAAGGAAGAAAGGTAATGACGTAAAAGCTTTTTTTTTTTGGGGGGGGGGGAGTAGCATTTTTAGCTTAAGTAATAATTTTCTAATATCAACAATGGTTTTATGCCTTCAAAAAACAGATTTAGTAGATTTAGAAGTTGACTTTTGTTTATTCTATTATTTTCCATATAATATGGTTTCCTCTCCCAGAAGGGAAGGGGTTAAACGGGTGATTTAAAGGTAAAGAAACGGAAAAAAGTGTGTTGGACACAATGGTAATTTTACGTCGTTTTAGAAAAAATAATTAATGTTATATATAATAGTAGAAAAATGTGAATATGCATCTAATTTAAATTTTTAGGGATGCTTATTGGCCAAGGGAAGACTTTTAGAGATACATTTATAAGGTTGACTTTGGAATAGTAAGCTCGTCAGTTTCTGCCTATATAATCCAAAAGCACAAAAGAGACATCCTTATATAAAAGAAACTATATTGGGGAAGGGTACAACCACCCTTTTAAGAGAAACCATCTCTAGAAAATTATTACTTCCCCCCCCCCCCAAAAAAAATCTTTCTTAATTTATTTCTTAAAGCTTAAATAAGAAATGGGGGGGTCAATTCCTTCCCCTCACCTCAAGTGCCCTTTGAGGTCTCTAGGGGGTGTGGCTGCTAGTTTATAGATAAAAAGATTAGACAGTTATTTTTGACATATGGATGGCTTGATGGTTATTGACGGTATACCTAGAATCAGAATTAAATTTTAGACAATTCCTACTTTAAAATTTCAACTGTGAAGAAATAGGAGAAGGGGAGGTTATATGATGATATCTGCCATTTTAAATTCCAGTCTTGTCCAATTGATGTAAACTAAAGTACTGCAGACAACAAAACAAGATTGATATAATATGAACTTTACTAATTTGTCAGCCGCGCAAGAGCCAGCTGTAAGCCTCAAGGAAATCAATCTTTTACAATTTTAGAAATCAACTGGAAGTCTAAACCATATATTGCATCCAAACGGGTTTATATATGAAGCTTAGTCAGGGATGCCGAGTCCTGATATTCTAAAAATTTAGCCAATATAGAAAAGTTTTTTTCTTTAATTGGGGTTTAGTGCTCAACATTTTCTTTGTGGAGAAACACCGCAACTATTATATAGATAATCAACAAAGATTTTCTTAAAGAACGTGTCCTAACTTTTGTGATTTTTTGTTAACCCATTGGTGACGAGCGCCCAAAGTTCAAAGTTTTGATTTAACGGGGTTTTAACAGAATTCAAAAAGTAAGATGTCAAATTAAAAATCTTACAATTATTGTTCATAATTGCAGTTTTCTTCTTTTTTTGCTGCGTTTTAGTACCTTAAAACCAACTAATTAAATTACTTAAGTTAGGACATATTCTTTACACAAGGTACTAAATAAAAAAATAAGATAAATGAAGGAAGAGATTTTAATGTATCAGTCACTAGTTGCTACAAACCTAGAGGTCTTTTTTTTCGGTGAAAATTTTTTCATTAGGTAATAATTCTTGGGAGGATGGAGTACATTCCCCCAAAACTCTCTAAAGCCTCACTATAAAGGAACACCAAATCGTTACAACGCAAGGTCTTAAGCTATACACAGACACACACACAAACAAACATCCTATTACTTTTATACAAGGATTATCTTTTCCATCTTTTTTTATTTGATTACCTACAACTTGTAATTTAGCCTCTTCTTCAATCACATTAAATCTTGGCGGATTCTAAACAATAAATACAAATTTTAAAAAGAAGGAAAATTGTATTGAACTTGTCACGCAACTTTTATCATGAGTAAAAAACACACTTTAAGTAACTTGACAGAAAGAAGCCTTTAGATAAATGAAATGTGCAGTGCTGGGCCTTAACCTTACGATCGTCTAACCACTGCTCTAGGATGTACTAACAGGAATAAACTAAACCTAAAGTGATCGATCAAAACTTAACGTAACCTTTCTAACATGGTTATTTTGTAAAAATGTTGGGGTCAGGTGCAGTTAACGGTAACATGTTCCTGGTAACGATTATCTCCAAAATATATGAACATAACATAAGGACATAACAAGTAAGTTCAGCCGTTTGCTACTGGCAGCCTCACTTCACAGATTTTTAGATAATCGATACCAGGAACATTTTAACGTGAAACCTGTTCTCTATGTCCAATGTTCATTATAGAGGCTAAATAACTCACCTCATTTGGATGGAAATATTTCGGATTTCTATTTCTTCGTTTGGATGTAACCTTCAAAATTAAGTAACATGAATATTGTAAAAAGAATTGAATTATTTCATAATTCCCAAATCTACATTAATAGTTTTTATTCTACCTGTATTTAATAAGTTAGTTTTATTATTGCTAAAGCGCCTTTACTTTTAATATCACCTATTCTTTCTATGTTTTTTTTTACATATTAAATGAACATCTGAGGTGGATTCTTAAAAAAAATTGCCTCACTGAGTCACTAATCGCTTAGTGGGGCAAAATTGTTTTCGTGAATAATCCTCCAAAATCGCATAGAAAATCTACAAAAATGAAATAAAATCTTATGTTCATAACCCTTCTATGATTTTGTTTAATTTTTGTAGATTTTTAATGTGATTTTGGTGGATTTTTTACGAAAACAGTTCTGCCCCACTAAGCGATTAGTGGGGCAAATTTTTTAAAAGAATCCATCTCTGCTCTATAACTAATTTTGTCAGTTGGTCCATCAATGTTTTTCTTTATGTGCAATGTGCATCCCTACTTATCGATGTTGTTTTCTTTGATTTTACCTAGAAACAGCGTGTAGTGTCCAATAAAAATAACGTCATACAATATAAATGACTAATGATAAAGTATACAATTTACCATTGGTCAATTACAATGTATACTGGCCTATCATTGGTTATTTGTATTGTAAGACCTCATTTTTTATTGGACACTTTTCTTTCAATTGATGTTTAAGCACCTGACAAAGCAGCAGTAGGCATAATATCCACTCCACTTACCTCACATTTGTAGGTTCCACTTGAGCCTATTTTCATTTGTTTCAGAGTCACAAAATTCTGATTTGATTCTCTCATCTAAAACAAGGTATAGTGAATTATATCCTTATATAAAAACAACAGGATCTGTTTCTGTCTGTCTGTAGGAAAGATTTTGCTAACTGCTGAACCGATAAAGGTTCTCCTATTAGTGAAGCTTATCATAGGCCATGGGAAGATTTATAGCTAATTTGTCGAGGTTAAAACCTAACCCCTCAAAAATACTCCCCCCTCTTGTACTTTTTTTACTTCTTAAAGCTAAAATAAAACATTGGGAGGGGGAGGGGGGTTGTCGAATTCACCTACTCAAGACTCTAGGGGAGTAATAGACGATAGTTATTTTAAAGAGGGTATCAACTAACCCCTAAAAATCACCCCCCCCCCCCCCCCTTTATACTTTTTTACTTCTTAAAGGCAAAGCTAAAATAAAACATTGGTAGGGGGGGGGGTAGATATACCTTACTTTTCTGGGATCTTGCTGTGTCAAGTATCAACTGTTGGGAATATCAAAGGATGACTCCATGCCAAATTTGAGCCGGATCCGGCCAAAACCGGCCGTGAATTTTCTGAAAAACCGTTTTTTTCCGGTTTTTAGGGGGTATCTGTAAATCGATTCAGCTGGAGCAAAACCGGTTAGAGGTACAAAAAATTTTACTTCACATGAAATCTAGCCAATGCAATTGCCTACAAAAATGTACTTTATCATCAACTTTCATAAAATTCACGGCCGGTTTTGGCCGGATCCGGCTCAAATTTGGCATGGAGTCATCCTTTGATATTCCCAACAGTTGATACTTGACACAGCAAGATCCCAGAAAAGTGTGGTATATCTAGGGGGGGGGGGGGGTTGTCGAATTCACCCACTCAAGATTCTAGGGGAGTATTAGACGATAGCGTGTCTGTAGCTTACGATATAGATTACTACTGAACTGATTGAGCTCACCATAATAGTGAAGTTATTGGTCGCGGATGGTTTAAGGCTATTTTATTTTTAGATTTAAGTCATGTTATGCTTTTTGGCTGTTTTTATTCTCACTCCTTCGCCTTAGAAGCCCCTGGATGCCAGGGGTGAAGCCTCTAGTTAAAAAACTAAAAAAATTAATCAAATTCACACTCAAATGATGTCAATAAAAAAAAAACAATATTCAATTATGAATGTTCTCAAATTGAAAATTTGATGATATTGTTTGACTTAAAATGGCAATTATATTTGTACTTACCACTACTTTAACACCTTCTATTCTATGTTTCTTGGGCTGCTGGTTGCTGTGTGTCCAGGTGTAGAAATTTGACATCTTCCCTCTACTATCAAACTTATACCTTAACATTATAATTTCATTGGTTGCTCGCAGATCAGGGGTGGAGGAGTTAGGGGTGTCAACAAGATTTTAGACTTTTTTCACCTCATCAAGGCTTTACAAGTTTACACCCTTTCCCCCTTTTGAATCACAGTGCACGCCACTGGATTCAATACAATAGTGAAAATTAAATTAAAGACTGACAATATTGAAAGACAATGTTTTTTTTTTGCCACCGACAAATTATGATATTACATAAAATGTAAACTCTTTTTTATTTTGTAAATTTTACTAGCGCTTACGCCCCCTTGAAGCCTCTAGGGGCACTTAAGGTAGGAGGAGGAAAAGTTGACCCCATCCCATTTTAAATTTGAGTTTCAAAAGAGTAAAATAAATATTTTTTTTTGGGGGGGGGGGATGAAGACAACCTCCCCAAAAATAGTTTAAAACCTTCCCAGGACCTATAAGAAGCTTCATTGTAAAGGAGAACAATATCAGTCCAGCGGTTAGCGAGATCCTTCGGGACAGACAAAAAAACGCTTATTACTTTATATAATAGGATATAGCATGACAAGGCGCATTTTTGTTGTTTTAAAATCACTTTTGATGGGTCAAAATATCAGCTCATTTAAATATGCAAATATTACATTTTATAAGCAAAAATGAGTATCAAAATCATTCAGATCAGTAAAGTGTCAAAAAAACATAAATGGTTTTGATTTAGCTGCTTTGCAATTACTGCTATTGCTATCCTATAGTAGTACATCTTTATATGAAACTAGCGGCTTCGCCCCTAGCCTATAGGGGCTTTATTTCTGAAGGTTCAGGGGAGAATTTTGAAAATTTTGTTTACATATTTTTAGATATTTTTTGTATTTTATAACATTTTATTACTCTTTATATCATTTTATAACTCTTTATAACATTTTATAACACTTTATAACTTTTTATATTGATTTATATTATTTAAAACCTTTGAAATTTTTTTTTTTTTTTTTTAAATTTCTTTGCCATTAGTCTTTTTGGGGCTTCGCCCCCACAGGAGAAGGAAGTTTTCACAATCTTTTTGAATTTGATAAAACAAAGTTTAAAAGAAGAAAAGAAATTTAAAGAGAAGAAAAATAATTGAAAATATAAAGAAAATATAAAAAAGTATATAAAATTAATAAAAATATATAAAAACATAAAAAACATTAAAATTAGAAAAAAATATGAAAATCTTATTTTTGGGGGGGAAATTTTCATTTTTGGGGGGGGTTGGGGGTGTCCCACCCCCCAAGAAAATAGCTTAAAACCACCACAGGACCATTAGGTATATACCCTGAAGAGTAGAATCCAATCGGTTCAGTGGTTACCGAGATCTTAAGCTTCAGACGGACGGACAGACGGACGGACAGACGGACGGACATACGGACGGACGGACAGACATCAAGCTACTTTGTATTATAGATATAGGTGTATAAGTCAATTTCTGGTTCTAGGTATGATCCTGCAGATCCTGATCCTCCAGGTCTCTATATATCTTTTAAAGGCTCCTGTGACCTCAATTTTTAAATTAGAATAGAGACTCTAACATTAAACTTAAGCTTTTCTAACATGTCTACCTGAAGTATTAAATTTAATAGAAATCCTCCGCCGTTTTCCCGCTGAACGCCGGAAAAGGAGCCGGACCGTTAAGGGTTAACCAACAAACTACCACAACAAAGAAAAACGTACCATTTCACTGTGTATAATTCTTCTTCCCTGTCGTTTACAGAAAAACCACACTAAAAAAAAGAAAATTTAATAGTATTTGTCAAATAATAATTTCTTAATTTAAAAAATAGTGTGTTCATTATTAAAATAATATCAATTAAAGCTATTGAAATTGTTTGGATGTCTATATTTTGTCAGGGTTGGAGAGGACATTGGGCTGTTTATTCTACTAGTCCCCAAAGTTTTAAGATAATAAATTCTTACTCGTTGGCTCAACAACTTTGGGTATTGAATTTAATTAGTTGGTTCATTAAATTGATTTTCTAAACATTTCAGCCACTAACAGTAATCAATTGTACATCATTTTATTGTACCTATAAAAAATGACGTCATACAAGACAAATGACAAAAGGCCAATACACATAATAAATTACCAATGGTAGGCCAGTATGATGTCATTTTTTATAGGCATTATAAAAAGCTTCTTTGTAACGTTGCGGTATCCCCTCATTCCTTTTGTATATGAAATACGACTCCTTTAGGTTGCAAGGACCATAATTAATGCAAAATTTAGCCGGTTTCCTTTAACATTAAATTTCTCAGTGTTACAGGACTTTAAGACGATTTTATTCAATAGAAGTGTACTAGAAAATCAGAATTGAATGTTTTCTCTTAATTTTGTAAATATTTCGTTTAAAATTTGAAAATAAAATGGTAATATCCTCTTAGAAATTTTTTTTCTATTTTGAAAATTTGGGTAAATATCTAAAGGCACCACTATTTAGTATCTATTAACATGTATCAATTATGAAATATTATTGTGATGATACTCTACTAGATAACTAAAGGCACGACTATTTAGTATCTATTAACATGTATCAATTATGAAATGCTATTGTGATGATACTCTACTAGATAACTAAAGGCACCACTATTTAGTATCTATTAACATGTATCAATTATGAAATGCTATTGTGAATCTAAACATATGTCATCTTAAATGTTGAATATAATCAAGGATGCCTCTATGCAAAGTGGGATCAGAGATATGAATTTTAAGATAAAAATATTTCAATTACAGAAAAGTTTTGTTTATATAACAAAATTTTTGGTTTTCATGCATTATCATTGAGAGAAAACTATTTATTTGCACAAAATTTGAAAGTTATTATTGTGAAGAAATTACAACTTTAACTTATTTTATACCATAAACATAACCTCTCGTTCAATTTTAATATATGTATGTTAGACTTAAGAAGGATATTTGATGGTTTTTATCATAAAAACTATCTTGACATCTAATCTAATAAGTTACACAAAAAGAAAGCTTTTATAGCAGTTACATATCCTTCCTTGATTTGAAACTAAATTGAAAATAAAAGTGCGGAGGGGGGGGGGGGGTTAGCGTATTGCTTAATTTACATTATCTGTATTTCAGTCAGTCCGTATGTCACTCTATAACGCTATTTGGGAAATATAATTTTCTTGGCTGCTATTGAAGACAGAAAGCTAAAATTTTAGTGGAGATTCCCGTGACATATGCGCAACTAGTCTAAACATTACTTTGTCCGTCTGTCTATCGGGCCGTTTGTCCATACCATATTTTTGTGCTTCGCTACTTGTTGTCTCAAAAATAGTAACAACTCTTACCTCTAAAATAACTTTGTCGCCCCTATTGGCGAATTCTGGCACAAAAAAGTTAACCATGTGGAGACACCTCCCATCTGGTATACCTAAATATTTGTGCATTAAAATCTCAAGAATTCATTAGTAAATATAAATAAATTATACATGTGAAGACACCTCCCATCTGGTATACCTAAATATTTGTACATTAATATCTCAAGAATTGCTTAGTAAATATAAATAAATTATACATAAGGAGACACTTCCCATCTTGTATACCTAAATATTTGTACATTAAAGTCTCAAGAATTGCATAGTAAATATAAAGAAATTATACATAAGGAGACACCTCCCATCTTGTATACCTAAATATTTGTACATTAAAATCTCAAGTATTTCTTTGTAATTATAAATATAAATATTTTAGCTGTCTATCTTTCGTGGCAGTCGAGAAAATCGCATTATCCCACAGAGTTTCTGACTGACGGACATACAAAATGAATTAAAGGGTAGCTTTACGACTAAAAAACACTCGATGTAGTACTTTCAATGTTTCACAAGTATACTTTCTCGATCATATGTGTAATTACTAAAACTTTAAAATTTTCATTTTGAATAGGATATAGACAAAATTTCTGATTAATTAACAGTAAATATTGAGAATGGGTTAAAAAGTTTACTCCTTTTTTCAGAGGGGGGGGGGGGGGTGAAGTGTTGTAAAACCTGTAATTACTGTGCTTAAAAATAGCAATGAAGCTATCAATCTTCATTTTTAAAACTCATTGTAGAGGACAAGCTTGTCCTGGTATTTAAAGTTTTTTTGTGGTTTCTATTAAATGCCTTCTCTGCACTGAAACCCCCTCTCTCATTATTTTAATGACCTTAACACTGAGTAGCCTATATACCCTGAGGAGCTACTCAAGTATCTAATATAACCTAACCTAACCTGACCTTAACAAACAAACAAAAAATAATTTACAGACTAACTGTCCTTGTTTTGTAAGGTGACCAAACAATTTATTGTGTCAGATTATTAATAAAAACAAAGTGTTAATTATTGGTCAAAGTAAAATTATTTGTGGTGGCACTTACAATTAATTATGACCATGTTCGATTTTATTAGACTGGCTAATTATTTACATTTTATATTCATTCACAAAAGTTTCTTAATTAACTTTTTAAAGTAGCAAAACTAGTACTTTCACTTTCTGTCCATCAATAACAATGGTTGCTATTTATTATAGAATTCTGAAGTTTTCGGTGTAAATTCCCTGTACAAATGAGCATCCAGTATATAATTTATTTGGTCCATCGGTCTATCCTATTTCTTTATAAAGGTTTTGTGATTAGTATACCATTGTATCTCTCTTTCTTTTTCTTTTGATATGACAGCTGAAACGCTGCACTATATCGTAATATTGTATTTCAGTTTAGAAAAAAATATATATCGGACGGAGCTAATAAACCATACATACTATAAATATGTACCATATGAAAGGTATTTGTTTTTTTATTTATTTATTTTCTACATATATATATATTGAATGTAAAAGAAAAAAGTCTTTGCAATACAAGTTTGTACGTCCATTACATAAGGCACAAAGTGAGATCATTTAAATAGTTTCATGATTGCCTTTAATATTAATGGTTGTTTTTACAGTGCCTGGAGGCAATAGCCAACCAAAGCACAAACTTTCAGCCACGCGGCTTCGTAAGACACCCAAGAAGCCTCTGTCAGTCGAGCGGCTTAATAATCCCGCCCAGTAAGTCTCACATACAGCCAACAAATTCATATCAGTCTCCTTCAGCCTATAGCAAACTAAGATTCACGAGTCTCAGCGACTTTCAGCGTCAGCTAACTCAAGCCTCAATCAGTTTACGCTTCCATCAGCCAAATTTCACCGCACCAAGCAGCTTTTTAGGAGCTGGGGCCGCTTTAATACCCAATGACCCAACTAAGACAAAGCTAAGTAGCAGCTGCAACTAATCGCCAAAGCCATACTTTGCGTAAACCACTCTCATCCGCAGTACTCCTCAGTCACTCTCAGTCACAGCCAACCTCAGTCGAAGCCATCAAATTTTAATTCAGCCAACCTAATCCGCAGTTACCTAAAGCAGCAATCACAGCTTTGTATCATCCGAAGCCACGCGGCTGAAGGCGCGCCTGCCTTTCCCAGTTTTATTGTGCTTCATTTGTTATATTATTCTTTTCTAGTGTTATATCCACTCTCTAACTAGATATCACTCCTTTTACTTACAGGTTTTTAATTATTATCCTTATACTAAAGTAACAGGATGTTTGTCTGTGTATCTGTGTGTCTGTGTGTTTGTACCGAATGATCTCGCTAACCACTGAACCGATCGGGTTCTCCTTAACAGGGTAGCTTCTCATAAGTCCCGGGAAGGTTTATAACTATTTTCTTGGGGGATGGGACACCCCCAACCCCCCCAAAATAAAAAAATAGCCCCTAATAAAAAATATTTTTTTTTTACATTTTCAAACTATTTAAAATTAAAAATGATGGGGGGGCACTCCCCCCCCCAAAAAAAAAAAAAAAATTTCCACCCCACATAATATTTTTTTTTACTTTTTCTTTTAAAATCTAAAATAAGAAATTGGGTTATCAAACTCGACTCCCCCTTCCTCAAGTGCCCCTAGAGGCCTCTAGGGGGCGTAGCCGCTAGTAGTAATAATATATAAGTATTGTTAATTTTATAACCATATGAAAGTCAATAGTTTAATCCCATAGAGAAAGCATGTATTAATTTATAAATATCGACAACAGCAATTATGTATTGCACTTAGGGATAATGATTATTGTTATAAAATACATTTGGTATAATTAGAAGTTCAAATTTTATAATTCATCCTTCAACTTCAAGGATGTATTTAGTTCTAAAAGATCTCTCTATTCGCTTGACCTATATATATAGCTCTAATTCACAGTAAAGCTTGATATAGATTTCAGGAAGTTAGGTAAAGGGGGGATTTTGTGCTTACTAGTAACTTCCAGGGAAAGGACCCTCTTAACCTTATTTTTTTTGAATATTTATTTCTATTCCCTTCTTGCATTTGTGATTGACAGGACCCATTATTTGTAATTGAATATCAATACAACTACAGTATTTTTATCTGACCTTATGACCTTTATATTATTTCTTTTTAGTAGCTTAGCTGCTCTATAACAAGGGAATTTTCGTCCGCCAGTATTTTCATCAAGTTAATGGCTGCTGTTTGAGATAGACGGCTGATTCTTTTTAAAAGCAAAGCTTTTCTTAAATAAGTGTGAACAAAGTACAAAGTTATAAGCAAAGCATCTCTAAAATTTATTTCTAAAAATGTAAGTATGTACCTAAACATTATCCTGTATTTAAGCAGTTTTTCAACAAAATTACTAACAATTTTGTTTCGACTTTTATACATTAATATTCTAGTTATAATAATTTGTTTGCACACTCTCTCATTCTTACCTCAATTCACCTTTATAAAGCATGCCTAAAAACGATCTCATATCCAATTTCTCAAAATTCCTAACTACACAATAGTCTTGATAATATTATATTCTTAAAATAATCATTTGTAAATTAGCCAAAATCTATGTCTATCTTTTATTCCTTCTTGTATATTGTTTCAAAGTTTAAAAAAAGATAATTAAATGTGATGTATAGTGATATGTAAATATTTCGTGATTTTGTAATTTTTTAACATACTTTTATCTATGCTCCGCAACTTATGGATGCTGCCACCTTTATTAAATTTTTAAATTAAGAAAAAAATTAAAATTTACCTAACAAAATAAAGAAAATTAGCTGATACAGTAATTGTCTCATTTTTAATATTATTTTGTTTTATTAAACACAATTATAAGATTTTCACATTATTCTCTTTCTTATCTTTTCCATTTTTTTCTGAAATGATATTATAATAATGAGGATAACACCACCCTCAAAAGAGAAATCGCCTCTAGAAAAAATTATCCCTCAAATTTTTTTACATTAAAAAAAAAATTGGGGGGATTGGTAGTCGAAATAAAAAATTGTGTTATCGGGGGCACTCTTTCTCCTTAAGTGCCCCACTTAAGTGGCCTCTAGGAGCGTAGCCGCTAGTAACGAATAAGTCAATACCAGAATGTCCAAACGTTCATTTAAATTATCTTAAGTGTTTATTATTCTGAATTTTATAGAGCGAATACTAACTTTGTTTTTGAAAGGGTCATTCCAGTTTATTTTTTAGCATGGTTTTGAAACCGTTTAATATCAGCAGAATTATAACTGGTTCTGATCTATACTAAGAAATATATCGTATTGTACTATAGACAATTTTCCACGAATAAAAAAATAAAACTCATAAAATTATTATCGGTTTTATTCGGCCTATCAGGGCCATAAAAATAGAATTCAAGAATCAAATAATAAAAAAGAATTCATCTCAAATTCTTTAGTTTTATACGATGCGATAAATAAATATTATATCATTCAGTTTCCTTATTGCTAGGAGCGAAACATCTCTATATATTTAGCAGCTTATCCAGTCTTTAAGTGTATATGTCTGTTTATCATCCAGTCTGTCCTTCTCTCTGTCTTTCTGTCTATCTTTCTGTCTGCCCTTCTATCTGCCTCTCTGTAATGTTTACTCTTCTAGACGAACCCCAATCTGTCCTACTTTGAGAAAGACGATTCCAGTGACGTCATGTACGTTTTGGAAAGAAAAAGGGAAGGGGGGAAGAAAATCTATTCAAAAGAGATGGGATGAAAGGAAAGAGATTTTCTTACATCCTACCCTTTTTCTTTCTCGAAACGTATATGACGTCACTGGAATCGTCTTTCTCAAAGTAGGACAGATTGGGGTTCGTCCTCTTTTACCTTTACTGTGTTTGTTTCTCTTTCTTTCTTTTTTTCTCTTTCTTTATCCTGATGTTTGCCCTTAAATTTAGCTTAGATTTGGATTTACTGGAATGATGATCTTCGCTTTTATGAATGCTGCTAACTTTTTATCATTATTATATAATAATCAATTACTTCCTATCATTTTTCCGAAAACTTTTAGATTATAAAAACTAAAATCTTAAAGAAAGATGTATATTTTATTTTCATAGAAAATAGAAATCTTTGTAAATAAATGCATGACTGTTTAATCTTTAAGATCTTGCAAACTCTCAAGATAATGGACGACAAATTTATATACATTCTAAATCATGATTAACAAAATTACCCTTTCTGTAGATTA
Organism: Acartia tonsa; assembly: GCF_053477335.1. NCBI lineage: Eukaryota > Metazoa > Arthropoda > Copepoda > Calanoida > Acartiidae > Acartia > Acartia tonsa. The sequence continues at coordinate 27,587,003 of NC_137266.1, read as the reverse complement.
AAACGATTGGCATAAAAGTTTAGATACTACTAGTTTATAACCAACCAATCAAATTTTCAATGAAAGGTACTTTAAAGTTTGAGTGAAATCACGGAATATACATAAATAAATTACTAGTTTGGTCTGCAGATACGAAAATAGAAATTATAGTTATGATTCTGAATTATTATATTTATATTCTATTTTACATCAAACCTCCGCCCCCACAATTTTCAAATTTTAATTTTTGTAAACAAAAAAAAACAGTAATAGGTGTTGGGTAACCCCCACCTCACCATGAGACGAAGCCCCAATTAACCCCCCTATTAACCCTCTAGCTCCACGAATAATTCTATATAGTAGGGATGTCTTCCTATTACCTCTTAGGGCAAAGCCCCTAGAGGCTAGTATAATATAAAGTAATTTTAATTGAAATTCCCTACATATCTTATTTTAGCTTTATACTATTTAATTGCTTACTTGTCGGGTCCCTTGTTGCTAGGGGCAAAGCAACTAATATACATATAAAAAATTATCACTAATTCATAACGAATAATAAAAACCATGCAAAACCACGTCTATAGCCCATAGATCCAAATCTGCAAGTCCCACTGCCCTTACTAATTTCTCCAAAATTTGTTACATGAAGGTGAGCAAGCTCCGTATACTGGTCTCTAGCATTTGCCGCCAAATGGTCATGAAAATCTCCGAGAGGTTGCCTCGTACCGGTCTCTGACTCCGGCGGCAACCAATGGCCTTGATGAACCTCCGGGAAATACGAATTTGGGTCTTTAATGCGTGTGTGTGTGTGTTCATTCTTGGAGTAAGTATTCTAAAAAACAGTTATAAAATGAAAAAGTAAATAGATTACATAGATATATTATTAACACCTTACCAATTGAAAGCTTCTCTATAATTTACAGCCAACTATTTTTAAGACAACTATCAGCTTCGCAACTAGTATCTGAGTCTTATGTGAAGCTTCCCTACATGGAGAACCCAATCTATTCAGTGGTTAGCGAGATCTTATCGTATAAACAAAAAAAATTATTACTTTATAAAATAGGATTAGCATCTTTACTTAAATATTGAATGTGTGTCTGCTTAAGTGTATGTTGTGTAGTTTCATGAAAATTGTATTTGCATTCGTCTAAAATGTTTTTCCATGTATTTTCAACTAAAAACTTCTCAAAACCAAATGTTAGTGATAAAGATAAAGAAAGTTTATTTGATATATTAAAGTCTATATATAAAGTAACAGGATATCTATAGGTCTGTCTGTGTATCTGTTTGTATCGAAGGATCTCGCTTACCGCTGAGCCGATGTGATTCTCACTCTCCAATGTAGCTTCTAATAGGTACTTGGAAAAAAACACCACCCTCGCAAGAAAAAAAGTCACAAAACAAAATTGTCTCCATGCTGATTTTTTATTAACCTTTTGTTTTTAAAGAGTCTAGAGTCTTCTAGGGGCGTATCAAATTGTAATATATAAATAATAGATTTTTTTCATCGGTCTGAAGATCTAACTCTATCAGTCCCGTTTTAATGGGTAACTGGATAGTTTTGTGCAATTTTATTTTTAGATTTAACCCTTAGGGTGGTTTTATACTAGTTGCAGCATCAAGTTTAATTTAAAGATAAACAATAATACTTGTTTATTAAGATGTTTTAGGACGAATAAAATCCCTCAATGCCGTCATAAAAATGAGAGATGGTGAGAGGAGGAGTAGGGAAGAAAACCCCTAAAAAAGAGATGGATAATCCCTCGTTTTTATGACGTAACATGCTGGTTTTTTGAGGGACTTTCTTCGTCTTCTGTTTTAGTTTTTGTCAAACCCGCGGCTTTATCGTAATTGTTAATGTGCCTGCTTGCTGTCGGAGAAACGGCAAAACAAAGACGTTGATAATTGTACCTCCTGTTTCTATGTCTAAAGGCTGACTTAATAATTATAGTAGGGAAATGCTTTGGTTTAATAACAGACATTCTTTGATTTTCATAATGCTTTTCATTGTCTTTGAGTTAAACAATGTTTTACAATAAGAAAATAAATTGTTTAGCAATACTAGTACACATTGCAAAATAGTACAACAAACATGGATGACAATATTCATAATTTTTAATTTCAGAGTAATAAATATGAAGAAAATATATTATAGAGAGGAGGGTGATTATCCCCCCTACGTTAATACCTCCAATACAAAAATTCAGATCTGTGAACTTCTGATGCTAACTGTAGAGTTGCTACGTCTAATAAATTATACCTTATTGACACAGGAATATTTATACAAGGTTTGATGAAAACATTAGCACGTTTATGAATGGCTATAGGATATAAGTGGATATATTGATAGGGGAAAATTTGTCGTCAATTTAGGTTGCTAATATGGACCTCATACATTAGTTCGTTCATCCAGTAGGAGAGGAGAGAGGATGGGTTAAAATGTGGGGGGGGGGAAGGGGAGGGGGTATAGTCTTTTTTTAGATTGTTGCAAGCATCACTTATGGTGCAACATCCAAGTAATAATATATCGATTCTTTTATGACATGTCTGCATTTACGGTTGAGCTTTTTTTTATAGACACATTGACACAACACACTTATTGTAGAGAGGCAACGCTTTTAAAGATGTACAATTGCATATAACATAGGAAGTAACAAACTTTTATAATACCTTTAACTTTAAACAACTTAAGAAACAATTTAAAATTTCTACCATCGTTGCTTTTAGTCCTATTAATACAGCATTAAATATAAATCAATGTAAATCCAAATTAATAAAACAAAATTACCCATTCTGTAGATTAAAATTAATGGTGAAAAAGTTTGGACACTGAAGGTTTGTACAAGTCCCCAAAGATAATAAGCATTACAATTTACAATCTAACTTTCCCTAGTAAATAGTTAAGTCAATTAACTCCTTTTAAAGATTGATGTTTTTTGTTTACTTACGCCTTAAACTAAGGCGTTTATAAGTTTGTTTATTAAGTAATCTAAAGATATTCAAAATAAACTAAAAAACCCAAATTTCTATTCTGATTTTATATATTTTCTTGTGCTAAAAACTTGAGTAAACACATTAGTTAATGTATTATGTATGTAAAATATCAGTAAACTATTTCATCACTCTTACACTCCACAAGTTTTAGAGGACAGCAGGGGAAAATAGATTTATAGAATAGATATATATGGTCAAACGTCCTTCAGACAACCAAACCTTTGAAAAATCCTAACTGTGCATGGTAATAAATTGCGACTGTTTTTACCTATTCTCTAACTATCTATGAAGTGCACCTGACCTAGCAGCAGTAGCAACCATTAATAACGTCTTTAGTTATGACGCGGTGTCGGGCAAATACTCAAACCTATCACCTTCCTGACATCGAGCGGATGCGTGTTACGCTACAGACGCTCGCGGGTCAAGGAAATGTACCTGAAAATTTTGACTTCTTTCTTCTCAATTGAAATTTTAAAATTATTTTTTGAAAAAAAGTATTTTTTGAAACTAAGTTAAATATACATTTAGATTTTTTCCTTAGATAAAATCATTCCATATAATGTGCAACTAATATTAATCAATCTTCCTCAAAGAAATTATATATTTTTGTGTATATATTTTAATTTTGCCTAGTTTATTGAAAATGGCCCAACCAAAATATGTTCTCAAAAGAAGTAGTTGAACTTACAGATGCTAAATATATGTTGACAACTCATTTTTTTAAAAACCATTTATAAAAAAGAATATTCTGATACTATTATTCGGCTAACTATAGCATTTAATTTAACATAATTACAAAAAAATACTTCTAAAAACCTTATACAACTATATAACAAAATTCTAAGAGCATGATTACTTTGATGAAACATTAGAGTAAAACACTAGAAAGGTAAGTAGTTAAATAACTGTATGTCCCCATCCTAAGGATCTTGTGACGACTCTCAATTGGTTATTTGAAAATCAACTAATAGTGTCGGGAATATTAGCACAGCCAAGGCACAGAAAACAATTTGCTAGCAGACGAAAATAGTCCTTGGAAAAGAGAGGTAGGTAGTTAGCTGTATTTACATTTATACTATTGAACTGTTAAAAAAACATCAACATTTTGTTTTTGTGTTGGCAACCTGGTGAAAAATGTATTAGAGTGGCACATTCATTGGAAAACTGTCTATACTCCATTAACAATTTCCACGCATACACCAAACATACCCAATGATATCTTTACCCCTTTTGAAGGGACGAAGCGAAGTAACTCAACAAGTACTTTCTTTCCTGAATGACATTGTTTCATTTATACAAAACTCCTCTTATCTCATTGGTGCTCTAAAAAACTGCCTATATTCCATATTCCACAAAGGAAAAAAACAATATACCTCAACAGGTACTTTCTTCCCTGTATGATAATATTTTATATATCTCTACAAAACTTCTTATCCCTCACTGGCACTTGAAAAATGTTTATACTTCACTAACAATTTCCACGCATACACCAAACCTACCCATTGATATATTTACCCTTTTGAAAGTGGTGAAGCGAAGTAACTCAACAAGTACTTTCCTCCATAACATAACTTAACTGACATAACTTGTACCTCTACAACCATTCTCTTCCCTCACGGGCACTTGAAAAATGTTTATACTTTGCTAACAACTTCCACGCATACACCAAACATACCCATTGATATCTTTACCCCTTTCGAATGGGTGAAGCGAAGTAACTCAACATGTACTTTCTTTCCTGAATGACATTGTTTCATTTCTACAAAACTCCTCTTATCTCATTGGTGCTCTGAAAAACTGCCTATATTCCATATTTCCAACAAAGGAAAAAAGCGAGGTATTTTCTTCCCTGTATGACAACGTTTCATATCTCTACAAAAATCCTTATCCTTTTGCAATCACCCCCTACCCAAAATTTTTGAAAAAATCTTCTAAAAACTAAAATTAGAAATAGGGGACTTCTCCCTAAACTCAAGTACTCCTAGAGGCCTCTAGTACATAATTAAGTAAGTCGTAGTGGCAATAACATATTAACTTAACCATTTAAATGTATTTTATAATAGTCAATAACCGTTAGTTAGTTTGTTATCCAAAAACACTTTAAAAAAAGATTAGTCTAGTTAGAAAAAGTCACACAAATTGAAAATAGAAAATTTTTAGATTATTCAAAGAAAGGGAATCGGTCAGTTAAAAAATTATTCTAATCTTTTACAATTGACCTGTAGTAAAGAGCATAGATATAGAGATAGAACAATGGGCAATTCATTTAAGATTTAATTTCCAGCTCAAACCAAAAATAATAATAGTAAAGCAAATGAAAGTAAATAGGGTTTATAATAGACAGACAGATAAGCATAACAGCTGAAAAAATATGATTTATAGAGTAGATTTGCATTTGGTAGCAAAATTTTAAACAAAAAAATAAGCTATTTTTAAATGTAAACCAAAATAATCTTGTTTTGGTAATTTAAACTTTAGTTTGTTTGAAGAGTGACTAGTACAAAAAGTCTACGACAATCATAAAATTAATTTTACATTCATTGTTCCATCCCTTTATTCATGAGTAAATAGTAAATATATTTGTTAATGATGTTGATAATTGTTGGATGTTTAAGACAAATGATTCCTCCTACCCTCCTAATATTGCACTTGCTTTCTTCAAGTTAATAAGGGTGAAGGGATATTTAAATAAACAAAAAAAAATTCATTAGAGTATTCATTTATCTGCAAATTTGTCCTATAAAAATTAAGTCTAAATTGGCAGAGAAGAGGTATTTTTAAGCGTTTTTTGTGCAAGAAATGTAAAAAAATATGGCTTAAAAACTACATTTACAAAAAAAATTATTACTTATTTATCTATCCATATATCCATTTATAAAAATCTAGGAAAAATATTGCTAGCAGATAGTTATTAACAATCATAAATAATATTTTCAAGGTGAAAGGTCAAAATTAATAGTTAAAAATTGTTTTTTAAAATAGGGTAGTAGGACATATTTTTATTCCAAACGAACAATGATACTTGCTGAGTGTAAAGACTTCATATGGATAATGCTAATTTTTAATCCTAAACAAAATTGTTTAACATTTTCTTTGCAAAATTGGTGATATCTATTATACTGTCATATTTACATTTTATGACTTGATTATAGAGATATATGCTTCACTTATAATATTTTACCTTTTTTTCCAAGGCATCATTATCTTATAATAGGATGGATGGAATAATTGTCTAATAAAGAATATTCTTCAAAATAATAACAATCAGAATATTTTTGGTAACGGTTATAGGGTTGCTATATTGTACCTAGCTGTTACAGTAATCATCATGTAAGTTTTGAAGTTGATATGACACTTATAACATACTTGAATTAACAACAAGAGCTAACCGTTAAATAAGGACGGACAGAAGATCTTAATAATAGAAAAGCTTCGCGTTTAAAAAGGGGTTAGGATTTCCATATTCCTCATTCTGCCACACCCCAATCAGAATTTGTTTGAGCAATATATTAAGAACAAATAATTACTCTTACATAAGAATCTGTATAATAAATGTACCTTTAATTTAGCAACTAGAGGCCTTTATCTGCAATGAACTTGGAATAAAGTCCTTTGTATTAGACAAATATTCTTGAGATTTTACCTTAATTAAAAAAAATATACAATTTGTTTTTATATTCGTAGCTACTCTACAATTAACTTAATCCGCCCGTCCTAAACGCTATGGAGTAAATGTAATTTTCTCGGCTTTTATCTAAGATAGACTATTGCTTTTTAAAAAAAGGCATTTGCACATGAGAAAACAGAGTTACCAAATTATAATTTATAAAAAATCTCTTTATTTATCTAGTCCGGAGCCGGAGCCGATTTTTTACGAAAATTACGGCTCCGGCTCCACCTCCGAAACACTGTTTACATGTCTTCTTTTGCTAGTCACAAGAAGGGAAAGTGTCATGTGTGACGTCGTACAAATACGTCTTTAATCCATCTCTTTCCCACTTCTTCTCTTATCCCTTCTTTTTAGACGTATTTTTAAGACGTCACACATGATACTTTTCAGCGCTTCTAGTCATACACAAAAATTTAAAATGATTAAAACAATGTAAAATATGTCTGTATCCTAGGTTACCCAGGGAGGGAGGGGACATTGGACTGGAAATCACACTGGTACCAAAAGTTATAAAACTACGTTCTTATTCTTTTGCATATAATCCGTGGGTACTTTTATCAAATTTTTATTGGTTGGTTCTAAACTATTGTCCATACCTTTCAACCAATAATTGTAAACTACATAAGGGATTGTTTTGTTTATCATCATTGGAGATTTATATCAATTCTCATCCATTGTCTTATCCTCGAGGATCCCTGTAAGTTACCGCATGGTGTGTATGATACTGTGTTTATAAATGTGGTTATAAAAGTTTAAGAATGTGTAAACCATGATTTATATTCTACCATGGACCTCTAACTAAGCTGCGCACTTTGGGTACTTTCGTTATATTGGGCTGTAAATGATTCCCAAAGTTTTCTTATTATTAGCTCAAAAATTTGGGTGCTTGGTTGTTTACAAACTAGTAGTGTCCAAACTTTTTAACCATTTTTTTTGATTCACAGAAGTGGTTTATTGTGTCCATCATCATTTGGGAAGTGTATTGACATTAGAGTAAAACATTAGAGAAAGGGGTTAAATAACTGTATGTCCCCATCCTAAGGACCTTGTTCAGACTTTCAATCGGGATTTGAAAATAAACCAATAGTGTCGGGAATATTAACACAGCTAAGTAGCAGAAAACAATTTGCTAGCAGACGAAAAATGTCCTCGGAAAAGGGAGCTGGTAGTTATCTGTTATCTACACTGTAAAACTATTTATCGACCATTGAAAATCACTTGTTTATGTAAAATTTTATAAATGATTGATTTTGATATAGTTAGGAATAAATTTAATTAAAATCGACCCAAACATGGCAGCCTTGTTTAAGAAGAAAAATATGTTGAAGCTTAACTAGCTCCAACAAAACTAATTAATCCCCTGCTATTTAATCAGCTACAACGCTGAGCATGTAAACATAGATTCTTCAAAACAGAGTTCTTAAAAGATTTACATTTTTATTTTAAATAAGCATTCAATTCACTAAAGAAACCTTAGTTATTTAAACATTACGATAAGCCATGAAAATTTTTATTTAAATTTCATGCATCTTAAATTATTTTCTACATAAAACAATGTAAAAGTTTAAAGCAACGAAAATTTTGAGAAATTTTTTTTAGATAATTACACAACTCTAAATTCCAGTAATCTTATGATTTTTAAAGGGTATTTTTATTGTTTGATTGCGTTTTAGATATTGAGTAATACTCAAAATATGAATCCTTTTAGCTTGTTACGTAAACAAAAATGAATAAAGGAAACTGTTGCTAAAAACTAAATGAAACTTTTTAATTAAGAAAATGCTGTCTAAAATTTAAAAAAAAAAACGTAAATAAAATTACTAAAAGTGTAAAAAATTTTGTAAGGTCAAGAACTTTTACATTGTTACATACAAACATACAGACGGATAAACATGATTATAAAGAAGCTGCGCTGCTAAAAATACAAGTTTACTCCTTTTCTTGCTTCTTCTAAAATATAAAATTGAAACGTGGTATAAAATTTTGATGAAGCAATATTGAAAATTATTATTTGATCGTGTCCTGAATGCAATAACCACAATTTAATCAATTTCAAGTTAACTTTTCTTGGAACAAGAATTCCCATGTCCAAAGTATTTATTTGTTTAATCCAAATTAGTAATACTGAAAAGTAAAATAAGCGATTACCATAAAATTTTCATTAGCGAAGTTTCTTAAAAATTATGATCTGACATTCAATCTGACGCAATTCAGGAAAAAAGCTTTGATTTCTTATTTGTCATAAGTAGTGATGTGTGACAGGGGTCGGGATATCAACATTAAGATCCCTTAAAAACTTAAAAATGAAACAGGGAAGGCCTAACTTAAACTTTTTTTCACCCCCCTCACACACCGCTAATGAATCATTTTGCATTCAACTGGTCAAAAACAAGTCAGACAACAACTTTTTCTGTCAACAATAAAGTTACAGATTAGCTATGAACTCCAAGGAAAAGTGTAGGCAGGAATGGGTCGAATTTTTTTCATAAAAAAAATAAATTAATGCTAAAAATGAGAATTCGGAGTGTTATTCTATGAACAAGATAGTAGAAGATGACAAATAAGATTAAAACTTAAAGTATAATGTGGAGATAGGGGGGGGGGGGGACTGTAAATTAAATGTCCCTAGAGGCCTGTATTTTTACGGGGTATAATTCTTTTGGGAGGTAATCTGCCCCCCAAAAATGATGTTAAACCTTCCACAGACCTATACAAAATTTACTGTAAAGGGGAACCATATCTGCTTATGTGTTAGTAAAATTAATCGTTACATACAGACAGGCAGACATCCTGTTATTTTCAAAGGCATTTCAAATTTTCAATTTCACTTAATCAAAGTCCCGAAACATGCAAAAGTAAAGAAAAAGTATCGAAGACCTATAAAATTTTATTTATTGTTGTTACCATAATTTATGATCAAAACTACACCAAGGTTTAGGGGAAGTAGAGTTTTCGTCGCAGCTACTCCTGAGAAGGTTCATATTTTTTGGGAAATAGGTAACTTCACCCTCCTAAGAGATAGACATCTATAATACAAAGTAAAATAATGTCTGTCCGTCCGTCCGTCTGTCTGTCCGTCTGTCTGTCCGTCCCTTAAGATCTCGGTAACCACTGAAACGATTGGATTCTACTCTTTAGGGAATATACCTACTGGTCCTATGGTGGTTTTAGGCTATTTTCTTGTGGGGTTGGACACCCCCCACCCCCCCCCCAGAAAAAAAATCCTCCCCCCATTTTTTTTGATCACCTCTTGGGTCAAAGCCCCTAGAGGCTAGGGGCGAAGCCGCTAGTATACAGATAAAGTAAAGAAATCGTGTGTTACAGAAAGAAAGAACGCTTCAAAATTAAATAAAAAAAGAAAATGAAAGTAAATAATGAATAAGCAATATAAAACTCCTCATATAAAATGTAAAACCTTCTTGGAAAGTTTCCAAAATTGCGGGGCAAACGATCAGGGACCTTGACAATCCATCTAAGATTAAAAATCATCTATACAGAAAAAAATATTTAAGTAAATGTCTGCAAGAAGTTTAAATGCGAAGCTTTATAATAATTGTGAAATGTCCTTACACCAGACCGTAGCGGATAGCTCTTATCGTTAATTTAGGCATGATATAATTGTCCTATTGATATCAAACTTGACATGATGATTTTTGTAAGAGTAAGGAATGATTTAGAAAGCGTATCATCTCTATAATTATTACCAGAAAGCTTTTAATAAAAATGCCTTGATATTGTATATTTGTTCATGTTAGTTTGTCTGACCTCATAATACTCGAAGCTTCGCTCTTGGGGAATTTTTGTCGTCAATTAAGATTGCTAATATAATCCTCAGATATTGTCAATATGTTCCTCCATGGTCAGGGGGAGCATGGAGTAAGGTTTAAAAGGGAAAGAGGTATTAGTTCCATTTATTATAAAACCAAATCCATTGCCGAGCAAAAATAGTTTTCCTATTACTATGTCCTGGCTTTGAAGAGAATATCTGGTAATGAATAAATAATGTATAATTTGTAGCATTAATATGTAAAAATTAATTAACAAACACCATTTATTATATTTTCACTCACAATTTATTTATTTCTTGGTGATTTGTCGGTTTTTATCGTTAAAATATTCTTATCAAGCTGAAAAAAGCTTTTTTTTTGAGGGGGTGGGAGTTAATATTCTTAAAAGTAAAAGGTTAATTAGAACTGGGAAAGGGGTACAATTACAAAACCCTCCCACAATTTTTTTAACATGATAGTAAAATTTACATGTGGGGTATTAAGGTAATTTCCCTCCCTAATTTTTTTTCATGAAAAAAATTACTTTTAGGGTTGATAAATCAGAATTTTATCTGCTGCAATACTTTTTGCATCATTGTTATCTATAATACAAAGTAGCTTGATGTCTGTCTGTCCGTCCGTCTGTCCGTCTGTCCCTTAAGATCTAGGTAACCACTGAACTGATCGGATTCTACTCTTTAGGGTATATACCTTTTGGTCCCTTGGTGGTTTTAAGCTATATTTTTTGTGGAGTAGGATACTACCAACCCCCTCCCCAAAAAATGAAAATTTCCCCCCTCCCCCCACAAAAAAAAGTTTTCTGGGGAAACCACTTCAAAATAAAAAACTGCACCAGAAATACTTATTTTGTTTCTAATTTCCTCTTGGACGGTGGCCAAAGCCCCTATAAACTAGAGGCGAAGCGGCTAGTTTTTTATAAACTACTATTACCACCCCAAGACCAAAATAAATCTTCCCTAAAATAGAGAACTTACTCGGTTTACTGTTTAGCGAGATCTTGACGTACAAACAAACAAAAATCATAAAAACCTAATATATATAATATTTAATAATTTTTACCATACTATCTTGTAAGAAAGGTTGTGTTTATTCCCGAGTATCATATTTCTAGGCAAATAGCTGGCTAATAGGTAACTATATATCCTTTCCACAGTTTCAGTTTCCCTCCAAGTGCCAGGTTAAGAAAGGACTCCATCCCCCCAGTCTTTGTTTGTTTATTACCTTAGGTTTGGTTAAGTTGGGTTATATTGAGTAATACGTAGCATCGAAGGGTTAAAACCCCCCGCAGAAAGAGGGGAAAAAATGGGGGGGGGGGTTAAGTGCTAGGTAGGTTCTTGAAGGGAAAGCATCCATTCTATGACAGTACCAGGGATAAATATTAACAAAAAATTATGGATCTTAAGGATCAAGACAATGGACGATAAATTATTGCACATCCCCAATAATTATAATTATAATTACTCTATCTGCAGATTAAATTATTTGTCAAACATTTTAAACACAAATCTAAATACCCACAATTTAGGAGCCAACGAATAAGATAACTTGGTTATAATATAAAACTTTGGGTACCACTGAGTTTTACAGTACCTTTAAAAAATTGTATTTCATATCAAACTATAAATCCGAAAGTGTAATTTTAAAGGAGAAAGAAATCAATGGTTTAATGTTTTTAAATCTAGTGCAAAAAATATTTTAAATCTATTTTTAAATTATATTTGAAGAATCAATGTCTCAAATTCAACTCTTATTATAACCTACATTATAATATATTTCATATATTATTAATAAAGGATTCTTAAGAGCTAAATTATCTATTTCTATTTTATCACAAAGGTATTCACAGATAATTACATAGGAGGTCTACATGTCTGAAAGCTTCATTGGAAAAAATAATAAAAATCTTTGATATCAAAGACCCTGGAATAAAAATTCATCTCCAGATCGTGATTGGCTTGTGCAGATTAAAATTAAAATCCAATCCTTACCCTCCAAAATCTTTAAGCTACGGGATGAACATCAGAAGGATGACAACATCCAAAAAAATCGAAACTCTAATGTCAGCTGGTAGGAAAAACGTACATTACCACTTGGTGAGTTTCATATGTTCATAAGTAGAATAATAATTAATTAAGTCTAAACTAAATTGCATATAAATTTGTTGTAAAACTTCGTAAACACATGTTGCTGTTTAAGGACATACTTACATTTTTAGGAATTGGCTATAGAGACGCTTTGCTTAAAATATTGTACCTTGTTGTCCCATAAATCATTTTTACAAAATAAAATGAAGGGTATAAATATGATACAAAAAATTTAAAATCAACATGTTTGATATGGACGAACGAGCTGGTTACAATTATAGAGTTGCTACGATTTCTAAATTACACAGGAGTCATTATTTAAAGTTTGAAATCATTAGGACAATTCTACCGTTACTAAAATTAACGAAAAGAGCTAACCTTTTTACTTTTATAAACATAATCAAAACTAGTAAAAATAAAAGAGCTGACCAAACCATTATAGATAGATAGAAAATTAATATTACATAGAGAATGACAGTTAATCCATATTCCAATAATTTAATTGTTCTTGTTAATACACATTTCATAGACCATTTTAAATATATAGATAAAGATTAAATTAAATTTAAAAAAAGTAACTAATATTTTAATAATAAAAACATTTCAATACAATACAGTAATAATTTAGAAAATGTCAGCTAAATTACCAGAAATGTTTCAGTAAGAAGAAATCAATTGTAAAAGTTAAAGATCTTTATTATTATATTTCAATGTACTAGCAGCTACGTCCTAGCATTTATGAGCTCTATGTCAATAGGTGGAGGGGGGGGGGGGGGGGGATAAACTTATATATGAAATAGTCTTAAACTATCCAGAAAACTATTAGCTGATTATCTAAATATAAAGCACACAATCGTTCAGTGGTTGGCGAAGAAGATGGTTAATTAGTAGCAGATTATGACGTCATACGATATCATAACCAATGAGAGGCCAGCATAAATTTTACCATTGGTCATTAACAGTGTATACTGGCCTCTCATTGGTTATTCTTTTGTATGACGTCATAATCTATGGAGGAACTTTGATCATCTTCGTTGGCGAGATCTATACGGAATATTTTGATGACACTTTTACCAGTCATAAATCTATCTCAACCACAACATTTAAAAATTAGTAACTACTGCTGCTTCATAACGAAATATATTTCAAAGAAAAAAATCTTGTTTATCAATCGCATCTCTTATAGAAGTGAATCAAGCACGTAGCTTGGTCGTTTTAGATGATTTAGTGTTAGTTTGACTTTAGCAAACGTTTCATACATTACCATTCTTGATTATTTGTTGTCTTTGCAACCCATATTCGGTCTTTGTCTATGTTGCTAAATTCTGCTTTGCATACATAATATTTACATTAATAACTTTGCAAATTTGTTTAAATTTTATTCCTTTTTGTGTTCATTATGATATCGCAAACAGCTGAACCGATTAGTATTCAAGTTTCAGAGTTTATTATTCTACATGGATAGGTTTTAGGCTATATCGCAAATGTATGTGAAATGAAATAGTTTTATTTCCTATGCCTCTCATTTGTAAGGTACCCAATTCTTGCGGGGCTACCCAAGTAACCTATACAACCTAGCCTTACCTAACCTCAAGTAATAAATTAACAAACGAAAGACTACCCCCTCCCTCTCTTATTTTTAATTCAATTAAACAAATATGATGAATAGGCGGGTGATTGGAAAAAGTTTTTTTGGGAAGGATTTTATATCACAATGGTATGTAATTTTTAAAACATAGTATGTTAATTCATGTACGGGGATGTCTTTTTCCCCTACCCCCTTTTTTCAAAGCATTAGATTTTCTTTAAAGTTTTTTCTTTGTCCTTCCATTGGTCAAAAAAGCTTTGTAAAAAGGCCGTTCTCTATTAATTCAACCCCTCATTTACGGAATAAGAAAAGTATCCTAAAAATGTCAAAATTTATTTACACTTTATATAGATTTTTAATGCTGATTTGATTAGGTAGTATTTAAAGCACCAACATCTTAGCTCCCCTTTTTTGAAAAGGTGATTTCTAATACGATTAGGCACTATATCATGATCGAAACAGAGTTTAATCTTCCTATTAATCAATGTCCTGTTTATTTAGATAATCTTTGAGTATTATCATTCTTGTTTTATTAATATTTTATAAGCTGTGATTTGTTTTGGATAACTTTTTTCTTGATATTGTTTATCCGTCTCTCTATCCCCTTATTTGGTCTGCACTGCTAACAAAGAAAGTAGTTTAAAAAGGTATACCTACACTAAAAGAGAATAATCAAGTTACATTTTAGCCTAAAGGAATACCCACACACTTATTTGGATAAAGGGATCTAAAAACTTGATTTGCTTACAGTTGAAACATATTTTTTATACAAAACCTAAATGATAGAAGTATTAAGAAATTTACGCATACATATACGATTAAGATCTTTATTTTTTGGAAGCTTCTAGGCCCCATGAAGTTTTTAGGCTATGAAATTTTTTGGATAGTTTAGGCAATTTTTCTGATTTCCTTACTTCTTATAATATACCACTAGATGCCAAGGACGCATCCGCTAGATATCATAAACAGTTTTTTACTTTTTGTAACGGGACAAAGTGTCTCAAAAATCAACCATTACTTTTTTAAGGGTTTTCTTTCCCACTTCTCCTCTCAACTCCACCATTTTTATGACGTCACATGGCTGATTTTTGAGACAATGTGTCCAGTTACCTTTTTTTATATCTTGGTTTTCAAAGATTATTAATTAAAATATTATTCTTTATATCTGTGTTACTCTACGTTTTCAAAAATGTGTCAGCTTATTATTGCTGAGCTACTTATATGGAACTAACTGTTTTGATCATAAAAGAGTTCATTTTCATATCCTTTAATTCCTGACTTACTGAAGTATGCTCTTTTTCTAATTCATTCTTTTCCTCTTGATTAGTTTCAACATTCTTTTCATGGCGAGTATAGATTAACACAAATTAACTTTACCATTATGTTCAAAATTTGATGGATCAAAAAGAATAAAACAATGGCCAATGAATTAATGTGATGATTATACACAAATTACCCCTATTGTAGATTTAATTTAGTGGTTGTGGTTCAGTAGTTATCGGAATCTTAAGCTAAAGTACATTGCTTTAGATGACTTACAATTTAAAGGTTTGTGCATACTAGCAACTTACTTATGTGGTGATGCCTTTAGGCGCCTACAGAGGGAAAAGGCTATTAAAGGGTCAAACCTAATATCTAATGCTCTTACCTATTATTTAAAGTAGTAAGGTTTTTCTTTTTCTAAAGCATAAGCTTTAAATAAAAGCTGAACTTATCTAAGGTGATTGCCCCACAGGGTTAGGTAATTGGCCCCGCAGGGTTAAAGGGTAGATGCACGAAATGCACTCAAATTTGAATTTAATAAACCGCATATTTTTATTATAAAAAATCTTAATAGAGGGAAATATGCAGTTTTCCTATTTTTATATCTTAATTGATAAGTAAAAAAGGTAGATGTCCGAGTGTCCCATTAATTAATTTCTGCCGGACAACTTTTTCATGCGAGCCTTTACATCCTAAATGCTTTTATATATTTTTATACTTATAATAGAAGCCTAAAAACTTTATATTGTGCATCGGAAAATCCTTTAAAAATTAGAAATGCATAAAATAAATAGATATATAAAAAATAAATGCTAGAAATAGCTATCAAGAATTTTCTACGATAAGTCTTTTTGATTGCACGAAATTTTTCTAGAAGTCCTAACGGAGCATGCATAGTATTAAATCATAATTAAAATTACAATTAGGAGCATTTTTAAGGTCTTTGATATAACGTATTTTTGACCAAGACTTGAACCCAAAACCTATCAGATAAAATACGGCTGCATTTACAAGTGTAGCTATTCAAAAGTTCTAAAATCGGTTTCATTCTTCTTCTGAAACTATTAAGTCTATTATCATTTGTATTTCAGCATATACGAGAAAATAAATGGTTCTTTGGTGTTAAGCATTGAGGATTTTTTCATAAAAAAATTCTACTACAAAAGAGCAAATTTTTAAAGATACTTTAATACTAAGGATTCGATATATTATTAATTGGATGTTCTACCTGAATTTTATGTAAACTAATATAGTAAAACTCGAAGGTTGCTAAAAAACCGATACCATCATCCCCTCTCATCTTATAGATGAATGAAATGACCAAAAATTACGTCTAAATTAGCAACCTAAATTAACGATTTTCCCTTGTCAATATATACAATTCTTCTATATCATTATCCATACTTATTTAGTTGTGATTCTATGCTTGTATTATTGTAACAGTCATACAAAGTTTAATTTATCCAAAATGTATCTTTAAAAAAATAAGTAATTTTCTAGTGGATCTTCTTTAAAAATTAGAGCAAGGAAAAAACATAGGTAGATTGATACATGAAGAAATATATTGAATAAGGTGTTCTTTAAAAACGAGTTAACCAACGCAATCTTCTTTATTTCAAAATTTTAAACAGTATTTTAATATTGATGGTAGCTCTAACCCTGTGGGCACTGGCACACTTTGATTAAATATTACATATTTTATTCTTAACTAGCGGGTACGCCCCTATAGGACTCTAGGGGCACTTTAAGAGAGGGGAATCCAATTTGATAGCCCAATTTCTGATTTTAGTATCCCTGGATTTTAGATTTTAAAAGAAAAAGTAAAAAAAAAAATTGGGGGGGTAAATTTTTTTTCTAGGGGCGATTTCTCTTAGGAGGGTCGTTGTACCCTCCCCCAAAATAGTTATAAACCTTCCTGGGACCTATGAGAAGCTACCCTGTTAAGGAGAACCCAATCGGTTCAGCGGTTAGCGAGATCCTTCGCTACAGACAAAAAAAGCTTACTACTTTATATTATAGGATAGCAACTAAAATACTTTTTTTTTCCTTAAAAAAGATATTTAATTAACAATTTTGTAAAAGTTATAATAAGAAAATTGATTTTTGCCTTTTTTTAACAATAAATTTTATATATGATAAACTATTCGATTGATCTGATTTTTAGAATACTGATTCCTAGGACAACAAAGTTTAATGCTATAAGCGAACCACCTCTATAATCAAGTGTTAAAAATGTAAGTATGTCCATAAACATTATCCTGTATTTTCCTGTTTTTCAACAAATTTACTTTCAATTTTGATTTTATACATTTATATTCTAATTATTAAGTTATGGCACCTTACAACTGTTAATGTTCGTTTGTCCTACCGTTTCAGAGCTTCGCTTTTATGAATGTTGTCATCCTTATTTTAATACAAAATACTAATACTTATTATTGTTGCTATTTATTACAATGTATGAGCACCATAGATAAAAAGGGCGGCGTAAATCCCATCACTCTGGTGGTCTGTCAAAACTTGAACATACATGGACATAACATTTAGCCCCCGACTCTAGGATAGGAATATACTTTGGGTAAAACAATTTTACATTGATTCTAATTGTACAGAGCGAGGTCTAACAACTTATTTTCTGAGACAGTCAAAAGGAATATGTAAAAAAAACAGTTGTAATGCATTACTCTCTGTTACATAATACATAGAATTGATTTCAGGTGTTTATTAATATATCTAGAGGCAAAATCGTCCTTATAGTAAAAGAGCCAAAAAGTAATCATTGGACGATTTTTTGAGTTTTAGGTGATATCAAATATGAAACCTGAAATATATTTGATGTATTTTTTAACAGGGAGTAATGACTTACACTTATTTTCCTAACGGGCGTATGAAGTCCAACCACACCACTTTCCTACCGACCATAAATGGTTAAAAAATAAAGTGTCAGCTATTCAATTTACAAAAGTACTAACTGCCATACTTTGCAAATTATTTTTTGAAATATTTATCCTTTTAACCATTCCACTTTAGCCCCTTTAAACTAGCACATCAAACACCAAAATAAATTCCTTTTTGCATTTTTTTTATATTTTGGATAATCAGATAATTTTACTTTATATTATTTTATAAAATATCTTTTATGTATTGCAAAAATAATATAAAAGAATTGGGTCGTTTATAGAGCGCAGAAAAAAATTAAAATTAATGACTCAACCCCCTAAATACAATCCGTAAACAATTATAAGCTAAATGGCTTAAAACCTACCTATATGTTAAGATCTAAAGAAATTAATTCATTGCCTTTGCTCAGTAATTATCTATTAAAAAGTTAAAAATCAAACATAAAATTGATTTAAATCGACTTTGTTTTATGCAGGGAGGGAGGGGATATTGGGCTGTTTTTTACAATCCAAAAGATCCCAAAGATTTATGGTAACGTTTTCTTATTCATTGACTTAACAACTTTCGAGGCTTTATTGTATTTTGATTAGTTGGTTCATTAAGTTGAATGTTTAGACGTTTCAACCACTTATTAGTGTATTATCATTTATCGGCCATTGTCCTATTCATTCGATCCTGGTGTGATGTTTTCATTTGTTAATCTTTTAACTGTGTACATTTTAAAATTAGTTTGAAATGGTCAAAAGTGTAGTTTTAAATAATTAAACAACTTTTCTAATTTTTTTTAGTGGATTTTCTCTCAACTTTGTGGAAGTGAAATAAACAATTGAATAAGGAAAATAATTAGACATAATGAAACCCTTTTGAATGATAAAATTTTACAGATATTTTTTTAGAAGTAAGATACATTCATGTATCGACTCGAAACCTATAAATATCCGAAGGATTAGAACCGGTTCTCATCAATATTGAAAAATCATGTATAGCATCGTATTACAGACTATTTTCTACAAATACTAAAATAGCAAGGATGACCAACATCCATAAAAGCGAAGCTCTGAAACGGTAGTACAAACGAACATTTAAAGTTGTAGTGTGTCAGAACTGAAAAATCAGTATAATGTATATCGGCTCCGAAAAAACTGAAAAACATAATGTAATTTATTAAGTAAAGTTTACTTATAATACATTATGAATTTCAATTTTCGGAGCCGACTGGCTCTCGGAGCCGGCTCCGAGAAATATATTGTATATATGTCGAATAAACATTTTAATAAAATTTGTTGAAAAACTGCTTAAATACAGGATAATGTTTAAGGACATACTTACGTTTTTAGGACTTGATTATAGAGATGCTTTGCTTACAACATTATACTTTGTTGTCCTAGGAATCAGTATTCCAAAAATCAAAACAATCTGATAATTTTATCACATACAAATTTGTTGTTGAAAAAGTTAAAAATCAACATGCTTAAAATGGACATACGGACATTCTGGTAGCGATGATAGATTTGCTACGCTTTCTAAATCGTACCTGACTACTACAGGAATCACAATGCAAATCGATAGGACAATTCTAACATGCCTAAAATAACGAAAAAAGCTATTCGTTACAGACGTACGGACGGACGGACTGACCCTAATTATAGAAAAGCTTCGCTTTTAAAAATCACACCAGTTATGTTTGTCCGGACTTCAGCGCTTCGGTACTAACAAAACTTGTTTAATCATTTTTATATCCGCGGAAAGCTATTTATAATACGATGCGATAAATAACTATTACAATTCCTTTTTAAAAAGTTTTTGTTTATTACCCTTCTTTGTTATAGTGTAATTCTATTAACACTTTTTTGTTCAAAGATTTTTACATCCAAATAATTTTCAGTTTCCTTATTCATTCATATTAAGAACATAAATCATTTTAGACGAATCAACAAAAAATTTATTCTTAAATGGAAAAAAATATTCTTTAATTAATTAACATTTTAGTCGCCTACTATAGAAATGCCTTGCTTCAGATAATATGCTAATTATTAGTGGTTAATATAATAATAAATTACCCAAATAAACAAATAAACAAATATTGTAATCAATTGAGAATTAAAACCATTAAAAATATTAAAACAATGAATTAAAATTTAAATTACAAATTAATTTCATTCAATGTATTTTTTGTTTATATGCAGACTAATAGATAATGATTTTACATAAAAACTTTTGGATTATGGAAATGAAATGGGTTTCATAGTATTTTAATAGTAGCCTTTTAGAGTTTTTTTTATGTTAGGTTAGACAAATGTTAATGATTGCCTTGCAGGGTTAAAAAATAGGCCCCGCAGGGGCTTTAAATAAGAGAAAAGCTACTGTGAAACCCGATATTATCAATATAGATGAACAAGGATGAAAATTTCATTAAAAACAAAGGTTAACAACTAACTTACACATGAAATAAAAATAACGTAATGGAGTGACAGAATAATCTTCAGATAAAAAATATTAATCTGCATAATATTAAAAAAATCTATTCAAGATTCTGAAATAGACATTCTAGAAATGATTATTGAGTTGTAACGCTTTTTTGAATTATGAACAGAGTTTAAAATCCACAGGAAGATTATAACATGCCTAATTACGATAATTAAGTTTTTTTTATTACATACAAAAATATTTATCTTTTCCCGATCAACAAAAAAGAAAAAACATTAAGTAAACCACCATTCAAAAAAAACGTGCAATATATATAAAAATATTGACAACCAAGCAATTAGTAATGAAATAGATTAGCTAGGTAAAAAAAGGTTCAACCTACAGTGCAAGAAATTTGTGGGGGGATGTAAGAAAAATGTATTTCAACTCAGAGAGTAACAATTTAAAGAGCATAAAAGAGTTATATAGAAATATTTTGATAATGAAGAAATTGGTTAAAGTAATTAATAGAAAAAAAGATAAGAGGAAATAAGAAAAAAAATACTTTTAAAAATAAAAAAAACTTCACCTTTAGCCCCTAGGGGCTAAATTGGCCTCATGATAGGAGGAATCTAAAGGGATAAGACAAAGGCCAATAAATTGATGTACATACATCCCCAATTTTTATAAACAGCCAGACGTTCCATCCCTCCCTGATTTTAATGCATTACTCTAAGATCTTGGTAACCTCTAAACTTGTAGATGAAAAGTATTACCACTTGCGACTAAGGTGTAACTACAGGATATAAGGATAACATAAAAATATATTAAGCCATTTTGTGTTCTGTTTAATCCAGTATGTCTTAGAATCAGATTGGTATCTGCTGGATAAGAACCGGTTCCAAAGCAAAACTGAAAAATCATGTATTTTATAGCATTATAGACAACTTTTCATGAATAAAAAAATCATAAAATAACAATTTGCCACAGGGCCACTAAAACTGGAATTAATCTTATAATTTTTCATTTTACTTTTTGTCTTTCTTTGTTACTCTACTTCTCTCTCTCTCTCTCTCTCTCTCTCTCTCTCTCTCTCTCTCTCTCTCTCTCTCTCTCTCTCTCTCTCTCTCTCTTTCTCTCTCTATCGTCCCGTCTACTAGATTTCTGTATTTATAACCTTTTCGTATTATTGCCGTATACAGCCGGATTTATTTAAGGCTTAACACTATATTTTAAAATACATAAAGACTTTTAAGCAACTCTGTTATTTGTACATTCTTCTGTCTACTTATCATTTCAAAGAGCTTCGATATTATTCGATGCATTCGTCCTTGTTTATGGTAACAGGCACACCTAGTTTTAGAGAAGCAATACTACTAAACACTAAGAAAGCAATTCCCTTATAACCCTGATTAAAATGAAGAAATAGGGAAAAAGTAGTTTCCAATTTTGTGGCTTATCCACAAAAACTAGAGGTAGTGATCAGCAAAACTTTACAACAAATTTAAACGTTGTTCATACATTTTCGCCAGAACTTAAACCTAATAATATTTGTATGTAGCTGAAGTAACTTTGATATCAAATATAAGATACTAAAAGCCTATTTTTTTCACATGATATTTGTTGTATAGCTTTTTCTAAGCGATTTTTAGCAATTGATAAACAATGAAATTCAAAAATAAAGAACATTTTTTTTATATATGTATAATTTATATTGATGTTATATTTTATGCATAATAAAATATTGTTTATGAGCTACATGAGCCTTTAGCCAACATTGTATGACAATGTGTTGTGCCTGTTTATTGGCCAATGTATTCCCCATACTCTCATTATAAATTAAACCTACCTTATTTTACATCAGTAGTCCTTAAGTACGACAGACTTTGAGCCAAGATTCGAACTCATTTCTTTTACGAGAAGGTGAGAACACTTTTCCAACAATTTACAAAAAAATTCCAACCAACTCTCTTGCACAAAATAAAACTGTTTCATTTTCAAAAACACGAATATGAAATGTTATCATATTCATAATTGTTACACATAAATGACAACATGAACAAGTAAATTATTTTCTGAAGCATGGAACTCCGTGGACAATCATGTTGATCCTTTTTTAAAAGCGTAGATTTTCTATCATAAGCCCTTTAGGCACGTCAGTATCTCATAGCTCTTATCGCTAATTTAGTCATGTTAGAATTGTCCTATAAATTTCAAACTTTGCATAATGGATCCTGCATATATTCCAACACAAGGGAAGACAGACATACTAACGGAAAAATATCCAACCCTTTAAAACTTTTTCTAGATTAATTATCCTATTCCTTTTACGCAAACTATAAATGTTTCACTTGAAGTTCTTATAATCTAAAATAATACAATGTTTAAGCTTTTTATTACATATACAAATATTGTAAAAACTTAATTGTTTTAGATATTTAGTTTCTTTATTAGATAATCTATGCCCTAAATAATTCGAACGATAATTGTCAAAAGCGAAGCTTTTCTACATTTAGGACAGGACCCCCCAATACGGATAGCTCACCATGGAATTGTCCTATTGATTTCAAACTTCAATATGGTTTTTGTAACAGTTAGGTAGCGTAGCAACATTATAAGCATTACAAGAAAGTATGTCCATTTTTAGCATGACGAGTTTTTGGATCTTCAGACTAAATTTGTATAAGTTTTTTTTTGTACATATATGTTCTATCTTTTTTATTAAACAGAATCAAAATTTTAAAACGAGAAAAAAAACTTAAACCCAAATTCGCATATCTTTTTAGTATTTTCATTAGTTTTCCATGAAAAAGAAAGATATTTCAAGACTGATTACTTGGGCTTGTAAAGAAATTGTTTCAGTATCTTAGGTCGAAAAAGGTCTGTATTGTAAGCATTTTTGACAGAGAAATACATGATTAAACATATAAAAAACTTACAGACTTTACATGATTTAGTTCTATGATTACAAAAATCTAAATAAATAAAGAAATACATTAATCATGTGAAAGTGTTATGAAATATAACTTAGGTTTTCTTTAAGAATGAATCAACTTACTTATTTCTTTTTAATGTTTTTTTTCTACTATCAACTTTTGTTATGTTTTGCATGGTGTGACTATGATATAAATTCTGTGTGTATGCTGGGTAGTGACATCTAATTAACTCTTTAACTAAACTTTACATCCCTTGGGAGGGAGAGGGGTGGGCAGATAAATTTAAAGGGAATCTGAAAAGGGTAATGTGTTCTGAATAAAAAGTTACAGGATATCTGTGTGTTTCTGTCTTGCAAACCTATGAGCCAATATGTTTTCCTTAACCCTTACAGATCGGAGGGGGGGGGGGGGCTCAAAGAGCCCCCCCCCTCTAGTTTTTTCAATCTCATTTTTTTTGTAGGTAAGATGGAAAGCTGTAACTTCATGACTTTTTAAGTTTACCAATTATACGTCGGCAAGAGTTGAATATATTAGGATATCTGGTCTGTGTCGGTCGTGGTGTC
The DNA here is from genome assembly GCF_053477335.1 of Acartia tonsa. NCBI lineage: Eukaryota > Metazoa > Arthropoda > Copepoda > Calanoida > Acartiidae > Acartia > Acartia tonsa. The sequence goes on along the minus strand of NC_137266.1, from coordinate 27,562,831 downwards.
CGGTCAAAGTCGGTTGGGTAGCAAAAAAATTCTAAATAAATCTTAATTTCTACATTATGACTTTTGTGTATAAGGTAGAAACCAAAAATTTTTTGGTGAATACTTAGATATCAATGACCATCTGAGAAAAGTGGTGTTATGACCGTTTGACCGCTCCCTGACCGACTTTATGACCGATTTTTGTCCGGCTTTTACTACAGACATATATCATGAATATCGTGGCTTCTATTACAGCTAGAAACCTATAATTTTTTTTGGTAAATCCTTGAGCAATAATAAACAGAAAAAAATAATTATTTGCGCCGCCAATCGCCGTTTTACCGCTGTAACCGCCGAAAATGGCGGTTTCCGTTATTTGCCGTTTTTCGGCGATGATCAGAAAAGGATTTTTTTTGTTATGAAAAATAAAAGTTCGTCCTAAAATTTGGTCATCCTAGCTGCAAAATTGGCCGCTCTACAGCTGTTTTAAAATTTAGCGGCTGGCCGCTAAAAAGCGGCTAAGGAGCGGTCTGACTGCTATGACTAGAAAAAGTAATTTTCTCTAAAATACACATGAACCACCAGAAAAAATTTTTACGTCTTTATCTGTACCAGGAGCCGAGATAGAGCCCCCCCCCCCCCAATCTATTAAGGTGGGAATTGGGGCCCGATCTGTAAGGGTTAAGAAAGAAGATTCTCAGGGGTCCTGGGAAGGTTCAGTTATATTTTGGTGGAGGGTACCACACCCTCAAAACGAAAAAAAAACTTTCTGCACTTTTCTATTTAAAACTAGTAATCAATGTAAAAGTACCTTAATTTGACCAAAAGATAAAAGTATAACAACAACCCGACCGTAAAATTCTTTCCTATAATATATGCTACTTTCTTAATATTCTGATTTAATCAAATATGGTTACACTTCGTTGTCATATTCTACAATTTTTTTCTGAATATTGTTAGAAAAAGGAATATAGATTTAAGAATTCAAAGAAGAAAAATTTAAGGTCGCTGTTAAGGTCAAAGGAGATACAGGAAGACATTATGATGTTTTATAAACACTCAAATAAAATTTAGATATAATAATATAGAAATAACATGATGTCTGTATCCATATTTGTCTGTGTGTGTTTTAGCAAAGGACCCAACAAGGTTCTCTTTTACAGTAAAGCTTCTCATAGGTTCAGGAAAGGTTTTTAACTTTTTTGGGGAAGGATACAACTACCTCACTCCCTTTGCAGAAAAAGGAGAAATAAAATTATTTTTAATTAATCGTAAAGGTAATTTCTCTGCAAATAATTAATCGCCCTTTTCTTAATTTTTATCATTAATGCTGTAATAGTTATTTCTCGTATCGTATTATAAACGGCTTTCCGCGGATATAGAATGTACAATTATAAGATTAAAACTAGTTTTTTTAGCCCTGTGGTGCCGAAGGCACCGGCTAAAAACTAGTTTTAATCTTATGATTGTACATTTCCATATTCGTAGAAAACTGGATATAATACAATGCTAGACATAGTTTTTTCGTATGGATGAGAACCGGTTCCTATCCACCGGATTCGAATGAATACGAGAAAGGATTTTCCAATAGGCTTTGTGTGCGAGGGGGGGGGGGGGAGAGAGAGGGCTGTTTGTACAGTTGAAACCCCCCAGAGTAAAATAAAGCATACATATGCATTCTTATGTGTACATAAATATATGTAAATGGATAAAGGGATTTATATTGTTTTAATGATGGAAATGTGTAGGGTTCCAACCTGAACCGTCCCAATCTGTTTCATAAACGATAAAAATAGACTTATGTCGCGGAATCTAAGTCTTGCGTTGTCGTGCGTACAATTATTATTTAGATATTTGTTGCATCTAAGGACAACTGATATTGAAATAGGAAGCTACTGCTAAAATTTTAATAGATGAAAAAAGGTAAAGTGTTTTTGTTTGTCCACTGTATTTATAGAATTATAGTAGTGATTGATTTAGAATTAAAGGAATGCTTGACTAATCAGTCCAGTGGTTTATAATGGCTTATGATGAACATACACACTCACAAATTGTTCACAATTTTACTTTAGTATCTAGAAACCTCTAGGTGCATGGGAAGTGATGGGGGGTTAGTTTTCAATTTTATCTTGTGAAAAAAGTTTAGTGGTTAGCAAGATCCTTCGTGACAAACAAACAGTAACTTTTATGTAATGATCATATAAAATCACTTTTTGGACGTAATCATCCTTGTTTAGAACAAATGAAGATATACTCCTTAACCCCACCTGCAGAGCATATCAGGGTGGAAGGGGACATTGGACTGTATATTACACAGGTACCCAAATTTTTATAACCTCGCTATCTTATTTAGAACTAAAAACTTTGGATACTTTTATGGATTGGTTAGTTGCAAACTTTTTAAACAATAATTTTAATCATCATAGGATAATGATCACATTATCGTCCATTGTCTTATCCCTAAAGATCCCTGACAGTACATACAAACATTTATAATCCGTGTATATATTTATTCAGTGTTATTATTATTTGATATTCAACTATTAATCTTACCCCTTGTGCTGTGTACCTTTTCCTCATACAAGAGGCCTCTTATTTATGGAGTAGCGAAGTTGCTCTATAACTAACAACTCGCGGCATGTTAGCGCTGCGTGATTAGTTACTTGTCAGGAGGTATCGGGTTCGAGTCTGTACCATTCTAAAATTAATATGGAACCGGAGGCTGTTATGTCAGGTGCGTGAATTCAATAGAAAAAGCAGTGCAAAACCTTGGCTCATCTCATAAACTCATTACAGAGCATAGTTATGACTTCAAGAAAAAGGTCATAGAATCAAAGGGTAAGCTCAACTAATTACCCAGGATTTTGCACCCCTTGTTTATCCTTACTTGTTGGACTGGACGTTTTAATTACTCTGCGCTACTAAGTTACTCGATTATTCTTGTTCTTTAAAAATAATTTTTATTTTGTTTGCGTTTTTTTATATTTTCTATCTCTGTATATTATTTAATACTATTAAGACTACTATTTCTATGCTCTAGGGGCACTGCGCCTATGCTCTAGTATTATATTCTTATTTATTAGAATAATCTGCACTCAATTCTTTCCCCTAACATCATGAATTCTTTTTGTATGTACCCTCATCTTGTTTGTTATTATTTTCATAAAAGATATAATCCAATGGAGGACGACTTTTATAGTTATAGCTTTAATAAGATTTGGAAAAAAAATCGTTTATGAGAATGTTAAAATTCATTAGACGACAACTTAAAAAAGTACAATAGGCAAATATTTTTGAGAAATCATAGCAGTTCTAACGGTATGCGTAACATTTTTATAAAATTAACACAAGCCGCGCAATTTGAAATTTAAAAATGTACGCATCTCTTTTTGTAAATTTTTTTCTCTAATTTTCAGTTATATACCCGCAAGTCAAGTTTTACTTCAGTTGGGACATTTCAACACGTAGCTCCCTAACTATACATAGTAGAGGAATCGTTCTTATATTTCCAACAAAAAAAAACTTCTTCTTAGCGGTTCTAACGATATGCGTAACATTTTTCTACTATTAACTCAAGCCACGCAATTAGAATTTTAAAAAGTAGCGTTTGAGTGTCTTTTGGAAATTTTTTTTCTTGTTTTTAGAAAATAATCCAAAAATGTTATCAATCATAACTAACAAATAATCTTGTTATCAATGCAATATATTTAGGAAGTTGAAACTGTGAAAAATTTTATTTTCATATTTACTTTCAGTTTTCATTGTTTATTACTAAAAGTTATTATCAAATTAATGATTTACATTTTCATTTATAATAAATTGATGAAACCTTTTTTTTATTTACGAGTTTTAAGTTATCATAATAACAATTTATCGCATCGTATTAAAGACAGTTTTCAGCGTATAGTAAAATCAAGAATTTGAAGATTAATTCACTTTGGGGCCAACATAATTGATATTAGTATTGGGATTTTGATTTTATTATTCGTGGAAGATGTCTAAATAACGATAAGATACATAATAACAGGATAGATTAAATGGATAGAGCAAAACCTCTTCTGAAAAGAAACAGAAGGCATGCTGTAAGAGGTATTTTTTTCTAACGAGGATTTTTAAATTGTATCTTAAAACTAGTCATCAAAGTTTTAAATCGGTACAACAATAGTTGACCCGTTACAGTTGTACAGGTACAACGGTTGTTGACAATAGTTTTTTTTTAAGCTACTCAATAGTGCATTCTGTCTGTGTATTTATTCAATTAAAAATAGGTACTGGGTTCTTCATTTGTTTTAAATTTTCATTATTTAAAGAATAAAGGTTTGTTTACATTTCTATCTTTGATTAATTTGTTTAAAATGCTTCACTACCCTTTAACATAAGCATCGTTTTAAAATCATTTATCCAGGTGCAGTTGGAGGATTTCTCAGACCACGAGGTAAAATTCCATTTTTTTTACAAATATTATAAATGTAAGAGTATTGATGTATACTCAAGACAACTACCTTCCTCAAGTGGCAGAGACACTTTTCGTCTGCTAGCATTTTTTTTTGTTCTTTAGGAGGGACTCGAGTGAGTTTATATTTCCGACGCTATTAGCTGATTACAAAGACCCAAAACATAATTTAAACAGGGCCCCTGCCCTGAGGGACAAGTTACATAAAGAACATGCCCTTTATTATTTTACTTTAATATTATGGATAACAATTTAAACAGGCAGTTTTAAAGTATGATTTATCTGATTTCTACTTGATACAAGGACAGTATCTCTACGTGACGAGGCGTATAAACAGAATAATAAATATGAGCAAAATAGACGGACATTATTGAGAGCAGGGTAGATTCCCAGAAGTCGTATGAATTTTCACCACATATCAGCTGTGATAACAGCCGAAAAACGATAATTTCCTGTAAAAAATTATGTGTTCCTTGTCCTTCTGATATATACAAATAAAATATAATCATGTTAATGATGCAAATATTTGTTAGTAGAGAATCTAAAGGAAGAAAGTTTAGAAAATGAACAATCCTCTCTTCAAAAAAGCAAAGATAATAATGAAAATACTAGCCAAGGTAACTCAAATCATTTATATTTTTTTCCCACAAAAATCAGAATCTGCTTCTTTTTTCAACAGAATCAATCCAGTTCTAAACCATTTATAAAAAGAGACTTACTTAATTTTGTAGAAACATTACCAGAGCAAACAATAAAGGAACACATTGTTAAGACAGACGAACCGACTATCTTACTCACAGACAAAGTGAATTATAATGTTGCTTCAGTCTAAAAAAAACAACCCATTTTTATTTCATCTTAGTTTCTGAAAATTCACAAAACAATCAAACATCTGAAAATGAAATTACTCAAAGCAATACTAAAGATTCTACTGAAGATACAAGTGAAAATGGAACTGAAAAACCTGGTGAAACAAACATTGAAGAAACAAGTGCTAATCAAATAGAACCTGAGAAAGAAAAGAAAAGTGGAGTTGTTGAGAATGAAATTGTCAAGGAATAATTTATTTTAATCATAGTTTTTGTTGCTTTAGTAATTGGATGTTTTTCAGTCACCTAAGATTAAAAAATTTTATTTTTATGGTTCTGTTTAGATTTATGGCCAAAAAATAAGATGCTTTTACAGAAAGTACCTGTTGAGAAATGATAATCACAACCCCTTTTGATAAAAAAAAACTAAAAATATAGGAGGGGGTTAGTTTTGAACACAGTAAAAGTGTCAGACTAATTATGACGTAAAAAAAATTATCCAATGATGAAAGGCCATTATTGACCAATGGTAAAATTTATAGTGGCCTCTCATTAGCTAATTTTTTTTATTACGTCATAATCAGTCTGACACTTTTACTGTGTTCGTTAGTTTTTTTCTCAACTAGTCTAACTCCGGCAGTGGCTCTAAGCCTGCGTGATTGAAACCTGTGGTGCCCTTCGAGGCTACCAATTACTAAAATAACTTAGAAGAGAAGTCCTCTACCCCATCAACTCTTCCTAGAAGAAATTGCAAAAATAAGGGAGGGGGGGGGGGGAGGAAGGGTTCTCACTTTTGTGATGGTAAGTGTTGCAAAATATATTTTTTTTAAAATGAAGTACACGAACAATTATAGGTTTGTGATTAAAATTAATATGAACTAGGAACAAAAACCAGAAAATGAAATTAAAAATGAAACATCTCTACAAGAAGAACACAAAACACCCTTAAAACTTGGATTAAATGAAGCATTGAAAGTGGAAACTCCAACAATTTTGGATGTTAAACTAAGGTGAGACGGATTCTAACAAATTATTACCACCAAAAAGAAATTCAGATTTAAAAATCATTTATTTCGACCTATCTTATAAGATTATTTGTAATTTTCCAGATCTGGAACCTGTCTTTTTTACCTGCAAACCTTAGATGAAATTTTATAATTCAAAACTTAAATTTTTCTTCTGTAAAATTTAATCATTTCCTGTTTTAGTCCAAGAAGTGTAAAAAGAAGCAACAGTATTGGAAAACCCATAATCTGTAGGTCACAATCTGAGAAGTTAAAGAAGAAACCAAAAGGCACATTATAATTTGGTAGAATTGGGATTAAAATACCTATTCTTAAATTTTTCATTAGGAATGTAGCTTAATTTTGAATCAAACGCATTGTTAATATCAAGCTGATTCAAATGATATTAGTGTACTGTTAATGTATTAAATGTAAGCTACTCACGTAATCCTTAAGTTCAAATGTATATCATTCTTTTTGTTTAAAGCGAGACTTAGTTGTTTTTGTAATATATCAAACCTGCTCCTACTTAATATGAACGTGAAGGAGGGTTGAGTTTGAAATCTAAAGCTGTTCTTGGTATGATTACAACTAGGTCTAAAGAAACAGGTATAACTATTTTGATGTACTCAAAGTGTATATCAAGCATTTAAATACCCCCTCATTTATTTTTTTTAATTGAATATGAAAGGCAGTTTTTTTTATTTAATATGGCTAACCCTTGCAAGGGACCTAATTCTTCATGTCTCTGTGAAAGTCAAACAGTCGTATAAACTTTAATTACATAGATGCAAAGTAATATTAAATCTAAATTTCTTCAGGACCAATAGAAAACTCAAGAAGTTTAAGCATAAGCTCAAATGATGAAGATGAAACACTAGGATTGCAGAGATGCAACACAGTTCCAGCTAATTTTAAGGTAATCTTATATTGTTACAAGAAGAACTAAATATATACAAAATATTTTTTAAGAAATAAAGAAAACCAGAGAAAACTGACAATATTTTAGAGTAAATGACTACAGGGAAATAGGGAAAATTCAAATGTAAAGACTAGTACCTAATATATTTTTTACAAAGGTGATATCATATTCGTTGGTATGAGTATGTGAAAAGTAACTGTTAATTGCAAGTTTCCTAATTTTATATGGACTGAATGGACAGAAAAATTGTGCTTTAAATGAAGTTTAACAATATATATTCCTATAAATGAATAATTTAGAAGATATAAAAACAACTCAACAATATCTTTTCAGATTACTTCAGAGGAGGTTCCTGATCAAATAGATGAAGCAGTCAAAAGTATTGATGATTTAACAAAGGTTAAAGAAAAAGATCTTAAAGATTTCATTGAGAGAAATAAAAATGACAAAAATTTTAATGAAAACAAAGAAGAAACAAAATTAAATTCAGAAGAAGATAAATCTAAACAAGGAAATTTTACAGCAGTGGAATCTGAAGCTAATTCTGAGATAGAAAGTGAAAAAGAAAAAAAAGTTTTAACTGAAACTTCTCAAGCTAACAGCATTGTAAATGAAGGTATTTGTTAGTTTTCAGAAGTTTTATGAGAATATGAAAATTAAGGATTTTAAAATCATACTTTTAGTTAAAAAACTATTTTTAAAAAATCAACTTTAGTTTTTAACAAAGAGTTTCAGTCAAGGTATTTACAATTAAATAACCCCATGTATTCTGAAAGAGACTCAACAAAGTGTCCAACAAAATAAGCTGTGTGACGTCAATAGATTAATTTCTTTTTAAGGGGTTTCCTTTTTCACTTCTCCTCTTATCTCTCCCTTTTTTGACGTCTGTAATAGCAAAACATTAATAGATAGTCCTTAAAATTCCCAAGCAATTCTGACTTTACTGATATCCTCAGACAAAAAAAAAACTGATTTATATTAGGTTAACATTTGATTTTAGGTTTTGTGAGAAAAAGATCAAAAAGACCTCCAACTATAGGAACTCTGCATCCTATTGTGGAACTCCCAGAATCAAATGTAAACAGAAATTTTGAAATGCCAGGTTTAATTTATATTGAAGCTTTTCTCTAAATTTATTGTGGAACTACTTTGTCTTTAAGAAATGGCAAGAACCTAATTTTCATGTGATTGGAATGACTATAATTAGTTCCATAATTCTAAAAAACATTTTTGTAAAAGAAATATATTTTTGTCAAGAAAAGATTTTTTAAAACTTGTCTTAGGCCACATCTACATATAACTTTATAGTAATTTAACAATTTTTTTAAAGAATTGACAGCTGACCAGAAAGAAACCTATGCTGCAGAAGCTAAAAGTATTGCAGATCAAGCACTATCAAGATATTCTTTCAGGAAAGTTTATAAAATCTTTTTGCGGTACTTTGAATTCCAATAATAGAGAGGATAGATTGTAAAGTTTTGAGTATTGAGTTATAAATGATTGAAAAATGACAATTCAGGAAAATATTTTACATCTTTAAGGATACTATTTTTAGATGTGGTGACTGATGATAACCAAAAAAATATTTTAGGAGACGGTCTAGAAGAGGGAGAAGGAGGTTAAGACAACAACTTTCACTGGAGTCAGATAGAATTGAGTAAGTTAAATGTGGAATTTATCAGTGATGGGTTTGTTATCCACTACTTAGTCCTTTGTGTGATTTATACATTACTCATTTAAATATGAATAGATTTTAACTCAAATAATGATCAATTATATTAAGGGAATTATCAGATACTTTTTCCACAGTTTCAAGTCTTTCATCAATAGGAGATGCTTCTAGCTTATCATCCCTAGGCATGGTTAAATTTGGGTTTAATAATTAAACTTGGTCTAGATAGCAAGATCAAAATTATCTCATAATGGAAAAGCTGTTGTCTATAAATATCTAACATCAGATCCAATTCAAGGATTAGATATAATTCTTACTGATATTGTCCTTTCTTGATATTATTTGTCTCAAATTCTTTAAAATTCAATTTACTTTCCAATGTGTTAGGAATTTTTCCAACTAAAGCTAAAGGGTTGGATTATCAAAAGAGTTCCCCTTCATTAGCTTTGTCTCTTCTCTGTCTTTTAATTCCTATCTTATTTTAATCATAAAGGATCTGTTTCATCAATGGGATCAATTTCATCACTTGGGTCAAGCATCTCAAGCTTGGGTTCTATATCTTCAATGGGATCCACCATATCTTCATTAGGTTATAAATTTAAAAAAAGAGTCATATATGAATTGCTTAGCAGCATAAAGATTGAAAACTACTGTTGCTGAGGGACAATTGCTGTTTGCTCTAATTTAATAAGTTAAATGAACTGAACATATTAACTCTAGTTGTGCCTTAAAGTAAGGGCAGCAACCTATACATAATCTTTTTTTTTTAAAGCTTCACCTTTAAATTGTAAAAAAAAACCTTTTCAGATTTCCCAAATTTGTGTCGTGATTATTTTTCTTTTTATTCTATGTTTTAGGTTCAATATCAAGTTTATCTTCCTTTGGTTCAAGTATTTCATCTCTAGGAATAGATGTATTAGAGTAATGACTATAGACTTTATATTTAAGTGATTCCTTAATGTCCAAAGTATTAGATCCAAAGATTTGTAGGCAATGGTATTTTAAGGTTTATCTTTTCCCTTACTACTTTTGATAGAATTTATCAATTACTTAATTATTCTCACTGTTGGATTATTTGAACTTGGTAACAACTTTAACAACTACTCTAATCTTTATTTTATTCTCACAAGGCTCTGTTTCTTCATTGTCATCAATTGGATCAATTTCATCACTTGAATCATTTGCATTATCTTCAAGATATTCTTCCATGAGCTCGTTGGGGTAATCAACTTTTGTATTGGTCAATTTTAAATGAAATGAGCAGATAGACTATAAACTTTTTGCTTTCAATTTAAATTTTATCAGATTTATTGGGCCCTTTAAAGAAAGCTAAACTTTTTAACAATAGGTAGCCACAAACGAACAATAAAATCAGTACAAAATTTGGTAGAATTATGTACAAAAATCTGCTTGAAATTTGAAAAAAAAATATTTTTTATTCATTTTAGGTCAGAAATATCAAGTACATCGTTGAACTCAGCTACGTCTGAGGAGTCAACACCTGGCAGTGATGATTCAAGTAAAACATTGAAGAATGAGGAAAAATAATTCAGGGTAATGTTCATAGTTTTCTTTAGTCATGTAATTCAGACCCCTCCCCACCCCCACTATAAGTTTTTTTGTCTTTTATTTCAGTTATGTAAAATGTGAGGAACAAAATTATCTGACTTTCCAAATGGCACAAATAAAAATTTTTATTTAACAACATATCTTACCGGCCACATTTACATATGAATTCCTGGTATATTTTAAAAGGTGCCCAAAAAATGCTAATCACATAATTTAGGACCAACAACCAAATATGAGATTTCGAAATATTTAGACTGATGTTATCAATTACCAAAAAACCTCTCTAAAAAGTTTAAATGGGTCTCTAAATGTTTTAAAACGTTTTTTTCCTTGCTAAGTCTTTGTAAATTATCGTTTTATCCTAATAGCTTTTAAAATTCAATATATCATTTAGTCCTACCAAAATTACTGGTATGGAAAATATTTTTTTTTTGTAGATCAAGGGCCTCAAACATCTTGGACAGAAGAAAAAGAACCCTTTCTGAATTTGAGGAGACAACAGTTTCAGAGATTTTAATACACAAGTGGAAACAATAGGGTGTCACAATCAAATATAAAAAATGTGGGGGGATGCGACGTTGGGCTGCTGAAGACAAAGTTTTATGATAATGTTGTCTTATTTGTTAGCTTAACAACTTTGGGGTCTTTTCCTGAATTTTGATTGGTTGGTTCATTAACTCAAGTGTCCAAAGTTTCAGACTAACCCCCCCCCCCCAAAAAAAAATCTCCCCCCACAATTTTTTTTTTACTTTTAAATCTAAAATACGAAAAATTAGGTTGATTAGGCAGCATTATGAAACCTAGATTATTTGTTTTTTGTTTTACGGATTTCTGAGTAGATCCTTGGCCTTTAAAACCTAGAATGAAATCCAAAAAATATAATAACACATTTATTTGGCAGAAAGAATTATAAAACAGAATAATTTCATGATAACAATTTTGTACAATTCAAAAAATTTTTATAATATACATAAATTTGCTTTTATTTTACATTAAGAAGCTTTTATGTGCTTAAACATTAACTTTTCAGGAGAGTAATGCACCTACTCTATAACTATTGTAGGTATTCATATTAAGTTATTTGAGATAAAAAAGAACTTATTATTTATTGGCGATTTTAAAGTTTGATTGAAAATTATTAAACCTATTTTAATTATTTTTACTGAATAATATTTAATTGTTTCATGCTTGGTTTTACTGTGCTAGTTGTTATATCTTAACTGGCACTAAATCAAAATCATTAGTAAAGACAGTGTTTGCCATCTAGCGCAGCAATAAAAAACCAAAAATTATTTGTGAATTAAAAGCATCTGTCAGACAGATACATTATTTTATACAGAGTAGCTGCACCTCTAAAAAAAACAATAAAAATTGATTTTACTATTATAACATAAATATGCTTTTTACTGAATATATTCCAGTATATTACATGAATTATACATTCTTTTATTGTTTATTAACTTTATTTGCTTAAGGTTTTTCAACTGTGCTTCTTTTAAAATTGAAATCATTTGCTTTTTTTCACATTTTATTATCTACTTTTCAATAAATTCTTTTTTGAAACTGTTTCTGTTTACAATTTGTGTAAAATTTAATAGATTGCTAACAAATTAACTGTAAAAAGCTCTAAATTCTACATTATAATTTCAACAATTAATTATCATGATATACTTTTAAATAAATAGTTATTGGCAAAATAAGATTAAAATTTACTACAGTTTTTTTTTTACTTGGCATAAAAGATAATAACCCTGTCAACATTCCATTTTAATTGTATATGTCGCCTAAAGCTGTATAAAAAAAGTGGCAAATGCTGATAAATTATAGATATGACATTTTGTGATGACCAAAGAGATGGTATAAAAAAATGATCATTGCTGGTATATCATCGACTTATCGCTTTCCTGATGACATCTTTTTAAGCCTTAATCGATTTTTGTTGAGTTAAAAATTTGACAGGGTAGGATTCCAGGTATTATTCATTTTAGCTGGCCACGGCTGAGCTAGATTGTGATTTCAGCTGGAGTATGATGGATCTCATCCTTGACACATCCTACAACACATTATTTTTATTCGGGAGGGAATATCAATGCAAAATCAACAACCCTGTCATCCTTCTTTAATTTTGTTGGTGTATTCTCTTAAGTGTTTATTTGAATACTGAAACACCCATTCTTCTTACTTAGTTTATCACTTTGGATTATGTTAGGTTGGGTCATATTAGATAGTTTTGCATGGGTAATTCATATAGGAAAAAATTTAACTAATCCCCCCCCCCCCTCCCGAATTTATTAAAAAATAAGTAATCTATAAGCTCTTTGAGAGAAAGCACTTATACTAGCGTAATATCATAAAAAATGACTAGTTTGATATTAACAAAGCATTTAATGGTATTAATTAATCCTTTTCAGATGAGAAATTCAGACAGTGAGTGGAATTAAATTGGACATTAAAATATGCCTAGTTTTTCAACAATTAATTATAAGAAGGGGTTAATTTTGTTTTGTTTCATTTGGAATCTTTAATAATTTTGTCATCAATTGTCTTGTCCATGGGAAAAATAAAATAAAATTAAAGAAGGGAGAGGGCAAGAGAAAATTTAAAATTCCGTTGCTAATTTTTAGTTTAATTTAATATGAAAAAAAAGTCCGCAAAATTAATATCTACCTTAACTGTTTTGCACGTTTTCTGGTTGAAATCGCACAACTTGGCCACTCTGAACAAAAATAAATTAGAAATAAACTATTAACATTTTAAATGGATATTGATATTAGTCCGGTTATTCAGTTTACTGTTTTTTGCCTTTCAAACTAAACTTGTATTTTGATTTTGAATGTATTTTGTCATTGAATACCTCTCCCATTCTGTGCCAGGTTCCATGGTTTCAGAGAACTCGGAAACATAGGTCCTGTCCTCACTTAGTCGAGCTTCTCTGAAAATTAAAGTGTCTTTGTATACTGTAATAATAATAGTTATTAATCAAATTGTAGTATACAATCTTTCTGCGGATAGTAAAATAAAAAATCATTAGATTAGCTCCATTTTTTAGCCTTGAGAGGCCAACTAATACAATGCAATACATAGTTTTTCGGTATAGCTCAAAACCGGTTCTAATACATCTATTTTAAAGTCATACTAGAAAAGTATCTTTTTACACCTAATTTTCCACGAGTAATAAAATAGGAATAATAAAATCAATATCGGAATATCGGCCAAGTGGTCACAGTGATACATTCAGACTGACAAACGCATATTACGTTTTGTATAAAGATTTACCTATTTGCTGCTCTAGTTTTTTCCATGGTGTCATCATGTAGCTTGTACCAATCTTCTAATTCCTAAGTTTAAATTTAAGATCATGTATTTCAAGAGAATATATATATGTAGGTTGAATGCTTTCTCTAAAATTGCCTAACGAACACAGAACCCTCTTTCCCTTTTTTGAAAAGGAATTGAAATAAAGGAGGTAGATATCTTGACACAAAAAAAACTACATCTCCCCCCCCCCCTATATTCAATTTTTTTTAAAAACAAAAGGTAGGGGATTCTGTACTCGACTATTCAATTTGAGGGAAACCACCGAAATTTGTAAACCATTTCAGAACAAATCATTGCCTCAATTTTGAATTCTTATAATTTATAAACAACACAGATACTCTTTAACTATATCACATTTAAATTTAATTGCGTCTAACATACTGGTATTGATTTTTTTCAGATTTTTATAATTTATTAATTTTAATTTTCATGTATGATTCATTTTTGTATTAACACTATCTTTCTAATTATACATTTGTAGGTTATTATTGCTGCTCTATCTTATTGATTTATAGCGCCTATAAAAAATCACTAATGATAGGCCAATACACAGACTAAATTACCAATGGTAGACTAGTATACATTTTGATTGACTAATGGTAGGGCAGTATGCCGTCATTTTTATAGGGACTATAAAAAGCTACATTTTGTTTACCCACCTTTGCTGCATTTTCTTTGAGTTTTTGTCTGTCCTCTTCCTCCTGCTTATCTTTCTCACACAGACGAGCCATTTGTCTTTCTCTCCATTCTCTAAAATTATATTTCAAGATTTGTAGCGAAGCTACTCTATAATTTACATTGTCTGCTAGTAGCCAAGCTACTCTATAATTTACATTGTCTGTTAGTAGCCAAGCTACTCTATAAATTACTGTCTGTCCGTCCGTCAGTTCGTAATACTAAGGAAGAAATTTGATTTTCTAAACTGCTATTTATGACAGACAGCTAATATTTTCATTGATGATTCCTATGGCTTCTGTAAATCTAGTCTATACATAGTTTTGTCCGTATGACTGTTGCTCATACTTCAAAAGATATAAAAATTATAATGAGGTTCCATGACTGTTAGGTTTTTGACATATTCTCTGTTTCTTTTTTACAACTAAGCATCTAATATATATAACTCACACTTGTCAAACTTTTCATTATTACTTTGCTGTGGCTGAATTAACATTGAGATAGCTACCAATGTATAATTTTTACCTTAAAACAGCTGGCTCTTCTTTAACCTTCTTGATGGTGGGAAAAGATGTTATTGGCTTGACTGTTGAAACTGGCTTGGAGGAGTCAGTCACCGAAGAGGGGGACAGAGTCACGCCAAGATCATCTGAATCAGTGCAAAGTTGCATTTTAATATCAATATTTGAATTTACAGTAAACGAATTGAGGAGGCACGAGCTATATATAACTTTGCCCACAGGGTGTGGACCATGTTCCGACTTTAAATTGGGTCTTTAAATAACAACCAATAGGATCGGAAATATTAACACAGCCAAGTCGCTGCAGCTACAAAATAGCAGAAAGCAATTTGTTAGCAGACGAAAAAGGAACCCACTACTGAAACCAGGTAATACAGTATTATCTTTTTAATTTCACAACAGTAGAAAAGCAATTAGTTGAGTTGTATTTAAAAATAATTTACTTAAGTAACCTCAAATTAGAACACAGTAATAGTGTCTGACTCATTATAATGTAACAAAAAAAATTAGCCAATGAGAGGCCACTATAAATTTTACCATTGGTCAATAACGGCCTCTCATTGGCTAATTTTTTTTTGTTACGTCATAATCAGTCAGACACTATTACTGTGTTCCTCAAATTATCGAAAGACCAAAAAAAAACTCTTCGTAAAAAAAACATTTTAATTTGCTTAAAATTTATTTAGTTGCAATATCTAATTTGTTGAATGTGGAAATATAAAAATAATAAGTTGTTGTCTGTTACCTGACAAGGCAGCACCAAGTTCTGAATCAATTGTGCCAAGTTGTGCTTGCTCTCTGGACAGAAACTCTGAACAAAACAAGACAATTAATTCAATTAAAAGCTCAGAAGTTCCAAATAAAGCTGGGCTGAAATTCTAAAAATTCTATAATTGTATTTTGTTTCTAACAATAATTTAGATGTCTAGCATCTCTACCCTCAATCATTCCTTCCACCACAAATGTTGTACACCATATTGGAGTAAATACTATTAATTTTCCCTTAGAGTTTAGGCTATAAGATCTCCATGATTAAAGATTTGGTTGAGTAATATTACAAATAAAACCCCCAGGGTGTAGCAGTCCTTTTCTTTAGAACCTGTAACCTGTGTAGATTGAATCCATTTTAATTATGTACTTGATTCAGTTAGATTTGGTTGAGGTAAAATAAGGAACTGGGAAGTTAAGGTACTTGAGGGAATCTAATATCCGCACCTGCAGCTGGATCTTCTTCAACTTCTCCACTGTCATCACCAGTAGCATCTTCAACCTTCTCCACTTCTACTTCACTTTCTCCGATTAGGTCAGTTTCCTGATAAAATAAAATATAATTTCCAGTATAGCTTTGAAACCGATTAATATTCACTGGATTAGAACCGGTTCTGAGCCACACTGAAAAAATCATTCATCACGTTGTTTCACAGCTAACTTTCCTTTAAAAAAATAATCATGAAAACTAATTAAATTTCCAAATTTTAAATTTAAGAAATTGTTGACACCCCTCGACCGGCCACTAAATTTAAGTATGGTAAAAGTATTGGATAAATGATTATCCAAAAATATACCTTTCCTTTCCTTGAAAATTGTAGGATTATTAAGCTTACCATGAGATTAGCTTCAGCCTTTGATTCTACCATCTCCCCAAAATCATCATCAAATCCAGACATTTTAGCTTTCTCAAATTCAATACAATTTTTATATAATTTTAAAATGCTCCAACATTCATAAAAAGCAAATTAAATCGGAATAACGGGACATTTACAATTAAGACATTAACGTAAAAGATAGCGATGCCACGTGCGGATGACATTATGACCAATTTTTCTAGGAATCAATATTTCAAATGACGGACTAATAGTAATAAAATAACTATATAAGTATGCCTAGAACATTTATAAAAAGCATTACTATAGTTTACTTTTCTAGTAGAATTTGTACTCAACTAACTGGTTCTGACAATTAAAGAACTTATTTAAACACTATAAAAAAAAATTAAGTAAACCTATAATTATTTTCACATAGATATACCAACCTTTTATATAACTATGATTAAAACATACTATACATTTTTTTCTAGGAAATATTGTATATAACCAGCTGGTTCTAACAGATAAAAACTGTTTTTCAACAAATAGAAAACATTGAGGTACACCTATCAGTATTTTCACATAGATATACAAACCTTTAATATAACTATGTTTAAAACATATTTTATATACATTTTTCTAGGAAATATTGTATATAACCAGCTGGTTCTATCAGAAACAAACTGTATTCCAACACAATGAAAACATGATTTAAACCTATCAGTAATTTCACACAGATATACCAACCTTTAGTATAACTATGTTTAAAACATATTATATATATTTTTCTAAGAAAATTGTATATAATCAGCTGGTTCTAACAGAAACAAACTGTATTCCAACACAATGAAAACATGATTTAAACCTATCAGTAATTTCAAATAGATATACCAACCTCTAGTATAACTATGTTTAAAACATATTATATATATTTTTCTGAGAAATATGGTATATAACCAGCTGGTTCTAACAGATAAAAACTGTATTTAAACAAAAAGAAAACATTGAGGTACACCTATCAGTAATTTCACATAGATATACAAACCTTTAATATAACTATGTTTAAAACATATTATATATATTTTTTCTAGGAAATATTGTATATAAACAGCTGGTTCTAATAGAAAAAATTGAGGTACACCTATCAGTACTTTCACATAGATATACCAACCTCTAGTATAACTATGTTTAAAACATATTATATATATTTTTTCTAAGAAATATTGTATGTATATAATCAGCTGGTTTTATCACAAAAATAGAGACTTTATTCCGGTACTTTGGATAACCTCTGTTTAACAGAGATACAAGGATATGTAAATTCACCATGAATATTATTTATATTATTTTATGTAAAATATAAAATAAATTTATAATATATCACAACGTTTCTATAGAGAGCTTTCTATAGCGAAGGGCCAGTGGATATTAATCAGTTTTGAAGCCATACTGGAAAATATATAAATAATTTTTGGGAGCACAGCTGCTATATAAACTGTATATACCCTGAATCTGTCGGACTCTATATTATAACTATTTTCTTAGATAAATTTACAAACAATACACAAAAATATGTAGTTTACAAAAGTTTTACCTATTAAATGGTTCTTAAATTACACTTAAGAAACAATCCATAATATTTCAATATAAGTTCAATATTTTTTAAGTGTAACAGTTTATGAAAAGATTTGTAATTGATTGATCTTCCAATTTTATGTTTTTTTTTATATATTTAAAATCATTTTAAAATCTTATTTATACATCTTTAATTCCATGGTTTGTACCCTTCTCTTCTCTCAATTTTTCTCTCTCTTATCTCTCTCTCCTATTCAAACACACTCTCTCTCTCTTTCTCTCTCTCTCTCGCTCTCTCTCTCTTTAGCTTCCTCTTTCCTCCTAATATTGTCTCTAATATTCTCTTATTTTCTCTATACTTCCTTATATTGATTTGTTCCTTTCCCTACAGCTTTCTAACTAATAAAACAGGAAAAAGATAAAGTATGAAAAAAAATATATATTTTACAGATTTTTCTACTTTTTTTATCGGCTTTAGTACCTAATACTTTTCATTTATCTGAGTAAAATAAAATGTTAAAAGCAAAATAGTTCTCAAATATTTATAAAAAATCCGCCAAAACCAAAAATGTTATAGAACCATTGCGAGGTTGCGTGTGAAAAATCAGCTGATTTGAATATAATTCAAACAGTTTTATGAAAGGAAAAACATTGTTTTGTATCATATGAAATAATATACAACAAAATAATAAAAATAAAACAATAAAATGACAGATATACAAGAAAGTGTTATTGCTAGGTTAATAAATGAGGTAACTTATTTTCTTTTATTTCCTTAAATATCATAATATATTCATAACATCATCTAATAAATGAAAACTTTTAAAACTAAATTATCCTTTTTTCAAAACGTTTGATTTTAAGATAAAATTTAACCGAAATGCCATCGAAGAAAACTATCAAAACCAAGGGAGGGAGGAGACATCGAACTTTAAATAATACTAGTACCCAAAGTTTAATAAACCCTTTTCTCATTTGCTTGCTTGAAAACGTTGGGGACTTAATATTGACTGATTAAAAATATTGAATTGATGGTAAAAACTAATACATTAATTTAAATCTACGGTAGATAGATTTGGAAGTGTATATTTATTGACCATTGTCTTATAAATTTAGATTCCTGATTAAAACAAAAATCATATAACCACCAGAAATGTCATACAATAAATGAACCTATAGTTTTATCCCCTGCGAAAGACATAATTATTGTTAGGGCCTTAACTATGACATACTTAAACCTATCTTTATGACTTTAATAATATATGTATTCAGTTCATATTATGGATTTTAATTCTCTACCATTTAGTACGTTAGGAGAGTAATCTAAAAAAGTCTAGGAACTATAGAAATAATAATTATGGAGGTGTATTAAAAAAATAAATAACCTATTTCAGGGTGAGTATTCTCACATACTGGAGCGAATATTCTGTTATCTGGATGGCACAAGCCTCCACTCTGCCTCCCTGGTCTGTAAAACATGGAGGGACATCATTCTAAATCAGGTTAATAAGAAAATATTAATGGAAGTTATAGCAAAATTATTTTGAAATCAGTTTTCCAAAAAATCTTTTTCTATAAACTAGGAGTTTCTCGGCTACTTTATCAAGATAGCCAGCTACATCTTATAAAATTTAACCTAATACGTTAGTGTCTACTTTATGATAATTTGTTTTGTCCCTATATTCAGCTTATATTAGATAAACTCTGTCCTTGTTTTTTTAGTTTGAAATTTCATTATGATAGTACAAGAACAAACATATTAAAATATATTACAATTGATCAATCTGTCAATACTCTGTTAAGGTTCTTGGATCAGCGTCCAATAGAAAACGTCTAAAAGAAGGTAAATTGAAATAATAACATACAGTTTGACATTAGTAAAGTATTTAACACAAAAATCACATAGATTTGATAATCTACTTTAAAGAATAAAATAACTTTGCAGCATAAATTCCTAACCGATTAATATCCACTTGATAAGTAATTTTTCTGAGTCATTCTAAAAAATCATGTATCGTTTTGAATTATAGACAATTTTCGACAAATATTGAAATAGAATTATAAAAACAAATTAACTGGAATTTTTGAATAATAATATATGATAAATTACTATTTTTTTAAACATACAACATAATAAATAAAATGTTATGATAAATAGAAAGAAACATAAACATTTCTAAGAAATTTTATATTGGTATTTTAAATAATTTTAAATGAATTTCTTGTTAATATCCACATGATTGAATCTATATTGTTAGGATGGATTAAAGGAGTTCCAGCAAGCAAAAGAATTAAAATCGGAACAGGTAAGTTATTATTTCCAATATGAACTATAATTCATGTTTAAAGGATTTTAATTGTAAGAATTATATTTTAAACGAAGAAAAGATTATCACATTAATAAATCAAAATAAAATTTTTGTATTAACTTCGATAATGTGATTTTTGCAAAATCATCCATTCTCTTATGAATAAGGCTAAAATTGAAATAAAGCTTATAGTATTATTATTTCTTAAATTCAGAATAATTCCTGAAAATTTAATTTTTGTTTTTTTAGAAAGTCTTTGTATGGTAGCCGATGAAGATAAAATCGTTTGTGGATTAGGTAAACATATTTTTATTGGAACCATAAAAATAAATTATCTATATCTTTAAAATAATTTACTGGATTAATGTGAAAATTGTGAGGCAATCAGTTCAGACGTTTAGGAGCGACATACAGACGACATCATATTAATTTAATTTATAGGATATAAATAAGGTTTATACTGTTTATAGGTGATGGGAGAATAGCAGTTTATAACAGAGCAACCTTTACAAGGTAAACAAAAATTTACAATTTTTAAAAATCTTATAATTATTTGAGTGTAATCCCATTAAATCAATAAATAAAGTAAAAATTACGTTTAGAATAAAAAAAATTCCTGAAACTTTTTTTAGAATAATAAGAAGGTGTATAAAAACTATTTTCCAAGTATTTACTAAACAATTTATATTGTTATATTTTTAATTTTCAGTCATAACATGTTGGTTTCCAATCCAGATATCTGCATATCTATAGACATGGATTCTAGGTAAAAGTATATATTTAGGTATCTAAAGGGATAAGATAATGACCGAGAAATTGATTAACATCCTCAATGATGATACACAAAATACCCCTCTTGTAAATTAAAATTAGTGGTTGAACCTTTTGAACACTCAACTTAATGTATCAAACAATTAAGATTCAATTAAAGTCCCCAAAGTTGTTAAGCTAACGAGTAAGAAAACTTTAGGGACTAGTGTAGTAAACATCCCAATGTCCTCTCCCTCCCTGAGTTTATTAAAGTAATAAATTTTGTTTGTATCCTTCAATTAATGATTGAGCTTAAAAAACATTGACTTTATAACATTTAAGCATTAGTTTTAAAAAAATGCTTTATTGTGATTTTAATTCTTTGTTGAATTATTCAAAGACTAGAAAACTATAGTTATACTATAGATATGATTTATTTGCAATAAATTACTAATTAATTTATAACAAATAATCTGTTAATGTAGTTACTTATATTGTTAGAATATGATATCTATTCTACCATGCCATTATAGTCATACTTAACTGTCCCTTGTCCCAATTTTTATGCATTAATTTTGATTATATTTACTAAGATTTCAAAGTTATAGATTACGGAATAGGTGTTGCTTTACTTCATTATTATTATAATTTCAAGGTTATTAATAACGGGGTGGTGGAACGGAAGTATACAACTGTGGTGCAAGCACGCTTTTACACAACTAACTTTAATAGATCAGGTATTATTGCCATAATTACCTCAATTATTGGTTCCAGTGACGTCCAAGCTTTTATCTTGTTCGGGGTAAAAATGTAAAAAAGTATGTTTAAAACCTGGCAATTTTTGCATTCTAATATTTTTTGATCACAGAATAATAAAATTATAGAATAATGACAGCATTCCAACCAACAATAGTTCAAATTGCATTTAAATGGCAAATATGGCAAAGAAGTCTGTTGCAGTTTGTTTCAATATTTTCAATCAATGTTTTTTTTAAAGTGTTGTTTAAATAAATTAAAATTTGGCCTATTTTTTAGATCTTTCAAATCTTCTGCATAATTATTCCATGTTTTTGGTAGAGAATTAAAAGGCAATCTAAAAATTAGGGCAAGTCTGGAAAATGGTAGTTAAAAATCACACCATTTTTTATTGTTACATTGTAGATATTTTTAGTATTACTATAAAAACAGACAATTTTCTACTTTTAAATTAAAACTAATATCTTACTATTTTATTTCTAGAATCTGGGTCCAGTAGTTGCTTGCCACTTGGATCCTCCAATTGATCAGGGAAAAAAATGGATCATATTTCAATTAATTATTATGAAATAAAAATAACTTTATCTTAAGGACGATGAATTAATATACATCCGCAATAGTGATAAACAAAATTACCATTGTGTAAATTAAAATTATCAGTTTGAAAGTTTGGCCTCTGCTAGTTAGGAGACCAACAAATGAAAATTTAATAAATATTACTTATAGCTATAGAGCCCACGAATAAGTTATAAAACTTTGGGTACCAGTGTAATTTATTCCAATGTTTTTTCCTTTCTGACTATTAACAAATCTTTGTAATTTTTTTATATCTAAAAAGACATATTCAATAATTTTATAGTAATTTTGACAAGTAAAATGAAAAAGTTAAAATAATTTATTTTGATATCATATCCATTTTTAAATACAGGGTTCTGGTTTAGTACGTCAACTACTTTATACAACCCACAGGTTAATGTTTTATAGAACTTAGGTTTCCATATTCTGTTTATTCACATAAATTAAATCAAAAGCAATCCCATGTTTGTATGAAATAATTCTTATATAACAGTAACAGGATGTCTCTGTATGTATGTATAGAAAAATCTCGATAACCACTGGCCATAGCTGAAAAGATGTGGTTCTCCTTTACAATGTAGCTTCTCATAGGTCCTGGGAAAGTTTATAACTATTTTGGGAGAGGGTACCACCACCCTCCCATGAAAATTCGGCCCTAGAAAAAAAAATCCTTCCTTAATTAAAAAAGTTTTTTTACTTAAAATGAAAATTAAAAATCTATATTTCGAATTCCAGTGCCCGTAAAGGCCTCTTGTGGGCGTAGCCGCTAGTCTTTAATAACACAAATAAACAATTTTTATTGCCCTATCACAATAATTTTAAAAAATATTATTATTTATTTTTAGAAAGGGTAGTGTCCTAAGATACGCTCTGGTGGTGACTAAAGATAATGTTAGCAATAAAACCATTCTTGTTAGAGAACCACAGCTGGATACTTTTAAGGTACCATCTACCTATCTATCTATCTATCTATCTATCTATTTATCTATCTATCTATCTATCTATCTATCTATCTATCTATCTATCTATCTATCTATCTATCTATCTATCTATCTATCTATCTATCTATCTATCTATCTATCTATCTATCTATCTATCTATCTATCTATCTATCTATCTATCTATCTATCTATCTATCTATCTATCTATCTATCTATCTATCTATCTATCTATCTATCTATCTATCTATCTATCTATCTATCTATCTATCTATCTATCTTAGTTGGAGCATAGCGAATCTTTAACCTGCTCAGCTGTAGGTCCTGATCATATCCTTGTTGGTTCTTCAGACAGCAAACTTTACCTATGGGATAAAAGGCAGGAATAAGGCCATTTAGTTAATATTTATATATATTATTATTATGCAATTTAGTTTCATTGACATAATGTTGACAAATTCCTATTTTACTTTAATGTCATATTAATAACGATTTTTATCAAACGCTCTTTTGAGGTTCATTTTAAATATGAGGAATCTCCAAAAATTTATACACAAATAAAAGTATATTAATGTAATATGAAGTCTATGTGTCTCCAGCTTAAGATCTCGATAACTATTACTAGTTCACAGTAAAGCTTCTTATGGTCTAGGAAAGGTTTATAACTATTTTTGGGAATAAATCCTTTACCTTACAAAATGAAATCGCCAATGCAAAAAAATATTTTCCCTCAACCATAACCAAAATGGAAAGTTGAGTGTCGATTTACCCACCCTCCCTGTCCTCAAGTGCCCCTAGAGTCCTGTAGAAGCGTAGACGCCAGTAAACAAATAAACTAATGTCCTTGATTAAAAGGAGAGTGACTAAGTTGAAAACAATGGAAGGTCACAAGAATACAATTAGATGTGTTACAATGAAGTATCCTCATGCACTTTCAGGTAACAGTGGGACTAGGGACTGGTCTTCAACAAACAATCCTTGAAAAAAGTCAACAAAACCTCTTGACGGATGGAATTTTTCGATAGTTCAAATATCATTATTAGTAAAATTTTCAAGAAATATATTTACAAACCAGGATAAAAAGCAGATAAGAATCTTAGGGAGTGAAAAGGAAAATTGGGTTTTATTAATCAACTACAATTTGTATCCTATAGAAGATATTGACTGATTTTAAAACATCAAAATTATGGTCAACTAAACTATGCAAGTATGGTTTTAATTTGTAAAAAAAATAATAAACACAAAAAATAAACCATTACATTTTTTGTAGCAAAGTTACTTTTGAGCATGGCTGTTCAAACATATTATCTTTTTCTATTCATTGATCGACTTTTTTGACTTTTTCGACATGGGGAGGGTAAAGGTACCCTTCTTAAAATAACTATTAGTCTTCCTTGGATCAGTAAAAAGCTTCACTGTAAAGGATAACCACATCAGTCTAGCAGTTAGAGATAAATTGCAGACAGACTGACATCCTGTTATTTTATATAATGATTACTATATGTATGTTATTAATACAGAAACACATTAGAACTATTTAGAATTGTTAAATTATTCATTAATCTTAAACTTTTTATCAGGATCTAAAGACAAGACTGCCATCCTATGGAACTTGGAGGAGGGAACTATGATGCGAACTTTACAACATTCTTCTGATGTCAGGTATACTTGAATCTAAAAGTATCAGGATGTTTGTCGTCGGTCTGTCTGTTTGGCTGTCTGTGTGTATAGATGGAGGGGGAGGGTACAACCACTCTCCCAAGAGAAATCGCCTCTGGGAAAAAATGCCCCCCCCCAAAAAAAAAAAAAAATTAAAGCATTAATTCTTTTTATTTTTAAAACTAAAATTGAAAGTTTGGGGGTCGACTTGTTCCCCCTCCCCTCAAGTTCCCATTGATGCCTCTAGGAGCGTAGCCGCTTTTATGTGTATATATTTTATGAAAATATCATTCATGGTTTAAAATATTTAGGAACCGTTAATAATTCTTTTAATGAGAAGAAAGTTTAAAGTATTTATGTAAGATAAGATTTCCAAAAATTATTAGTCTTAAATTTTCATTCCATTGCAAAAAACGCGATATTGGGTTTGTTAAAATATCCATTTATTTGGCATTTTTCAATAATGTCAAGCGTGGGAAAATTTTTCGAGTGTGGGAACCATTTAATTTGATTTAAATGGTACATATGATTTTCATTTAAATTCATTTTTAGGACCCGTGAGAAAATTTTTTTAACGTGAGAACCATTTAATTTTCATTGAATTTCATTTTTTAGAAGTGTGGGAAAAAACGGGAGAAAGAATATGTTTTAGTATAAAGAAATGTTCTATCAGTTTCAAACCTTTTCCATTCGATAGATCATACTGACTTTGGAAAAACTGTCAGACCGATTTTTGAAATTCAATCTGTGAAAAAAGATATTCAAGTTTTAATTTTTTGTTCTGAAAATATTATTTTACATGTATTGACGCCATCTTGGATTATGATAATTTTTTTTTGTTAGAAGATTTTTTTTCTAAAATATTTTTAAAAAATTAACTTTTTTACAATAAAAAAATCTTTGAACTTAAATTGACCAATAATTCAAAGATTTGTTCTCTTTGATTTGGAAGATTTTTTATGATTTTTATTTTTAATGTCAAATAAAAACACAACAGTGAAAAAAATGAAAATTAAATGAAAAAACGTTTTATGATTTTATTCAAGAAATTATTTGCTAACATCACCTTTTTGTTGCAATAGAATGTTATTTAAGCAAACAAAATTTAGCATAAATGGATATTTAAATCCCAAGGTATTAAATGATCGAGCGTTAGCTCATCATTTAATACCGTTTTGCTTAAATAACTCATTTAAAAATTTGATATTGGTTTTAATGAGCAAATTTGATCAAATTTTAGTTTCTTCTTCAAATAAAACCTAATAATTCTTGCTTAAATTGTTTTATAATCATATTTGATTATAAGCATTTAATTCACATTTACAAATTTGACTTCCTTATTATATTATATTATCAAATCCCTGATTATTTTTTGTTGAAATAAAATCAAATATTCTTTAACTAGAACCATTTTTTAAAGATTAGTTTATACTAAAAGAAAACTACTTACTTTGTATAAGTGTTGTATTAAACTTAGCTTATAAATATAAACATTCCATGAACTATATGAATCTTTCCTAGAAATGATAATCAGTTAGCAAAGTGTTGACATGCAAAAAAAACTATTGTATATGAGAGGATTAAAAGTATCAAAGGCTTTGCATAGGTCATAAAAATAGAAAATCTAGAAACCTTTACAACTTTATCAGACAATGTTGTTTAAATTAACATTCATGGTTTGTTACCAAGTACAGTGTTGATTTTCTTATCAGCCCAACATATCTTAATATTTCTTTGCCATACAAGTTACAATATATTTGAAAACACCAAATCCTTTGTTATTTAAAATTCTTAATAAGACTATTAAAATACCATATTCAAAATGTAAAAAAGATCACATTTTAACATATTCTATAAAAGACTACAAAAATTAGCAGGACATTGTTAAAATTATTTAGATAATGCATCTTTTCTATGTAAAAAGTGGCATAAAGAAAAGATTGTAATAAAGGGTGAAAAACTGATAACCTTGAGGACGGGATACACTAAGCAATCTTTAGTTTTCTATGAACCAAACCTTGCAGAACCTTTGCATGGTTGTAAGATCATATGGCCTTCAGACAACCAGACCCTTGATTGCACGACCTTTGTCTTGGAAGTCCTAACTGGTGCATGCTAATGAGTTACGCCTGTTTTGGTCCAAGGCATTCCCCTTACATAACATCTCTCATATGAAATTATTATTTATTTAGGTCTGTGTTCATGAACAATGTTATAATGATCACTGGAGATGATTTTAAAGATGTTTACATTTGGGATATCAATACTGAACCAGGTATTGTTGTTTAAAAATACCAAGCCTTGCATTCTTTTTTTCAATTAGAAAATTAAGGGATTATGTATTTTTATTAAAGTAAGCCTGCAGGAAGTACACCGCTCTCATAACAAAAAGTGTTAGGCATCTTAAAATGTCATTTTTGGGAGTTAAAAATCGTTGGAATTTTTCAGCCCTCGTACATCAGTTATTTCAGAAGCATAATTATGAGCTTATCTTAGGATCAAAGTTAGAATGCCAGTAACTGATTACTTTGCTTTTAGGTGGTAACCCGTTACGTACACTTTCTGGTCACACAAGTGCTGTACATTCTGTACACTGTGAACGGTTTGTCCTTCTCTCCTGTGATATTTCAGGTTCAGTTTAAAAATTTTTAATTTTTTATTATCAGGATAAGGACAGTCTACATATAACATTTCTGGTTGCTTCACATCCTATTACATAAAGTAGTACGGTATTTTGTCTGTAGCTTAAGATCCCACTAACCACTGAACCGTTTCGGTTCTCCAATTTTGAGAACCTTCACATAGGTCCTGGGGATGGTTTTAGAAATTAAATTTTTCGATTTAAACCTTAGGATAGTTTTAAGCTGTTTTTTTTTCTGCTCCTTTCAAATAGGATAGGGGCGCAGCCGCTAGTTATTTTAACATGGCTCTTATTTTAAGTTTTCTTTGATATATATTCATTCACAATGAATCTCAATCAAATGAAGCCTTTTTAATGGAAACTTTAATGAATAAAACGTGTGCTGTCTTTTGAACCAATTACACCCACGTCAAGTTTTCTTTATTAATTTTGCTAAAAAAGTAATGTTCTAAAACGTGGTTAGATGACAATTATCATAACATTGTTGTTGTAAATTGATAGCAGTATAGAGTTTCCCTGTAGAGCAAAGCAGTTCATAAATTCACAATGACAATACTTTGGTAACAATATGACTACTTTTGTTTTGTGCTGTACAAACGACCCTTGAGGTGGTGGTCGGGAGGATTGGAATGTCGTCCTCCCCCCCCCCCTCAAATTTCAATTGTAGCCTTAAAAAGAAAACATTTGGGCATCCTTGTAGGACGGGATAGCAAGTGAGTATTTTTTGTGCAAATTTCTCTTTGGATCGTGGTGGTAGCGTCTCCAAAATAGCTATAAACCTTCTCTGGACCGGAGAAATTACACTGTAAAGTAGAACCATATCGGTTCAGAGGTTAGCGAGATCCTTCGGTACAGACAGACAGATTCACACACAAAGATTCTGTTACTTTTATATAGTCAAATAAACTTTAAAATACAAAATATCAGCACATTGCTTCAAGTTCAACTGAGTAAAAGCAAGCGCATCTTAACCCTTAACGGTCGGGGGGTGGGGGGGGGGAGGCGTTGAACGCCCCCCCAGATTAATTATAAGAAATTAGAGTTTTAAAACCATATTTTTTTATTAAGACTTATTTTTCTTTGCTTCACAAATCTGTGTAAAATTAATTTGATTTTAAAATCTCACGTTTTTCAAACATGTTCCATTTTAAAAGAAAATGTACAACATAAAATTAAAGTAAGAAATTAACTATTTCTTTGAAATTTTCAGTTAAAGATATTAAAAAAATGTCGAAAAGTAAAGTAAGTTAAAGCAAGGATTGACATGTCCATAGAAAGAGCGTGTTTATGAGCTAACAAAGTTGAGTTGGAATATACTATAAATATACTAAAAACAATAAAATAGAACACAGTTTAGAAACAATCAGACCACATTATTGGATAGAATTCTATAATTGTTATTGGAAGGACATTGCACTGCTTTGTACACATTCTTGAGCAATTGTATTTTATAGAATATATTTTTACGTCCAAAGAATTCGTTGCATGCGTGTCTTGTTGTTGATCTATCGAGTATGAACGCTTAAATGACATTCATGAATCTACAGTCATACTATTTTTTTAAGAGTAGATGCACTGATAAAAAGGTTTCTCTTTTTATCTGAATAAAATTAATTTTACTTATGAATAGTATTGGAGAAAATAAATTATCTTTAAATTCTAAATATATATTTTCGTATTTTATCAGTCAAAGTAAAGGAAAGAAATAAAATGTATATTAAAACATTTTGAGATGACTCCTATAACCAATAAACATTGGCGTTTCCTGTCCGTACATCCGAAACGCTATGGATAATATTAAGTTTATAAATCGACTTATTTCAAAATAGCCTCAAGAAATTTTCAAAAGATTATCCTGACCAATGAGCATTAAAAAAGATCAAAAATAATAATTCATCCTGAAAAAAATTAATAGATGTATGTCACTAGCATTAGACGCCTGAAACGATATAGGTGTCTTTTTCATATAAGATTCTTACATTTTTAGAAAATTTAAAACTATTTTGGGAGAGGGTATCTTTACTCTCCCATGACAAATCGCCTCTAGTAAAAAATATCCCCCCCCCCCCCTCCTGTGTTTTCACTTATTCTTTTTCTGAATAAGATTTCAAGTGGGGTGTAATTATTTATATTTTTTAAATTTCAGGAATCCTATTGGAGAAAGATTTCTGGGATTGTGTTGAAGCTGGTCCAGGAAAACATATTTCTCGTATTTATTCGAATACGGTGGATAGGAACCGGTTCTCATCCATACAAAAAAACTATGTCTAGCATCGTATTATATCTAGCTTTCTACGAATATAGAAATGTACAATCATAAGATTAAAACCAGTTTTTTTAGCCGGTGCCTTCGGCAACACGGGGCTAAAAAACTAGTTTTAATCTCATAATTATACTTTCTATATCCGCGGAAAGCGGTTTATAATACGATGAAAGAAATAACTATTACAAACTTGAATCTCTACTTGTATCCTAATTTTTCCTCTTCTACTATTTACTTCCTTTTAGTTGCCTTGCCCCTAGATTACAGGGGAGGGCAAATGAGGTCAGGAAAATAGCCTAAAACCACTCAAAATATTTATAATGCTTATAATCTAAACCGCACTGCTCAAAAATCATGAAAAGGGGCTCAATTATTTTGACAATTTCAAATATTATTTTCAGATACAAAGTATTTATCTTAAAATTGATGATAGTTTGTCCACAATCACCTTGATTTATCTTTACAGTCAGACAACTAAACTTTGATTGCACTCAAAAATTTTCGATCGCACGACCAATGTCTAGAAGTCCTAACTGTGTGTGGTAAAGGGTTGCGCCTATTCAGTGCATTGACGTTCTCCCCACTCTAAATATCAGTGTCGAGCATCTTACAAAGCAGCAGTAGGAGCCATTTTAACGTCTTTAGTCATAAGCTGATATATTTATCCTTGTGATTTTTCAATACTAACGGCATTTTGTATAATCTTGTTGTTATTATTGTCAAACATTTCAAAAGTATGTAAATGTAGTCAGGGACGTAGGCATCCCCAAAATTTATATTTCTTCATCTCATTTCCCTCCCATAAAAAAGCTTGGACGTCCTTGGATATATTTGAAAGTATAAAAGTATCACATTCTTATTCATTCTGACAAAATGAACAGTTTGAAAATAAAATTTATTTCTTTTCTAAAATATTGAGAAAGTTAGCTTAATATGAAAACATTTCTAAAATTCTCAAAGGATTCCTTTACTTTTAAATTATTAGAATTAATCGTTTGTTACTAAAATGAACAGTTTAAACTTAAAATTTAAAGGTTCAAAAATGAAAATACATAGTATTAGTAATTTAATATGAAAGCATTTCTAAAATTCTTAAAGGTATTAAACCTTTTAGGACGAAATTCCTTTCCTTGAAATTTAAAAGTACAAAAAAAATATAATTCATGATATTAAAAATATGAAAATATTTATAAAATTCATAGACTTTATAGGATGAAATTCCTAAAATTTTTATTTATTAGAATTAATAAATAAGTAAGAAAATAACTAAGATATAATAGATTATGGATTTTGAAAAAAAATATCTTAGTTTTACATAATTTGGAAAGTAAAAAACTCTTTTTCATAAATGATCAAAATGGGTTTTAGCAAAGCAGTTATTTTTTTTCATTTCATAACTAGCGGCTACGCCTCTAGTGGCACTTTAAATGTTTGGTTTAAAAAAATAATACTATACCTTGCAATGTTTCGAAAGAGTCTCTATCAATATTCTACGATACTTTGCAATGTTACGTAGGAGTCTCTATTCGAGAGAAAAAACTTTCGATTTATTGTGATTTCTCTTGGGAGGGTGGTGGTACCCTCCCCCAAAATAGTTAAAAACCTTCCCGGGAACTATGAAAAGGTGCCCTGTTAAGGAAAACCCGATCGGTTCAGCGGTTAGTGGATCCTTCGGTACAGACACAGACAAACAAACATCCTGTTACTTTAGTATAAGAATAACAGTAAAATTCAAGAGGGGGAAGGAGTTAAATAACTGTATTTCCTTATCCGAATGACCTTGTGCGGACTCTCAATTGGGTCTTTGAAAATCAGCCTATTGTGTCGGAATATTAACATTAATATACTTAGATCTGATATTTCAGATGTATATAACAAGTCGGCTCTAAATTGTTTCAATTTCTAAGAAAAGCTAGCTTTTGTGAAACTATGAATAACATATGACTAAATATTAACAAATATCTTCGTCTGCTAGAAATTCCTTTTAAGTTAGAAGGTTATTGTGTCTAACAGCACATCTAGCGTAATACATCTATTGGTAAATGAATATGTTTGTCTCTCTGTAGGAATGCGGATTTTGCGCTGTGAGATAGGCGTAAACACAATGGTTTGTGATCATAATAATGTAGTGGTGGGCCTCCTCAATAAGAAAATTCAAATTTATGACAGGTAGGACGATTCTCACCTCATTAAAAGACTTACCTAATATTCATTCCTCTTTTTTAATCTTAAAAATCTCTTTTTTTGGGGTGGGGGGGCTTTTAGAGATTTCCACATCAATTTTTATTAATGGAAAGCGAACGATGTTAAATTCCATATTAGTACATTTTTTTACGATTTGAACTCTTCATAAGTAGGTCAATATTATCAAATTTAAATACTCTCTTAGTAACAATTTATGAAAAGATTCTTTTAAGAAAAAAATATTCAATAACATGATTTTAGATAAATTATGTTAGCTTATTCATCTTTTAAAAAATCGACATATTTGTTTTCTTCAGGAAATCTCTGCAGCTATTACAGACCCTTGAGGGACATACGGATCATGTTTGGTCACTGGATATGAACCAGAGCTTTATTGTCAGTGGTTCTTGGGACAGTAGTGTTAGAATTTGGTCCAGGTATAATATTGATGCTCATAGAATAGTAATAGAAGACTTACAGGTATTCTATGGACATAGAATAGTTATAGTAGACTTTCAGATACATTATAGGTCAGGTTTTGTCATTTGATATGAACTAGAGCTTTCCTTTTTATGTGGTTCTTGGGACATAAGTGTTAGAATTGAGTTTAGGTACAATATTTATGGACATAGAATAGTTATAGCAGACATACAAGTACTACATCGTTCAGGTTTAGTCTTACTAAATCTTATAAAGGTAAAACATATTGCAATTTTGAAATTAATCTTTGCAGATCAATCTAATCTTTTTCGCAAAAAAAACGTCTGACTGATGTCTAGCAAAAAGATAAATTCATTTTATAATTAAATGCATTTCATATTTTTATTGAACAATTTTAATGCATTAATTTTGCAGAAATACTAATTGATTCTTATTATTAAGTAAAGATTTTATGTAACTTACTTTTTTACAATTACTCCTTTTTAAAGAAGCCATACTACTAAGTTTCTATTGGTCTGTTTTCTTAAAATTTAAAATGTGTTGGATTATTTATTCCCCCTTCTCTTCCTTTTTGTCCTATATTTAGCTTGCTGTTTCAAAGGGCTTTGTTACTGTTGAACATAATCTTCATCGTTATGCCTTTTTGAAAACAAAGGCATAAGTTTAATTTTTTTCTACTTTAGAGATACTGGTGCCTTACTATTCCTGTACATCCATCCACATGGCAGAGAAATATCCGGTGTCAAAATAGTTAAAAATAAGATCATAGTGACGAGCCTTGCGGGAAGTCTCAATGTCATTGAAGCCTATGCCAATAATAAATCTTTTAGGAACAAATAAAGACGACAACATATGTTTTATAGGTTTAAATTTTCTTATATTTTTTATATTTTTAGCAGAATGGTCTGACGGTCTAAAAACGTTCTATTTTTTTGTAGTGTTCCTACCCTATAACTAACCATATTTGTCCGTCTGTACGTCCTGATATGATTTACTCGGGAGATCTTTGGGAAAGGCAGCTTTTTGAAAAGATTCAGCTGATCAATAAGTATTTAGATTATAACTCGATTGATCCGCCTGTAAGGCTCTAGGGGACATCAAAATTCCTCAAGGAAATGAATATGTTGTTGATGATTTAGCAAACCATATGCTTCTACTCTGTAATTCAAATTGTTCGTAGGTCTGTCTGCCTGTACTGCATTGGGATACATCAAATCTGTATAGGATATATGGGTTTTCTAGCCTGTTTCCGAATATAGACTTGCTAAAATTTACATCTTCTGTACAGCTCACTTTGTCTGTCTGTTATGCTGCGTTGTAGATGAATTAACGCTTCTGCTATTTAAAATATATATATTTTGAATTCCGTGTTAGATTTTCATTTAAATTGGAATCTTAAGATCGCGTTGTTCTTAAATTTTTTGTCATTTATATTTATGAAACTCGCTCAATATGGTTATTGTCATTTTAAAAAAATCTATTGAATATAGTTCTTATTATCATAAAAATGCTAGAATTTAAACTATCTATAATACAAAGTGGCTTGATGTCTGTCCGTCCGTCTGTCCGTCCGTCTGAAACATAAGATCTCGGTAACCACTGAACCGATTGGATTCTACTCTTCAGGGTATATACCTATCGGTCCTGTGGTGGTTCTAAGCTATTTTCTTGGGGGGTGGGACACCCCCAACCCCCCAAATAATGAAAATTTAACCCCCCCCCAAAAAAAATAATTTTCTTGAGAACACATTAGACTATGAGCAGCACCAGTAGTAATTTTCTTGAGAACACATTAGACTATTTTTTTTATGAATTTTGCGAATTCGTTATTTAAACGAGAAAATGTTTTCCTGCTGGGTAGGTGCGAAAATTTGCGATCCGTTCTGCTGGGTAAGTAATAGAAGATGTAATTATACCTCTTGGGGCAAAGAACCTTGAGGCTAGGGGCGAAGCCGCTAGTTTTTAATAAAGAAGAAAGCTTAAATATAATCAAAGATTTGATGATAGTTTATTTATTTTAGGATTTATAATATATTCCATGGGCACTACATAATTATTTTGATGGTATATGATTCAGAAATAATCTTAGAAATCAAAGAAAGTTAAGAAATACAATTTTAATTTCTATAACTCAA
Organism: Acartia tonsa; assembly: GCF_053477335.1. Classification (NCBI taxonomy): domain Eukaryota; kingdom Metazoa; phylum Arthropoda; class Copepoda; order Calanoida; family Acartiidae; genus Acartia; species Acartia tonsa. The sequence goes on along the minus strand of NC_137266.1, from coordinate 27,528,096 downwards.
TCATTTGTACGTTGTCTTTATTTGTAAATTAATCCTAGAATTCATTCCTTTTTCCCTGGAGAACCAGATCTTGGGGAGATCTATTCCCTGGCCTGTGATAAAAACTACATCCTAACTGGTCACACCCTGACCAACTCTTCATTCAAGCTCTGGGATGTCAATGACTTTAGGTTGGCACACAGATACTTTAATTTTAATTAATTGCTTCGCCCTTTGACTCTAAAGGATGCTAGGAAAATGGCTTAAACCCACCCTACAATATTTATAATGCCGACCTGAAAATTACAAGCAATTTGCTAGATCTTTAGCTTCAAACATTTTTTGTCAAATTCAATTTCAAAATATTATCTCAATTATCTTATAATTTAAATTGACAAGACAACCAAAATGGATTTTTTTAAAAATATGGAACAATCTTTTTTATCATCAAATCATCTGAATTAAAATCAATTACTGTTTCTATGTGATGTTAGTGTAAAGAAAGTGATTAAAGAATCTTCCAATCAATCAATAATATGGAATATACATCTGCAATATCCTTTAGGAAACTTGGATAAATATTTTTCACAATCTATGTGACAAAGCATTTAATTACTCACTGTTGTAAGTCCGTCTGTTATAAATTTATCTTTTATAGTGTTTTGTCAAAGCATTTTATAAAATATATCAGGGACTCCCCCTAAAAGCCTAGGGTGGCACTTAAGGTTAAGGTAGTTTTTTTTTTTTTTTTTGGGGGGGGGGAAGGGGATTCGACCAGCATCCAATTTTTAATTCTAATTTTAAAAAGAAAGAAGTAAATAAAAATTGTAGGGGGGGGGGAGGAGAGTCTATGGGCGGTGGGGTGATACCTTCCCCCAAAAATATTTAGAAACCTACCCTAGACCAATGGGTAGCTACTTTGTAAATGAGAAGAATATCGGTCTACCGGTTATCGAGACCATAGAGACAGACAAACATCCTGTTACTTTTACATTGAACCATATTTTAAATTGGAAAACTGGTGAGTGTTGATTCAACAACAAAACCAACAATACTTATATCAACATTTAAAAAGACGTCATTTAATCAATATAAATACTTGTTAATAAAAATCCTTTTACAAGTTTAATTTTTTTCCATCAATATTATTAATCTATATTTGAAAATATAATACTATATACGGAGCTGGATCTTTAAATCATTTTAGTGGTGAGCCAGATCGGGGTGAGCCAACTTTCCACCAATGAGAGCACAGCATTTTATGAAATGCCGCGCTGTGATTGGCTGAAATTCGGCTCACTCCGATCTGGCTCACCACTAAAATGATTTAAAGATCCAGCTCGGGTAACAAGATATCTCTCTGTCTGTCTTTGTGTCTGTTGCAAATCGCTGAACCGATATAGTTCTTCTTTACAGTGATACTACTTAATAGATCCAGGGAGTGATATAAATCTATATAAGGGTTTGGTACCTCTAAAAAAGATTTTATAGACTTTTTTAAAATCAAAAGTGTGGGTTCAAGGGATCTAGTAGCGTAGCTAAATAGTGGAAAATATGATGGTATTTTTTACAGTTGTATCTTAACAATGGACCAATTTTTAAACAATTCATATTAAATTTTAGAATAGGTTCAAATAAATAAATGTATCTTTAAGAGTAAAAAGAACATTCTTTTTATTATAATTTTATAATATATCTGTTAGAAAGAATTTGAATATAAAAAAACCTTTATTCATAAAAAAAATCTTATAGAAATATGATATGATGAATATAAATTTAAATATTTTTAATATGAATGATCTCTTACGTCTTTAGATTTGTGTCCAGTGTCCACTTCGATTTGGCATCATTATTATGATAATAGGAAAAAATATTACATCAATCGTTGTTCAAACCATTTTATTTATTGGTGGATTGTTTAACTAACTACAGCTTACAGTTCTGTTTGATAAATAAAAGATATCGGGACTCCTTTAAACTTTGAAAACATGTAAATCCTAACTCCTAGGCTAAACTAATATTTTTTATGTCTCGGCCCATTGTTACTTGATTTAGTGCAATGTTTTGGAAAATTATTTTATATTTTTTATTTATATAATTGTCCTTGTTTAATATTGGTTATTTTTCATTAAACAATTCCTTATTTCTGAGGCTCCTCGGCCCAACAAAACTGGAATTATGGAAAATAATTATCCAAATTGTTCTAACAGCTTTGGTTTGTCGCGACAACGAGATATTGGATCTGTATAATCTAGAACTGGGCGAGTGCATTAAATCTTTGAGACACGAATCTAAACTTCTTTGCGCAGGTAATTAATTTTACAGTATAGCTTTGAAACCGATTAATATCCGCTGGATTGAATCCCTTTCGTATCCATACTAAAATCATGTATTAAATAATATTACAAAGAATTTTCTCCAAAGAAAAACATAAAAATAAAAGTGTTGTTAACCCAAACTTTTGGCATCTCGTGGCAAACAAAAGTGAAATTATTCTTGTAATTTCTAGTATACTATCCACGGAAAGCTGTCTATAATACGTTGCAATAAATAACTATTCCACCACGGATGCAAATTTAATATCAGCATATATTTAACCTTTCTCTAACCTTAATGATCCAAGGAAGATTAATGTCTATTTTGGGTGAAAGTACCCCCACCTTTGGAATAGAATCATAGAAATCATGCACTTTTATTAATTATCTGTCTTCACTAATATTTTCTATTTTCCAGCTATTCACGAGGGAAAGGTTATAAGTGGATGTCAGTACGGTCAGCTGGTCATCTGGAGCCTACAGTCTGTTCTGGCAAATGATATGAAGAGCCTGGGTATGCCACACAGTGAGAGCAGGTAAGGACGTCAAAGCTTTTTATTATTATTTTTTTTTTTTTTGGGGGGGGGGGTGGTTTAGAATGAGGGGTTTCAAAGGTTCAGGGGAGGGGGATCTATTGTAATGTGGTATGGAGTCCTCAAAACGGCTGAATTACTGTCGCACGCTATTACAGAAATTCAAAAAACTTTGAAGGTTAAAAAAACAGTTTTGCGAGGACATAGAGGAAAGTTAAAATGTAAATTATACTGGTACCCAAAGTCTTACAACCACTGAATGTATTCGTTCACTATTAAATTTTGATTGGTCGGTTACAAACTAGCGGTGTACAAACTTTTCAATTAATTTTCTACAGAAGTGGTAATTTATTTTGCCATATTTAAAGTTGTAAATCAATTCATCGTATGTATATAAAACGTAACACAATAAATATTCAAAATGTTTAGGTTGTATGAACATAGTGCTGCTGTATCAAATATTTATGTTGATAGTCAAGAATTAATTACAGATGATTATGACGGCATTGTCATACTTAGAAACCTCAGGTAAACAAAAAAAAGCTTGTTAATAATCATATAACCCCTTTTTTCATTAGTGTTTTTTTTCCTTCAAACAACTCTATTAAAAATGTAGAACCCTATTCTGAACTTTTGACAATGTTCCTCTAGAAATGGCTTTATCTTGGATCATACACTACATCCTTTCCCCTCCTACTGGATGAAAGAACGAACCAATAAATGATGTCCACATTTGCAACCTAAATTGACGACAATTTTTCCGCTATCATAAAATCCATAATATGAGCTATTGATTTTAATTTTTCATATTTTAGGCACTACAGAAGATTTAACCGACTGTTTAAAAGAGCCCCGCAAGTTGACTTTGGTGTAGTTTTTGATGGTCTCACTGAATTAACATAATTTGTTAGCTTTGTTATTTAATTTCAGTAATGCATAAATAAGTAATTTCGCTGCTATTTTTTTAACACCAAAAGAGGGATTTAAAGCGTTAATACTAAATCAACGAATTAAAACCCTATAATGGTGTACTATTTTTATTTGTTGGTTCATATCTGATAGTGTCCAAACTTTTCAATAATTGATTACAATATAAAGAAGGGTTAATTATATTTCTTATCATTGGGGATGTATATAAATTTATTGATTATTACCTTATCCCTTCAGGGTTCCATTTTGTTTTGTGAGTTTTTGACGTTTTACAAATATTTTTTTATACATCAAACTAATTAATAAAATCATCATTAATAAATTTGAAATTATATATATTTTCGAATTGCTATTTTCTTATTTGTGTGTTACTGAAATAACCTAAATAACTATTTTATGTATTAAAATATGCAATTTAGCATCCTAGGAATACAAAATTTGTCAAAAAACCTACATTTTAAATCTCAAACATCTACATAAAATCTCATTCTATTATTCACATATAGATTGATCTCATTAACATTTCTCAAACTGAAATATACACTGTAAAATCTCATCTAATACATAGTTAATTTTTTCGGCGGTTTTCTAAAAATGGCTAGTCGAGCACAGGAATCCCCTTCCATTTTCCTTTAAAAAATGAAAATAAGACATATAGCGTTTTTCGTAAATTAATGTTTTATTTATTTAAGTTAGGTTGGGTTATATTGGGTGCCGGAGGTTGCTCCGCAGGGTTTAGTAACTGTAGATATAGGATTAAGTCTCTTCGCAGGAGTTAGATATAAAGACTCCCCCCATCTTTTGATTTAGAAAAATTTCTGGTGTGGGAGGAAATCTTTTTTCGCCAAGCTCTTTTAGGAAAAAGTACCAGTTTTTGCAACATGTAAGACTAAAAATCATGTATGAAACGAATACAAAAAATTGAATTTTCTATTAGAACTGTAATATCTTAAAAGCTTTACAGTGTATATTCTAATGAATATAATAACTTTATCAATTGTGATACTTTCTGATGTCATAAAATTAACAAATTTATCATTGATTTTTCAATAAATCTATATGTTAATCTTTAGAATATTTACTAGCGTAGTAGCGCAGCTACTCTATGGTTTAGGTATTATATACTTCCCTACTTCCGTCCGTTACCTCGTATCCTATTAGTAGTAGAAAGCTTTTTGTCAAAAGCTTGAGATTTTATTAAGTACTGAACTAATTAGGTTCTCCTTTTTAGGAAAGCTTCATATAGTTCTGGGATGCTTTTCAGGGTTTTTTTTAATATTAAGTCTTGGATAATTTTAGACCATTTTTTAGCCCCTTCTTCACAGTGCGATCTTTTGAAAAAAATCTGGACATCCAAAAAATTTAAAATCTACTTTTATCTATCCTAGGACCTAATAATGGCTGTAATTAGACAGCTAGAAAAGAAATTTTTGAAAAAATATTAACTTTTGGCGGATTTATGCCATTTTTAAAAAGGGTAGTGAAAAATTTCTTTTCAGTTTTGATGATTTTCCAGATTTTTTTACACAATTTTTTCAAAGCAACAAAAAATACATTTATGTTCAGCTTATGCAAATAATTTTTGATTGAGGTACTTTTCAGATACCTGTACCAATGTCTAATTAAAGAAAAAAATTAAAAAAATATTTTTTTGGAGGTGTAAATTGACATTTTGTGAGAAAATTTCACCAAAAATATTAAGATTTTTAACCCCAAAAAATCAGTTTTCTCCATTTTACCCAAAAACGGCCAGGAGGCCCCGGGTTTTGCAATAACAATATTAATATGCAACATGTATTGTGTATAAAACAGTTTTCACAACCTGGGGCCTCCTGGCCGTTTTTGAGTAATTGAGCATTTTACATTGCATGGTTTGAACAATTTCGTTCTTGTTAATTTCAAATTTTCCTTCGTTAGAGGGGGAAGGAGTCATTTTAGAGCCCTAAGTCATCTCTAAAATATTTTCAAACTTTTTAAGGCGGATCTTTCTTGACTTATGCATCATTTGCCTCTGGCGAACCGCTTCGCCGTTATTTGCCGCCGTTGGCGTGATTTTTAACGATTTTTGCCGTTCTCGCGGTTGTAATGGACATTTAAGGGATAAAGGAGTCGTTAAATAAAGATGACTTATAAATACTTTTATTTTAGCAATTAAATTTGCTAAATTTCATGTGTTCTAAAAAAATTTGTAGTTCTAACTGGTTTTGGCCCAGCAGAAATTCAAATATGGGGATTAATTATAATATTGCAAAAACATTATATACGCATCAGAGAGAGAGAGAGAAATATACGTTTGAGAGAGAATATAATTTAAGTAATTATGTTTATATTCTTATACAAACTTTAAATGAAGATAGCTAGACTTAGAATAAAGGTATTACCACAAAATCAAAAGTGTTTTGAAAATTATGTTATTGTTGTTCATATCTGTAAAAAAATATTTGAAAACATGCCTTATAAGTGTCCTATTTTACTTATACTGGACCTACCTTAAAATGCCGGGACTCGAACTGGGTGCACCTGACGCTATATTCTTGTTCACAAACATTGTTTGCATTGAAGAAATATTTACATAGACGTTGATTTTGTTAAAATATTCCTAACCTAACTAAAGTTATGAAGTTTTATAGATTTTTTAAAAATAGGGTAGCTTCGCTCCTCCAAAACAGCAAGACATACTTACCAAATGTACATTAGAAGTTAACAGAGGCAAAATTTAAGTTATTTCCGAGTTAAAGCAAAAGAAATTACATCATTTCTTCAAATACAAGCTTATTTATTGAAGTTTACTTTAGTCTACTCTAAATGTCCCGTTTTTTGGCAAAAGATCGCACTGTGTCTTATCACTTTAAATAGAGAGCCCTAAGTAATTCTATATCTATCTATTCCTATTAAGATTAAACGGATTTGAAAAATATTTTTAGAATTATTTTTTCAAATTATTAACAATTCAGGTTAATAAGGATAAAACATAAAAAACAAACAAAATTTAGAATATTATAATAAATTTAATAAAAATCGATCAATTTTCAAGTTTCTGTCTCCGACATTTTTTCAAAATCTTTATTAACAATACAGGTTAATAAGGATAAAACATAACAAACAAACAAAATCGAGAGTATTATAAACTTAAACACAAATAAAAAATCGACCAATTTTCAAGTTTCTGTCTCCGACCCAGAAAAATCCTCAAACCCTATAGTTCTCCAGTATAGGAACATAAAAACCTAAAATATAATGTATAAGTAACTAGCGGCTACGCCCCAAGAGGCCTCTAGTGACACTGTATATGTTTTTATTTATTTATTTCATGTCTATGTTGCGTTCAAGTCTCTACGAAATTTTCGAATTTTTGTGATTTCTCTTGGGAGGTTGGTGGTACCCTCCCCCAAAATAGTTATAAACCTTAACGTTACCTATGAGAAGCTACCTTGTTAAGGAAATTCCGATAGGTTTAGGGGTTAGCGAGATCCTTCGGTGCAAACAAATAGACAGACATCCTGTTACTTTATTATAAGGATGAATATAAATTTCTCAAATTCAAAATAAAACTAAAAATTCACCAAACCTATTTACAAAATAAAATCTTGGTGGTTAGATTTATTTTGAGATATTTAATAAAATACCGTATGGATGTATCTTAAACATAAAAGGGTGGTTTTACCACTACTTACAAAACCAGCTATGATGAATATATGATGAAAGAATCGTAAGAATGAGGATGTTTGAGCCCCCCCTCCCCACCCCCATGGACGGACAGACATTGCTCTACAGTAAATTAAATTAGCTTGGAGAATTCTTAAATGAAATCACAAACACGAAGAAATCTTATCGTATGTAGTTATGATACAGACTTGACCAACTGCCTGACAACTGGTGGATGTGATCATAATATTGTTACCTGAGTGATTACCATGACTATAAAAGCTAGAAAATGTCCGAATGCATCTGTAAGGAATATTGGTAGGAATTGGGCAGCCTCGCCTAACCTGAGCAAAATATTTTTATGAATTCATTAATAATCACGGCACCAGCCATCCTTTAATGTGAAGTAGTAAACTTTTTGTTGTCAGAGGCTCAAGATCTCGAAAGTTGGCTGTACAATTGAATGGTACTTTTTAGGAAAGCTTTAAAAATTATGTAGTATTAAGCTATTTTCTGATCTTCATCTTTATTAGTAACTAGGGAGAAGCACATAGTTTTAGGAAACATAAAATTTTTTGATAATATAACAAATCCTATGATATAAAATAGTAAGGTTTTTTGGTTGAAGCTAAAATGCTGGCAGGGAAGTATTATAATAGACTAGAAGAGGTTTCAGGCTAATTTAATGGCGAAGCAACAAGTATAATACAAAGTACAATGATATTTATACTCCGTCCGAATAAATCTAAAGATCTCACCGATTGCTAGAATGATTGGCTCTGCCCCCCTCCCCCACATATAGGAATAAATGTTAAAGAATACTTACTGTAAGGATTGAGCTTGCCACACTTCTCTATCAGTCATTTTATTTTTGTCTTGTCTGAAAACAAACAAGACTGCTTGCATTCTATCCTATTATATAAAGTAGTAAGCGTTTTTTGTCTGTCCCGAAGGATCTCGCTAACCGCTGAACCGATATTGTTCTCCTTTACAGTGAAGCTTCTTATAGGTCCTGGGAAGGTTTTAAACTATTTTTCGAGAGGGTGTCTTAACCCTCCTCTCCTCAAAAAAATATTTTTTATAACTCTTTGGAAACTCAAATTTAAAATAGAATGAGGTCGACTTTTCCTTCTCCTACCAGTGCAGTGCCCCTAGAGGCTTCTAGGGGCGTAGCCGCTAGTAAGAAATATTAAAGTAAAATGATGTTTGATTGTCTTCCTGTATGTGTGAATCGAAGATCGTAACCCCTGACAGATAAGGTTCTTCTTATGGGTTCAAGGAAGGTTTAAACTATTTTATCCACCCACCCACGAGAAAATCACCTTTGAAAAAAAAGAATTAAATGCCCTTAAAGGGCTCCAGGTGCGTAGCTGCTAGTGAGGAGTTGAAACCAGCATGCCCTGCAGGAATTTTTGTAGTTTCCCTCAATGTGCCTAGTAAGCATGGAAACCCTTCCCCTCTCCTTATTTTGAAAAAAATTAAACTAAGAAGAGAAGGGTGGGGGAGTATTTTTTGACCGAGCCCCGTCTTGCTGTACCTTTGGGTAGGTTATATTGAATACTGCGTAGCCCCCAGGTTCAGATCCTTAGCAGTAGTAATACAGTCGTTGGATCAAACAATTCTAACTTGTATTTTATGTAACAAATGAAAAAGAATTACATAATGACCAAATAAAGATTCGAACATGACACCCTCTCCCTTCCGGCAGTTAACTAGAATGTAATAAAACCACTAAATACAAAATGGTTGTCATTGTCAAGTATGCTTAACAAAACTAAACATTTTAACCACAGATTTGGCGTTCAATCAATTTCGCGGATTTTTTCAAATAGCCAAAATTAATTAATTATGCAAATATAACATTTTAGATATTAGATTACTTCAGTAACAGATTATTTCCTACCTCACGGAGCAGTACATAAAATAATACATCAAGAAACTGATGATAGTGCCTAAAAATATGACGTCATACAAAACAAATGACCAATAATAGGCTGCATACATTTAAATTGACCAACGGTAGGCCAGTTTGACGTCATTTTTTAGACACCATCATCAGTTTCATCAAACAACAGGCTACTGCTTAGTACCTAATGTACTTTACAATAATTGACTTGATATATAGTTTGCATTTACTAAATATGTACAGAAAATATACTGTATTACTGGGTAATTTTGGGTTTTGTTAGAATATATTTGGTACTGGGTTGAGGTTTAGGACACCGGAGTATTGGTACTGCAAGGTTAGGGTCCCAAGCTTGGATTATGCATAGGAAAAAATTCAACTGCACTTTTTTCAGTTTATTTTATAAATAAAAAGTTGGGAGGGATGGGGGGGGGGTCTCTGAGTACTCAACAGGCACTTAGTGTGTAAGCACGGAATTTTTTTTTGTTATTTCGTATCCTCCCCACCTTTTGAGAAATTTGACGAGATTAATTTTCTGTTTACTTTGGTAAACCTATACTTTACAAAACAAACTATGCAACCAAAAAAACTTTCGTTCACCTACACAAATAAAGTCATTCACATGAAAAAGCAAATGTTAACATAGCAAGGATGCCAGCATCCATAAAAAACAAAGCTTAACACATTAAAAGGTTAGACAAACGAACATTAACAAATAACAACTCGTTGAACATTCTATGATGATTTATAGAATTGCTACTCCTTCTTAATTGTGCCTGACTGATAAGTCATGCAAAGTTTGAAAACAATAGGATAATTCAAACATGCCTAAATTTGAGCAACAATGTGTCTGTGTGTCTGTCTGTTTAGCTCCCGGGAAGGTTTATGACTATATTGGGGTGGAAACCACCAACCTCCCTAAAAGAAATCACCCCTATAAAAATTACCCACCAAAAACCTAATTTTTTTTCTTTACTTTTTAAAACTAAAATTAAAAGTGGGGGGATGATTGACTCCTACGTTCCCCCTCCTCTCCACATCATAAGCCATTAGAGGCTTTTAGGGATGTAACCGCTATTTTACAATAAATTGGAAATTTTTTATAAAATAAATTTCTGCGACCTCCAAACAAAAGAATTATTTAAAAGAATAGTTACTTGGTATCTATTTTGCCTAATTATATAAAGTGTTAAATAATATCATTAACATGTTTTTTTGGTACTAATTAGGTGTTTCATAATAGAAAAATGTTGGTACTTTATCATAGAGTAAGTAAGGATTATCAGCCGTTATATTTCCGCGCAATTGATGGCCGCTGTGGACTGTCAAATGTTGCAGCGAAATTGTGTAAACTGTTGGATCTGGTACGTCTAAGGTGGTTGGACAGGGTGGAGGATTAAAGAGGTATTTTGTTTCCTCCCCCCTTGAAGGAATTTGGGGGTAAATTATTTAATACAGATATTTAAGACAACTTATATTGCACAGAAATTTCCAATTTTGAACATTAACAAAAGGGCCTGCTTCCTTGTCAGATTTATAGGAAATACACGTATATGGGTAGGCTCGAGTTCTCCAGCCATAAAGCTATTTAAAACTCATTGTGGTCCAATAATCCTGATTAAACTCTCATTGACAAAAACGATAAAACCTTTCTTCAATTTGTTTTTGGAATGAATTAAGTTTTTTAATTCATGTTAATATTTGAATTACATTAAAGTATTTGATTTTTATAGAAATATATTATAATTTGATTCCTTCCAACTAACCTTTGAATCCCCTAAAAAAAGCATTTTGTTTTTATAAATGGGGGTAATTATAGTCAGGCATAATGCGGATATTCGATGTTTGATGCCAAAAGATGCTCACTATGATGTGGCTGTCCCTAATGAAAAGTTACTCAATGATTTTTTAATGAAATTAAAGTTATCTAATATAATATATTAATTAGTTTTTGTTGTTTTACGGGTCAGTTATTTTCTTGTACCTTTGAAATTTATTATTATAACCTATTGAAAATTTTAATTTTTAACCATGATTTCTTATTCGTTAACTTAAAAACTTTGGGTGCTTTTATTCATTTAATCATGATTTGTTTGTTAAAACTATCAGTCTTTTAACTTTATTACAAATAATTAGAATAGTTTGGTTGATCATCATTTAGAGTGTATATCAATTTACCATCCATTGTATTCATTGGCGTCGAAGGGGGGGGGTAATGGGGCGATTACCCCCCCCCCCATTTAAAATTTACCCCTACCCTGGGGGTGCCGTAGGCACCCCCAACCATTTAGGGGGGGGTATTTACCCCCCCCAAAATAAAAAATCTCTAACAAAAAAAATTTTTGCGCGCTTCGCGCGCATTTTTAATACTAAATTTTTAATAAAATTTAAATTACCCCCCCCCCCAAAAAAATTTTACCCCGGGGGTAAATTTTGGGGGGGTAAACAAATTTTACCCTTGCCAACAGATTTCAGGGGGGGTAATTACCCCCCCCCAAGCAAATTTTACCTCCGGGGTAAAAATTTTGGGGGGGGAAAAAAAATTCGCGGCGCGCTTCGCGCGCCATTTTACCCCCCCCAAAACCGAATTACCCCCCCCTTAAAAAAAATTTTACCCGCCCCCCAAAAAAAAGCTTCGACGCCCCTGATTGTATTTTTTTTTTGTAAACTTCAAAATGTGTATACTTATTATTTTTGAACACATGTATATTTTCTATTTCATAGCTGTTCAGATGGACTTTTCATCCTAGTTATGATTATAGAATATGTGGATATATTGACAGGGGAAAATTTGTCGTCAATTTGGATTGCTATAATGGTTCTCATTTATTGGTCAGTTTGTTCATCCAGTAAAAGAGGAGATGATGGTGTAAAGGGGGTGGATGGGGGGTATAGTTATTTTAGCCAGCTGCGAGTATCACTTTATTAGAGGACTTTAAAATCTGGTGCAACATGCAAGTAATAATATATCAATTAACCTAAGGTGAATTCTTTTTTAAAAATTGCCTCACTAAAATCAGTTAGGCTCGCTAAAATTTAGAGGGAATAATTTTGCCTCACTAAAATTTTAGTGGGGAAAACTGATTTTAGTGAGGCAAAAGTTTTTTTAAGAATTCACCTCTGGTTTATTTTCAACTAATGGGGTACTTTCTATCCATTCTTATCCTAATATTAGGAAAAACTTAATTAGTAAATTAATGAAAAAATTACAAAATATTATCCATTGTGTTGATTTTGAAAAACAATTACTGCCTTCAATTAAAAATATTAAGATTTTTTATATTTTACGATTTTAATTACTATACAAATTAAAAAGACCGAAAAACGGTCATAGACGCGTATATGTTAATATGTATATATCTATAATACAAAGTAGAACGATGTCTGTCTGTCTGTCTGAAAAATACCCCCCCTTAAAATTTTTTCTTTCTTTTCAAACTAAAATTAAAATAGTGGGGTCGACTACACCCCCGCCCAACCCCCCCTCCCCAATTAAAAAAAAAAAATTTCTTCAAAATCTAAAACACGAAAAATTTGTTTGGTCAAACCTCTTGGGGCAAAGCCCCTAGAGGCTAGGGGCGAAACCGCTAGTGATTTAATATGGAAGTGTAATTTTATCCTTTTATGGAATTTTAATTTCTTTTGTAGTTTTGTAGTATCCAATCTTTTCAACTAATAATTCTAATTTACAGTAGGGGATATCTTGTTCCTCATAATTGGGGATATACATATACAATCATCGTCCATTGTCTTATATATCTTTTATATCTCTGAGTATATGAAAATGAAAGTTACAATAGTTATAAAGAAAGGACATAGGCACAATTGGGGGGAAGCGGAACAGATATACATACCTAGGCATTTATTCATGGAATGCAGGGATAAGACAATTAATGATAATCAAATCTTACCCCTTTCATTTATCAATATTTTGCCTTTGGTAGATAGTAAATATTAGAAGGGAAAGATATGTTGATTCGTTGAAGGCTATTTATAAATTAACATAATTTGACCTAAAGTTAAAAATATGCGAACACACGAAAAAGTACCCCCCTCCCTTTATTCAAGTTATTTCAAAATAAGGGGGATTTTCTTTGCTTGAAAACTCTAAATCGTTATAGTTAACTATTAATTAGATTATCGCACATACAGAAAATTGGGGAATTAAAGCCCATTGTCCTATCCCCATACCCCAGCAACTTTCTTTATTATCTCATGCACTGCATAGGCAGAAAGAAAAGAAAGCCATCTTTGTGAACAATTGTATGGATTCTGTCTGTTTACAAAGCAAGCGTATTCTATTTTTGCCGGAATCAAGACGTGCTTGTGCAGTGCATGCTTATGTTACTTGTGAAAATATTTTTTTATTAAAAACAAGGATGACAACATCAATAAAAGTGAAGCTCTGAAACGGTAGGACAAACGAAACACTTGTCAGAACTCATTAATCAGTTTATAGTATAAAAGTCAAAAAAAATGTAAGTAAATTTGTTAAAAACTGCTGAAATACAGGATTATGTTTAATGATATACTTAATTTTTTAGGACTTGATTATAGAGATGCTTCGCTTATAATATTGTAATTTGTTGTCTTAGAAATCAGTATTCCAAAAAGCAGATCAATCGGATAATAATACCACATACAAATTTGTTGTTAGAAAAGTTAAAAATGGACTTGTTTAAAATGGACCTACGGGTATTCTGGTATTTATTATAGAGTTGCTACGCTTTCTAAATTGTACCTAACTACTACATGAATCACCATGCAAAGTTTGAAATTAAAAGGACAACTCTAACATGCCTAAATTAACAAAAAAATACGCCTCTTGGGCCTCTTTTTTATATTTTTGAAGAAAGAAAACTTTCCTTGACCTGTAAGATGCTTCGCTTAAAGAGAATTAAATCGGCTCAGTAGTTAGCAAGCTCTTAAGCAATAGACAAATAGACATCCTGCTTCTTCTTATAAAAGGATTATGCTATTGAAAAAAAGTGTGAAATAAATTTCAGATCCAAATTATTAATTATTTCTAGAATGGAGAAACAATCTTTTATACAGAAGATATTTAGTGAAATTAGTTTAGAGGTAAAATAATATTTTAACAAAAATTACAACATCCATAAAACAAATAAAAAAAATAATTGACGTACTTAAGACTTTAGACTTCCATATGGAGACGTTTCGCTTGTTACATTAGCCTAATCGCTCAAGTAATCAAAATTTTAAGAATCATTGCAACTACATCAAGTCAAAAGAATTTATGTTTAAAATAAATACGACAATTCTAACATTCTTGAATTAACAATCAGACGGACGGACGGATTCCTCTAGTAGATAAGTCCCTAGAAGCTAGAGGCACAGCTGCTAGATAAAGATAAGTTTTAAATTCTCTAATTATTTCTTATGAATTTAAATTAGACTTAAAAAGATAATCGTATTTATGTTTGATAAAATGTTATATTTAATACTTTAACGTAAATAAAACATTTGACGGCGAAAATTAAAATGCGCAGTAAGAAAAGGTTTAATACATTTTTTGTACGTACTTTTAAGAGCATGAAATAGTAGAAAGAAAGGTGAAGTTAAAAAATTCTTACTCTTAATGCTAACATTTTTGGATCCATTCAGCCTTGCGGCCACTGGAACCATAAAAACAATTAGAGATGCTGCGCAAAATGGTACAAAAAAAATGACGTCATACTATAAAGTTGTCCAATGAGAGGCCAGTATACATTGTAATTGACCAATGGTAAAATATATACTCGCCTCTCATTGGTTATTTTATCATATGACGTCAATTTTTTTGTACCATTTTGCGCAGCATCACAATTAGAAATACAAGTTTGAAGGTGCCTATATTAATACTAAAATACTTTATACTCAAATTTACATTGATAAAAAGTTTATCGCTCTTTCTGACCTTTTAAATTCCTATGACAGGTATAACTGATACAGATGTTTCAAACAACTGAGGCGCCAGGTTGACTTAAAGCGGTCATAAATTCATTGATCAAACCTTATGATAAAGGTTTTGCAATCAAATATACTAATTTCATATGTTTAGAGGGATCCAGAGATTTGGAAAGATGAGGAGGACAGTGAAAATAAAAATATTCAAAGAATCAGGAATTTTACTCATTCAAGTACTATGCAATAACAATTATTTCCAATTTTGCAAAGCCTTTTACGTGGTATATTAGCAAATTTAATGTTTTGGGGCCTTTTTAAATAAACCATTCCCTCAAATTGCCTAGTCAATCACAGGAACCTCTCCCTTAATTTGAAATGAATGGAGGGGGGGGGGGGGAAGTTTACCATGTTTTTGTGTTTTACTTTAAGTCTGGTTGGGTTAGGTTATATTTGTCATTTGATACAGGGTGTTTTCTATTTATACTAGTCGTGCACAGGAAACCTACCTCCCTCTTAAAATTGATAGATTGAAATAATAGGATGTTTTCAAGTTTTTTTTATAATTACTTTTTGAGATTAGATTATAAGACGCTAATAGTCGAAATTATAAAAGCTACTTAAACAAATTTAGGATTCATTATAGAATTATAGAAAATCTTCTAAATGTGTTCTACGAAAAATCCTTGAGTATGAAAAATAAATCTGTAGAATTTCACGTTTTTGTATTTTACTTTTGTTGATATTAGGTTAGGTTATATTTGATACAGGGTGTTTTCTATTTATCCCTAGTCGAGCACAGGAAACCTACCTCCCTTATAAAATTGATAAATTGAAATAATAGAATGTTTTCAAGTTTTTTTTTTATAATTACTTTTTGAGATTAGATTATAAGACGCTAATAGTCGAAATTATAAAAAGCTACTTAAACAAATTTAGTGGGTTCATTAATAATTATAGAAAATCTTCTAAATGTGTTCTACGATAAATCCTTGAGTATAAAATGTAAATCTGTAGATTTTTGTCTGAGTTTCCAGAGTGTGAATATACCAAAGAATTGGATGTTTCAAAATCATCTACAAGGTATTGATTTTAATTATCTTCATCTATTTTTAATATATAAAATTATAGCTTAGGAACTTTTTTGGTGGCTATTGATATCCTATAAATTTTTGTGTTTGGATGTACTTGGATTTACTTCGCCACTAGCCTATAGAGAGAAACAAAGAAATAAATTCCAAAAATAGCCCAAAACCTGGCAATGAACAATGATAAAATTGTAAACTTGTCTGTCTTTGCATCTTTCTAGTATTTACTTAGTATAAGTAGTATAATCAAACTGCCATGCTTTTTAGGTGCTTGTTGGTTTTAATAATAATAATAATATGTTTGTTTTTTCATTTTAGGAAAAATTCTAACCTTGCTCAAGCTTTAAAAGAAAAGGTAATTATTCATATTTGTTCAGTTATGTAAACTATTCATTACAACATAAATGTATTGGAAAGGCATATAAATTTAAAAAGGACTTTTTTATTTTTACACTGTAAATAACTTCAATTATTTACATATTTTAATTCTTTAGTAGATTTAAACATATTCTTTTTACTTTTATAGGGAAATTATTGTTACAAGAATAAAGACTGTTATGGAGCTATGGACCAATATAACAAAGCTTTGCTTTTTGCCAGGTATAATTTACAATGATGCTTTTATCTTTGCACATATATTTTGCAAAAAATAACGTCAATAGAAAAATTAGACATGATTATTTTATTATTAAAAATATACAAAATAGCAATGAATAGAAATATTTATATATTTTAAGTAAAGATATATGTATAAGGATTTGTTATTGAAAATAGTATCTATTCTACATGATGTCTTGTCCTTAGATACGTATTCCACTTTTAATTCTGAATATTTTGGTAAGTCCATGTTCGCTGGTCCTCCGACAAACGCAGGAGTCCCAAACGTCGGAATGGACACTTAAGCTAACCTAACCTATTTTGGACCACCTAAATTTTTAAATGCCTAACCCCTGCGGGGGGCTTATTTGTTCATTCATATCTTAACCTATCCTAATCTGTATAGAAATACTTAATGAAATTGATATTTTAACACTCCTGCGTTTGTCCACTCCGACGTTTGGGACTCCTGCGTTTGTCCTGGAACCTGTTCGCTTATTCAGTTTGTTCGGCGCTATCACGCAAAATACCCTCTTGGACAACCTAAGGATCGGAAGGAGAAAACTACCTCCCCTTTTTTTCAATTTAATTAAAAAAAAAACTGGACATTTGTAGGCTATTACCGTTAGTTTCTCTTCGCTTTAACACATGTTGTCATCCTTGTTGATAGTAACGTTTAATTTAAACACGTGATGATATAGATTTTATAATTTATTTCTTTTGTTCTTTTCAATAAATACTAAAGATTGAAAAATTAGTTTTAGCTTTAGAGTTTTCTTTTTTAAATTTGCTTTTAGGTAACCTTTTATTTTATTGATATCAAATTAATGAGAAAATAATAATAAATCGTTAACGTTTAATCTTTTAAAAGAGACGAAATATAAGATAATCAAAAACTAATTATATGCATAATTATTTAGAGCCAAAATTCTAAATTACATAAAATCATTATAGATATATTACCCTAGATGATCGATGATCAATAAGCAACAATTAACAAACTTTTTTTTTTAAATTTCCAAACAACGCTTTGCTCTAAGAAAGTCAACTGTTTATAGCTGACTTTTTATTTGTATTTAATTTTTAAAAAATACTATTCTTTTGTTCCAAAGTACGTACAATTTCAAAACAATAATGTGATCGGATTGTCCTTACACTGTCTTACTGTTAGTCCAATAAAGGTTTGTTCATCTATACTTTATAATTCATCAATGACTGATAAAATCTAAAGCATAATTTAATAAATCAGATGGTAAGATAAAAAAATTATTAAAATTAACGTGTAAACTTATTTTATAGTTGCTATGCTTTTATATTCAATTTTAAAAGAGGAAGAAATCTTGCTAATGTTTTAAATCAAAAGGGCAATCCTAACATGCCTGAACTAACTAATCTAAGAATATATATATTTTATATATTAATTTAATATAAGTGATAATTAGAATACAAGAAGTCAAAATAATCATTTATTTTCAGTGGTGGAGATATTTCAGTTCTAATTGGAAACAGGTAAACTTTTTTTTTCTAGTTTCAGAGTTTAATAAAATATTAGGGAAAAAAAGATAAATCCTATTATAAACATAACAGGATGTCTACTTGTGTGTCTATGGCTATGGTCGATAAATTGATGCACATCTCTAAAGATGTTACACAAAATTACCTCTTGTATAGGTTGAAACGTTTGGACATCCACATTTATCAAACGACTAATTAAAATTCAATGGAAGCCAACAAAAAAGAACTGTTATTATAAAACTTTGGGGACTAATTATAAACAGACAATTACCCCCTGCCTACCTGGAACTATTCTATGTTGTTCAGCTAGTTTTATTCAATCTAATATTTGTTTTGTTAAGATCTGCGATTTGGTTTGATGTTGGTGATTATGAATCTGTCTGCAACGACGTACAGGCAGCATTCAGGTAAATTATAAAGTTGCTGCGCTTAATTTATCTTAATCCTTATATAAAAGCAACAGGATATCTCTGAGTCTCTGTGTCTGTCTGTTTGACCTGTTAAAAAGAAAAGAATCGGTTCTTTCATTAATAAGATTTTCATAGAAAAACAAAAGATATTCATTTATTTTCAAATATATGTTCAATAGAAAAGTCATCAATTTAGGGATTTTCAAATAGGTCCCGGGTTGGTTGAAGCTACTTTCTTATTATTAATCTTGACAAGGTTTTAAGCTATATATCAGTGGTCTACAACTATCGAACCTTCGTAAACACTATTTTTTTTATTATTTTATATTTATACTATTTTTAGTTTTGGGTATCCAGATAATTTGGCTCATAAATTGTATGAGCGGAGAGCTAAAGCAAGCTTTGCACTGAAAGATCCCGCTGGAGCAAAAGAAGTAAGTTAATTTCTTTTAGAAGCCAAGCAACTCTATATCTAACTGGATCATTTAAAATTGACTATTTAGTTAAGCTTTAAGTAGTGAAGCTATAATTTTCTTTGTCCGTCTGTCAATCCATAAAGCTATGGTAGAAAAGTGATTTTCTCAATTGCTATTTGATATATACGATTTAATTTTTTTCTAAAGATTTTCTATACCAATAAGCAAGCATCCAACCTGTCAGTTTGTCGGTTATACATAAAAATATAAAATACATTGAAAGGTTTCGTGATTTTTTCCAATAAATTCATTCTTGTTCTAAATATTTCCTCTTTAAATCAATGATTTTTTGTATTTCGCAGATAGAAGATTTGTTATCATTGTTTTATATCTAAATTCAAAATTATTTAATAGTTATGAAAGTATTACATCAAAATACTTTCATTATTATATTTTGCAATTAAGTGCTTAAAGATTTTCGATTTCCGACGTATATCACATAATATATTTTATTATAAGGTTGATATACAAATTTTTCCTAATATGTACTCTACATAATAAATGTACTGTTCATAAGCAATAGTTTTTCTTTTACCTGTCAAGCCTCTAGAGGACGTGTACGTAAGTAACTGGAGAAAGTCGCTCAAAATCAGACATGTGACGTCATAAAAATGAGGGAGATGATATTAGAAGTGGGAAAGAAAACACCTAAAAAAGTAATGGATAATCACTCATTTTTATGACGTCAAATGTCTGATTTTCGAGCGAATTTAACCATTTTCATCATATTTTCGCCTACTCTAATAAAATTGCCCTTCTAGTTAGCCAATATAACGAAACTGGCTATTCAAACTTTCTATCCATCCCCTCTTCTGTTACTGGAGATATATACTGACCAATAAAAGAGAACTGGGGTAGCAATAAATAATCTAAATTGACGACATAGTTTTATTTATACCTAATTCAAAATTTAACCCGCGACCGTGGCTCAACATGTAGCGCATCCGCTTGTCGTCGGGAAGTTCATAACTAAAGACGTTAAAAATGGTTCCCACTGCTACTATGTCAGATGCGCGACGTAAATAGTTAGAGTGGGGGGAATCTCTTGGCCCAAAACAGGCGCAACTCGTTACCATGCACAGTTGGGACTTCTCAGACAAAGGTCGTGCATCTCAGAGAGTTGGTTGTCTGATGGGTGAATGGACGCTTTACACTGCTATCATAAGCGGAGTATGATTCAAGGTGTGTGGAGAAGAGGTCTAGTACCCGAAGCGACACCTAGCCCCCTAGAGTCTTGTCTTAATTCCAAATTTACTTAACACAGTTTTTAATTGCACCCCTTGAACCCTTTGAATGCGCGAATTTTACTTACAAAATTTTGCAGTTATTTGCAAAAAAAATACTAGATGGTAGAAAAATAGATTTTAAGTCCATTTTCATCAAAGATGTATAAAAAGATCGAGACTTGCGTCTATTGTTTAACAATGACCATTTTCTTATCAGATACTTAAGAACATAAAAGTAAATTGTATGTCTGATAATTCACCCTAAAATCTATTGTACAATCTAAAAAATATAAGAAATATCTAGAACACTAATTTTAGTAGCAAAGCTACTCTGTAATTCGTTTTATCTGTCCGACCGCCAGTCAGTCTACTAGTCCCCCCGAAGATAGATAGATTACTGAAATCCATTGTTATGATTACCTGTACTAGCATCCAGTAAATAGTCTTCTTATTCCGTTAATCTGTCGATCAAGCTATACAAGACGATAATAATAATTTTTTTTGTAAAGTTTTCGTGATTTAAAGTAAGGATTTAACGCATTTTCTCAATGTCTTTTTTATGACAACTGAGCATATGTTCTATAAATAATTTTGTCAATTACTCCATGCTTGATATTTGTGTACTTCACTACAATTATGGATGTGTTTTCTTGTTTAATTAAGAAAGTAATAAATATCGTAATTTTTCTAAACCTACTTGCTTCATGTTTAAGCAAAGTCATGATTTTTGCAAAGTTTTGATGCAAATGTCATTAATTCTTTAATATCTGCGCCTACCAACTTAATATCTAAGCATTTTTTAGTAACAAAGTTAAACCGAAATAAACCTTTTCTTACTGTCTTAAACGCTCACTTAGTATTTTTCTTCGTTTTTTTATTTTTATTACACCTTCCAATTTTTAGTTTCTGTTCTCTTTTCAAAATTAAAGTTTTAACTTTGTTCCGAATCCTTAACCAATATAAACCCTCAAAACATGCTTTTTGTAGCATCACAAATGTATCTATACTAGCGGCTTCGCTTCTAGAGGCCTCTTTTGGGAAAGTGGGCGACCCTTTACTTTCAATATTAAAAAAAATAATATTTTTTTTCTAGAGGCGAATTTTCTTTGAAGGGTGGTGGTACCCTCACCCAAATTAGTTATTAATCTTGCCAGGAAATATAAGAAGCTCCACTGTAAAGGAGAACCATTTTAGTTTAGCGGTTAGCGAGATACTTTGTAACACACAGACAGACAGAAACATATACTGTTACTTTTATAATGATGGACACAATTGTTCTTGTTTTCAGGATATAAAACTGAGTTTGAAATACCTGGATTGTTCAAAGCTGGATGAGAACATGGGAAAATCTAAGGAATCCAATATTAACATGCCTTTTATTCTACGTAAGTTTTATATTGGAATAGCGGCTGCGCCCTTTGTATTTAATTGAGGAGTTGCAATAAAATAGACTTAAGGCAGAACCAGTCTTTTAATCTAAATATAAATATCATAAATCATATAAGGAAAGATTTTTTGGAATGCTTTTTCACCTTTTTTATGTTTTAAGAATTAGATTTGTCATTGCAAGAAAAGGACAAAATAAAGTTTTTTCACGCGACGAGAACAGCAATTCATCAGGGGTTTGTAAACCAACACACCCTACTCCATACAACTGATTGGGAGGGGAAAAACTGAAAATCAAAAGCTTAAAATATTAAGCTGTTTCTAAGCAAAAATAGAATTGAATAGAATTAAATGATATTCAATTTAAATTTTCAATTTTTTTACATACGGATATCACATAGAAACACTAAAGTACACATATTTCACATGAAAAATTGGTGAAATGTTTTTTACATTTAAATTTGTGTATAAACTTACAGTGAATGATAAATGAGGAAACATATTGAATGTAGATTGATACAAAAATGTTTTACTTTTTTGAACTACAAGATGATTAATCCTAAGAGGAAGGGTGGCCGAGTGGTAGGTCCAATATTAATTTTTTTCAAGAAGAATTATAAATAACCTAAAAACTGTCATATACAAATTACAAGCCTTTATTAAAACTACTGCATGACAGATCTGTGTAAATAATTAATTATATGATCATTATTAAAGTACTCTTGAATGACTGTTTATAAAGCATGTTAAAAGTACAAATTAATGTTTTTTTCTTCAAAAAGTTGCTCTTTTCTTTCAAGTTTGCCCAATGCCAAATGTTTGTGTGATTTTAAGGTAATGTATCCTTCTCCTGTTGAATCAACATTAGATGTATTACCCACAATGCACTTTTTCGAATTTCATTCTTCTGATGACCTAAAAAGTTACTTTAGGGGCCTAGGGATATATAAACAAAATTTTACCTCTCTGTCTCTACTGGCTAACTAGCGTCAGGCCTAAAAAACAACAAAGTTTTTACAGCAATGGGAAGGTTTTTAGCTATTCTGCATATTTATACTTAAACATATAAGGCCAAAGATAGCGTGCACATTGATTCAACAGGGTGGGTAGAAGTCTTAAGGGGGTGAAATGGGTAGGTAGGCCTACCCAATTTATCATTAAAGGGAGGTGTCGATAGCCCTCCAACATTCTGGCTATTTATAGATGAGTAAATTGAGTTTGTGTTAATATTGGATGTATGCCATTTCCTTTAGAATGATGAACTGAATAAAATCCTGAAATCTTTAGAAAAATCCTCAACCGACAAAAAACAGACAAATTCAGAAGGTGTAGTACATTCAATGTTTTTTTAGTAAAGTATTAAAGATTGATAATTGCTACAGAAATTGTATATAATGATCTTCCTCCAAATTCTACCAAATTCTATTTTATATCTAAATGGAAAGCATACCTAAATGAGTTACGCCTGTGCATTGCCAATGCATTTCTCCTATTCTTAGAGTCCGTTTGATAAAGCAGCTATAAAACGTCGTTAGTACTCAATAATTAGAGTACACTGAAAAGTTTTACTTATTTAAATATACTTTGTCTAAAGTTATTTATCAGAAAAATATTCCTCCCATGAAAAAATTGAATTTTGAGAAGCAAATTCAAAACCTTAACAAGTAATTGAATGCAATTTTTGTAGATTGCAATACAATTTCAGTACTTTTTATACATTAGTTGTAGTTTTATTAACAAGATCAAATTAGGTATAGCTATCTATATCTACAAGATTAGTTAACTTACGTCAAAATTAGGCGTATATAAGTGTAAGGTAGCTTAGACTAATAAAAATTGGTCTGCTCAAATATTTTTTGTGTTTTCATTTACTATAGTATTGTAGTTATAGGTTTTTTATGATTTATGCATAATGTTGGATTAATTTTAATTATACTTATTTCAACATGTCAATAGTATGTCAGCAACATCAATTTTTGATGTTTTTAGTCGACAAGGTGCCATTAGAATTGTTTGTTAATTCATTTATACTTAGTTTAACAGTCCTTTGTTGTATCCTTACTTTTTTTTCTTTTTCAGTCACAGACATGGATTTAAAGTTAGAAAATCCAAATCCAAGATTTCCAAACTTCAGGTAAACTTTTAATAACGAAGCTACTCTATGTATAATTCACTTCGTCTGCCCTTCAGTCCGTCTGTAACGCTAAGGGGGGAATGTTATTTTATCAGCTGCAATAGAAGATAGACATTTTTTTAAAGGTTCTCTGTAACAATGAGCATTAAATGTATAATTTACTTTGTCCGTCATGCATAAAATATTTTTTATTATTATTTCAGAAAAGTTTCGTGATTTCTATGAATCATTGCACATTATCAACTTAACATCTTCTGTATAATTAATTTTGTCTGTTTGTCATTTCATGAATGTTTTATGCTTCACTGCTTATGAATGTTGTTATCCTTGTTATTCATACATTTTGATGTGCTATTATTCTATAGATAAGTTTTCTCGTTTCGAGTCTAATAAATAGTATTTAATGCTGCTTTATTAGAGCTTGTTGAAATTAAAATGATATTCCTTTTTTATGTTAACAAAAAGGAATATTTTGGTTGACGATAGTCTGCAAAGCAATTCTTTGGTTGATAAAAAAATAGATATCTATATTGGACATTTTCGGTCCAGTATTTTTAATTTGGAATATTTTTTTTCGGCAAAAACTATTCACAATTGTGCTATGCAGTAATTAAATATCTATTTGCCAAAGTAGTAGGATGTACGTCATTTGTACTTATGTATTGGATTGGTCATACATCGTTTTAATAATAGAGCTGCAAAACTAAAATGAAAAGAATATCTTGTAAATGATGAAAACTTGTGATAAATTTCATAAAGAGTTGCATGTTAAGAACATTTCATGTATCGAGTCTAAATTATTAGAATAGGGTCTTTTCAAATTTCATAATAGTAAAACAATAGAGGGGAAACTGTATGTTCCCATGTGGGGAGAGTCTACCCACCCATTTTTAACTTTAGTTTTTTTTTTGTTTTTTTTTTGGGGGGGGGTCGGGGGGTTGGGCCTTTTTTCTAGATGCTATTTCTCTTGGGAGGGTGGTGGTATCTTCCCCCAAAATAATTATAAACCTTCCCAGGAACTATGAGAAGCTATCCTGTAAAGACAGACAGGCTTCCTTTACTTCATTTTAGACGTTTTACAGATATCTGTAGACCTTAGTGTACCAATTATTAAACTTACTGTGTTTTCAAACGCCTACAGCCCTAAATAAATCTCTTCCATCACATTTCAAACTTGATCTCTGTTTATTTATAATTTATGCTGCTTACAAACAAGACACACAATTCTTTTCTTAAATAATTTATATTTTGTTGCATTTTGCATATCATGTTTTACACAGAATAAAAAGTAGAAATATTCTAGGGGCGATATCTTTTAAAAGGGTGGTGGTACCCTCCCCCCCAAAAAATAGGTATGAACCTTCCCAAGACCTATGGCATTGTAAAGGAGTACTATATTAGTTCTGCTGTTAGCAAGATCCTTTGGTACAGACATACATCCTGTTACTTCTAAATAAGGATTACAGCAAATAATGACAATAATGTTTAAATTTAGTTTTATTTTTCAGCAATGCAGTAAGAGTAGAATATGCTCCTGGACGTGGCAGATATACAGTTGCAGGTCTTCATCATTTTATTCTTGAAATAAACATTCAGTGCTAGGGAGGACAGAACCCCCCCCCCTGCCCCCACTCCCCTATTATTTAAAAGATAAATTGAAAATTGTTAGGAGGGGTAGTATTTTGCATTATGCCTAACCCCTGAGGAGGACCCTATCTATGTGGAGTCTGTACCTGCGGTGCCCTGACCTTCTGGGGCTACTCTGTTCTCATTATAACCTACCATGACGTGACTTAATGTAAAACATAAACAAGCGAAAAACTTCCCAACCGGTTATTTCAATTTATATCAAAGTAAGATTGGCAGTGAGCACTTTGAGTGAAAACGCTGAATATTTTTTCCACATCAGGGGGGAGAACCCATACCTTGTTAATACAAATATCCATTTGAATTGTATCACTTTGACTTTAGTAAAGTAGTTGATATGTATATAATTTAAAATCGGATAATAGTTATTTCTCGTATCGTATTATAAACGGCTTTCTGCGGATATAGAATGTACAATTATAAGATTAAAACTAGTTTTTTTAGCCCCGTGGTGCCGAAGGCACCGGCTAAAAAACTGGTTTTAATCTTATGATTGTACATTTCTATATTCGTAGAAAACTGGATATAATACGATGCTAGACATAGTTTTTTCGTATTAATGAGAACCGGTTCCTATCCACCGGATTCGAATGAATACGAGAAAACAACTTTAATCAATCAATAATTTTAATCTTAAAAAGGGTTAATTTTGTTCATCATTATTGGATTAACAGATAATTTAATTCTCCTATATTGATCTTAATTTATGTGTATTCTTTTTTTTTTAACCATAAACGATCATTTTGCTTATACGCCCTTTCCAATAGGAAATCTTGAAATTGGGTAAAAATACTAAAAATCTGACGTTTTGATAGCTCGAAGATAGTTCTACCTATTACCAACTACAATGAAGTTTCACCATGTTCATAAAATTTTTGCTAAATTATAGAAAGAGATATTGAGGTCGGCGAGTTGATTGCGGCAGATGAAGCGATAGTGGGTGCTATTGATCAGGTTCAAATTAAAGTGTGAAGAATTATCCCTTTGGTAGATTAGCATTATTTGGGACATAAGGTAATCTTGTACTCTCAAAAGAATTCAAACTTTTTTAGGATTGTATGTGGTTTTATTTCTTTTTGAAAAGTTTAAGAAATTGGCGAATTCGATTTGAAGTAAAAGATTTTCTAACAGTTTTTAAATTAGTATTTTATCGTATCCACAATTTGTTTTATGTTTTATAATCGCAAACAGAAAAAAGGTTTAACAAATAAATCAAAAGATAATGTCTATAGTCATTATAACAGTAAAGAATAGTTTATGTTGTAGTAATCCTATTATCTAAAGTAGTAAGCTAGGTTTAATGGTTTGTCCGTTAAGCTTTCGTTAACCTCTGAACTGACTGAGTTTTCCATTTTAGGGAAGCTATATTTACTGGTATGCATTTTGGTCATTTAATTAGTCTTAGGATGGTTTTGGGCTATTTAGCTATGCTAGGGGTACAGCAGCTAGTAAATATATAATGTATACAATTGGAGGAATTGAAATCACACTCTTTTGAGTACTAGAATCATCATGTTTTCCTTTTATATCTTGAAAAAAGTAAACAAATATACATTTACAATCTGTGATTTCTCACAGTTAGGGAGTTGAATCCATTTTTATAGAAGCAGAAATATAATCTATGATTATGGTTTGGACCCTCTAA
Organism: Acartia tonsa; assembly: GCF_053477335.1. NCBI lineage: Eukaryota > Metazoa > Arthropoda > Copepoda > Calanoida > Acartiidae > Acartia > Acartia tonsa. The sequence goes on along the minus strand of NC_137266.1, from coordinate 27,500,760 downwards.
AACTGTTCTCTACCCTTCCACTTTCCCCTCTCTTGGTGAAGATATCTTCAACGCCGATACGATTTTTGAAATATAAGATTCCACTTTTGTCTCTCTTGTTAAAGATATCTTCACCAAGAGAGGCAAAAGTGGAATCTTAAATTTTAAAAATCGTATCGGCGTTGAAGATATCTTCCCTAAGAGCGGGGAAAGTGGAATCTTACATTTCAAAAATCGTATCGACGTTGAAGATATCTTCACCAAGAGAGGGGAAAGTAGAATCTTACATTTCAAAAATCGTATCGGCGTTGAAGATATCTTCACCAAGAGAGAGGAAATTGGAAAGGTAGATTACAGTTTTAGAGGGTCCAAACCATAATCATAGATTATACTTCTGCTTCTATAAAAATGGATTCAACTCCCTAACTGTCTCATGCTTACAAAGTATTAAAAAATCTTTTCATGTTTTGATGTAAGGAGCAGGGAAAAGGGAATGCGATTCTGACAAACAATTAATTGTACCTTGTCCCTTTCCTCCCCTTCTTACCCACCCCTCTTCAGTTACTTGAAAACTTATTTTCAAAGGTTACGTGATTTTTTGTGGAATTGATTGTTAGAATAGCTAGGCCTGGTAAGGAGTAACTTGTATGAATTTGCAAAACATTTATAGTAGGGAACTGTCAGTGATAAAAAAAAATGTTTCAAAATTTTGTGAATCCTATAAAAAACTTTTTAAGTCACCCTTAGAAAAATCTTTGAATAATATGTTGTGCTTTTTTGATAAGCTTCAATGTGGTCCTTGGGTATTTCTGGTTTTTTCCAAATTAGAAAATATCAAGAATAATTTTTATTTTATTTTTAAGGAATATAGCAGAAGTAACTGTACAAATTGCCTCAAACATGCAAAGGTTAGTTAAAGCAAAAAAGAATTTAAATTTAAACAAATTTGTTTATGCCTTTTTTTAAAATTGCCTTTAGAGTCAAATTTTCAATGAATTGGTTTTGAAAAGAATAACTATTTTTCCATTTATCTCTTGATAATGATTGTTTTAAATTTTTAGTGCCCTCTACCATGTGATAAATGTTCTGGCGTGGTTTTCTGTTCTTTGCAGTGCAGGTACTTCATTTTGGTAGTTTCCCTAAAAGTACCTAATCAAGTACAAACCCTCCCTTTTTTGTACAAATTGAAAATAAGGGGATTGGGGGGGGGGGGGGAATTTCGCTTGTAACATCTTTTAAGTGTTAGGTCATATCACAGTCTTTAAGGAGAAAAAACTCCACATCCCCCTTTTTTAAAATCTATTTTAAGAAAACAGCGGGGTGGATTTCATTGCTTAATAGACACTTAGAAGGAAAACACCATATGATCAATTTAGAAAAGAGTATTTGTGGGAGGATAATGAATAAGTTTAAACTTGAATGGGACTTTGATATTTAAAATACTTTGTAATGTAAGGAAGGAAGGGGAGAAGTCAACCCTCCACTTTCAATTTAAGTTTTGAAAATAAAAACAAATAAAGTGGGTGGGTTTAACGGCTGATTTATGTTTATAGGGTGGAGGTATACTCTCCAAAAGAGTTGTAACTTTCCCTGGAAACCCTACGCTTCAGACAGACAGATTGACTGTTAGTTTTGTATAAAGAAAAAGATTTAATTAAGTTAATACAATATACATATACAAACTTTTAATTACATGAATATATTTATTTTAAAACGACTTTTTTTCAGGGATAAAGCGATGAGTACTTTCCACAAATATGAATGTTTATACTCGGATTTAGTTTCAAAGGCTAATATTGGTGCTTGGAGGTAAATATGTCAATATAGATATGTTTAATTCGATCTGCAATAAATTGGAAATGGTTATTTTAATTTGGCCCGAAGGCAAACTTAAACACAGTTATACTCTATAGTGGCGAAGCTACCCTTAAAGATTTCTTTCAAATAAAAGTCATTTGATTTGGTTAAACAAATAATATTTGTGCTTAGGGGCGTGTTAGATAAGTTGATGTAAACCGAATAGAGTGCTTCAATAAAAATTATTTTCTTGTGTAAGAGGACATTTTCTTTAAGAGTTCAGCAACAGCTTTATATTAAGCCACTAAACAGTCTACCTACGTACTCTGCATTTACATATAAAATAACCTATATCAATAATATCTTACCAATTAAGAACCATTATTATTCATTTATTGTTTTTTGTGTCCTAATTTTTACAAATTGGTCTGTTTTCTTTGTACTTTATCTTATTTTGATGTTTATTCAAAAGTAAAATAGAAATTTAGATCATTTCATTGGCTATTATTCGATTGTTTTTCATAATAAAATGAATTTTATTGCAATTTAGAAAATGTGCTTATTACAGAACAAAAAATACAAGATTTTTTATGGTCTATTTAATCTTCGCATAACAAATATCTATTTTATTTAACTGTACTCTGGCGCATAAATAGAGGGTGCTCACCAAAGAGACAATAGAAAAGACGTCATGTCATCTCAAATGCATTGTCGACAGACATATTAATACCCTTTGTAAGACGTAGTATTGTTTTGCAAATGTTTGTTTTCTGTTTGTTTTTGGGTAATTTCCCGTTAAGTGCCTTTCGAACACAGAAACCCTTTCCGCTTCCCCAATTTTATTATTTTAAATATAAATTTACCTTTACCCTTTTGTTATCAATTTATCTATAAAACAAAGAAGAATGATGTCTGTCCATCCGTCCGTCCCTTAAGATCTCGGTAACGACTGAACCGATCAGATTCTACTATTTAGAGTATATACCTATTGGTCCTGTTGTGGTTTAAAGCTATTTTCTTGGCGGGAGGGACACCCCAACCCCCCCAAAAATGAAAATTTACCCCCCCCCCACAAAAAAAAAATTCTGGTGCTGCCCATAAATTATGGGCTCAGCACCAGATTTTTTTTAATTGCCCATAAATTATGGGCGCAGCACCAGAATTTTTTCTTTTTTTAAATTACCTCATGGAGCAAAGCCCCTAGAGGCTAGGGGCAAAGCTGCTAGTTACAAAATAAAGGGGTGGACGGGTTCTGTGCCCGATAAGGCTTTTTGAGGGAAACTATCGGATTGTATTTGTTTATAGATTGGGTTACAGAGCTATGACCACACAACCATGGACTTACTTTCTCCAAAAAAAAGGTATGCTTTAAATTTTAGTAGCATCGCTACTTTAAATGTCTTATCCGTAAGGTTGTCTATCAATTTTGCCCCTATGACTTTACGAATCAGTAACTGGACAAAGTGTCTCAAAAATCAGCCATGTTACGTCTTAAAATGAGTGTTTATTTATTTCTTTTTAGGGGGTTTCTTCTCCACTTTTCCTTTCTTCTCCCTAATATTTATGACGTCACATGGCTGATTTTTGAGACATTTTGTACAGTTACTAAGAATCGGCGATTTAAGAAAGAAGTTGTTTGACTAAAAGAGATAAATAAATAGTCATTGCATTTAAAGCGCGGCTACTCTACATATATTTTAATATCCCTAACCCATAATCCAATTTTGAAGAAAATATATTTGCAATTTTTGTGACTTGTTGAGATAATATAGCTCTACTCTGTACACTAGCCCATCATTAAATTTGAAATATAGTTTGCTTTGCTTTCATATACATGTTTTCATCCTTATTGTATTTAGATTTCTTTCTATCCCGTAACGAAAAGGCTGGTATGGCATCTGACTATATCTATTCTTCAAAGGTAAACTTGTTGACAAATAACGTAACCTTATTTTAGGGGGCTGGAGGATGGCGGTGGGGGGGGGGGTTGATCTTAGGGTGTCACATGGACCCCCTTTAAGATATTTTTTGTTATGTTAATTTTAATCTACCTACTTTTTTTAACAACTTTAATTTGGTGATTTTCAAGATTGTCGTAAGGTTTCCCATGAGGGTTTTCATGGGCTCCCCCCCCCCCCCCCCCAACCGGTTAAGAACAAAAACATTCTAAATGATTGACAGAGTTGATGAGGTTGTTATAATGATTATATACATTTATCTGAATTCATCTGACAAATTTGATTTTTGATGATAAATCCAACAATGTGTACTCTGTGAAAGCATTAATATTAAACAAAAAGTGAAAATAAATGAGTTTAAGATTCATTTTATTTTCTAAATCAATAAATTTTACTGACGTGTTATATTTTCATTGAATGTGTGTAGTACTTTTCTTTCAACTTAATTCTATATTTTCTTATTGGTAGTGCAGCTACTGTATAACTTAGGGAAAAGGGAATGATATTCTGACAAACAATTATAATGGAAAATTTCCCCACAACCCCCTCCCCCTTTTCCACTCCTTCTTACCAACCCCTCTTCAGTTAAATGAAACACTTTAAAAGGTTTCGTGATTTATTTAAGAAAACGTTAAAAGGTTTTGTGATTTTTTTTGTAGAATTTATTGTTAGAAAAGCAACCCCTGGTATAACTAAAGTTGCTCGCATGTTCGGCCGTTACACAACTTCACACATTCATAAACTCGGGGATCTTAAGGGATAGGACATTCAAAAATTTGTATACATCCTCAATTATAGACGAAATTATTACTTCTGTAGATTATAATCATTTGGTAGAAACGTTCAGACACTGCTAGATTGTACAACCCAATCAATATGAAAGAAAAGCCTTTGTTCAATGTTATCTTATTCCCTAGATAAAAAAAAATATGTGTACAAATACTATAAAACAAGTTCTGTATCACATCTGACTGTCCTTTTTCATTTTATTAACTGATTGTTGCCGTGCTAACTATGCTACTAATTATCCTTGTTTATTTTAGGATTTAAATAATTTCCATTCTCTCGTGACGCACGATGGTTCCGCGGATAAACAAGCTCCTGAACTAATGATGCAGGGAAAAAACAAATAATTACATTTCATTCATTCGAATCCGGTGGATAGGAACCGGTTCTTATCAATACGAAAAAAATATGTCTAGCATCGTATTTTATCCAGCTTTCTACGAATATAAAAATGAACAATCATAAGATTAAAACCAGTTTTTTAGCCCGTGCCTTCTGCACCTCGGGTCTAAAAAAACTGGTTTTAATCTTATAATTGTACATTCTAAATCCGCGGAAACCTGTTTATAATACGATGCGAGAAATAACTATTCTTTCATTTTATTAAAACATTAAAATTAGAAAATTAATGGTTACCATCAAGTCAACGGTCAAATCCTATAAAAATTTAAGGCTATAGCCAAGGCATTGAGATTTTCTTAAATATCTCTTTTTATCTATGTAAGGCTAGGGAAATCTTAACACAGAGGCTATTCTTGAAGGAAGGTTTCCTAAGTCTTACATATTCCCTAACATCTATGCAAGCTAAGCAAACCTCATAAGCTAGCTTAGGAAATTTTATAGGATTTTGTTATGTAATTGTAGTTATACTTTTATTTTATTTTAAATGTACAGTGTACAGATTTAGAATCAATCTTTTAGATTGAACGAGTGTACATATGTAAAAACTTCCAAAGATTTTTATGGATAAATCCAAGAACGGCCAGGTTTTTTTGTGGGGGGGGGGGATGTTAAAATAAGGGGGTTTCACATGTTAAGGAGGGGGGTTCAAAAAGTATTTACATAAATTGTAGGGATTTCTTTTGGAGGAATGGGGAGTCAACACCTCTTTACTGCCCCTCCCCCTTTTTTTCATTTTTATTTTTTCTACACCTATTAGCCACCTGCATCTCGGGGCTTAAAAACTGGTTTTAATCTTATAATTGTACATTTTACATCCGCGGAAAACTGTCTATGATACGATTCGAGAAATAATTATTTTCCATTCCCAATTTGAAACTATCATTTTCTTTGACACATTAATGTCTAAAGACAAACTGAACCAACATAAACCTACATAAGTAAAGAGAAGCTATGCTGTTAACAAAATATTGAAATTCAAATTTAAGAGTAAAAAGATTGATGTTATGTTTTTTCCTCAAATTTAGGCTCATGTTGTAGTTTTCCTACTCAGGTAATTTTTTTCCCAGTACAGCTTGGAAACCGATTGATATCCGGTGGATTAGAACTGGTTCTCATTTGATATCCACGGAAAGCTGTCTATAATACGATGTGATAAATAACTATTATATAATTAGGATACGTCCATCCGACCGCACAGTCGTTTCTCCGCCAAAGTATTAATAAATTTTATGTAGAGAGATAAAAAAATTACTTATTATTTAAATTACACAATCTAATTTTATAATGTTTTAAAACAATAAATTTGTTATACTTTATAAGTTTATCTATGATTGAATAATTTTACTTTGTTGTTGCTACGATAATATCTTAGACTTTAAACCTTAAATAAAGACTGACAATCATAATTTTTTTATAAAATAAAGAAAACAGAAAGTTTTAAAAATAAGAAAAAATAAAGGAATATAGAACAACTGACTTTGGCTAGTGTAATCCCGTTTAATGTACATTTGAAACATAGAGCTAAATAATTATACACTATAATTAGGGCAGCAGATTTAGTTTAAAAGGAAGATAAAACATCAGAGCTAAAATCTCTATCCTTATATTCTTGTACTAGCGGCTACGCCCCTAGGACCTCTAGGGGCACTTGAGGAGGGGAGAGTCGAATTTGAAAACCCAATTTATTATTTTAGATTTAAAAAGAGAAATTAAAAAAAAATTTAGGGGGGGGATTTTTTTCTAGGGGCGATTTCTCTTAGGAGGGTTGTGGTACCCTCCCCAAAAATTGTGATAAACCTTCCTGGGACCTATGTGAAGCTACCCTGTTAAGGAGAACCCGATCGGTTCAACGGTTAGCGAGATCCCTCGGTACAAACACACAGACACCTGTTACTTTATAGAACAGATCTATAGTATAGATGTATATACAGACAACTACCTCCCTTCCTTTTTCAAAGTCCTCTTTCGTCTGCTTCTAAATTATTTTATGCTACTTGGCTTTGTAATATAAGCGACACCATTGGTTGATTTTCAATGACCCAATGGAAAGGTTGCACCAGGCGTTTGCGATGGAGAGATACAGTTATTTAACCCTTTCTCCCTCTAGTAATTTACTCTAATCTTTATAGTATAAGGATATTGTAATGTTTTGTAATACTAGCTAAAGGTGTGATTTTTGTTAGGGGATCTTTATATTTAAACTGGCTTTTATCTGTTTAGATCTTTTTTTATTTCAGTATTTAGAGTTCTTTATAAAAATTTTAGCTCCTTCGTCGCGTATTTTACTTGTCCTGTTTCCGGATAGAAAGAGTAGCTTCGCTTCACAAAAATATTTATGCATATATAGAAGGATCTTCACTGTTCAATAGGAACTTGGAGGGAAAGCACAATTTTTATGATCGCTTAACATCCTTCTGAAAGCATATTCATTTTTTTCTTATTTTTATTAATTACTTCAAAGTTTTATAAGATGTGAAAAGGAAAAATATTGTGAAGAAAAAAAAATGAAAAAAAAAGAATTAGATAGATTTAGTGACTTTTAAAGATACCCAATAAAATCCATATAAACTTACTAATTGTTAATTTGATTACATTTACGTACAATCTCCCCCCCCCCCTTTTTTTTAAATTTTTGATTATTTGAAATGATATGGGAGAGGGATTTCTTGATCGCTAGGAACTCTAGGGGAAATAGCCACATTTTATGTTAGAATGTAAAACAATGTTCAAAAGACTTACTTTTCAATTTTGTTTGTACAATTGTTCTTCAACTTATTTTTTCAGTATTTATATCCCAATCTTTTTGTAGCAAGATATTTAATAACTACTTTAACAATAAAGAAGATTGTTTCATATTAATTAAACTTTTTAATTGATAAGTTAACAAGGATGGTAATAAACAAACTAGCCTAGAGCAGAAATAAATTTAAAAACAATTGTTAAAAAGCGAATAAACTTATGAATTGACAGTAAATTATTAAGTAATGCTTAAATAAATCTGTAGAATATTTTTGAGGAATTTTAAAAACAAATTTAAACATGCAATCAAGAAAGTTGTATTTTTCTACAAAGATAAAATTTTATATAAGAATCTTCACAAAAAATAAACTTATAACTTACATAGAATCCTAGAAAATAGCCTTATCTGTGAGTTGTGACCTATCTAATATAGCAACGGACAATTATATATGAGATTCGCTACTAAAATAATTGTTAACAATGTTTAGGTTACTAAAGAAGACTGGATATATAACATCACAAAATAAAGGTTGGTACATCAAAAGCAAGGACAATCAATGTCAACAAGAAGCGCAGCAACTTTTTTTTTCTTTAGATTTTTAATAAAAATCACCAATATCAAAATTAGGTAGATGGATGCTTTTAAACAAAGTGCCTGTTAACACTCCCTTATTTTTTAAAAGGGTTGGGTCGGATATCCGTTTTGGCCGAATTCCGGATATTGACACTATCTTGATACCGGATACCCGGCTGATTTATAATGCCGGATATCCGGTATTTTGCCGGATATCAAACTTTTGCCAGATATCCGGGCAAAAAAGTATCCTGCCCAATCCTATTTTTTACATAATTTGAAAATATGATGATGGTATTTTTCCCTCTGTGGCTAACCCCTGCGGGGATCCTAAACCTAAAATACCCAATACCAAATATAATCTAACATTACCTGTCTAATAAGAAGTAAGCATAGAATAAGGAGGAATAGAAGTGAAAACCCTAAAAATTTCTGGGAAATTTGAAGGAATCTTTGACTTGCGCAGTAAAGACAATAATGCTGAAGTACAAATCACAATGACTAGTTGGACAAAATTTAATTTGTATCAAAATCTAATAAATACTGTAAAAAGTTAATTGATCATCATGATTAAAATATATGTATTGTAGTGTGACACGCTTGACTTTAGAAAAATTTATAATAAGTCTATAAATTCAGAAGGTAAATCTTTACCCTTAAACATAAGTATCTGATTGAGACTGACCCCTCTGATACACACCTCATATTGAAGTGAAACAGCAATAGCTGCTTGGTTGGTTTAGACATTGAAGAAAAGTCACTTAACTTCTTGTTGTTTTAATTTTGGTAAGTACGATTGACCACATTTGTAACTTCCAAGGGTCAGCTAAATGGGTAGCTTCCCTTCTTCCCCCCTCCCCCCCCTACCACAAGTTAATGTATGGATGTAGTTGCTATCATGTATATATCAGCTGTTTAAAAACATACATAGGAGCGCAACCTAGTTTTATAATATAAATACCAAGACCAATATTTTTTGTAAATTTTCTTACATAATTAAATTTTTTAAGGCTTAAAATGCACATCAAATTCATTTTTAATCTATTGTGAATAGGGAAGAGAAAGGTGGAAGCTTGGCTACAAGGCTTTTAGTAAATTATTGCAATAGGAATTGTTTTTGAATATTTTTTCTAAATAATTACTGAAATCATGTTATTTACTAACAGCCTTATAGCCGTTTTAGTCTTTCAAATGTTCCAATTTTATTTCAGGCTAGCCAGGCAGAATCTTCTACCTGGATTCTATTCTATACTTTATCTTCTTTGACGTACGTACGTAACAGAGATAGCTCTGGTCGTAAATTTAAGCATGTTAAAATTGATTTTAGGGCCTATGTTAATTAGATTTGACTTAAAAACCGTAGCTATTTTGTTAAGACTAATAAATTAATATGCTGCTAATTAAGTTCAGACACTCGACAAATATATGTTCGTTTGTCCTACCGTCTTATTTTAAAGCTTTGCTTTATAGATGTTGTCATCCTTGTTATAAATGTGATTCCAATGCAGATCGATTAGTCATGATTTGCAAAAGATCTTTATATGGCCAATCATTTTAAATATAAAAAATATGACACAATTCTGTTATATCACAAAGATAGCCATAACTTGCATTTTTCAACAAAAATTGGTGAAATATGGGACATTGACAATAATTCTAAAAAAAATATTGGTTTGGGAAGCAACATTTGTAACAATCTTTCCATTTACTGTTTTAACCTGTGATTTTAGGCATAGCAATCATTTTCTTTCCCAGTTGTTGGGGAGCTGAGATGCCATAGGATTCTAAGCGGTTTTCTTCGAAGTGCCTAGTCGAGCACAGAACACCACCCTTCCCAATTATTTTTAAATAGATTGAACTAAATAATGTTTTTTCGTTCTTTTAGGTTTCCTTAGAGTAATGAATCTCCGTTTGATATAGGCATAGGGAAAAATCTCCCCCCTTGATGGTAGTGTGGTAACCCCCCCCCCCCCCACCCTCCCTAAAAAAACCTTCCAAGGACTTATCATAAGCTACATTGCAATCATATTGCTAATTGGTTCAGCAGTTAGCGATAAATAGACAGAAATACAGACAGACAACCTGTACTTTTATATAATGATTATTCAGTGTTTCATTCCTTTCTCCGCTTGTTTCAATTATATAAATATTACTCATAATTTTATGCAAGATGGAATTAATGCAATTTTTTGTCAATACTACTAATAATTCTATAAATACAGTTTATGCAAAAATAGAGTTTTGTGATTAAATTTCTTAGTCAAATTTAGAATCAGAAAAATTTTAAAATCAAGAAAGTAACAGGAAGTTTTTGTGTGTTTTGAAGTATCGCACTTAACCGATATAGTGCTCCTTTACAGCGAAGCTTTATGAGGGGATAATAGATATTTTACCTCCATCCTCCAAAGAGAATTTATCCCAAGAAAAATGCACCCCTCCACAAAAATTATGCACTGCTGATGAAAAGAGTAGCTCCTAACACTTTATAAAATTTTTTTCAGGTGGAGAATTAAGCGAAGAAGAGATAATAGCTGCCAGAATTTTGCATCATTTTATGAGAGCTGCCTTCTTCAATACTCATGAAATGACACAGGTCAGTCCACAATTTATATTATGCAACTTTATCAGGAATCTAAAGGGATAAGCCAATGACAGAAGAATTTATGATACACAAAATCACTCCTTCTGTAGATTAAGATTAGAGGCTTAATTGTACTGACACTCAACTTAATAGACCAACCAATCAAATACTAAATTTAGCCCTCATTCAATTTTGTTTTCAAAAGTATTTTTTTAAAATTTACAGAGGAGATTAATTTTCCTGGAGGGCAAAAGACTCACAAAAACCGAATAAATCATTTCACTTTTTGTAAGGATTAAAATTTAACATTTCTAAAGTTATAATTTTCCCTTTAAGATTTTGAAAGAGGATGAAGACTGGAATTCCAACAAGATGATCAGAATTGGACGGGTTACAAATCCCTCACTGGCCTTGATTAATCATTCTTGCGATCCAAATTATAGGTAAGGAACTTGGACAATTATATCTACTCAAGGGGGCGGGGTTAAAAGGGTGTTAGGCTAGCCGTAGGTAACCCAAAATTACATTGGAATTAAATTAGATCACCCCCCCCCCCCTCCCCCCCCCCAAAAAAAAGCTTTAACATCTTATATCAACGAGTAGGGAAGCATTTACAATGAAACAAAATTTTAAGGAATCATATCTTGACTTCTTTCTCATTCTAACCTTCTCTCTCTCTCTCTCTCTCTCTCTCTCTCTCTCTCTCTCTTTCTCTCTCTCTCTCTCTCTCTCTCTCTCTCTCTCTCTCTCTCTCTCTCTCTCTCTCTCTCTCTCTCTCTCTCTCTCTCTCTCTCTCTCTCTCTCTCTCTCTCTCTCTCTCTCTCTCTCTCTCTCTCTCTCTCTCTCTCTCTCTCTCTCTCTCTCTCTCTTACAAATCTTATGTAATTTCTTAAAATTATTTATTAAATTTTACCTTGAAAGTATAGGTTATATATTTTTATATTTGATTAGGCGAGTTTCTAATGGCATGAAAACTTTTGGATTCGCAATAAAACCAATAAGGTATTGCATATTTAATAATTTGATTGATAACAACAAATATTATTTATAACCTTAGTTAGAATTTAATAGTCTAATTTGATATCATGGGTAAAAAAAATTAAATTGAACCCGTTTCATTTTTGAAAAATAAATATTAATTGCATTGTATTATAGACAGCTATCCTTGGTTATTAAAATGAAATATTCGTGAAGAATTATATGTAATACAATGGTATACATGATTTTTTCTGATAGTTGAGAACCGGTTCTAATCAAGCGGATATTTATCGGTTTCGAAGCCATACTGGAAAAATTTGTTACACTTGCAACAATATTTAAATATAAACTCATGACTATTTCCAGAATGGATGTAATCACACCAAGAACCTGTTAAAATATACATTTTTGTAAATGCAATAATTGTACCTTTGAAAATAACTTTTAAACTCTGCTTGGCACAGAGGGAAAGGGATACGTACGTAGGGCAACAAAGAAATAATTCATGGCATGCTAAACATTCAATACTGCAGCTGGTATTTTAACAAGGAGATGCGTAATTGGTTCATTTAAAAATTAAAATACGTTCATTATAACAAAAGCTTTAGCATATAACTGTTTTTCAAGATTCAAAAATTTCTTGAGTAACTTTTTTAGTATGGCTTCAAAAACCGATTAATAACCGCTGATTTGAAACTGGTTCGGAGCCATACTAAAAATAATGCATTAAAGACAATTTTCAACGAATATTAAAATAAATAGTTCTGAGCCAATACTAAAAATAATGCATTAAAGACAATTTTCCACGAATATTAAAATAAATGGTTCTGAGCCAATACTAAAATAATGCATTAAAGACAATTTTCCACGAATATTAAATTAAATCATAAAATTTATTGTAGGTTTGATAACATTAACCAGTGCCTTTTGCCCCTCGTATGTAACAAAACTGGTTTTAATCTTATGATTTTTTTATTTCAATATCCGCAGAAAGCTGTCTATAATACAACGCTATAAAAAGACTATTCTTTCATTCGATTGTCCATATACTTATCACAATTTCCCTTTTTTGACGTGAATATTTTATGCAATTTTTATAACAGAAATGTATAAATAGTATTGTATTCATATTACATACACATTTTTAAAGTCATTTCTAATTATATACAAGGATGACAACATTTACAAGTTCGTAGTCCAAAAAATATTTTTTGGACAAACGTACGAAGTGATATATAGAGTAGATGTTCTGTGTCCATTAAAAAAGAGAGGAAGAAAAGGAATTATATAATTGATAACAGAAAAACACGAAACCTTGTTAGAAGTTATATTTGATCAGAAACAACACAATGGGGGCTAAAACTGTTGTATATAAAAATCAGCAGTCTATCTTAAATGGCATCTGAGTATTTAACACTTTTCCAAAAGCATTAAAAAAAGTAGGACAGACCAAAGGACAAACAAAGTGATATACTATAGAGTAGACTTGCTATTGTTTAAAGATAATTTGGATCTACTGCAGTTAACGGTAAAATATTGCAGGTAAGCAATATTTCCAAAAATCTATGAATTTTAAAGGCTGCTAGCTGCCAAACGGCTGAACGTACACATACCCGCACATCATTTTAAGCGGCATAATAAGGCCTACAAATAATCTGGATTTAGCCAAGATCCAATTATGCACAGGGAAAGCTTCACTGAAGAAAAAACGCGCAAAATAGACATTTTTCGTAAATTTCTCAGCACTGCGAGATAATTATGCATTATTGATTTATGGCTATTCCAGATTATTTATAGGCCTTTTTATGCAACTTAAAACAGTGTTCGGGCCATAGAATAAGGAGTAATAGAAATGAAAACCCTAAATATTTCTGGGAAATTTGAAGGAATCTTTGACTTGCGCAGTAAAGACAATAATGCTAAAGTACAAATCACACCGACTAGTTGTCACTAGTACATACTCTTGTTTTAATTTTGGTAAGTTCAATTAACCACATTTGTAATTTTAAAGGGTCAGTTAAATGGGTACAGCCCCTTCCTCCCCCATCCCCCCCTTCCTCAAGTTAATGTATGGATGTAGTTGCTATCATGTATAAATCAGCTGTTTAAAAACAAACATAAGAGCGCAACCTAGTTTTATAATATAAATAATAAGACCAATATTTTTTTTTTTGTAAAATTTACATGATTAATTTTTTTTAAGGCTTAATATGCACATTAAATTCATTTTTAATCCATTGTGAATAGGGAAGAGGAAGCTGGATTCTTGGGTACATGGCTTTTAGTAAACTATTGCAAAAGGAATTTATTTTGAATACTTTTTCTGAATAATTACTGAAATCATGTTATTTACTAACAGCCTTATAGCCGTTTTGGTTTTTCAAAAGTTCCAATTTTACTTCAGGCTAGCCAGGCAGAATCTACTACCTGGATTCTATTCTATACTTTATCTTCTTTGGTTCGGGCATAATCTGTACGTTCAGCCGTTTGGCAGCTAGCAGACTTTAAAATTCATAGATTTTTGGAAATATTGCTTGCCAGCAATATTTTACCGCGAACTGTAGTAGATCCGATAATTTTGTAGGAAAGGAGAAGAAATAACTGATATTTACTGTGATCCATTTTCTGTCTCTGATTATCAGGTGGTTATTTTTAAAAAAGAAGAAAGTCCCTCAAAAAATCAACATGTTACGTCATAAAAACAAGGGATTATCCATCTCTTTTTTTAGGAGTTTTCTTTCCCACTCCTCCTCTCCTCGTCCCCCATTTTTATGACGTCATTGAGGGACTTTCTTCGCCTTCGTTATATTTAGTAGCTCAGCTATATATTATACATGTTTTTAATTAAAATTGAAGTTACTTTATAAGTAGGGTGCTTCTAAATTTACATCCCTCAAAGCAATCATACTATAATGATGGCTTATGTCTTATGTATGCAGATTTACATAATTTTCATTATGACATAATTCATTACATGCAGACATTTTCACCCCCCCCCCCCCCTCCATATATATTTTGGAAAGAAAATGAAAAATAATAAGGGGGGAGATTAATAAGGCATTTTCTAGTATATTACTTTAGTACAAGCTGCTAAATGGGTATTGGAAAGCACCACAGGGTTAGGGCACCACGATTATATTCCTGCAGGGCTAGTGTCCTCCTATGAGTTACTCGGAGGAAAAAAATACCCCACCCTTATTTCAATTCAGGTAAAAAATAGGGTGGGGGAGGGGTTATTGCACAGGCACTTTGGATGGAACAAACACCTACATTTCTTGATATATGAAATAATAAGTTTTGTATTGTTCTGTTATCTCAACTGAATGATTTTCTTTTCATATATATTCAATTCAATTATTTCCAAAATTTATATTCTATCAGTAAAAAGTATAATACGTTTTTTTTTATTTGAATTTTCATTATATGGTTTTGTCTGAAAACGTTCAAGCACAAAAATTTTAACTTGATAGACTTAAAAGTTTAGAACAAAGTTATTTATAGAGTAGTCTTTTATTAATCAGGAAAATCTTCACAAAAAGTAAATCTTTCAACATAATATTTAAAAACCAAAACAAAACATTTCTCTAGCTAGGTGTTTTTTCCTTGTAGGACATGTTTTCCCTTTTTAATATTGAAATAAATTCAAATAAGGAGGAACCTGGGTAGTTTTATTTCATTATGTCTAACCCCTGTTGCCCCTTCATTCTGTAAACCATTGGTGCCCTAACCCTGCGCGGCCATTCTACCTCCCCACTTCCCTGAAAGGTACAACCCTTTTGAATGACTAATTTCTGAGATCTTTAGCTTTTGACATTTAGACATAAACCTTACTACTTATGAGATAGGATAAGATGGGGGAGGGGGGTTTGTTTGCTCGGCTAGACTTTGAGGGAAACCGCCTTTCCGTTTTAATGACATTAGAAAATTGATGAAATAACATGTTTCAATTTAGTCTCGTCACAAAAGACTGGCAAAGTACAACTTTACCTGTGCCTGCAGTGCCTGCCAGCAAAAGTGGCCAACTCTGGAACAAATAAACTCCCAGCTGGATGGATTACACCCCAAAGCATATAAACTGCCACAAAATAAGATTAATGCGCAGGTAAATATCTTTCAATTATATGCTTCCCTTTTTCTTTGTCAGTTGTATTTATATTTTTCTTTAGTTTTTTATTTCCCTCGCCAAGTAATTATGTCTATATCTCTTTGCTTTTGAAGTGCGTAAAAGACAGGCTTTGCCAATTTCAATTTCAATGGTGGTTTTGACCCCTCTACACTCCTTACAGCACGCCACTGTAGATGCGACATCTAAGTTTCAATAAATTAAACAAACTTATAGCCTTATTACTTAGAAGCTTCACTTCTGTCTTCTTATATAGAGCTTATTCAAATGTTGTAATTAAAGTGTAATTTGTTAATCAACACCAAGCAGTTATGATCACATACTCCATATAGCTCACAACTTTTATTTTTACATGCCTTAACGAAACGGCCTATAAAAATCATATTATACCAGAAAAAAAACAGTAATTCAACTACTTTATTGTATTGTTTATACACAGATACGCATATATGACCATAAAAAGGATATCTCTTACTGTAAAAATACTATTATTCGTAATATTTGTATTGTAAACCTAATTATATTCATTGTAAATTAACACATTATGATATTATGTAAAACTCAGTTTGTGATATCTTTTGAATCTTATATACATATCAAAGCACCCTTTAGTTAACCTAAATTAAGCAACAAAGATTTCATCAGCCGATAATTACTTTGGCCTTGGTTCTCCCCTCTCAAACCAACTATCTAAAATTAGATTCTTGGATGCAATGGCAATTTTATTCAGCTATTCAGTGAATCTTGAAGTATTAACTTCTCCTCTCTTAACCAGTTATTAGGTAATAATGATTTAGAACTTTAGGAAGCTTTGATTAGTAAAAACTTTGTACTTAGAATCTTGGAGTAATTCATGCATTCAAGCCCTTCTCTATAGGCCTATATATGTATATGCGAGTGCACTATTACACCAAGAACTTATTCACTTGATTTCCTATTCAATCCATTTCTTTTCACTTACTTGATTTGTATTAGCATGTTGTAATATTTTTGATTTACCAGCTTACTTGTAATATATAGAATATTTCATATGCCCAACAAACTATAAATATAGCACATAATCTTAAAAGGCTTTACTTTCTGATTCATTATATACTTGTATTAAGCATAATTCACCATTATATACTTTAACACTTATAGGTAGCAGTCTTATCGTGTGGGCTTTTGTGATTAGTGTACTGATCGTAAATTCATAAGGCAGTTATTGGTTTAAGGTATCATTGAGCATTCTACCCGTCATAATTAGCATTGAGATACATATTCCCTTTATTAACTACTTGAAATATTCATAGGAAGCAAAGCGTCTTATTTTTGAGCATTACTGCAGGAGAGCGTATCGGCATCACCACCACCTCAGAGAATACCAAAAATAAGATAAAAATATACATATTCTTTTTCTTATTAATTTTGTAAATATTTAAAAAATAAACGTGTAATGTATCAAAAAAAACTTTACTTATGTAATATTTCGTTAACCTTTTTATTAAATATCTTTTATTGAAAAATAGATTATTTTATAACTTACTAATATGCTTTGCTTTATTACAAAGTAATTAATTCTCTAAAGACAAAAGCATTTTTTCAAATATTTAGTTCTTATTAACTTTATTCTGGTGGGGTTGGATTACGATAAAAGGGTTAATATTAATAAATTACATAAACTTCTTTTTTTTAAAAGTATAATACCTTTTGTATGAAAATATTCGATATACAAAATTTTTCAAATGTATACATACTTTCCTTGTGAGAGATGTTAAATTATGAATATTGTCGTATGACAACAGACAGAGCATTGATTGGTAAACAAAACATGTTCAACCAGTATTTTAATTACAAAAGTGTCAAGATCTTTAAATATTTTTTTCATATCTGTTGAATAATTAACCCAAAAAACAGAGGCTTGCATAAAGGAGGTGTATACACCCCGAGGCAAAATTAAGGGGGATTGAAACGAACCCCAAGGTGTCAAGCAATCTTCACCTCTCTTCACCCCCCTTCCCCTATCAGTTGATAGTGGTCTACACCCCCCTAAATCAATTGAGGGGGGGGGGGGGTGTCAAGGTAAGTTACATAACCTGACAATAAAATAACACCACTCAGCTCCTATTATCTTTATTATCTGTATTACACCTCTCTAAACTTTACACTCACTTCGATTTTGTTTTATAAGGGGTGTTAAAAATCGTAATGGGGGTGTAAAAATTCAACTATTATGATGATAGATTTAGATATTCTAGACCACACTATAGCTTAATATACGATAAATGTTTTTTTTTTGTATTAGGTAAAGTATAAAAATTACAAAGAAAACTTCTAATAAATAGCCTAAGTACTTATATTGAATTAATCTATATAATTTAATTAAATGATATACAACTTAATGAAATTTTTGGAATTAGTACTTTGTAATAATTAAAATTACATAATAATAAATGTTTAGTAAGATTTAATAAAGAAAATTACAGGAAAAGATACTCAATAATATTCTTCTATGTGCTTTGAATTAAACTTAGAAGGAAATATTGTTTTACTATGAATTAAATTTTGTTAAATCAGGCGAGTAATGACTAGAAACTAATTTTTGATGATCCTTAAATTATACCATAGTACAACAGACAACCATTTTTTATTTTTAAAAAAAGAAAAAAAATTATTTGGTTTTTATTCCAGAGGCCAATTCTCTTGTGAGGGTTGTCGTACCCTCCCAAAAATAGTTATAAACCTTCGCAAAACCTATGAGAAGCTATCTTTTAAAGGAAACCCATTTAGGTTTTGTGGTTAGTGAGATCCTTCATTACACACACACACACACACACACACACAGATATTGTTACTTTATAATAAAGGTTGCTTCGCCGCTATAGGAAGTCATGGGAGGTAATAAAATTAGCCTAAAACCACCCAAATACTGTGTACTGAAGAGTAAAACACATATAGGCGAACAATTTCTGAGATCTTAAGCTTCCGACAAAAATAAACGCACTACTTTATAGTATAGGATTATAAGTATAAAACTAACCATGAGTATAGCCATCCTTGTTGTTTAGGCCAAGCGGATAGTGCGAGCTGAGGAGAAATTTACAAGTTACTGCAGAGATGCCGCCAGAGTTGCTAAAACATTGGAGGAACGTGAACAAATTACAAAACTAGCCACCTCAACTCTAAATGAGGTATAATGGAATTTTTTGTCCAGGATTATTTCCTTCAAGTTGGAAATATCCGCAAATTTATTATTGAGTTGTAGGCTTGAACCTTCTTTTTATACATACCAGCGGCATCGACCCTAGAGTTATGGTTAGGGGCACTTGAGGAATAGAAAAGTTTTTTTGTGGGGGAAAGGGGTATATTTTTTTAGTGGCTGTTTCTCTTTTGAGGGTGGAGTAATAAACCTTCCCTGGCCAAATGAGAAACTTCACTTAAAGGAGAATCATATCGGTCCTACGGTGAGCGAGATATTGAGCTACAGACACACAGAACTCTTTTGGAGAGGTTAGGGAGGGGGGGGGGGGGGGTATGTCAGCCCTTCCTTATAATCTTATAGTCTTTTTCTAGTTTAAAATAATATATGTAATCCTTACATCAAAGGGCGACTAGAGGATTAAAAAGTAGCTTCACTCAAAATTAGACTCTTCTAGATTTTGATAAACAACTCGATACCAAATAAAACACAGATGGAATAGTAAACACTCATTTAAGTGTATAGCTTTTCTTTAAATATTTATTTTCATTTTTATAAATCTATAGACTATGTAAATCTATGTTTATTATCTTGGCAAAAAATTATGGGGTTGTTGTCTAACCAGGGGTGTATATTCTGCAAATTTGACCCTGCTAAAGGGAGGGTAAAAAAAATATAAAAAAAAACATGTGGATGGGGGAAAAATTGTAAAAATTAAGAGATCTGAAAGCATTTTTTTCCTTTTTTCTCCTCTTTTTGGTGAAAAAAAAACTAAAAGAATATGTGGGAGTGGGGATAATATAAATAAAATAAAGAGTTCTGAAAATATTTTTCCACTTCATCCCCTTTCTTTGTGGAAAAAATTGGGTGGGGAAAAAATAAAAAAAAATTCAGCAGGGGAAAAAATTAATGTTGTGCAGAATATATGTACACCCCTGTGTTTAACATGCACTAATATACTCTAATAGCTAAGGCTCTAAGGGTAATCTTTTAGCATATACTCTTATAGCGTTACATGTAATGCATAACAGACAGACAGTGTGAGGGAACTTAAGCTTTGTAGAACCCGCTTTACGTCTTAAAAATGACTGCCCTATCAAAATCTGTAAACTCTCTGACCAATAATGTCGATGGACTATTCCTACCCAGCAAGGACTTCAAAGCTTTTTTTTACTCCCCAATTTTTTTACCCCAGGGGTAAAATTTACAAAGGGAGAGAGAAGTATTTCCCACCACAATTTTTTGCCGATAACACCCCTAACAAGAAGGTTAAATTTTATTGGGAGGGTGAAGTAAAATCTAATATTTTTCCTAAAAATAGCTAGATAACTAGCGGCTACGCTCCTAGAAACATCTAGGGTAGTAAATCGTCCACCCCTATTTTCAGTGTTCAAAGGAGGAAGCACCATAGGCGATTAGCTAGTTCCATCAGAACACACACACACAAATATCATGCCATGTTACTTTTGTATATGAATAAACTGAGCATCTAAACTTTATATATCTATTAAGTTTATCTTTTTTTATATAAAATTGTTTTATTTTCAGCACGTGAAACTGTTGCAACGGCCCCATCAGTTGTTAATCTATTGGGAGAACCAACTACACAATATTCTAATACATAGATACGCAGCAAAGGTGAGTTGCTATATATTTAAGACAAACAGACCGATTTTATTGATTGTACAGAAGATTTATAAAAAAAATCATGTCTAAAATTGATTGTATTAAGTATATGCATATTACAGTTTCCCGTCCTAGAAAAAATTTGTAAAAATGGTGGTCGAAAATTCATTGTATAAGAACTGAGAAAATCTCAAAAAACCTCTACAAATTGGACAATTCTCAATAAAAAATGGTGGTTTTTAGTCATTTCTAAGGCTAGGAACGAGATATTTTGAAACGGACAAAGTTTCTTGATTCTACTCCTTGGAGCATCATGAAGCCATAGTTCTGATGCAACGGATGTTTGACCTCCATAAGTGGGCCTTAAAATTTCAAAGTGCTTGTATCGACGCAATTTTTGCATTACAGAAAAAATATTTTGCATGGGTCATTATTTTGCATAAATCATATTTTGACTGGTGGCCAAAATTTAAAAAAATTCTTGGACGGGACACTGTATATAATGCATATTCATATTATTACACGACAAGGGTAAGCAACTCAGAGATCTAAAGAGATGAGACAGTAAACGATAAATTGATGTACATCCCTAATGATAACATATAAAATTAACAGTTTTGTAAAATCCATCGGTATATAAAAATTGATGTAGGATATTATTACAGGGGAAAAATTGTCAACAATTTAGTTTGCTATAGGACCCTTATTGGTCAGTTCATACATCCCGTAGGGGAGGGGAGGGGATGTTGTAAAGGGAGTGGAAGGGGTATTTGTTATTTTAGCCCCTTACTAGTTTCATTTTAAGAGAGAACATATAAATCTGGTGTAGTATCCCAAAATAATATATCCATTGGAATAAAGAAAACTTTATGCCTAACTATCGTAAAGTTGCGGACAGTTTGTAGACATAACTGTAGTACCAAAGAATATTGAATAAAGTAAAAAAAAAACTTAGTAGCGAAGCTACTCTATAATTAATTTTGTCTGTCCGTACCTCTGTCCGTGTTTACCAACGATCGTTATACCAAGCATTATACAACTTAACATGTCTGTCGGTTTGTCGGTGATGCATCAAAAGGTTTTATAATTTCCTATAATTTGGCTGTCTTTCATTCTTATTTATTTCCTTACCTTCTTTTTTTATTGAGCAACGAATATTTCACCTTGTCCGTTCGTTAATACACGATTTGGATGTGCTTTGCTATTTATGTATTTGTCATTCTTGTTGTATATTTCAGGTTAGAAGATGCACATACAACGGAACTACATTGCTGATGCCTACAGAATAAACAAATATCATGGTGCTTTCCCTCATGGTGACTATCGAGCAATGAAACAACCTCTTATGTAGACAATAAATTACAAATAAGGAAGGGGGGTGACCCTGCAGAGGCCTTAACCCTATGGGAGCTATACTTTCTGTGTCCTAACTCTGCTTGGCTACCCAGTACCCAATATAACCTGAACTAACGTCACTTAATGTAATCAACAACAATACGCAAGTCTAATTCCTCTCCCCCCGTTAATTTTCTAATTATTCTAAAAAGGGAGGGGGGGTTCTATGTTCGACCAGGTACTATAAGGGAAACCACCAATATTATTTTGAAATATTTGTTTTTGTATATTTATTTGTTATATTGTAATTTTAAAAGAGAAAATATTAGTTTTTGTAAAAGCTGCACTTATTGTAAACCTATGATTCTTAATTAAAAATGGTAAATGATGATGTAGATTGTAGGATCATTAAAGGGGAAAGAAGGGCTGTAGATTAATTAAAATGACATTTGTATATTGTATGTATTTGTATAGAATATAATTTGTAATGTTTATAATATTTTTTCATTGAAATAAATCAGTTTTTATTTTTACATTTTTTACCGGCCGCAAAATTTTATATAAGTTGAAACAACAGCCGCTAAAACGTAAACAAATGACAGTTTAACCGAACATTTTTTATCAACTCATAGCCGTTGCCAAACATGATTTTTTGAACAAAATATGCAGCCGCGGTCTAACCGCTACTGGCCTATTTTTTATATAAAATTGCTAATTCCGGAACAAATGTTTTTCCTGTTTTATTTCTTTACATCATATTTGTCTATTTAGTTTAATGAAAGAACATCAAACATAAAAGTACGTTAAAAATGAAAGTTAATATATCTAATTTTCAATATAAAAGTTCTAGACAAGTAATAATTAGGTAGAATCCATTTTAAAACCATTATGTAACCACCCTATAAAAAAAATAGAAAAAAAACACAGATTAACATTTACGGGCTCACCCAAACCTTGAATAACCTAACCTAATTAAACAAGGAGAACAACAAAAATCCCTGAAGGCGGGGGGCGGTGCTATTTTTTTATTGATGCATTGACGAGGATTTTGCCAATGATTCATTGAAACTTTTGAATTATCATTAATTCAAAACTTTTCAAAACTTACTTAATATTATAAAGTATTATCATTTTTAAGACTTCATCTAATTTTAAATTAAGTTTAATGAAAATATAAAATGAACATTATTTTTTTTCCATCTAGGAGTTATCGACAATAGAGTGAAAAAGGGAGATATTTTTTATGCAAAATAATCATCGATTCTTTTCTAGTATTAGACAAATTAAAAAAAAATATATTTTATATATACATATA
Organism: Acartia tonsa; assembly: GCF_053477335.1. Classification (NCBI taxonomy): domain Eukaryota; kingdom Metazoa; phylum Arthropoda; class Copepoda; order Calanoida; family Acartiidae; genus Acartia; species Acartia tonsa. The sequence continues at coordinate 27,477,389 of NC_137266.1, read as the reverse complement.
TATATTAGGAATTTTAAAGTTACCGAGTTTTATTAGTGCGGTTACTCTATAACTATACCGATTTTGTCATATATAGAGATACCTTAGACAATACATACAAAAAGAATTATAAATTAAACACTTCAAATCATCTTTTTTAAAAGCAATTATTGTATAACATTTATTTTTAGTCTTTAGACCTAATTGTTCTTGTTAATTTTATGTTCGTAAATTAAACCTTTTATACTTTTTAACCTACTAGCGGCTACGCCCCTAGAGGCCTTTAGTGGCACTTTAAATGTTTTTGTTTGCTACGATAATTCTTTAGTACGATACCCATAGGCGTCCAAGGGGGGGGGTAATGGGCCATTTGGCACCCCCAAACGATTTTGGGGGTGCCGTAGGCACCCCCAAAATTTTTTGAACAATACCCCCCCCAAAAAAAAATTACCCCTACCTTGGGGGTGCCGTAGGCACCCCCAACGATTTTGGGGGGGGGTATTTACCCCCCCCCGAACGATTTTTGGGGGGGGTAATTACCCCCTAAAATAAATGTTCTTTAAAATTTTTTTTGGGGGGGGTATTTACCCCCCCAAAATTGAATGTTCTTAAAAAAAAAAATTTACTGAAAATTTTTTTTGGGGGGGGGGAGAGAGTAATCCCCGCCCCCCCCCCCCCCCTAAAAAAAGTCATAGTGTGACTCGAGCCTTGAGGTGTAATATATTTTATGTTCCTCGTTTGGTCTCCTAATAGTTAATGAAAAGTATATCCTAATGTTTCAATTAAATCAGATCTTGAACACCATGATAACAAAAAATTTAATAGTTTGATCATGTTTTATTTGCTTGGGCCTTTATAAGGGCTAAAACCATCCCGGGAATCTATGATGTAATTGTAAAGCACTGAAAATTCCATAAAATAGATACCTAACTAAATTAAATATTTCATTAAATAATGAAAAAGAATTTCTATAGGCGATTTCTTTTGGGAGGAAGTCAGGGTGTCTCAAAACTAGTTATAAAACTTACCAGGACCTATAAGACGCTTCACTTTAAAGTATAATCATATTGGTTCATTGGTTAGTGAGTTAATTATTGTATTTTTATGTTCTAAAGAATGAGATACTACTATATATTTGAATAGTAGTGGCGCCCTTAGCATCTAAGAACTCGTATTTTCTAAAGGGTAAAAAGGGAGGAGAAAAAAAGCCTAAAACCACTCAAAGGATTGATCTATAATAGTGTGGAACCATCATGGGATCTATGTGAAGCTTTCCTAAAAAGGAGAACTCAGTATTAAAAGTAATGAAATCTGAAGCTATAGTCAAATAAACCTTACTTTCTACTTTATGTTATAGGATAGTACTTATTAACTTAATAGATTAGGTAGGTGCTTTTTTTACATAATTAAATTACCCCCCCCAAAAATTTTACCCCCGGGGTAAATTAGTTTGGGGGGGGTAATTACCCCCCCCAACAGATTTGGGGGGAGTATTTACCCCCCCCAACAGACTTTAGGGGGGGTAATTACCCCCCCCAATCAAATTTTACCCCCGGGGTAAAAATTTTGGGGGGGGTAAAAAAAAATTTCGGCGCGCCATTTTACCCCCCCCAAACACGAATTACCCCCCCCCCTAAAATTTTTTACCCCCCCCCAAAAAAAAAGCTTGGACGCCCCTGACGATACCCCTTTATTTTACGTTGAAGTCTCCCGTATTTAACAAAAATTTTCGATTTTTTTGTCATTTCTCTTGGGAGGGTGGTGGTACCCTCCCCCAAAATAGTTATAAATCTTCCCGGGAACCATGAAAATCTACCCTATTAAAGAGAACCCGATCGGTTCAGTGGTTAGCGAGATCCTTCGCTACAAACAAACAGACAAACAGACAGACATAGACAGACATCGTTCTACTTTGTATTATAGATTAGTCAGAATAAGAATCAAGTAGTAATAAATAATAGGAAAGATACAAACTGGTTTGAAATGTAAACAATATGGGTTATAAAAGGTTAGGTATCTGCTGATTAAGTTGTAGTCGCTTACAGCATCTTCTACCACTTGAAGATGTACAAGGTATGTATTTATTTATGTATTCACTAGCGGCTACGCCCCTAGAGGCCTGTTGGGGCACTTGAGGAGGATAGAGTCGAATTTAGTAATTCAATTTCTTATTTTAGATTTTAAAAGAAAAAGTAATAAAAATTTACGTTTGATGTTTGTTTTTCGTTGAACTCTCTTTCTAAAATTGAGAAATTTAAAAATAATTTAATTTCTCTAGGGAGGGTGGTGGTACCCTCCTCCGAAATAGTTATAAACCTTCCAGGGACATATGAGAATCTACCCTGTTAAGGAGAACCCGATCGGTTCAGTGGTTAGCGAGATCCTTCGCTACAGACAGACAGACAGACAGACAGACAGACAGACAGACATCGTTCTACTTTGTATTATAGATTGTTTTATTATTAAATTATCTTTAGTAATTAAGTTATAAGATTTATATATCTGGTATTTTACTGTGTTTCATTATTGCTTTTAAATATGATATGTGTTAGAATTTAAATTTTGTTTGCATATCCTTTTTCAACTGAAACGGACATTTAATCTATTTATAGTTTAGATATCTATATTTATCTGATTATTCTTTTTCTTTATGTTTCGCTACTTAAAAATGTTGGGCGTTCTTGTTATAATGTTTTAAATATTCTTAGTTTTTCTCTGCCGTTCTTGTGTTGTCCTACGCCTTCGCTGGCGATGCGGGTGTGCCACAAACCTGCAAAACTGTCTGGGAGGAGAAGTGTTGGGACGAGCCCCGTGAGAAGTGTGAAACTGTGCAGAAACCCTATACTGTAACTGTTGAGGATACACACTGTGTTACTCATTATGATCAGAAGTGCGACACTGAATATATCACAAAGGTTATATTTTTACCATGTTTATTTTGTTAGTTTTAATTGACTCTTTAATATAACCTCTAAAGTTTTTTTCAATTCAGAATTTTATTAGTTTCATGTCTTTGGAGTATTTTAGTGTCTCTGAAATTTATTATAATAGCATTTCTGTATTACAGAATACTTTTAAATATTGGTTACTTTTAGATAAAATTAAAGATAAAAAATAAAGAATAAGCTTTAACTAACAAGAGAAATAAATTAAAAATATTTGTTTGGCAAATAAAAGGTCTCTAATTTAAAGTGTTGTCTACCAAAGACAGCTGAGAATCTCTTGCGGGTTTCGTCATTTATAAAATTGTTTTGTTGTTTAAGTTGCTTGCGTGCGATTTATTATTTATTAAACTCTTAATGCTTGACAATCCCTGTATTAATTTCTGTATTAATAACACTAATGCCTAGGTTGATTATGTTGATCGTGAAGAGTGCCACACTGACTATGAACAGAAGTGCCACAAGAAGACTGACAGAGAATGTGCTACTAAGCAGGTTCAATTATCTTTTTAATTCTAGTAGGGCTATTTTTCTTCTATTATAATCTATAACTTAACTTTGTTTTAAGGTTCAATCCTTACTATTAAGTAAGAGTGTCTGTCTGATAACTTCTTAAATTGCCCTATAAATTAGAAATGATAGACTATCTTCCCCTCTCCTAAAAAAAACTTCAAACTTTTTTAAAATCTGAAATAAATAAAGGCTTTTTTTACATCTTTACGTTTATCATTCTTCTTTAAGGCTATCTTCTTACGGGGTTAAGGGATTTTCAGCTTATAAAGAATACTCTGAGCATGTTAAACCTAGCCACCAATATTTTTTATTTGCTTAGGTTTGGTATTTTTAACTCAGGGTTTTAAAACTTTTGTAAAATGTAAATTGTGTAAAGGTTGAGAGGTCCCACCATGTGCCAGAAATGGTGTGTGAAGATGTACCAGAACAGCAGTGTGTCACCAAGTACGACAAGAAGTGCCACACAGAATACGATGAAAAGTGCTGGACTGAGGTTGACAAGTAGGTCTTTGTTATTAATGGCATAGCTATATCTATATTTTAAGTAGATTTATGTCAGTCAGTCTGTTTGTACTAATCGCTGAACTGATAGGTTTCTTCTTAACAGGTTAGCTTCTCATGAGCCCCGGGAAGGTTGTGGGTGATTACCACCACCCACCCTAAAGAAATCTCTCTTAGAAAAATTACCCCCGCAAAAAAATCCCCTCTACCACACCCACCCCCAAAAGTGTTTTTTAATCAAAATTATAAAAATGGGTTCTTAAATCCCTCTCCTCCTGAGGTGAAGCAGCTATTCTTACAAAAAGTATTTATTTAGGGAGTTAATATTTACACTGTTTTTAAAGCTTTTCTTTAGCTATAAAGAATTTGAACTTAAATTTTTTAATGCTTGCATTTAAAATAAAATTTTAATCTTTTAAATCTGGATTTTTTTGTAGGAGTTTGGGTGAGAAGTGACTAGTAAACTTCTTTCAAACCTTCTTTACAAAATATTATTGCTTTTAATTTTAGAAAATGCCACACTGAGCAGGAGAAGAAGTGCGACACCATCCAGGAGACTGTCTGGGAGACTGTTACCAGGAACCAGTGCAATGTAGAGCTGAAGGAGGAGTGCTATGACACACCCAAGATGGAGTGCAAGTCTGTACAGAAGCCAGTCACTAAGACCAAGCAGGAGAAGGAATGCCACACTGTTACCGATAAGGTATGTGTTTTTTGTTTTGCAAACCTTTGTAATTATTTTAGTAAATCTTATTCTTTCATACCCGAATTTTGAGAGGGGTAAACCAACTGGGTTTTTCATGATTGCTTTACATTTAAGCTTTCTCTATAAATATTTTGGAAAGGGCATTCTTATTTTAAACTATTATGTCTACACCCTTCCCCCTGCCTCCAATTGTCGCGATTGTAAAGGTTTTTATTTAAATAGTTTAGATATTTTTCTTAATGAATTTATAGTAAACTTTTGTAAATGGTAAATTCTAATTTTGTTAAGGTTTGTGAGACCAAGTATGACAAACAATGCAAGACTGAATACGTGAAGGAGTGCCACCAGGAGCAAGAACAGGTAATTTTTTCCAACATTACTTCGGAATCTATTAATATCCGTTGGATTAGAACCGGTTATATGCCAAACTGATTAGTCTAATATCATATTTAACGAATATTAAAAGAAATCTTAAAATTGATGCATGTTGATAGCCCGGTCCCTCTGGGTTAATACTTCTAATTATATCCGCGGAAAGTTTTAATAACTATAATGTACTTTTCATCAGGCATCAAATTTTTAAAAATTAATAGATTCTCTCATTCATATATTTACAGCCCTTAATTTTAATCCCCCTAGAAAAAGCTTTGGCGTCTTTATGCAGGAGATAATTAATAATTGGCATTTGATAAAGATTCTCTTTTTAGGTTTGCATTGACACCAGCGAGAGAGTTTGCAAGACTGACTATGTTGAAGAATGTACCACTGTATCTGAACGTGTCTGCAACACCATCCAGGTACATAGTAGATTTAATTATTGGTTGAAAAGTGAATACAAATTTTAGTTTACACTATTGAATTAGGATTCTATTTGTTTTTAAGCGGAGAACATCAGGATTAAGGTATAACTAACAAGCAAAATCTATAATAATATTTGGGTTGGATGGAGAGGTAATCAATTTTACGATGTGTTACTTACCCCCCCCCCCCCCCACTCACGAAAGCTGAAGTTTTTTTTCCGAATTATTTTAGTTATTGGTATAAGTATAAAAATTGTAGGTTGTCACATTTGTTACCTTTTAACTTAAATATACTATTAATATATTTATCTTTTATTAGATTAAATGATGTTATATAGGACCTTTTCCATTGAGCAGGAGGTCAGAGCCCTGTACATGAAAAATATTCAAAATCTTCTGATAATGTTATATTAAGGTTTCGTAATTCAATTAGTTTTCAGTATTTTAATTTATTTTGTTTAGGAGCGTGTCTGCACCTCTGAGAATGTTCGTGAGTGCGCCCTTGTGAACAAGCCAGTGTGCTCTGTTGATGCCTGGGGAGAGAAGAGCTGTGTTGATGTTCCCGCCATGGAGTGCCAGGTAATTGTTATTTTAGTAAAGTTTATTTAAGTAGAGTTTCTAGCATCTAGATGTAATGATTTCAAGAAATAATAACCTAAAACCATTTTTGTTTAACTTCTTAGCGAAGCTACTATATAAGTGCAGAGTGCTCAAATTTTAAATTAAAATACTCTACCTAAGCAACTTTTCATTCCTTTTTATATGATTTGCATTGAAAATGGTCGTTAGAATTTTAGCTAACTTAAATATTAATAGTTTTTGTTGTATGATTAGATTTATCAAACTTTGTGGCTAATTTTTTATTAAAGAAATCTGCTGTAAAATGTTTAATCAAAGATGCATAACTAGTTTTTAGAGAAAATATGATTTTTAAAATGTCCTCTGTTTGCAGGATGTGCCTAAGGAGAAGTGTTGGGATGAGCCTAGACAGAAATGCTGGGATGAGCCCCGTAAGGTTTGCAAACAGGTTAGTTCTATAAATGTGCTTTGCACAATCTGATTAATGCCTTTGCCTATATTTAAAGTATTATGTAAGAAGTATAAGTAAGTTTACTCGAACGTTCTCTAATAATATTTGAAAATAAGAAAATGCTTTATATTAGCATTTTGCTAAGAGTTTCAATGCATGTAAAGATTTTTTTTCACTTAAGGTTTGAAACCATGGAAGTGGAAAAGCGGGATATTTGTCAAAAGGGTGTTGACCCTTTCAACTTAACCCCCTGGATTTTTTTATTGAATATTTCACACCTGAAACCCTTTAAACTACTTTTTTCCCCCCATTCTAAGAATTTAATTACCTTTCTTTCAATCCCTGGTATTTTATAATTAACTATTTTTGTTATCATTTCTTACGTATACTGAAACCTTGCTTTAGGTGCCCAAGGAGAAATGCTGGGATGAGCCCCGCAAGTCTTGCCACAATGTCCCCAAAATGGTCTGCAACGATGTTCCCAAGGAGAAGTGCTGGGATGAACCAAGACAAGAGTGCAAGGTAGAGTTATTACTTTCTTTATTTGCTCAATGATTACAAGATGGTTGCATTACCCCCCCCCCCCCACTTCCTCTTTAATTATCTTTTCAGTAACTATTAAATTTAAAAAGATTTTAAAGAGTTTTATGCATATTGAAGTACAGTATAACTGATAATGCATACATTTACAATCTTAATTTAGATAACTTAGGATTGTTCGCTTTAATATCTTTTATAACCTATCTACTTGCTGATTCAATAGTGAATATATTTTTTTATATTTTAGTGAATTTATACTTAAAAGCAGATATTTTCTATAATTAGGGTCTGTACATTACAGTTGGCTCCTTTAATTCACAAGTGTCCATGTATATTAATACATATAAGTTTCCATAAATGCAATTTAATCCTAACTTAATTATCTTTCAAACTTTTTTTGTATAGCTATAGTCTTAAACTTTATTTGCAGGATGTTCCTCGTGAGGAGTGCAAGATGGTCGCCAAGGAGTACACAGACTACGAGACTGTTGAGGAGTGCGGAACTGTTCAGGTATGCATTATACTTGTCTCTATGAGAAGTGCAAGATGGTTGCCAAGTAGTATTCAGACTACGAGACTGTTGAGGAGGTTGGTACTGTTCAGGTATACATTATACATATCTCTGTGAGTAGTGCAAGATGGTCGCCAAGGAGTACACAGACCACGAGACTGTTGAGGAGTGCGGTACTGTTCAGGTATACATTACACTTATCTCTATTAGGAGTGCTAAATGGTCGCCATGGAGTATACTGACTAGGTATACTGTTGAGTGTGGTACTGTTCAGGTATGCATTATACGTGTCTCTATTAGGAGTTCAAAATGGTCTCCAAGTAGTATACAGACGACGAGATTGTTGAAAAGCGTGCAATTGTACAGGTATTTAATAATTGACGTATTACCGTAGATTGGCTGTCTGATAAACTTCAAATGTGTTATCTAGCTAATGTTGGATACTATATTTTTGATTTATTAAAAATCCCATAAACTTTCTTAATTCTAATAATTTTGACAATATTTAACTAATATGACTAATATGATAGGATAGGTGAAATTTATGTTAAAGTTATTTATCTATCTTATGTTTTTTGCCTATGAACCTATTAAGATATAAAACTTTTCCTATTTGTCTATCACAAAGGTTAATATTTACATACTTTTATTGCCCAGGTGCCAATCTGCAGACCTGTCCCCAGAGAGACCTGCAAAGATGTAGAAGAGAAGGTATGTAATTCTAAGCTTAAAAACAGTTTCCAAGTCTCTACTTTCCCTCTCTTTAAAATTAAGTTTATTTTATTATGTAGTGTAGATATTCCCTCTCTTCCTTTCTTTTGTAATAGTGTAGAGTACTTTGGTTTTGTTTATCCTTTATATTTCTATACTTTTGTTGAGGCCGGTTATTAGATTAGGTTTCTTATATCTACTTTAAACGCAACTCTTAATGCCATGGTTGCAACTTCAAGTTATCTCTAATACTAAATTTTGTCTAGGTAAGTAAGCTTGTCCCTAAGGAGAACTGCTACAATGTGCCCAAGGAAGTGTGTGTTGATGTCTCCCGCCAAGAGTGCAAGAAGGTATTCAATTTTAGCCTTAATGTTTTATATAATCTTTTTTTTTTCTTTTAAAGAAATCTTTTCTTTTATTTGAATGAATTTACTTAAACTTAAGCTTTAATATAAAAATTTATTTGTTAAAAAAAACTGAAAGGACCTTAAGTATAAAATTTATATATTAATGTCTAATACATAATATGAAATGTTTAGGTACCCAGAGAGGAATGCAAGGACGTGCCCCGCCAAGAATGCAAGACTGTTACCAACCAGAAGTGCCACACCAAGCAGAAGGAGGTAATAATTCTCTTTAAAAGTTTGAGTTTCTTTAACTTCTTAGGGATAATTTTACTAGTTGTGAAATTTAACTATATTTATCATGTAAATTTTCTTTCTTTTTTATTTTAATTCAATTATCCTTTTCAATTTCTAGGTAAAGTATACCGTACCTGAAGAGCAATGCCATGATATCGAGACTGATGTCTGTATCTCTGTCCTAAGAAGTCTTGCAAGACTGTCCAGGACAAGGTTGAGCGCAAGGAGCCCAAGACTACCTGCACCAAGGTGCCCAGGAGGACTGCAAGAAGGTGCCACGTGAGGTGACCAAGTACAAGGACCACCAGGAGTGCAAGACCGTCACTGAGAAGGAGTGCACCAAGGTGTCTAGAAAAACTTGTCATTAATTTTAATATTTTATTCTTTATTAAATTGATTTTATAAATCATAACGCAATGTAGTGGTGATAGAAATATTGTAAATAAATTTTATATCTAAATTCTGTTTTATTTTTTAAAAATTACAAAAAAGCCTTGGTACTTGGTACAAATTCTGTTTATTTTATCAAACTTATTTATCGTGATTGTAAAGGTTTTTTCATAAATTCTGAACCTTCTATTAATGTGGTAAGTTTGAATATTAAAAATCTCTAACTGCTGTACTAACTGAGTTTTGTATTATTGGGAAAGTTCTATTTTACGCTCTGATATAGCTGATCTTTTATGATATTTAAGATTTGGGTTAGTTTTAGGCTATCATTCTTTAAAAAGTTCATTTCAAAAGAACCACTAAATGATTTTTATTGACCTAATATTCCTAAAAATAGTTAGGTTATTTAAAACCTTATTTTGCTTTATGGAACCTAAAGTTAGATTTCTAAATGTTGCAATGAAATAAAAACGTCTCAATCTATGGAAGCTGAAGAAAATGGCAGCAACTTAATTATCATCACTAAAATTAGAAATTTTGTACTGTACTGAAATAGCTAATTTTGACAAAAAACAGATTAACATTTAAGAGCGAAGCATAACTAAATACATAATGTGTAATAGTTCAATGCCAATCTATTACTTAAAATTTAACTTTTTAGTATTTATTATCCTGTTAATATAGATAACATTATGAAATTTGAAGTTTAACAGATTGACCCCATATCCTAATATATTGAAACTTCTCATTCAATTTGGTTAACGTTTGGATAACTAAAAAAAATTAAATTTAAATATATAAAATACTTTGAGACTTATTTACATTTTATGACTGTAATATTTATTGACTTGTAAATGCTTCGTTATTGTTTAACTTTGCTATCCTTGTTCGTCTTGCAAAACCCTCTACAGAAAGGTGTTTTTTGTAAAATTTTTGGCGTATCCATAATTGTTCTAACCAATTGATTATATGATTCATAGAGATGTATGCTAAGGCTGACTATTGATAAACTCTATAAGCTCTTAATATTGATTCCCAGATTGTTTCAAAGATAAAGGCGGAAATTAAACGTCAAAAAAAATCCACCTATCTCTGTATCCCTGTTCATGATTTCATTGAGTGATGTACTCATGACATATCAGGGATAAAGGAAACTGGATATGTAACCATTCGAGGACTTCTACGTTCCCAAGGATATGTGGTTAGGATATAAATGTAAATTGATACATTTTGTTTTGTTTTTTGGAGGGGGGGGGGGGGGAATTTATTTGCTGTTATTATCGTTAAACATCAATAGTACCTTAATGGCATTTCTTAAGCTTTAAGGTATCAAAAAAATACAATAGTTTTAGATACAATGAGTATACATATACCAAACTTAAAATAAAATAACTTTTCATTAAAAGTATTTATTAAAATTCTTAAATCTTTATCTTCCCTAATCTGCTTTTATTTTGCATACATTAATCCTTACAGCTCTGTTTCTGGTACGCATAAACTTTAGCAATGGATGTAGAATATACTTGGATATTATGACAGGGAAAAAATTGTCAACTTAACTTGGTAACATGGATATTACGTATTGGCAAGTTCGTTCATCCATTAGGAGGGGAGGGAATAAAATTGGGTAAAGGGGATAATCGTTATTTTAGCCCGCTGCGTGTTTCATTTTTTTAGAGAACATGAAAATGTGGTGTAATATCCAAGTAATAGTATATCCATTATTTTAGTCCCCGCGTGTTGCCATGGTTGCACAGTGTAGCAATTTATTTAGAAAGCTTAACACTCACGTATGATCTTTAGGATGGATTCATTTCATAAAAATATGTAATAATTATAAGTAATATTTTTATCTCAAAGAAAAATTAGTGTACATATGATCTTTTGTTTCAAATCAAAATTTAGATTTTACCCTTTTAGAATCCAATTATATAAAGTAGTAAGCTTTTTTCTGTCTGTAGCGAAGGATCTTGCTAACCACTGAACTCATATGGTTCTCCTTTACAGTGAAGCTTCTTAACGGTCCTGGGGTGGTTTTAGGATATTTTTTGCCCTTTCATGTCCCTTTGAATATAGAGCCCCTAGATGCTAGGGGCACAGCCGCTAGTAGAATTAAAGCACTAAATAATTGCAGTTTGATTTTAGCAAAGCGTTTGGTATAAATCATGATTTGTTATTTGTTAACATTTAAAGCAAATTTTGTCTTAATCCATAACTTGCTTTTTTACTTTTAATATTTACTAACGGCAACGCCCCTAGAGGCCTCACTGGTCACCTGAGAGTATGGAAGGAATAGTGAATTATGAACCTCTGTAAAGGAGAACCATATCAGTTAAGCGGTTAGCGAGATTCTTTGCTACACACAAAGAGAGAGCCAGAAAGGAATCTTGATACTAATATAAAATGATTATCTTGAATATCTTTATTCGATTTACTTTGTTTGTACTGTAAAATTAAAATCGACTTCTTCTATAATTTGTCAGGTAGGGAAGGGGTGTTATTATAGCAATAAACAAGGGTGACAACATCAATAAAAGCGAAGCTTCCATAATTAGACGGTAGGACACATGAACATGAACACTTGTAGAGTGTCAGAACCTAATAAGCAGAACATTAATTTTTAGGAATCAATATTATAAAAATATAGAAAAAAAAGAAAAATCCTTCAAAATAATTTCTTTTAAATCAACATATTTTATATAAAGGTACGGACTTTTCTGGTAACGATTTGATTTGCTACGCGTTCTAACTGTAATAGGAATCATCATGCAAAGTTCGGAAATTAAAGACAATAGCTAACCGTTTCGTACGGACGGATGGACGTACGAACATAACCTAGTTATAGATAAGATTGGCTTTTTAAAAACCTCTCATATCCCCAGCGAACATTTCTTTTCCCTTTCCCCCATGTCTACCTCACTGTGTTCCAGAAAAGCCAAAAAATGACAAAAAAATCATAGCGAGTGTATATTTTAAAATTTTGACGAAATTTTATTTAAGTAGCAATAAGTATCCATATATCTTTCAATGTAATGACGAAATTTTGAATATCTCCATCCTGGTTGGCACAGGATGCCAGCAGACCTGGCAGGGTCATACAGGTAAAGAGCAAAAATATTTTGTTTGCCTTAAACTAAGCATTTTAAGTTACCAAATACTAAAATGTCCTATACTAGTACATACCAATATGAAATTTAAGTGTTTAAGTCAATTTCAGGGTCCAGGTATGATCCTGCAGGTCCTGATCCCTCAGAAATCTTAAAACAGCTCTTGAGACCGCAATTTTTTACCTATAGACTTCAAATTTTAAACATAAGCTTTTCTAACAAGTATGTATGACCTACTGAAACTATATGAAAATCTGCTGCCGTTTTACCACCGATCGCCGCCACCGAAATTTATTTTTTGAGATTTCCAATCTCAAGTTTACATACAGATGAGCCTATTTCTTATTTATTTTCTGTGTGTAAATGTACGGAGGGAGGGGACAATGGGCTGTTTATTATAATAGTCCCCAAATTCACAAAATAGCGTTTTCTTATTTGTAGGCATAACAATTTGACTTTTATTGAATTTTGATTGGTTGGTTTATTAGTTGAGTGTCCAAACGTTTTAATCACTAATTGTAATTTAAAGAAGGGCCAATTTTGTGTATTAGCATTGGGAATGTACATTAATTTCTCGGCCATTGTATAATCCCTATAAATCTCTGATATAAGACTTTCATTTTATTTTCAATTAACTTGAAAGGAAGCATTTTCTATCTTAAACAATACAAATTCTACTTGTCTTTTTGAAAGCACCTTTGGAAAAAGGTTGCTTAATATAAGTGTGAAGGGAGTAAATAATGCTAATTAAATAAGAATATATATTTAAACTAGGAAACCACATAAAATTTTTTTTAAACTTCTAGCTTTAATGGGTTTAGATGTGGATATAAGTGGGGCATTACCCTCCCCCCCCCCCCCCCAATAAAAAGGTAAAATAGTTCAAATAAGAGCCTAGACTTTTAGGGATAATCTTTATTTAAAACTTTTCTTTACTTTTAGTTTAATTAATTATGTGTTGGAAATAAGTAGAAAAATAAATTACTTTTATATCTTAAAAAATTGTTATTTTTTTATAGACCCAGTATCTTTAGGGCTTAAAAAAACAAACTTCGCATACCTTCGCATACACAGGGTAAAGTTCTCTGATATTGTACATACATATAATATCACCATGTAAGAGGATTTGCTTGGACTCTTTTGGTCTTAAAAGATCTGGAACCAAACGTAAAATTTTCATTAGAAGAAAATTGTCTATTTAACAGAAATCGAGTATGCTAAGAAAACCATCTACAATTACAACAAAAAATGGAGATTTGACTTCTTTTAAAGGCTAAACGTATAAATTATTACATACTGATTCCAAAAATATATAATACTTAAAAATAGCTTTAAAAATAAGGGGTCCACATTGATTTGAAATGTAGTTTAGTTGACCTTATAAATAGTTGTTTACAATGATGAAAAGGAACTTAATTCCATACCTCTGGTATAATTACACGTAAAATTCTTATTTTTCATAGTAAAGAGCTAATTCTTTCGGCTTTATTTTCCAAAACTTGTGTATATTACTAAACAATTGTTTAAAAGTGTATTTTCCAAAATGTAAAAAACGATTTTTTGTCACCCGTGGAACATAGTGACCTGTCTCTTTCTTCATACATAATACGTGAAAAATATAGGATTTCTATGTAGTCAACATGTTACAGTAGAATTACAGGCTACATTAAGCTTCATTTGTATTGTTATAATATGGATGTTATAACTTTAGAATCAGCAATGCATTGTAAAGGGCTTGGGGTATGAAAAAGGGGTATATAGAAGTGGAGTAGTTTCTTCATTATTATATTGCAGTTTCAGTAGTAAATAGTTTGAATAATGTTTTGGCTTTCCAGTGCAATGTGGGGAAATATATTTTGCTACATTTCACAATCAAAACAATGCCACGACGTTTTAAAGATTTGACTTTTTTGTGCTTGATTAATCTTTAAGGCGGTGATTTCTTTAAATATACCATATGGAGGTCATCTAAATAAGAGAGAAAAGTTATTACATATTCTATCATATGTGATTTAATCAATATTTTATACAAAGAAAAAGGCATGTAAAAATTTCATATAGTGAATTTAATTTGTGAATAGAAGAAATTTGTAATATTTATACTTAATTTCAAATTAATGTTGTTAGATTTTAAAATTTCAACAATGATTTGTAAATTATTAGAAATATAAACCAAAAATTGAAAATAAAATTAATTATATAAAATGCCTTATACGGACTTACATTTTAACACTTCATTTAATGTTCCTGATATAGAACCTAATCCTTATTCCCAAATTGAAATGAATAGTATATTTTTTATGATATAAACGTACCTTCGTACCATATGATTGTAGAGTTGCTACGCTTTTGAATTGATACAGGAATCACCTTGCAAGTTTTAAATCATTAGTAGAAGTCAAATCAATGATAAAGCAATCTGTTATGGGGGGACGTACGGACCGACCCTATTTATAGAAAAGCTACACTTTTAAAGACACATAACAATCAAAATATATTTACTGTTTTATATTTTGTGTATGTATTTAGCAAAATATATCTGCGGATTATTTAAAACCAAAATCCTCGTTATATATCGTTTTTTGAGGTTTTTTATTTAATACTAAACATCTAATATGCGTTTGATCTTTGTTTACTTTCAAACAAAGCAAAAAATCCGCAAAATATTTTGCAAAATTTGTGTTTGCATGTTTAGTTAACATTAAAGAATTATCTGTGTAAAATCTTTAGGAAGCTTTCATAATATTTTTCAATTCTTAGTATTGAAGATACTCAATAATTCAAAATGTTCGTATGTCTGCCTGTTAGACACATTATTAATTGCCATGAAGAACAACTGAAATTTTTGTGGTACGGTTTATAAAAATCAAGCATCTTGTATATCATTTTTTTTGTCCATCGGTCTGTCGTTAATCATGTCATACACTTATTATAGATAAACATATAGTTAATATTCTGCTGATAAACGGGAATCTACTGTAAAACGCACTTGATCCATCATTCTAGGCTAGGCTGGGGCAGTGTTTCTATCTCTTCTGCTATCTAAGATAAGAGTCTAATTTTTTGCTTAAGATTTTTCTTATCAATTTGAATTTAGCCTAAAAATCACTTGGCATGTCGGTTTGTCTTTTCTTTTCTGGAATATATAACAAAAATAAAAATGTATGTCTTTTTGTGCTAAAATTTTCATATTGCCATGAATCATCTTTTCTACAACTCACTATGTCTGTCTGTCTGTTTTGCTGTATTTGAGATTAATATTGTGGAGGGGAGATATGATTGCTTTCAGTTATCATTAAAGATCTATCGAACATTGTGCAAATCTTTCCCTTACTTTGAATGACCCTTCCGCTTGGCTGTTTTTACTTTTACATTTATGAACTTCGATGCTTAAAGATCTTTTCATCCTTGTAAATTGTTATATTAACCAGAACAACAAAATATAAATTTTAAATTATCAGTAATATAGAAATCTAGTAATTATTACATGATCTTATGTAGAAATCTAGTAATTATGATATGATCTTATATTGAAATCTAGTAATTATTATATGATCTTATGTAGAAATCTAGTAATTATGATATGATCTTATATAGAAATCTAGTAATTATGATATGCTCTTATATAGAAATCATGTAATCATGATATGATCTTATATAGAAATCTAGTAATTATGATATGAACTTATTTAGAAATCTAGTAATTATGATATAATCTTATATAGAATTCTAGTAATTATGATATGAACTTATTTAGAAATCTAGTAATTATAATATGATCTTATATAGAAATCTAGTAATTATGATATGATCTTATATAGAAATCTAGTAATTCTGATATAATCTTATATAGAAATCTAGTAATTATGACATGATCTTATATAGAAATCTAGTAATTCTGATATAATCTTATATAGAAATCTAGTAATTATGATATGATCTTATATAGAAATCTAGTAATTATGATATAATCTTATATAGAAATCTAGTAATTATGAAATCTTATATAGAAATCTAGTAATTATGATATAATCTTATATAGAAATCTAGTAATTATGATATAATCTTATATATAAAGATTGTATTTTAACTATCATTTAGTGTCGGATATACCCAACATTTAAAAGTTTCCAGTTATCATGTTTAACTAACATTAGGCCATGGGAAAAACTATTAAAAGGCTCTCATAACAAAATATTTCAGAAAACTTTGTAAAAAAAGACCATAACATTTTCGTTTCATTCTATATTTCTATGCACAATAAATCATTTGTGCTGTTAATCTATCAATATAAAATAATATCAAAGTATTTTTGCTCTTAGAAGATATAGATTTATTGTAGTAATTTGCAATATTTATAGTATTGCTTAATTTCCAGGAAATGTCAGCTATTGCCACTTTTATCAATTGAAAGTAGTCGATATAAAAAAAATAAGTTTGAGTTAATTAACTCGTTCCTGTATTAAGTTTAAATTTAGTTACTTTTTGTTGAGCAATATACAGCCAACAAAAGTTGTTATGTAGACTTGCAAACAAAATATTTTTAGAAATTGTTTGAAAATGGCACCTGGGTAGAAAAACTTTAACAAACAGAAATGGAAAAATATGATAATCTTGGATTGATTGGTAAGACTTTTTTATTTTACTTGCTGTGATTATTGGGAATGACGCTGTTCTTGTTGGAGGATGGCTATGCCACCTTTTAACAGGGATCTTAAGGGATAAGACAAAAAAATTCCCTTAGTTGACAAACAACATTTTCCCTTCTGTAAATTAAGTCCATTGGTTGACAATCTTGCTTGCTTGTACTAATGAATGATTTTTTCCTAGGGGCAATTTAACCCCACCCCCCCCCAAAAAAAAAACCTTCTTAAGACCTTTAAACCAAATAGATTCAGATGTAACGATGTTCTTCGGTGTACATAGACTGACAGACAGACGGATCTTTTGGTACATTTAAGATAATAATTGTTTTTTTTTCAGGTGAGGGGTCATACGGTGTGGTGACAAAATGCAAACACAAAGAAACTGGACAGGTGAGTGGCCTTACTTCATTCATGGCAGTCGGACTGCTTTAAAGCAGCTTTGTAGCCACTGATTTAAATTAAAATTAATAAACCGCCGTGGTTCAACCTCAACCCCCCCCCCCTTCATTACATGGTTAAAGCCATCATACATAAATTCTTGTACTTATGCTGCTATGATAATGACGTGATAATAAGAGTAATGAAAATCCTGCACTATGCCTATATCCTACAAAGCCGAAAAAAATAGTTTATATTGCTGTAAACTTTGGGATAAGAAATGTATTTAGTTTTAGTTAGCTGCCATTATCATCTCCCTCTCTGGTTTATGAAAAAGGTTAACAAAACATCACGCGGACAATGGCAGATGTTTTATCTCTAAAAGAAGAGAATTTAATGAAAAGGAAGATTTCCATAATCACACTTTACTAGAAATAATAGGGTTTGAAAATTAAAATGTTCATAATACTAACGGACTTACTTTCAGAGTTTCAAATTATACCTGTAAAGGAATCTTTAAGATAGATTAAAATAAAGAGGATGATTCTAACACGTTTAAATAATGTATTCATTACCGACAAATGGGCAAATGTTAAATGTAGAAAAGTTTTGTTTTAAATATAGTGTTCCCGCATCTAATTAATCCAACCTCAAACAAACTTTCAAAAACACAAGATCTTATTCTTTAATTATTAAGGGAGAGGATAATGGCATGGTAAATTAATCTACTCCCGAATCCTTTTTTAATTATCTACAAACTAACAAACGCACAACTATTCTTAGATTTGGAGAGAAAACTAATTTATATTTTATGTAATATCCCTATATTCTTTTACCCACATTACAGTTTATTTTGTTTATTTTTCCTAGGTAATTGAATTGCTAAAGTCAACCCAACAATTTTATCTCAAATCTCAAATAGGAATATTTTTTTTGAGGGGGGGGGAGGATTGACATATCCAACAAAGCAAGAGATTGGACATAAACCTGTAAATCATACTGGTACCCAATGTTTTATAAACACGATCTTATATTAGTTGGCTTCTGAAAGCTCTATCCAAACTTTTAACTCAACAATTATAATCTACAGAATGGATGGGTAATATTTAGTTATTCGTAAATTTATTGTTCATTGTCCTTAAACATTACTTTCCTGGTCAAGGTCGTCCAAACTTTTTCATTTTTGGAGGGGGGGGGGGGTGGTGGTATTTACCCCCCCCCCCCCCTCTCCATTGGACGTCCTTGTTCCTGGAAAAAATATATCAGATATAGAATTAACAACTGACTGACTTGATTATAAAACTTTGGATTAGCTTTGCTACTAGACAAAAGTAAATTCAATTTAGCTGTCTTTACACAAAGTTACATAAGACAATTTACAGACAAATCATTAAGAGAACAAGGATAGTTCTATTCAAAATTAGCGTAACATGGACAATTCAAAAACACAAATATAAATACAATGGCGTTGTAACTATGTAATTGTCGAGTTAAATTGCTGATCGTTTGAATTTAAAAAGCTAATAAATCAGTTTTGGCCAGTATGGCCACCGATATTGAGATTCTGTACACATACAATTTATATTTTTATTTTACTTAGTGGCTAAGCAAATCACAATTTCGATTAGTAATAGTACAGACAGACGTATGAATGCGATCTAATTTAAAGGGAGCTATGCTAAGAAAAAGAAAATAAAGCATTTCCACTTTTTTTCTGACAAACAAAGTAAATTGGATTAGAAACAGAAATTAAGACTAACAAGGATGTAAAAATTCAAATACAGCCGAGCTGTTGAAAGACTCACCCCCCCCCCCCCCCACTCTAATGAATTTTAGTTTTTAAAATATTGTATGTATTTGGGATTTTGCGGCAATGTATGGGTAACGAGTTAGTCAAAAAGATGTCACAGAGTTTTTAGGTGGTATCATCACAAGAAGTTTTAGGTATATAATTATAGAGAAGTGGTTAAATAGAATTATGTTAAATTGAATCATGATCATTTGTAAAAAAAAGATTCATCAAAATATTAGGCTTATAGTTTCTCTGATAGCGGCCAACTTAATCACATTATCTCTGATAAACAAACGGACTAAATGATATAGACACAAATTAATTGATAGAGTATTTTTGCTACTTAGATATCACCGTTAGAAGTTTTCAATTGCAATTTGTATGTATGCAATATTTTTCAATGATAAAAAATAAACACTTTATTTTAGGAAATGAGCCGAAAATTCTATTTATATATAAATGCAAATTTATATGCAAAGCTTTTTTTTACATTACGCGTGGTTTTAAATAGATATATTATTACTTGGATCTCACACCATATATTTAAGGTATCAAATAAAGTGAAACACGCGGAGGGCTAAAATAACGATAACAAATTTTTTACCTATATTTGAACTAAGTTATGAAGAAATTTGAAGTTTGACCTTTTGCTCTACTGCGCCATTTCTATAAACTTTGTTCTATTTACAATGTGGATTTGAGGAAAAGTAAACAAGTCATTAATTTTGATTAAGAATTTTATAAAGTAAACAATATGTCTATACTCTATCGGAAGGTGTTTTTGTGTTCATCTCAAGATCTCGGAAACTAAGGTTAGTAGAAAAATTTTGGAGAATAGTCCCTTACGTGACAACGCACCTTAAGAGGCGATTTGTCGTATTTTTAAAATGGCTTTTTATAGGTTATTTTAGGTTAGGTTAGGTTATATTGGGGTAGGTGATTGCCCCACAGGATTAGGTAATTGGCCCCGCAGGGGCTAGAAATAGGAGAAAGCCTACTGTGAAAACTACGAAGAATCGCCCCTTAAGGTGCGATGTCACGAAAGGGACTATACCAAAATTTCGTATTTAGGGAGTGATGGGGAATTGGTCTTATTTATATTCCCCATAGTTTCACAACAACGTTTACGTTGGCTTAACAACTTTGCAGACTTTGGTTGATATATTATGTTGAGTTTCTAAACGTTTAAACCACGGCACTAATTGTAATTACAGAGGGGTAATTTTTATTAACTACCATTTGGAATGTACTTGGATATATCGGACATTTGGTTATCTGGTATTAGACTTTACCTAAATTCTTTTTTTTATTGTTGTATGGTTTCTATTGTTGAATAACGCTGACTATCAGGATAAGGGGCTTACCCCCATCAGGAATAAGGATTTTCAGGAGCACCCCTTCCCCAAGAATAAGCATGTTTCTTGCTTTCCAAAATATACTCACATCTAACTTTAGTTAATTTATATATTCATTTAAATACCAAATTAATTCATATTACTTTTTTCATATAACGCATTTATTTGCCCTTTTTCCCTGTTAATTTTAAGTACGATCTCTTATGGCAAAAATGCTTTATTCCTCGTTGTGCAAAATTGGTGGGCGTTCACTTCCGCATATAGTAATATCATATTCACAAAATAGAAGTAACAGGAATTTTGTCTGTCTGTAGCGAAGGATCTTGCTGACTGTTGCACCGATATGGATCTCCTTCAAAGTGAAGATTCTTTTTCTTATCTTACTTTTCTTTTTAAAACTAATTTGGAAGGAGAGGGTTTTCTCTCCCCCTTCCCCCCGTGGCACTCAAAGGCCCATTAAAGAAAAAATTAGAAATTTTTTTTATGATGAAAGTGAAATAAGTGGAAATCGAATTTTTTTCAGTAATAGATAGCAGTTCTGATAATTTATTCATATAAAATATTTTGCAGAAAGTATCGCATGTATAAAGAATATTTTGCAAATATTTGCATTGCCAATAAATATGTTACCAGGTGTTAATTGCTATATTTATTGTACATTGTTTTTAATGCCAAGTTAATTCTTGGGGATGCGATCCATAGGTAGTAAAGTTTTTTTAATTATTGAATTATTGGCGACATAATGATTTGAAATAAAAAATGAAACTGTTATCTTGGTTCTTTTTGATTACCTTCTATAAATTATTTTGTTGTAATTATTGAAAAAACTTTTTATTCTCTTTCTATTCTACCATTGTTTTTTTTATCTCTTCATAAAGTTTACCATTAACTCTTGTGCACCAGTCTCTTCTTTTATTTTGTTTCTTTCCATGTTGCACTTTATTTTTGTAAATGAAAAAATTCAATTCTAATATTGATAAATAAGACAAATATTTTACTTTGAAATTTATTGAATTAACTGATTTTCTGTCTGTCTGTTCAGTAAGTATCCTAAGACTAAATTTGAGGGGCAAAAGGAAGTTTTTTTGTCAACATAGAATAATAAGCTGTTATAACTAAGACACTATCAACATAATATTTTACTATATTTTTCTAAAAGCCAAAAATCTTAGAGGCAAAATAGTATTTCTTTGGGTGTCATATCTCTGCCCAAGCAATAAATAAAAACCCACAAGTTGTTAAAACTTGTCCCCGCACTTTTTATATTTTTGTCTCGAAAATAAAATTACAGAAAAGAGTTAATGTGATTGATAGACCAATATGACAAAATACAGAGGACCTAGTAATAGAATATTCGTTTTTTTTTCAATTAGATCTTGAGAGGGACTAGACCGAATTTTCAGGAATGCTGTGTAGTGACGAATGAAAGGACGGTTTAAAACTTTTTTTTAAGATGAGGGTTGGTAAGGTAATTTGGGTTTCATATGACTACATCCCATTTTTTTTCTATAAAAACAAAACTTATCTTTTTCTAATAATCAAACTACCATGACGATTTTTTCACCACGAGAACTGTGGTAAAGATTTATTTATTGTCTATTGAATTTTCACTGTTCCTTAGAGATTTTATAATTTCTTATAAAGCCAGTTCAAAAGATTGATTTATCATCTATTCCTAAGTATCTATTGTCTAAGTATAATCATTCATAAATTACTTGACTTTCCTGATACTTTTTTACCATAATTAACAGTACAGTTAGGTTATTGTTAAAAGGAAACTTTTTTAAAAATTAAACCATGTAACCTATTCTTATTTTATACTTTTGTTTTGATTTTAAAGATACTACTTATTTATGGGATAAAAAAATTAAAAAATTTATTTCAAGTTTTGATCAACATAATCAAACTTAATAGCTTTAGCTTTTCTTTAAGAAGGGTATCTTTGTCGTTATCATGTCAATTATGATAGTCTTACATTAAAACAATTCCGACGGGGGAGGGGGGGGGGGCGGGGCGTGTGGTGGGGGGGGTATATCACAAACACACTAAAAGCAAAGTTGCTCCAAAAAAAAAATCAGAAACATTTAATTATCTATATAATGAAGTTTTTTCAAGACAATAACTGCCATAATTAAAAATTTAATTTAAAATCTTTCTTATTTTATACTTTATTAGCGGTTACGCCCCTAGAGTCCTTTAGAGGCTCTGGAGGGGTGGTGGGAAAAGTCAACTCCCCACATTTTCAATTAAATTTTTTTTAGAGAAAAAAATTTGAACAAATTTTTGGGGGTGGATGATATTTATCTAGTGGCGATTTTCCTGCCCCCAAATAGTAATAAACCTTCACAGGGCCTAACAGAAGTTACTTTGTAAAGGAGAACCATCGATTATAGCAATTAGCGATATCCTTCGGTACAGAAGACAGACATACATACTGTTACTTTTATTAAAGGATTATTGACTTTCATTATGAATGTTTATATCTTTCTATTACTGCTTCTTGGTACCAATATAATACACTCATATAATTATGGAAAGAAGTTGTATCAACTTTTTTTTTTTATAGCTAGCCGGTCCTTTTAGTAAGTAGTAGATGTAAAATTTTTCATAGAATTCAGATATGCAATCGGTTTTTTTGTAGACCTCTTATTTTTTAAGTAATTTAAGTTTTTAAAAAAAAATAATTAAGTCGGTTTTAAGGTACTAAAACGCAACAAAATAAAAGAAGAAAATGGCCAGTAAGAACAAAAATAGTAAGATCTTTAATTTGACACCTTACTTTTAAAATTCTGTTGAGTAATTATTGAAAAAATCTATTTTTTCAACCTCGGTTTAATAAAAACTTTAGACCTAAATATTTTCTCAAACAGACATAAAAAACATGGGTTCATATATACCTTTAGAATCAGAAAAATATTACGAATCCATTGTAAGCAAAATTGAAAAAAAGTAAAAAAATAAAAAGATATAAAAATGGCCAATTGTATTTTTTGTTCTGGCAACACTATCATCTTCCCTTTTTTACCCCCTCTTTACCCCCTCTATACCCCCTTCCCATTTTTATACCCAATTCAAAAGTTAAGACGTTGCCTGTACAATATAATATGATATTTTCATATAATTCCTTTTATTGTAGTTTATATACTATATTGTAAACTTTTTTTTTCAATTTTGCTTACAATGGATTCGTAATATTTTTCTGATTCTAAAGGTATATATGAACCCATATTTTTTTACTTGTGAAATGATAAAATTGAGTTCAAAGTTTTTATTCTCATGGGTTTAAAAAAATCGATTTTTTCAATAATTACCTGACAGAATTGAAAAAGTAAGGTGTCAAATTAAAGATCTTACTATTTTTGTTCATAATGGCTATTTTCTTTCTTTTTTTTGTTGCATTTTAGTACCTTAAAATCGACTTAATTTTTTTTTTAAAAAACTTAAATTACTTAAAAAATAAGAGGTCTACAAAAAAACCGATTGCATATCTGAATTCTATGAAAAATTTTACATCTACTACTTACTAAAAGGACCGGCTAGCTATAAAAAAAAAGGTTGATACAACTTCTTTTCAAATTTTCAAAGTAATCTGCTGTAACTTTTTTCCAATAATTAATTATCTTCAAAAGAATCTAAAACCTTTTGACCTAAAAAATAACTTTTCTTTTTTTGTATAGTTTTCGAAGGAGGAAAAACTTTTTTAATTTGAGTTTTAAAAAAACAACTAATTGAAGCCATAGTAAACAAAATATAATCGTATTTTACTCAAAAATCAAAATTCATGGTTTTTAACTTTTTCTCAACAATTTTGAGGAAAAAAACAACTAATTTCTCAAAAAGTAAATTTTGAAAATCTTCAACAATTTTTAATCAACTACTTCGATATACATAACATTTAATGGTAAATTTGATATTAGGGTTTTAGTGATTTAATTAAACCTTTTACCTTATAATGTGAAAAAATAAAGTATTACCTAATGTCAAAACGTAATTGACACTTATACAGTAGACTATAAAAGTTTTAAAGATTTTTAATCAATATAATAGATTTGAAATCTGCATAAAATTTCAAGGATTTTTTATAAAATTCGTTTTTTATATAATTCTTTATTTAAAGGCGCAAATACGATTTAAGTTAATAAATTTTGACCAATGGGATAGCTGGATTGGAAACTACCTACGCTCTAATTGGTTGAATGATGTACGTCACTTAAGCTTCTCCAATCATAGCGCAGATAGTTTTCAATCCACCAATCACAGATCTCAAAATTATTTAACTTAATTTGTATTTGCGCCTTTAAATAAAGAATTATATAAAAAACTAATTTTATAAAAATCCTTAAAATTTTATGCAGATTTCAAATCTATTATATTGATTAAAAATCTTTAAAACTTTTATAGTCTATTATACAGATTACAATATGTCTGTTTATAAATTTAAATCGTTTACTGAATCGTTTTAAGAATCGAAGTTACTCTATAATTCATTTTCATCTGGTAGTTAGTCTATAACGCTATGGGGGAAATTAGGCTTTCTCGGCTGCTATCGAAGATCGACAGCTGAAATTTTTAATAATGATATATGCGCATCTAGTCTTTGCATTGTTTTGTCTGTGGGTCAAAGACGTAAACGTTATTTTTCGTGACATTTTGAGTGTTTGCATATCCTCTCTCTTTCTGTTCCTTATTTTGACAACTGAACATTTGCTGTAAATTTACTTAGTCCATATGTCCATTCGCTACTTATGGATGTTAGCATCATTGTTAAATATTAATCCCTACAACCGTGAACACAACCAAGTATTACCAGAGTCACGAGAATGGGAACAAATTAATTCAACTGTTAACCAGGGATTTGAAGGGATAAGGCAATCGGTGATAAATCTATGTACACCCCAACTGTTGATATACAAATTCCCAGTTTCTATAGATATAATTATAGGTCAAAAGTTTAAACATTGCTTGTTTGAACCAACAAATCAAGATTAGATAAAGTATTCAAAGTTTTTAAGCCAGCGAATAAGAGGAAGACTTAATAAAACTTTGGGTAAAGTGGGATTTACAGTCAAAAGTCCCCTCCCTTCCTGACTGTTAGCTCAAGTAATTTACTTTATAAATTGATTCAATTTATATTTACAATTATACAAATTATACATATATTGCTTTAATGGATTTAATTTTCATGGATAAAGCTATTAAAGGGAATTTGTAATTGAAATAAACAAATATTAGAAAAGGATCAACAAAACTTTAGGTAGATAATGATATAAGGGGCAAGTTTTTGGTAACTTAAGTATGTAAATCTAATTTTTTTAGCAAAAACTTCAAAAACTGAAGGCCACTTAGGACAATGCATCTCAGATTTTATTTTTATTTTTTTTATTATTACTTTTCTAACAAGATTTTAAATATCCTTATTAAATAAAATGTTTTTTTTTCTTTGAAGTGTTCATTGAATTTTAAAATGCTTTGCCCTAATATTATAAGTAAAAACATAAAAATTTACAAAAGTAAGAACAGAAGACAAAATGTAAGTATGTCCCATAACTTTTTTGATACCTTCAAATCAAACAATTTTTAAAGGAGATGGGACATTGAACTGGAAATACTCTGGTATCCAAAGTTTTCATATTGATAAATTTGTGTACTTTAATGGATTTTATAATTGTATATAAATTCATCGTGCTTTGCCCTATCCCTTCAAATCTCGGAAATTTTGAAAATTTCTTTTTCAGATTGTAGCCATAAAGAAGTTTCTGGAGCCGGAAGACGACCCCTCCGTGAGGAAAATTGCCCTGCGAGAAATCCGCATGCTGAAAAGACTTCGTCATGATAATCTTATCAATCTTATTGAGGTAAGATGAGGGGCGTGCACAGCAATTAACTAGGGGATGTCAAACCATTGGAGGGTGAAAAATGGGGATTGTAGGACTTCTAAATTTCAAATATAAGAGTATTGTTAAGCAGTCACTATTTATTTAGGAACTGCTAATAAAACTTTAGATTGGCCCTTTCCTGCATATTGCCTTTGAGCACGAAACTACCACACTTTATTATTAGGTCGAATTATATGCTCAACAGACAATATTTGGAAAACACCCAACTCTAATCAAAGAAAATCAGAATCTTCTGTTCTAAAAATATACAAATAAAATATAATAGATCATTTTTTAACCACATTTGCAGAAAATTATATATGTAGTTTTGATATTTGTCAAATAAGATATTAAATTGCATTGATTGAAATTTCAGTATATTTATGTTTGTATAATGCCTTGAACTTTAGTCACGTTTTGAAGATATAAAATTTGCATTTTATGGACATATTTCCTTAGCAATATCTATAACAGAAAGTTTCAAATTTTACAATATGCACAACATTTGCAAATGAGTGAACTTTTCTTTAATTTTGCTATCATATCAAAATAAGTATTTGGTCTTTACGATATGTCTAAATGGTATTTGTAGATTTCTAGCTTAGAGGCGAAAGTGGGTGTAGTGGATTTTGAAGTTTATTTTTTAATTTTAGTAATTTTTTAATCCCTCTTATCTTTATGTGAATGTTATATTTCTAGGTTTTCCGCCGACGAAAAAAGTTGTACCTGGTTTTTGAATTTATGGATCACACTATACTTGGTAAGACAATTTTCTTTTTTTTTGTTTTTACGGCTAATTAATTTAATTTAACAGTAACATGCTGTTTGTCATAATGTCTTTCTGTGTGTTTGTAGCAAAGGATCTCACCAACTGCTGAGCCGATATGGTTATAATTATCTATAATAGAAAGTAGCTTGATGTCTGTCCGTCCGTCCATCCGTCTGTCTGTCCGTCCGTCTGAAGCTTAAGATCTCAGTAACCACTGAACCGATTGGATTCTACTCTTCAGGGTATATACCTATCGGTCCTGTGGTGGTTTTAAGCTATTTTCTTGGGGGGTTGGACACCCCCAACCCCCCAAAAAATGAAAATTTACCCCTCCCCCCCAAAAAAAAATAAATAATTTTCTTGAGAACACATTAGACTATGAGCAGCACCAGTAGTAATTTTCTTGAGAACACATTAGACTATTTTTTTACGAATTTTGCGAATTCGTTATTTAAACGAGAAAATGTTTTCCTGCTGGGTGTGTGCGAAAATTTGCGATCCATTCTGCTGGGTAAGTAATAGAAGATGTAATTATACCTCTTGGGGCAAAGCCTCTAGAGGCTAGGGGCGAAGCCGCTAGTATTGAATTAAAGTAGAGAAGATTTTTTTTCTACTTTAATGTAGGGTACTTCAAGTTTTCAACCCTCCCAATAGAAATCGCACTAAAACAATTACAAAAGAAATATTTTTAAAGGGCGCTTGAGACCATTAATTAAGGGCGCACACTGTACATCATATTTAAAGTACCCCTAGAGGCTTCCATCAATGTTTTATATGACATTGTTGTAATTTACCACAATCTACATATGTTACAAAGTTGTTCTATTACTTCAAAAATTTTAAATATAATTGAATTTAAAGTTCTAACTTTTTTAATTTTTTGGTTTAATTTTTGACAAATTACTTTGAGTGTAGCAACTTTTATATTAAATTTTGAAATATCGTAAAATATTATAAAACGTAAAATGTTTATTCAGTAATCATTACTGATAAATTCAAATATTAGATTAGCTGTGGGTGATTCCTTTTCGTAATTCTAATCTTTTATGTGACTTTTTGAACGTGTATATATTGTTAAATAATATTTTCCATTGAAAAAAAAAACATAAAAGAACATTTTATGTTCGGATTATATGATTATCTTTTCGAATATTTTTCTATGTAATTTATTTTATTATTCTATAGACGTACTAGGGAATGGGGTTGAAGGTGTACTACTAATTTAATGATTTTTTTTGCTTTACAAACACATGTAAAAAAAATGATAAATTAATTACACCTCAAATACAATACTTTGTGGGACTTCATTAACCTCCATTCGCCCGCCCCCTTGTAAAAATTAAGTGTTCGCATTTCCAACTTTATACAATGATCCTAGTACAGTGTTTTTATGGCTTCTGGGTATGTAAAGAATTTAACTATTGAAGGATATAGGTACCTTTGATAATTATTCTAGTTAAATGTTTTGATAAAGTCAAGGTGATATAAATCAATATTTAATAATAAAATAAATGTATTTCTGTCTGTGTGTAACCACTGAACCGATATGATTTTAGCTTGTATTTTTATTTTGACAAGGGTCCGAGCCTTAAATATTATACCTTAAATGATATTTATAATATTTTGTTTAGATGAACTTGAGTTGAACCCTGGAGGATTAAATGAAGAGACAGCTAGAAGACACATCTATCAAGTTATACAAGCACTGCAATTCATTCATCAAAACAATGTAAGTTTTACATCATGCGTTGCAATGGATATATTATTACTTGGATGTTTTACCAGATTTTCATGTTCGCGAATAAAGTGAAACACCCAGCAGGCTAAGATAACAATTTCCCCCTTTATCCATCCCATCCTCTCCTAATGGATGAACGAACTGGCCCATATATGAACTCTATGTTAGCAAGCTAATTTGACGATTTTTTCCCTTTCTTAATATCCACGTATATTCTACATCCTTTTTGATGCATTCCAACAGAGATACAGATAAGGATTTTCATAAAATCATTGAAAATATAAATATGGGATGGGTTGGGTTAAAACCCCCTTCACTCACTTTATAAATGAAATTGTGTAGGTTTGTCGGATCTACTGCAGTTCACGGCAAAATATTGCTGGTAAGCAATATTTCCAAAAATCTATGAAATTCAAAGGCTGCTAGCTGCCAAACGGCTGAACGTACAGATCATGCCCGCACACTGTTTTACGCGGCATAAGAAGGCCTACAAATAATATGGAATAGCCAAGATCTAATTATGCACAGGGAAAGCTTCACTGAAGAAAAACGCGTTAAATAGGTCTTTTTCGCGCATTTCTCTGCACTGCGAGATAATTATGCATTATTGATTTATGGCTATTCCAGATAATTTGTAGGCCTTCTTATGCCGCGTAAAACAGTGTGCGGGCATGATCTGTACGTTCAGCCGTTTGGCAGCTAGTAGCCTTTAAAATTCATAGATTTTTGGAAATATTGCTTACCAGCAATATTTTACCGTGAACTGCAGTAGATCCGGTTTGTCTACCCCTTTCAATCCATCAATCAATACATCCCATGACAGAACCCTGTGCACGCTCAGGGGCGTCCAAGCTTTTTATTTTGGGGGGGGTAAAATTTTTTTAAGGGGGGGGTAATTCGGTATTGGGGGGGGTAAAATGGCGCGCGAAGCGCGCCGCAAATTTTTTTTACCCCCCCCAAAATTTTTACCCCGGGGGTAAAATTTGCTTGGGGGGGGTAATTACCCCCCCTGAAATCTGTTGGCAGGGGTAAAATTTGTTTACCCCCCTAAAATTTACCCCCGGGGTAAAATTTTTTGGGGGGGTAATTTAAATTTGATCAAAAATTTAGTATTAAAAATGCGCGCGAAGCGCGCAAAAATTTTTTTTGTTAGAGATTTTCTATTTTGGGGGGGGTATTATAAATGGTTGGGGGTAAATTTTAAATGGGGGGGGTAAACGCCCCATTCCCCCCCCCCCCCATTGGACGCCTATGTGCACGCTATTGGCTTAAACAAAAATACCTTATAAATAAATATGACGCTTATTTAAAAAAAAGTTGATATAAAAAAAATAATAATTGTCATGAGGTATGGCCACCAAGTGAAAATAATATTTGGAGGCAGATAAAAAAAAGTCGTCTTTAACACGAATTTTTTTACCCCAAAAATCATGAAAAAATCAGCTATAATTAACAATACATTTTTTATAAATTCAGTTAATGATTACAGCTGATTTATTATAAGTTGTTGAGATTTTTTAGAAATTGATTACCTATCAGATGTTGAAAACAATAATATAAATAATTTATTAACAAAGTTCTACAGTACACTTATATACACAGAACTTCAAAATAATAATATAATTGTAGTTTTAATACATAAATGATAACATAATTTTTATACAATTTTACTTACTTAATTAAATACTAATGTAAGGGATAGAAATTTAAAATACACATCTGTAAATTAGTTTTAACAGGACATCGCTTTCTAAAACTATACAATTTTCATTAAAAGAGAAACTTTTTGTAAAATATTAGGACAGGCAAAAAAATTTACTTTCCCTCAAAGTGCCTAGCGAACACAGAACAACCTTTTTTTTATAAAGTTAGTTGGGGTTATTTTTGTACGCCCAAACCTGGCCAAAGCTCTGCTAGGCTACCTTGCACTGTAATCTAATCTAACCTGACCTGAAGTATTAACAGTTACACGGAAACTACCCTCAAGAATAAGGAGAGGGTTTTCTGTGTTGGCATCCCTTATTTTCAAATAATAGTTTCTTGAATAATAGGGGATTATTCACAAGAAATTATAATTCACAAGGAAACATGTACTTCAATCTGTGTCAGTCGTCAAGTTTTTTATACATATTCCTTATTCCAAGTATATTAATTTTCATATATAGGTAGGTATGCTTTTAATTGAAATTAGAATCAAACTTTAAATATACAGGATAGCTTCAGGAATATACTTAAACATAAACATGTTTTGAATATAAACTTTTGTAAATTTGAATTAAATTAATAACTCCAGTTGATTTCTTTTTATATGGCAATTACTTTTAAGTGGTTGATTGTTATATTCTTTACATTTAGTCTATTGCAGATAACATTTTAATCAGTTATCAAAAACATGTTTGTAAATATGACTTCTGTTTGAATTTAGTTTTGAACAATATTAACCTTGTTTTTAACATATTCCTTTTTTCTTGAATTAAACAGAGTATATACGCCGAAGTTTGAACATATCTAGATTATTAGAAACATAATCCAACTTTGTAAACTATATATATATAGTGTCTCTTACCAAAATCGGCCAAAAGTCATCCTTATAAATGTAACAGATTATCTTTCTGTGTGTATAGCGAAAGATCTCGCTAACCGCTAAACCAATATGGTTCTCTTTTACTTGTATACGTTTTCTTTTTAATCTTAGGCGGTTCCGCCGCCGTTTCTTCACAGTTCCATATTGTTCTCCACAAAAGCAACTGTTGTGCCGAATTTTAGAGTTATAACTCTTATATGGGCTGAGATCATGCACGTTTTACTGTTGGTTTCAATAAGTGGCACATCCGCCTACCCCCTTTAAAATGTAGGATAAACTCAACTCTCCCCATACTCAAGTTCCTCTAGATTACCCTGGCATGGGACGTAGCTGCTAGTATAAAGTTTAGCAACATCTAAATAGAATTTTTTTTTACTTTGCTCCGATTATACCATTTAGTTTAAGGAATCTATGTATATTTTAGGTTTACGTTTAAAAACGACTTTCTAAAAAGATATCTATTAAAAGTAGAAACATATTAAGGTCTAATAAACAATCTATTTTTTATATACATTCTGTTAAGTATAAAACTGTGACATACATACTACATTTATGAATATATATTTCGTTAATTTCAATATATTATTGTAAAATACAATATTTTGTTCCTAATTAGCCGTGACCTATTTTAAATCTATTTACGTACGTGTATGTTTAAGTATATTGAAGAAAACTTTCATATTTATTAATTAATCAAATACGCTTATTATTGATTTATTTTCCTTGTAAATTTTTGGAGATATTGATGTATATACAAACATATATAATCGTTAAACCAAAAGTTTGCAGAAGGGGGTGAATTACCCCTGACAATGATCCACACTCATTCATACACCCCCCTAAAGAAGCAATGGGGGTGTCAAATTAAAAAAAAAAACTGCCACCACTTGAAAAGGGTCTACTTTGATATACCCCCCTAGACAGCTAAGATGGGGGGGGGGGTGTCAAGGATCTACAGTTACTGTTACACCCCCCCCCCCCTTAAAAAATGGGGCAATTAAAGAAAAAACACCTACAACCACTTGACAATTGTACATCCCCCTAAAACAGCCAAGGTGGGAAGAGTCAAGTTTTAAAAAGCGTTAAAAAATAGCATTCCTGTTATTTTTATTTTGATAAAAATCTTCAAATAAAAATACTATACCAAAAGATTATGTATTGAAAACCTTTTGACACTTAATTCATTATTAATCAATTTTATTTCAAGGCCCTTCTAATTTGTCTTTTTTTGATAAAAAAAAGTAGTACAATCAGCGAAAGGAACTATAATTATTGAAAAAATATTTGGGTATAGTCCATTTCGTAACATCGCACCTTATAGGGTGATTCTTCGTATTTTTCACAGTAGCTTTTCTCTTATTTCTAGCCCCTGACCCCCGCTCTAACACTGCGGGGCCAATTACCTAAATCTGTGGGGCAATCACCTCAATATAACCTAACCTAACCCAATATAACCTATATAAAGCCATTTTAAAAATACGACGAATCGCCACTTATGGGGCGCGATGTTACGAAAGGGACTATTCCCAAATATTCTTATATATATGATTATACAAATATTTTACTAGCCTATGCACTTCTTTTATCTAGGGACTTCAAATGGGTAAGAAAGGGAAAGAAAAACAGCCCAAAACCATTCCAAGACGTAAATCTAAAAAATATAATAGCCTTAAACCATCCCGGGACATATGTGAAGCTTTCTTTAAAGGAAGTTCTCTATCAGTTCAATAGTTATTGAAATCTAAAGCTTCTGACAAAAAAAACTACGACTTTATATAAAAGGATATCAAATATCCAGAACAAATAAATTAAAATATAACTGTTTGGGTTTTAAATAAGTAGAGTCTGGTTGTTTAAGAGTCTGGTTGTTTAAGAATTAAAGTCATTGTCAAAGTAACTTTGGCCTTTAAATGTTAAATGGAAAAAACTAGCACATTTACAAATCAAATTTTTTATAACAAGGATAACTATATTGCTAAAAAGGGCAGCGGAAATAACTTTTTAAAGTAGAAACAATTTTCGATAAAAAACTTACTAGGTAATAGTTATTTATCGCATCGTATTATAGACAGCTTTATGCGGATATTAAAAAGAAAAAAAAATTAAACCACTTTTGTTTTGTATTTCAGTATTCATGGAATTGTTAATATTTTTTCAGTATGGCATAAAATGGACACTAATCCAGCATTAAAAAGTAAATAACATAGCCTCCTTTAAAGTACATGTGTGTGTTTGTATTGGGCTGTACAGGATTTTGTGTTCGGGAAATCGAAAAAAAAATGATGAAGATATTTTACTTACTCAATCGTTGTGACAGACAGAGAAATAAGAAAACGTATCTGCAGACTAAAGCAAATTTTAGAGTAGCCGCTATATTAAAAATTAATTATTAAATCAAATGGAAAAACCTTTCAAAATAAATAATTGTATGATTTATTATTATTTTAGTTTTGAATCAAAGCAAAATAAGGACAATTAAGTCTTTAGGTAGCTCAGCAATAGGAAGACTAAGCTAGCAAAATCTATATAGGGGGTTTACCTAAAATTACCTAGCGAGCTCAGAAATCGTGTGTTTTTGTTAAACCTTAAGTAAGATGACCCCGTAGATTAATGGCACTTTACAGGTATTAATTAATTAACCCCGCAGGATTATGACCACCCCCAGCGGTTAAGCAAAAAAATTACCCAATTATTTTCATTTTATTTTAGAAACAATAAATATGGGGAGGGGGGGTCTTTGATCGCTAAGAACTTTTAGGATAGCATCCTTTCATGATAAAGCAATGAAAAACGTACATGTAAAAATTAAAAATGCATTTATAAGCAATAATTAAGAAAGATGCCTAATTACAGAAAGCTGCCCAATAAAAAAAATATTAATTAATTTAAAACGTCCGTAATTTACAAATGAAAAAAAAAGTCATACGCAAAATTCGAAGATGAAAATGATAAATTAATAAACAAAGAACATTAATAACAAATTTCATAACAAAATCTTTATTTTTTGACAGATATCGACTGAGTACATCGGCCATAAGAAGAAGATGTTCATTGGTTAGGCAAAACATTAAAGTAAAACACTAGAGGGGGAAGAGGTTAAATAACTGTATTTTCATATCCCAATGACCTTGTACTGACTCTCAATTGGGTCTTTGAAAATCAACCAATGGTGTTGGGAATAATAACACAGATAAGTAGCAGAAAACAATGTGCTAGCAGACAAAAAGGGTAATTAGAAAAAGGGGAGAAGTAGCTATATGTATATACATCTATACTATAGATCTGTTGGGAAAACTATCTCACAGTGCCTTCGAAGGTGCTTTGACTTTAGTGTCAGAACCTAAATTGGCACATAGTGCATTTTATTACCCTAGGTTAGGTAACTTCATTTCACTTTTCAATAAAATCTAAAATGCAGCGGTTTTTGAGAAAATTAGATTTAAAAATTTCAAGTTCAATTTTCACCCACTAGAAGTTACCGCATAATCATGACAAGAAAAGCAAAGATTATTTATTTAAAATTTTGAACAACTTTGCTTTTATAAAGTCAGTCATAAAACCTCTCTATATATGATTTATTTAAGGCTGAATTTCCGTGACCTTAGCAAAGCAATTGATAAAAATGGCCATTAATTAACTCACTTTAGGAGTGGTTTTATGAAGAACTTTATAAAAGCAAAGTTGTTCAAAATTTTAAATAAATTATCTTCGCTTTTCTTGTCATAATTATGCGGTAACTCCTAGTGGGTGAAAATTGAACTTGAAATTTTCAAATTTATTTTCTCAAAAACCGCTGCATTTTAGATTTTATTGAAAAGTGAAATGAAGTTACCTAACCTAAGGTAATGAAATGCACTATGTCCCAATTTAGGTTCTGACACTAAAGTCAAAGCACCTTCGAAGGCACTGTGTATCTATCTTAAAAAGCAGCCATTAAAAGTTTTTGCCTTAATAACACTTTTATGCTTTCCCTGGATAATTTTGCGTTTTGTAACAAAATAATTTAACAAACATATTTTGTGGTAAAATTTCCATATTGTTTAAAATTAATTAACATAATGAAACTTCCTTTTTTGTCTAAATTATCAAGAAAAAGTTGTAAGGAAAAACAGAATATATTAAAAGAATGCTAAAAGGGAAGATGGTGCTTTTATCTCCAATCCCCCCACCAACTTCTAACCCTTTATCTAATAATTTTTATCTTTTGTTATGGTTGATTTACCCTTCCCAAAATAGCTAAAAGAAACTCTTTACATGACATGAAAGATGCTTCTTCTATAAATTGTTCTAAGCTGTTAGCATAATCTTAATATCTCTCTATATGAACAGACACCCTTTAACTCTGTAATGGCAGGTTCGGAATTGGCTGAACTAATATCATTAATGATTTGTTCTTTCTTTATTATGTCTATATTTTCAGTGACTCTATGCTTCCATTAATCCCTGATGAAAAGTACCGGAAATGTTTTGGTTTTTACTGGTTTAGGTTAACTAGGAAAAAAAAATTAAAACAAATAATTAACAAGGGAATGATTTAGAAAAAAATTATTCAGACTAAATATAATTTTTTGTTTATGTAAGCAATTACAGTCAATGAGATTTAATTTTAAAACATTTTAAAATATTAATTTTTTTTTTAAATGCTTTAAGCAAACTTTCCATGACGAGGAAGCCTAATGAATCATTGGTCTTGAAATCAATGGTTAATGAAATCAACCTGGACAGACTCACATCCAGCTACTTGGTGCTTTACCTAGGGGATGTGGGTTCTGTGCTTGATAAGGTACTTTGATGGAAACCACCAGCTACTAAGTCATAATAAATGTTTAGAATAATTATTTCTGTTGTTGTGGATAGAAATAATTACC
This sequence comes from Acartia tonsa, assembly GCF_053477335.1. Taxonomy (NCBI): domain Eukaryota; kingdom Metazoa; phylum Arthropoda; class Copepoda; order Calanoida; family Acartiidae; genus Acartia; species Acartia tonsa. The sequence continues at coordinate 27,441,012 of NC_137266.1, read as the reverse complement.
ATGTTCTATTTTCTTTACAACAAATTAAAAGTTAGAATTTCTTACATTTTTTGTAGCGAAGCTACTCTATAATTCAAAATGTTCGTCCGCTTGTCCATCTGTTCATCTTACTGTAAGAAACGGTTAAGGGAACGTGAATATTTCCTTTACTGTTCCAGATGGAAAACTGGAACTTTTTGTTGGGTTTCCCTTTAGCAATGAGTATTAAGATATATAAGTTGGAAAGAATTTTAATGTTAGAGGGAGATTTGAAATCTGCATCAAATTTAATACAAATTAAATACAATTTAAGTTGATTAATATTGACATCTGTGATTGGTGGATTGAAAATTATCTGCGCTCTGATTGGAGAAGCTTAAGTGTCGCACATCATTCAACCAATTAGAGCGCAGGTAGTTTCCAATCCACCTATCCTATTAATCAAAATTGATGAACTTAAATAAAACAATGTTTTTAGACGTTTTTTCGAAATTATTCGGCAGGAATGGCGGTTCTGCCTACTTTTTATAATTACTTCATATTTGAACTCTTGTTACATTATTTTAGGTTGGCAGTTCTTTAATTATTTCTTGTTAAAATCATGAAAATATGAAGTTTTTGATAAAAAGCTTAAGATTGAAATTTCGAGATCAATTTTCATTGTAGAGAGGTCTAGTTTTCACTAAAAGGTCTACATTTGAGCCGGTAACAACTTCAAGGTAACCGCAAATTGATATGGTAAAGATTTAAAAATTCATGTTTTTTTTGGGCCAGTCTAGTATCCAGTATGTAATTTATTTGGTCCGTCGGTCATACTATTTTGTGGTTATTTGTATTTATTTAATTGACAATGTTTAACTGTTCTAAAAATCGGTTTGTCCATTTGTCTATCCACAAAATCTTTGAGCTTTGTTACTTATGGATGTTGTCATCCTTGTTACACAATACTTTAAGTACATGCTAACAAGGATAACATAAACTTATCAAGAAAGCCTCAGACCTCATTTTTTTATTTTTCAATTTCAGGTTTGTAGGTTAGGTTAGGTAACGTAAATTCTACAAGAGTCCAAAAGTGAAAATAACAAGATGGATAGGGCACCGCTGGATAGAAACATACACGCATTAATTTATTACTATTATCATAGAAATATAAAAATTTATAACTTATATAGAGAATATGATTTTTAAGAAATAAAACCAAAGTTATGGTTTGAAAATTTTCCGATAATATTCACAGTTATGGAATCTCAACCACAAAGATGTTTTTATCCAATCTTGACAATTGAGGTATTTTTGGAAAGAGGAATAGACATAGAAAACGCCTAAAAAGATTTTTTCTAAATAAGTCATTTAAGGCATGAAATTAATTTTGCAAATTAACATTGCAGATTTTTGCAAATAACTTGCAAGTATGATTTCTGCGGATTTTCTAATTTACATAGGCGTTTTCTATGTCTATTCCTCTTTCCAAAAATACCTCACTTGTCAAGATTGGATAAAAAAATCTTTGTGGTTGAGATTCCATAACTGTGTATTGGAAGAATATTGATTTGACGGAAAGGAGCTGCATATGTCTGCATTTTTTAAAGCAAAGCTTTTCTGTCCAATATTACAAATTACAATGTATTAAATTTTTTTGTATGAAGCTTACAATTTCGATAAGTACTGAGCTGATTGAGTTACCCATTTGCACATAGGTTTTTGGATAGTTTTAGGATATATTCTTCTTCTTTTTTGAATACAAATCCCCTAGATGTTAGAGGCGCAGTGGCTAGTATTTTTAAAATCTAAAATTCGCTAAAATCGCTTCTAGTTAGCCAGTTATCAATGTTACTTCGTTTTCAGAGCACAAAAAGATCTTAAAGACTAAATCTAATTAAGTTGTTTGAACTTTACCTGTATTTTGGAAAATCTGGTGAATGTGCCTTTTACGCAACTAATTAATTGCCCAAATAACCTTAAGGTGAGGGACTTACTTAACCCCCATCCCCTTCCCAAAAAGGGTTTCAGTAAAAAAAAATTTAACCAACAAAAATATTATCTTGTAAATTTTTTCCTTTCTCAAAATTAACTAATTTTTACTTTTACTTTGGTGAAAGTTGTAGAAGATAACAACATTATATCTAATAAAACTTTTCATATCTCATTACCACTGTTTCTCAAACTAAGAAGGTTTAATAAAAAAAACTTTAAATTTAGATAACAGTATAATAACCTAAAATAAAACAATTATGATAATACCATCATATAAATTAAACAAATTTCACAAAAGAAAATTTTTTGCAAATGATGAATCATGAAAACGTGAAAAATGCATTTTGACTGTAACAATTATTCGAACATGGACAATTATGTCTAAAAAGGAGTCCACCAACATGGAGCTATCAATGTATTTTACACGAAAAAGGCCACGAAAAACATTTATTTTTTAAGATTAGACCTTTTTAAATTAAATTTATACTTTTATGCTTTTAGATATTAGTTATCAAAGATGAGTATAGAAACTTCAGTTATTTTCTTTGTGATCTTTTTTTATCAAAGCTACCCCATGACTCATTTTGTCAGTCCGTAACGTTATGTGGAAAATGAGATTTTCTCTGCTCTTTTTTGAGTTTTATTGCTGTTTTTTGGGAAAATATCTTTACGAAAAGAATCTAGTCTATTACTTACCTTGTCAGTCCGTCGGTCATTCAACGAGAGATATATGTATATTTTTTATTGGTGTTCTATCACATCCTTTTTATGACCATTTAACATGTGCTCTATATTTATTATTTTCCTATGTCATTCCATTTTTATTTTGTGCACCCAAAAACAGCTTAGACGTCCTTTTATCAAGTGAACGAGAGAACTTATTTAGATTTATATTTTTTAAACCACTAACTGTGAATTGCATGGTGGAAATAAGTTTTTTTTACGTTTAGTCATAACAAGGATAATTGCAAGTTTATTAAAATTGCATTTTCCACGAAAATTTTGCTTCCTTATTCAAAAGTTAATTTGCTGTAGTTTTTTTTTTTTTTGATTGCTTGAATATAAAATTGTAAAAGCAAATCTTTTCTTTATATGGGTCTGTCAAAGTGTTTGTCAAAACTACATTGCCATTCTATCAAAATGCATTTTCATTGGTTAAAATCGACTACTTGACTTTAATAAAAAGTGATTGTAGCTTATAAAATATCAGCATGCTTTTCAAAAAACTTTACGTCGACTTTGATAAAAAGTGGTAAGACTGATATAATATCGACATATCGATGGTCTTAAGACATTACAACTACAAATTTTGTTATCATTTTAAGTATTCAAAATTTCTGGTTTATTTAAAACTTTAGAATTAATTCTTTTGTTCTTTTTGAACTTTCTAATTTAAGAAAATCCAAAAGAAAAAAAGGTTAAAAAATATTCCATAGATCAAAGTAGACAAAAAATAAAAAACGATAAATAATATAAAAAAAAAATTTCCATGAAAATCTAAACCAAAAAGAACCAATTATTTTTCTTGAATTTAAGATTTATTTATATTTTTGAAAACATTTAAAACAAAACTAAAATTGATGGTAATCTTTAAAAACTATAAAAATGTAAATGTTTTACTTTTCACTAGGGACCAACAAAAAACATTGAAAACCCTAATCTTCATAGGAATTGCTAAAACTTTCTAATGCTTTCAAAAAATGTTAATACATTACCTTATTTTTGTTCATTAAATTAAGAACAAATGAGTCTTTTTTAGACTCTGATTCATCTCTTTTAAATGGGATATAACTTGTATTTTTACTTCTTTCTTAATTGTCTATGTCACTAAATGTGCACTAATTTCTTAAGCAAAAACAGAACCAACTTTCTATTTTTACAAATTGGAAAAAAAATTTGAAAATATTTTCTTTTCTCTTACTTGTATTTTTAGGGCATGTGTAAATACTCTTGTTTATAAGAAACATTCTGATGCAGTGGGGATAAGAATTATGAAAAACAAATAATATAACTTGTTAGATAATGTTTCTTTGATGTTTAGATAAATGTAATGGGATGCCTGTATGTTAGTGTGTAGCGAAATATCTCGCAAACCAGTGGACCATTATGGTTCACCTTTACAGGGAAATTGCCATGGAAAAAAATTTACCCCACATAAAAAGATTTGGCTGTTTAAAGAACAAGGCTGCAAAGGGCGCAGCTGCTTAAAATCTAATGTGGAGTTGGATAGTTTGACTGCATATAGATCTTTTTACAAAAGCTAACAATGTCATTTGAAAGCATTTTATGCCATTAATGAAATCCTTGATATATGTATGTAAAAATACTTATGTTATTTTAAAGTAACTATTAAAAAAACTTAAAAATTATAAATTGTATTCGGTCCGTTTGATTTTTTTCATCCGAATAATGTTCTCAACTTACTACTTTACAGAAACTAATGCATTTAGAAGAAAACTTGAAAACATGCGTCTTATGAAATTTTTGAACGTAATTAGAATAGCATGGTCATTATGAGTAGGTAATTACGTTCTACCAGTAAAGATTTATATTTTAACAGCAGTTTTTTTCAAATAAATCAAAATAATCCTCTTTTTATCAGCGCAACTACTATGCATTAGGCTATATCTACGCCATTTTTTCCCCTTGTTAATAGATTGACTTTAAATCTAATACTTTGGATGTATTGATGATATTATTAAGATTGTCATATTAAATAATTTATTTACAAAACCTGCAAAACATTCCCTATCTTTAAGATCAAAACTATGCTTTGATTGTTATTGCTTCGCATTCTTTTGAATCCATTTCTATCCTATTTTGTTGTAAATGCAACATTTAGTAAACAAACAGAATCAAACAAATAAATCAAAAAAAAGATCTGGAAAAAGGCTTTTAAAATAAAAACATCTTTATACGTCAATGTTGATTACTATCAGTAAGTTAAGGTGAAGACCATGATTTATTACACTAAGGGGTCTTCAACTGCCCTAACCCTGCGGGACTAACCTTTACCAAATATAACCTAAGAAAAACTGCCCCAAAACAAAAAAATAAACACATAAAACCTATCACAAAACTCCTTATTTTCGATTTATTTCAAAGTGGGTTTATGTGTTCCAATAGGCTTTATAGGTGAAACTGCAAAAATCATTATCGTAACAAAATATTATACTTTAATGTCAGTTTGACCTAATCAAAGTGTTTGATTTAATATCCAAAGTTAGATTTAAACACAAATTTTGAAATTTGAAGTCATTTTTAAGTTAAATTAATTGAGTTTAATAAAAGAATCGAAGTGAAGATTTGCTACTTAACATTTAATTACAGAAATAAGTCAAAGGAGGTTTATTTAATCTTAGTCTTACACCTTAATCTTAAAAAATAAGTATTTAATTAATATTAACTAGCATGCAAAAGCTCTTAACATAAGAGGTTATAAAACAAAAATAGATCCTACAACCATACCAAGACCTAAATCTAACAATCAACTTGCCCATAGCTTTTCCGTGACCTGTATAAAACTCTCATTAAATAAAATAAACTCCATAATAATTTTTGAAAACTTAAGCTACAGAAAAAAAAACCTTACTTCTATATATAATAGAAATACCTAGCAAAGTACCAAAGTAAATTTTTTGCGCAATTACAATTTTGCAGATTAAAAGTTGATATGGTTAATGGTAAAGGTGAAAGTACTAAAAAGGAACAGGAAATATAAAATAGACAAAAGTATTTAAAATGAAACTTATTTTTTTTTAGCAAAGCACTTTATAATTAGTATAAGTATAAACAAAAATTTATGTAAATTTGTTACAAAATTACTCGATTCAGGATTCTGTATAAGGACAGAATTATATTTTCAGGACTTAATAGGGATAGTGTACCTTGTTTTCCTAGAAATCACTATTGCAAAAATCAAATGAATAGAGTAATAGTATTATACAAACAAATTTTAAGAGGTTAAAAATCAGCATGTTTTGCTATGTAAGCTGCTACGCTTTTTAAATCGTACCTAACTGTAAGATGAACATCATGAGAAGTTTGAAACCGATAGGACAATTCTCACATGCCTAAAATAACGTAAGATACGTATGGACGGATCGACCCTAAATATAAAAAAACACTGTAAAAATAATATTTTAAACTGTAAATGCGCCAAACAAATTAAATGAATTTTTAGATTAACTTTTAGTTGCGTGTTAAAATAAATAGTTTAATGTTGGGTTTATGTGAAATTATATTTGGTTTGAAGGGTGTCCACGGAAATTATATTTGGTTGGCAGGGTGTCCATGGAAATTATATTTGGTTGGCAGGGTGTCCATGGATATTATATATGGTTGGCAGGGTGTCCATGGAAATAATATTTGGTTGGCAAGGTGTCCATGGAAATTATATTTGGTTGGCAGGGTGTCCATGAAAAATTATATTTGGTTGGCTGGGTGTCCACTGAAATCATAAAAAAGAGATGATTTTATTTAATACGAAATCAAAAGCATTGCTTTCGAAAAGAACGAACACAAAAGACGGACGGGCACATATGCTAGGGTTGCAGCCGCTAGTATAGTATATATGACAAAGTGTCTTTTTGTTTATTTTTTGACTGATTTTTTACTTGTTTTTATGATATTTATTATGTATGTATAAGAAGGAGAGGTTTTAATTATAAAAAGGTAAGTACATATCAAAAGCATAATAAATATATTATAATATGCTTGAACTCAGGCAAAGTTCAAGTATTATTACATACCCTTTTAGACTTAGAAGTATTTCATTATCGACATGCAATTAAAACCAATGACCTGACATTTACATAGACAACATTGAACACTGAAATCTAAATGTTACGCTATTCTAATTATAACTAAGTTTATAATTATGTTGATTTAATATCAGCATAAAGTTTAACAGAATACACCAACACTGTAAGGGAATAATCAACACACTTGAGGTGCCTTTTAGAGTCCTTTAAATTATCGTGTTTCAGTTTATATATTGTTTATTTCAGCATGCTATTTAGGTGTCATATTACTATAATATATTGGCCCTAGAAACCGCCAATAATCAACACACTAAATATTACAGCCTCAAAACCATAAGTGCTTTGCTATTCATACGAGGGATTAAACAATTTCCTAGAAATTTTAACCCACCTCCCCCTTTTTTCCTCTTTTAAATTTACAAATCTATGTACAAAAGTGGTGTTTATGTTTATTAAGATCTCAAAAACTAATTTTTTGTATCTTAATGATAATGGTAGGTTTTAAGCTTTTCGAAAGGGTTTAGAGCGGTCATTATTAAATTCTTATGGAAATTGGAGGGATTTCATTTCCAGGTTTTTCCAGGTTTCCTGTATGCCTAACAATGTTTAGTAGCTTAGCTGCTTTATATCAAAGGCATTTTCGCACGTCCCTCCGGTCATATCATCTTTCATATTTCATTTATTACATTAACATAAATTTATTCTGCGTTACTAACAGACATAATTTATTACTCACAGAACTACTTTTTAGTAGTAAAGCTACTCTATAATTAACTTTGTCAGTACGTCTGTGACGCTATGTAGGAAGATTTTCTCGGCTGCTATTTAAGATAGGCGGCTGTGTGAAGATTCCCTATACTGATTTTGCATCAAAAGGCATTAAAAATACTTCTTATTTCTTTTTCATTACGGTTTCTAGAATTTTTTTGGTATAGCATATTTGACAAATAATAATCTTCTATGTAATTCACTTTCTCAATTTAAACTTTTTTGTGGTTCGCTACTTATGGGTGTTGTCATTCTTGTTTTGTTTATAATATAGGCAGCATGTTAAAGAGAACAGTAAAGGAAAATTACTTTAACAATTGTTAAAAATGAATAGAGAGGGAATTTGTAGATTTTGATAAATTGTTAGTGTAAGTATACTTTTTAGAGGACTGGTATTTGTTAAACTGCTTCGCCCCTGGTCTTTAGAGGCTTCCTGTTGGGTTGCAATTTTTGTTAAGGGGTTTATCCAGATGGATGTACAGACGGACGGACATCATTCTTAGCTTAAAGATATGATTTTTAATTTTTAAAAATTTTCGGTGGTGGGAAGTTTTTTCTCTAATAATGGAATTGTAACATAACAATAACTTAAAACCTGCCTTGAAAAAAATACTTAATTATACAAATCCTGTCATTTTATATCTGCAGAAAGCTGTCTATGATGCGAGGCAATAAATAAATAAATATTGTCCTATTAAAAAATGCGTTCAAATGAAGAATTAACAACTTTAGTTCTATAATTTCGCAGAATTATTGCACTTCTGGAATGTTAAACAAAGTTGGCGATACAACATGTGTTGAAAAAAACTGTTATTTCCTTAATGAGATACGTTAAAAAGATTAAGGAAACCAAGGACGATTACTTGCATAAGTAAATAGATTACAAATCTGTAATGGAAATACAGAATTATTAAAGTTCACTCGTTCGGTAATATGAAAATATTTATACACACAGTCAAAGAGAAAGAAACTTTTCCCTAAATGTTTATTATGTCTGTTTTAAAAAAGGCATATAGTTTTTACCTTTTCCACCTATTTAAACATTTGCATAGTCCCAGAGGACCTCTAAAACTAATCTTTTATTCTCATTTTTAAGACATAATATTTTTGTTGCTAGTACCTATTTGGTAGAGGGGAGAGGAGTTGGGGTTGTAAAGGAGTTGTAGATTAATCCATATTGACTTCTCCCTCCATGACACTACAATATACCCATTTGGAAAAGAGATACCATTACTTGAAGAGTAGCTTTGCTGCTTGAGAAATTTATTATACAATCATAATCTGGACTTACAACTTTGCAATTCTTTAGGAAAACTCCTGGGCTTTTTGTATTAACATTTTGGTGTTGCAATATCATTTTGGAAAATCATATTAGGCCTTAGTCCTATTATATAAAATAGTAGTCAAGTTCGTTTTTTGTCTGAAGCTTAAGATTTTAATAACTACTAAATTGGTTGAGTGCACTTTTTAAAGGAAGCTTCATATTGGTCTCGAGGTGGTTTAACCTTTTGAAAAAAAGGCCGCTAAATGCCAGGGGCGGAGCCACTAAGATTTATTAATCCTTAAGAAATGAAGGAATCACGAGGGATAAGGTCTATTGAATGATGTTCATCTCCAATTGTGAGAAACGCTCTATCATCTGCAGATTAAAAAAAATTGGTTAAAAAGTTTGGACACTTTTATTGCAAGTTTGCATAATTTACAGCCCAATGTCCCCTCCCTCCTTTAAGAAATGTGTGTCTGAGGCGTTGCAAGTGTAAAAAGTTAACATAACTTTGATAAAATAAACACCAATCTTGTAATTTTTATTATTAGTGTGATAAGAAGAATTAATGTTTGTTTTTCCTAACATTTGATGTTTATTGATGTTGTCATTGTCATCCTTGATTTGTTATAATCAAAGTTTACAACTTTCTTAACAAAACAAGGATGACAACATCCATAAAAGCGAAGCTTTGATACGGTAGGACTACGAACATTAATACTTGTAGTGTGTCAGAACTGAAAAATAAGAATAAATATAAATGTCGAATCAAAATTTTAATTAAATTTATTGAAAAACTGCTTAAATACAGGATACTGTTTAAGGACATACTTACGTTTTAGACTTGATCATTCAGATGCTTCACTTATAACATTGTACTTTGTTGTTCTAGGAATCAGTATTCCAAAAATCAAATCAATCGGATAATTTTATCACATACAAATTTGTTGTTAAAAAAGTTAAAAATCAACATGTTTAAAATGGACGTACAGACATTCTGGTAAAGCTTATAGAGTTGCTACGCTTTCTAAATCGTACCTAACCACTACAGGAATCACCATGCAAAATTTGAAATCGATAGGACAATTCTAACATGTCATACGGACGGACAAACGGATGGACCAACTCTGATTATAAAAAAAATTCGGTTTAAAAAAAAATATAGTAGGCTAATAGTCATAAAATAAACATTTTATCGCTACTTTTAGACGCAACCATCCTTATTATACAAAAATAGAACTTTATTTATCGCGTCGTATTATAGACACCTTTCCGTGGATATTAACATGTCCGGGCTAACCATACTGGTTTTATTTTTATGATATTTTAATTTGATATTCGTGGAAAACTGTCCTTAATACGATGCAATAAATGATTTTTCATTATGGCTAAGAACCGGTCCCAATCCGACGAATATGAATCGGTTTTAAAGCCATACTGAAAAAATATTAATATATTAAATTGGCTGTATTACAACCGTCTAAACAACAGGCCAAAAGTAGGCCAATCGTCATAAAACAAACAGTATTTTTAGTTATTTATTTTAAATTTCGTGTATCTATGTAATTTTATATTTCTGACATTCTTGAAGTTGTGCAGCTACTCTATAGATCTGTCTGTCAGAGAATAGATAGATAAAATTGAAGCTTTGTTTAAAATAGGGTTAAAATTATCTTGGCGATTTCCCTATAAGTGCCTAGTCGAGCTCTAAACCCTAGCTCCTTATTTTGAAAATAAGGGGGATAGAGATATATTTTTGGGTTTGGTTAGGTTAAGTTAAATTGGGTAGGGTTAGGACCCCCTGTATGAGTTAGTTATAGGAACCCTGTCTCCCCCCCCCCCCCCTTCCAATTATTTAACTCTTTTCCTTTAATTCTATTTAGAAATGCCCAATTGTATAAATTGGAAATATTTTTTTTGCATTAAAACATAAAAATACACACTTTGATAAAACATAAGTAGCACGCTAAAATCCATATAAATCTATATAAATATTTAATATGTAAAATCTAGCTAAACGTATATTTTATTTTATAGCACAGAAAAATATATACATGTATATATTCATAGGCGTCCAAGGGGGGGGGTAATGGGCCATTTGGCACCCCCAAAATTTTTTGAACAATACCCCCCCCAAAAAAAAATTACCCCTACCTTGGGGGTGCCGTAGGCACCCCCAACGATTTGGGGGGGGTATTTACCCCCCCCGAACCATTTTGGGGGGGGTAATTACCCCCCCCCCAAAATAAATGTTATTTAAAAAAATTTTTTTGGGGGGGGGTATTTACCCCCCCCAAATTGAATGTTCTTAAAAAAAAATTTACTGAAAATTTTTTTTTGGGGGGGGAGGGAGTAATTCCCGCCCCCCCCCCTAAAAAAAGTCATAGTGTGACTCGAGCCTTGAGGTGTAATATATTTTATGTTCCTCATTTGGTCTCCTAATAGTTAATGAAAAGTATATCCTAATGTTTCAATTAAATCAGATCTTGAACACCATGATAACAAAAAATTTAATAGTTTGATCATGTTTTATTTGCTTGGGCCTTTATAAGGGCTAAAACCATCCCGGGGATCTATAAAGTAATTGTAAAGCACTGAAGATTCCATAAAATAGATACCTAACTAGATTAAATATTTCATTAAATAATGAAAAAGAATTTCTATAGGCGATTTCTTTTGGGAGGATGTCAGGGTGTCTCAAAACTAGTTATAAAACTTACCAGGACCTATAAGACGCTTCACTTTAAAGTATAATCATATTAGTTCATTGGTTAGTGAGTTAATTATTGTATTTTTATGTTCTAAAGAATGAGATACTACTATATATTTGAATAGTAGTGGCGCCCTTAGCATCTAAGAACTCGTGTTTTCTAAAGGGTAAAAAGGGAGGAGAAAAATAGCCTAAAACCACTCAAAGGATTGACCTATAATAGTGTGAAACCATCATGGGATCTATGTGAAGCTTTCCTAAAAAGGAGAACTCAGTATTAAAAGTAATGAAATCTGAAGCTATAGTCAAATAAACCTTACTTACTACTTTATGTTATAGGATAGTACTTATTAACTTAATAGATTAGGTAGGTGCTTTTTTTACATAATTAAATTACCCCCCCCAAAAATTATACCCCCGGGGTAAATTAGTTTGGGGGGGTAATTACCCCCCCCCCAACAGATTTGGGGGGAGTATTTACCCCCCCCCCAACAGACTTTAGGGGGGTAATTACCCCCCCCCAATCAAATTTTACCCCCGGGGTAAAAATTTTGGGGGGGGTAAAAAAAAATTTCGGCGCGCTTCGCGCGCCATTTTACCCCCTCAAACACGAATTACCCCCCCCCTAAAATTTTTTACCCCCCCCAAAAAAAAAAGCTTGGACGCCCCTGTATATATTATATATATGCTATTTTACTTTGAAAGCAAATACGTAGTTTTCTAGCCTTTGAAATAAAAATATATGTTTTTAAACAAGGATGCAATGACAACATTTATTAGTAGCGAAGCTCATAAATCCTTATAATAAAGTAACAGGATCTTATGTATTTGTCTGTCTGTACCGAATGATCTCACTAACCGCTGAACCTTTATGGTTCTCCTTTACATGGTAGCTTCTCATAGGTCCTGGAAAGGTTTACCACCACCCTCTCAAGAGTAATTGCCAATAAACAAACAAAAATTGACTAGCCCTAGCACCCGTAAAATATTTTTTGCTAATGTTACAACAAAATTAGCAGACAGACAAAAATGGAGAGATATTTAAAAGATTTGCTTAGGTCTGCATAATATTTACAGCAAATTTCAGCCATATATCTCTCATAGCTCTGTAGAAGTCCTAGCAGTATAGAAAGACCGACGAATTTACAAAATTATAGAGTAGAGTAAGGCGAATAAGTCGTTATCCCATTATATAAAGTAGTAAGGTTTTTTTTCTGTATCTTGGCAGCACCAGAAATACTTATTTTTTTATATTTTTTTAAAATCACCTCTTGGGGCAAAGCCCCTAGAGGCTAGGGGCGAAGCCGCTAGTTTCAATTTAAAGAGTAGCCTCGCTTCTAAAAACATAAAACAGATACATAAATGAAAAACTGAAAATGAAAATGTACTCGTATTCAGAATACATGAACATATGCAAACTTAGAATTTAATAATCATGACTTCAACAGATTGTGAAGTAATAGTTATTTCTCGCATCGTATTATAAACAGCTTTCCGCGGATATAGAATGTACAATTATAATATTAAAACCAGTTTTTTTTGCCCCGAGGTGCCGAAGGGGCTAAAAATACTGGTTTTAATCTTATGATTGTACATTTTTATATACGTGGAAAGCTGGGTATGATACGATGCTAGACATAGTTTTTTTGTATGGATGAGAACCGGTTCCTATCCACCGGATTCGAATGAATACGAGAATAGTTATTTCTCGTATCGTATTATAAACGGCTTTCCGCGGATATAGAATGTACAATTAAAAGATTAAAACTAGTTTTTTTTAGCCCCGCGGTGCCGAAGGCACCGGCCAAAAAAACTAGTTTTAATCTTATGATTGTACATTTCTATATTCGTAGAAAACTGGATATAATACGATGCTAGACATAGTTTTTTCGTATTCATGAGAACCGGTTCCTATCCACCGGATTCAAATCAATACGAGAAAAATAATGAATACATTTCAACAACAAAAATTAAAAATCAGGTTTAAGCTTAGAAACAACTTAATTAAGTAAGCAAAGTTTAAAATGCTTTTATCTGCTAGAAAAAGGGCCAATACAATTTGAGCTTAGAATTGAATAACCAACTGACTCAAATAAATCGTAGAGTAGCTACTCTTAAAACAACAGGGAAAATTACAAATGAATAAAACCTACTTTCTTACTTTCATCTTTTTGATGCATTACTTTTCTTTAATGTTTAGGTAAATTATTTCTGACACTTAGTTAAAATATTATGAGACGTAAGTGAAAAAAATAGTTTTTAGGATGTTATACAATATTTATTTAGCGCTTTTAATGGGCATAATCAACCCTTTTTTACCACCTTTGTGTTTTAGGTAATCCATCGAGATGTGAAGCCAGAAAATGTTTTGGTGTCCAAGTCTGGAATTATTAAGCTGTGCGACTTTGGATTTGCTCGAGCCACGGCCTCGCCTGGAGAGCTTTACACAGGTACAGCTGCTGCTTTGTCATACGTGTGACAAAAAGTAATAGGATCTCTGTCAATCTGAGTGTACCGAAAGATATCGCTTACTGCTGAACTGATATGGTTCTCCTTTACAGTTCTACGAATATAAAAGTGTACAATTATAAGATTAAAACCAGTTTTTTTAGCCCCGAGGTGCCCGCGTCAAGATGTTTACGATACGATGCGAGAAATAATTATTCTTTGATTTGTTTAGACTACGTTGCTACAAGATGGTACAGGGCACCAGAACTGCTAATTGGAGATCTAAACTATGGAAAAGAGGTAGGGTTTATGAATAGATATTGTAGATCCATTCAGTAAGTTGGACTAGATAAAGCACAGTGAAGGAACAATTCGGCCACATTATTGGACAGAATGTGTACATATTTCGGTACAAAAGGGCAATTTTTTATTTTTTATTCATCTAAATATCTAAGTAAATTGCTTATTTTCCAATAGTGAACAAAACGTAATAAAAAATATCTAACAAACAAATCAAATGGTAAATTATTTAGTTTTTTAATTAATGGCGCGGTATGAGCATTAAAATTAGAGTTCATGATACATCTAATGGCCATCCTACTATTTTGGCTCATAATACAGCTTCTGAGATTTTACATAGTACTTTTATAAATTGTTCAAGTTTAATAATCTTATTTTTTGTTAAATTCTTATTGCTATTTATTAAAACATTCTTTTGTCAAAAGGTATCTAAAATATTTTTATTCTTTTAAGATTTAATAACGTTTTTGATTTAATTCATAACTATATCTTATTTTTGAAAATCCATAAGAAAAATTTGTTGGCCTTTGTAACGTGATATTTTTTAGGTTAAATAACATTATTTAATAAAATACATAACTAAAAGTTGTTCTTTAGAAAATATTTAGAAATATTCCTATTGTTAAAAAGTAAATAAATACTTCTTACGTTCGAATCATCTTATTAAATTCTGTAATTTTCTACAGGGAAGCTTTTCACTAAGTCGTTTTTGTTAGTTGAGTTAAAATTTTAAACTTTGGAAAATTATATTGTACATTAAAAGTTAGTGAATAAGAATCAAAAATCTTTGTCTGCTAAAAGTCTCTTATAAAGTTTGACGGACTATTATGTCTTATAGGGAAATGAAATTTAAAAATTACATCTAGTCTGTAAAATCTAGTATCGTTGGTTTTATCTCAGCAGTCAATGAGAGTAAAGTAACAACAATTTAACCACTATGAGTTTCAAACTTTTTTTTAATGTTTTGAGAACTTGAGCTCAAGCATAGACTTTTATTTCCAACTAGCGGCTTCGCCCCTAGCCTCTAGGGGCTTTGCCCCAAGAGGTTTGATCAAACCAATTTTTCGTATTTTAGAATTAAAATAAAAAAGAAAATTTTGTTTTTTTTGGGGGGGGGAGTAGTCGACCCCACTATTTTAATTTTAGTTTTAAAGAGAATTTTTTTTTTTTTGGGGGGGGGGTATTTTTCATTTTTGGGGGGTTAGGGGTGTCCCACCCCCCAAAAAATAGTTATAAACCTTCCCGGGAACTATGAGAAGCTACCCTGTAAAGGAGAACCCGATCGGTTCAGCGGTTAGCGAGATCCTTTGCTACAAACAAACAGACAAACAAACAATCACACAAACAGACAGACATCGTTCTACTTTGTATTATAGACTAGCAGCTACGCCACTAGAGGCCTCTAGTGGCACTTTGAATGTTTTTTTATTTAAAATATCTAATTACAGAAATAATTGGTTTATGTTTCGTTGGAGTCTCTTTTTCGGGAGGGGTAATTTTTTTCTAGGAGCGATTTATCCTGATAGGGTGGTGGTACCCTCCCCCAAAATAGTTATAAACCTTCCCGGGACTTATGAGAAGCTACCATGTTAAGGAGAACCCGATCGGTTCAGCGGTAAGCGAGATCCTTCGGTACAAACACACAGACACACAGACATACTGTTACTTTAGTATAAGAATATAGATCTGAAATGGATCTTGAAGCAATAAAGCAAGCTATTTTATAAATGTTTAAAAATGGAAGTTCTTGTGTTATAAAAGTTGTTGAAAATAAGATATTCAATAATCAATTCTTCTTTTCATTGACTGAAATAGCGAGCTATAAAGACTTCTCTTAGTATGATTTTCTTTTATTCACATTTACTCGATCATTAAACTGATATTTTTGTAATATCATGACTTTATTTTTTTTAAAAGCTTTGCCAATATAAGAACTCATCTTTTTATCCACATAGCATGCTCACTCGAATATGAAATACACAGAAGAGAAAAATAATGAGAAAAAAATTTTATAAAGAGAAGATTAAACTGTGGAATAATTTTATTATATTTGAAAAGAAATATATTTTGTACATTTTATACAATTTTTAATAACTAATTCTGTATTTTTAACATACTAGTTATAGCATCAAATTAAAGACATGAAAATGAAAAGCTATAAGATTAAAAACAGTCTAGCACTGGCTAACAAACTAGTATTTTTTTAGGATTTTTATTTCAATATTCGTGAAAAATTGTCTTTAGTATGATGTTATACATTAATTTTAAGTATGGCTAGCAAATGGTTCTAATCCAGCGGATATTAATCGTTTTCGAAGTCTTGAATAGTTATTTCTCGCATCGTATTATAAACGGCTTTCCGCGGATATAGAATGTACAATTATGAGATTAAAACTAGTTTTTTTAGCCCCGAGGTGACGAAGTCACCGGCTAAAAAAACTAGTTTTAATCTTATGATTGTACATTTCTATATTCGTAGAAAGCTGGATATAATACGATGCTAGACATAGTTTTTTCGTATGGTTCCTATCCACCGGATTCGAATGAATACGAGAAAGTAATTTAAGTGGTGCTTGGGTTACAAGTTTGATGAAATTTTCATAGTCTTTATTTTCCCTAGGTTGATATATGGGCAGTTGGTTGTCTGTATTCTGAAATTCTGACTGGAGATCCCTTGTTCCCTGGAGAATCAGACATAGATCAGATCTTTCAGATCACTAAAACATTAGGTAAGTTACGACGAAGCTCTTTTTAGTGCCTATAAAATTGAATAGTCCATTATTCTAATATGACGTAATTTGTGGGTTTTCGGTCAAAAGTTTTTGAATTTATCCCCTTTTCTATATGCACTAAATCTAATAATTTTTGGCCGAAAAAATCCCGAATTGCGTCACTCACCAGCAAAAAAAACTCTGTATGATAATCTAATTGTAGAGAACTTTTTATCACTTTTGATAAGGCATTCTATATTTTCCTAGTATTGATGACAACCCTCTGACATTGATTGATTGATTAGCCATAGTCTCTTAGGGTTTGGACCTAAGTAGTCATGGAGTAGGCTGAGACACTTTTGTATAGCCACTAGGGCTATCAAGCTCCACGTTCAAGCACATTATGACTTGACCCGTTATCTCATGAGAGCTACTCATTATTACCTCACCCTCGCCGAGTATGGCAGGTGTCCCAAATTAAGTCACCGTAATGAATGACGCTCTCCGCAGAGGAGCTTGGGATCAGGGTAGTACTGATATTATGTACTTGACTATTAAGTATCCAAACTTACTCAATAATCCCCTTCTTACACAACCTGGGGAAGTTGCGTGAATGTATTCAACTGAGAAATTCGAGTTGCCACATGGGGACTAGAACTCGAGCTCTCATCACCGTAACTCAGTGCGTTACCACTGAGCTACGACGCCCCTAACCCTCTGACATAGCATTATTAGGTTTTGAATGTCTTTATTATGATGCAGGGTGCAGGGTGGTGTATCAACCCCAATTGTAAAATTAGCTGGGTGGAAAAACCCTATTACAACCCTTTTACAAGGTTCTTCACCCTCCTGAAACACAACATTAAAACAGCCAAGGGGGTGTCAAGTTAAAAAATAGTCACACCCATATAAATTTAAGGAATGTAAAAATATAGATTTAATAAACGACCCCGTAGTTGGTAAAATATCGACATATCAATATTCAATGACATTGCGACTGTATAGTTACATACTAATGTTGATATGATAATTGTACATTTTTAAAAGAGTCCCTGACAACTAGAGTGCGTAATATTTTGCGCTAATGCCACAAGTAGATAATCTGATTCTTTAAAACTTTAACAGAAAACTTTCTTTAAGTTTTAAAAGTTTGGAAGGAATTTAGATATATTTCTTTAAGTTTAAAACTTTTAATATATGCATTTTTTCCTGCAGTTAAACATAGACATAAAGACAGACAAAAATGAAGCACAGCTACTTATTCATCAGATAATGATTTAATATTCTAAATTTCTAAAAGATTAGCTAATGTTTTCTGATTAAAATTGCAAGTTTTTTATGTATTTATGGGCTTATGGTCAAAAGCCTTTCAGACAACCAACCCTTCAATTGCAATTTATATGACGCATCTGACATTCTATCAGTGGTAATCATTTTCAACGTCTTTAGATTCGATCGAATTTCTCACCTCCCATATCAAGACGAGAAAAAGAAAATTCTTATGTACCAGTCTCGTGTTATTTATAGACATAATTGTCATTCTTATAAATTTATACTTTATGTTCTAATTTTAGGTCCCTTATGTCAACGGCACCGTGACCTGATGTCTCAGAATCCTATATTTTCAAACACAAACATCGGAGCTCCCAAAGAGGGCCCTGAAGGGCTGCTATCCAGGTATCAATTTATCCATTTACGGATGCGCAGCAAATGTAATGGATAAAGATGGCGCGATTTTTTTTCGCATAGGTTCTAAAAATAATTTCTAAATACATCACGTAAAGTACTGTTTAATCAAAATTCACCTCTTTTAAGAGCTTGTTAAACCATCCCTCCATTTTTTTATCACTAAAAACTAGAAATAAAATAGAAGTTAGTAAAAATTCTCTCTTGAGGATTACAACCCATTCGCCGTAGTAATAGAGTTCTTTAGATTTATATTTAAAACCTTACTACTTAATTATTATAGGTTAGGTTGTAAAACAAATCTAATTCAAGATATTATAGGCCTATTAAGTATTAAGATATAGAAAACTAACGCTTATTGTATTTTAGGGGAGGTTCCTCTTGGTCCCCCACCTCTCTTGAATTCATTAGCAGCTGTCTCGCGGTCGATCCTGCTGAACGGCCGTCTGCAGACCAGCTGCTAATCAGCCAACTATTTGTACACGATGGTTTCAGCGAGCGATTCGGACAGGTAATCTAATTTTTCATTAAAAATTAAACATCAAGAATGTATGCTCATTTAGTGGGTTCTGAGTGTTTTTTAGTTTGTCTGATTAGATCTTGACAATAGTTAGATTGGTCGAATCAGGGAAGCACGTGCATTGGTCTATTTCGCCAATCGATATATCATTACTTGAATGTTGCACCAGATTTTCATGTACTCTGATAAAGTGATGCTCGCAGCTGGCTAAAAAAACGACGGAATTGACGAAAAATTTCCCCTGTCAATATAGACACGTATATCAGGGAGTAAGGGAGTCGACAATGGCCAATTTAATTCAATTTAAGAGTTTTCAAAGAAAGGCCATGAAATCCATATTAATCCAGAAAAATTGGAGGAAATTGTAAAGGGTGTGTTAATAAAATTTAGAAAACTATAAAATAAGAAAAAACTTCCAAGAAAAAAAAACAATCATTTGAAAATTAGATTACCAGCATATCAGACTGACATAACCATTCTGTAATTAATTACTAGAAAAATCTCCCTGAAACTCGTTTAATCCATTTTACTAGATTTTTGATGCCACGTTACACAAGAATTAAGGTTAGGTTGTTAGATTAGGGTTCTTAGATTGTGTATTACACAAATATCACAATAAAGTTTTTATCTATGAAATGAGATTTTTTGGAGATTTTTTTTTAAACCAGCCATATCATATCAAATTCTTCCGTCTGCTATATTCAAAACTAAAACAGCGAGTAGCGGCATTCCATGCGCTAGTACCCAAACTCAGTCAGAAACTGTTAAATTCTTGCACATTCCCTTTAAGCCAGTACCCAAAGTCTGAGACTCCTAAAAATTGAATATTCTATCCACTGTCACCTCCCTTACCCCATGAACGTATATCCTTCATCCATTATTTTCTTCAAATTTCAAAAAGTGTTAAAATTCCATTTCTGATGATTTTTTTCTCATCTATTTTCAAAACTAGAACAAAATTGGTGGAAATCCCCAAAGGACAAAAAATAAACCATTCTTTAAATTTAATCAAAATGAACTCAATTACTAACATGTATATTTTTTTATGATAAACCAATCAAATACATTTTAATGGAAATTTTGATATTTGAGTTTGAATGTATAATTACATTCGCGTTTTAGTGTAAATAAAATTATCATGGATCTAAAGGAAAGACAATAGCCGATAAATTAATGCAATGTACAACCCCAATAACGATACACAAAATTACTCCTTCTGTAGAATGCAATTAGTGGTTAAAACGTTTGGACACTCAGTCAATCAGAATACAATAAAAGTCCCTAAGGTTGTAAAGCCACCGAATAAGAATTCGTCATTATAAAACTTTGGGGTTTAAAATAATAAACAGCTAAATTGGGGAGGGAATCACCTCCCTGAAAATTATCCATCTGATCCAACCTTAATTTATTTAGGAGTTGACTCGAAAACTTTCTGAGGAACGAGGGGGGGGAAAGGTGGAGAGAAAAACCCCCTTACAATCAAACAGAAACATCACTAACAAACAGAAAGAAACAAAACAACAGTTTGTAAGTTTTTTTTGTAATCAAGCTACTATTAAGTACCTAGTTTGTCTGTCCGTCTGTCTGTGAACTACAATTTAATATTGATATCAACAACCAAAAACAGGATTAAGGTGACAGCGTGAAGTGGCACAAAAAAATAACGTCATACAATAAAATAGGCAATGAGAGACCAGTATGAATTTTACCATTGGTAAATTACAGTGTATACTGGCCTCTCATTGGGCAACTTTTTTGCATGACGTCATTTTTTGGGGTACTTTACGCTGTCTCGGTTTACGTTTCAGTGTATTTTAATAGTTATTTCTCGCATCGTATTATAAACGGCTTTCCGTAGATATAGAATGTACAATTAAAAGATTAAAACTAGTTTATTTTAGCCCCGAGGCTAAAAAAACTGGTTCTAATCTTTTGATTGTACATTTTTATATTCTTAGAAAGCTGGATATAATACGATGCTAGACATAGTTTTTTCGTATGGATGAGAACCGGTTCCTATCCACCGGATTCGAATGAATACGAGAATAGTTATTTCTCGCATCGTATTATAAACGGCTTTCCGCGGATATAGAAAGTACAATTATGAGATTAAAACTAGTTTTTTTAGCCCCGAGGTGCCGGAGGCACCGGCTAAAAAAACTGGTTTTAATCTTATGATTGTACATTTCTATATTCGTAGAAAGCTGGATATAATACGATGCTAGACATAGTTTTTTCGTATGCATGAGAACCGGTTCCTATCCACCGGATTCGAATGAATACGAGAAAAATAATTATCAACACTGAAAACCCAAATTACAGTATATAATATATGATTAAAATAAGAACCAGTGAATTTATTTTACTTATAACCTACGAAGTCAATGTAAAACCAATGTAAAAGTCAACTATAAAATTTTACAAGTTACTCCACGAACAAAATAAATTTACCAACAAATCTAATTTGAAAGAAAGACTAGAGACGTACAGACATACACCACTATGTAATTTAGTGAAGCTTCTCTGATAGAAATGAATAAAACCTAATTAAGTTGCTAAAAATATAATGTACAATACAATGTCATGTTTGTCCCTAAGAAGTGCAACAATTACACGAAAACTAAAATTAGGTTGGAAAAGATTAGTAAAATACAATTCAAGTTATAAGACAGGTTGTCTATCTGTCCCAAAAGATCTCGCTAACCGCTGTACCGAAATGGTAAATAATTGAAAAGAAAAGATTTTAAATTACCGCTACAAAGCCTCTAGGGGCTGTTAGTATTTCTATAAAGTGAATGTGATTCTGACAAACAATTCTAAGTGAAAATTTCCATTCAACCTTCTTCCTTTTTTTTATCTCCCTTCTTACCCACTTTCCTTTCAAATACACTAAAAAAAAGTTTTACTCCAACTTTACTCCAACAAAATATTTAATTTTCGGCAATAAAAGAATTAATTGGCTGAATAGGAGCTCCAGCTATAAAGTAATTTCTCACTTTCACTACTTTATGAATGAAGATACAGGTGGACGGATGGACATACTGACGTTCTCTAGATATAGAGTACCTGCGCTGGAAAAGACGTAAACAGACTGAATAAAAAAAATTTCCCTAAAGAAAATTTTAATAAAATTTAAATTCTATATTTTTATCTGAATACCTCTTCAATTAATTTTGCCCACACTTTTTTAGTTCGCCTTTGTGATATTGAGTTAATTAAAATGCATAGCAACGAGTAAACATTTTAGATTTATTCGAAAATATGTAGGACTCTCTTTGTAATAGGGTAATAAAGTTATACATTTATTATAAGGGCCAACACATTTTATGGACTTTAGTGATCAAAATCGCAAACTTTTTTAGCAATGATCTAGGATAATCTTGACCAAATAATAAACAGGGCTTGCAAAAACACACGTTAAATCAGTTATTTTTGCGCATTTACGTACGTTGCGGAACATTTATCCATTTTATCTTGGCTTATTTAGCTTATTTGCCAGCTGTGTAAACGTAGCCTTTACGGTCTAGTGGTTAACGAAATCTTAAGCTACAGACAGACCCACATTCATCATGTTGCTATTCATATATGATTCCAAAAAAACGTAAATAATTATTAATTTTAAGCCGGACAAAGGTTTCCAGACAAAAATTCGAAGGTTGTCGGAGAATGAATCTTTATTTGAAGATGTACTCAAGAAGGCTGCTATTTACAGGTAAGCTTATTATTGGAGACATTTATTCCCCTTATTTCTATCCTCTCAAGGCTAAAGCCCTACGCACTCCACTGATTTAGAGGATCTGAATTATAAAAAAAAATTTATTCAAATTTCTTAACAAATTGTTTGAATATATTATTTGGAACAAATATTTAAAAACATATTTATAATTTCTTAACATAAAACTTTTATTTCAAGTTCTTTTTAATCAATTTGTTTCGTATGTTACCTTATTATAGGGAAATATATTTTGTACTGAGATCTAAAGCTTCAAACAGACGGACGGACGGACACACTATTTTTTAATATAGGATTACATAGATAGTTTTTTCTGTTTCTTATTATTTTTTATTTAGTGAGAAATATATGAAAATGGACAGACTGAATCCTGACAGTATTGCAGCCAGCAGAGAACCATCGGCCCACTCAGATTTGGTAAGTTACCACAGGGTTTTCTCGAGTTCTAATATATAACACCAGCGGGTACGACCTAGATTCCTCTGGGAGCACTTGATGTGGGGAGGGAGTCGAACCCCTTCTTTCAATTAAAATTTTAAAAATAAAAAAATATTTTTGAAGGTTTTGCCGTTTTTTAACGGGCGATTTATCTTGGGAGGTTTGTGTCAATTTTCCCAAAAAATAGTTATAAACCTTCTTAGGGCCTATGATTAGGTATACTGTAAATGAGAACCATATCGATTCAACGGTTAGCTAGATCCTGCCGGAAAGGCAGACAGATAGAGATCCTATTACTTTTATATAAGAATATTAAGAATATGACAATTAAGCCATTCATAAGTTTTTTTCAAGCGTTATTGAATTTCTAAAAGATTATCCAACTTTTGTTTTGTGTTTAAAATGAATAAAAACTGCATAAAATCAGCTAATTTTTTCAATGGCTATTCTTATATTTTCTGAACTAAAATGCAAAATTGAATAAAGAAAATTACAAAATCTTTAAATGCAGAGTAGGTAAAATGTTTCTTTTGCCTAAAGTTTAAACTTGGGCTCGACATCTTTAAACAATTCGCAGACGTGTCATCTTTAGTTTTACAAGCTGCAACCAAGCCGCCTTTTATTACAACCTGCGACTGCAGAACCTGCAGTTAGAGCCGACAGCTGGCTCAAAATGATAATGGAAGAATAATTGAAATAATATAAACCAGTGTTATCCAAATTTAACACAATAAAACAAGATGCAAATAAATAGAATAATTAATTCTGCGTGATATTTCCCTGTATAGTACATATGGTAATTTACACATCAAAATTTATAGTAATTATTTTCAATGTCATATAAAGTTGATTTATATCTCTTGAGGTGTTATAAGAAATGTAACAAATGAGATATATCATAAACCCTAAAAGTTTTGAGATAGATTTTCATTTGTTTGTTTTTAGATCAGGTTCGGTACTTATTTCCCCTGAAACTTATTTAACCCAATATAGACGGGGGGGGGGGGGGGGTGGCGGAGGAGTCATTTCTTGATAGGCAATTAAAGGGAAAGCACCAAGTAACACCGGATTGTATGTAGGCTGAGACCAAAGCTATTATTGCAGAAAAGTTTAGATTTTGAGATTTTAATCTCTGCAATATTTTCAGAGTCCATTGAAGTCTCCTGAAGGATTTGGTATCAGTCCAAGATCTAGTACCAAGCAATCAACCAATTCTAAGGTGAATAGAAAGATATATATGCATATAATAGGTGGATTATTTTTTTCAGGGGCGACTTTCTTTGAAGGGTGGAGGTACCCTTCCCTTTAAAAAAATTTAAAACTTTTATGACCTACAAAACGAGAACCATGTAGGTCCAGTGGTTAGCGAGATCCTTCGCGTCACGCAGACAAACAAACATACATCCTGTTATATAAGAATAGATAGAAACTGGAAGACAGACAAAATAAGCAGAAAGACAGACAAACAGACTACATGCTGATCAAAGGACCAACCTACGTGACTTTAAATTTCTTTGTGTATAATATTCTATTTAATAATATTATAAAAGAATAATATTTATATAAAGAAATATTATAAAATTTCGTTAAATCGAAGCATTTTTACGAGTAGGCTGTGTCCGTCCGTTCGTCCGCCATTAAATTCTTACGAATTTTGTCTTCGATTTTTCTATAATTTAAATATATTATTTTATACATAAAGTCATAATGTTATAATTCTCCACAATAAAGAAGACCTAAATAAAGATCATACAATTTTATCACTTTTACAGAATTTTAAACTTGATTTTTGTTCAAATTACTAACAAATTACGACAATAGTTATTCTACAATATGTATTATTATGGATGTTTTTATATTTGATCAAATACAATTCATGATAGTTCAAAGTAAGATGATCACACAAAAGTAGATCCAAATATTAGTTTAATTTTATTAAAAAGAAATGATTACGGTTGATTCTTATACTTTTATCTTTGTATTTCTTATATAAGATGTTGGGAGTAGGGACGAAAATTCTGAAAAAAAATTTAAGTTCAAAAATCCCACTTTCTAGCCACATTATATGTCAATTGAATTAGCTGTAATCATAAATAGTGTGAAAAACGAAAAGAAAGTCCACTGCTATTTTAACTTAGAAACTGTTTTTTTTTGGTTTATTTACTTAACTGTATGTTTAAAAATATGTTTTAGGAATTATCGAAAGAAAAGAGCCAAGGAAACGAAATATCTTACACAAGGTAACATATCTTTTTTCGTATTCATTCGAATCCGGTGGATAGGAACCGGTTCTCATCCATACGAAAAAACTATGTCTAGCATCGTATTATATCCAGCTTTCTACGAATATAAAAATGTAAAATCATAAGATTAAAACCAGTTTTTTTAGCTGGTGCCTTCGGCACCTCGGGGCTAAAAAACTCATAATCTCATAATTGTACTTTCTATATCCGCGGAAAGCCGTTTATAATACGATGCGAGAAATAACTTTTAATTTACTTTTACTACAAGTTATCGGGGAGGAGAGAGGGACGCCGTCGCCCCCCCCCCCCCACCCCTTTCGTTTTTATGTAATTTTTTGTGTGCAAAAATTATAGAGCGCCAGTGATTATACATAACTGAGAATTATTTTTTTTTGATATCTTAATCCTGGTAAAGTCATCCATATATAGAGCAAAAAGAATGATGATCTTCATGAATTTTAATTTTAATTTAAAAACCTTGGACTTGATAACTTGAGAAGCTATATTGTAAAGGAAAAGTATATGGGTTCAGCGAGAACCTTTGGTACACACAGACAGACAAACAGATACAAATCCTTTTACTTATAAGCATGATGAAACTTTAAAACATCCCATAATGTCACATAAGTGTCCATTTAAGCCATGAAATAGTTTTAGGCTAGTTTTTTTTTCTCTTTTTCATGATCTTCGCACTTATAGCATCTTGATTCTGTGAATTAATAATTAATAATTAAAATTAATCAGGACTCCACTGAAATCTGGCGGCAGGGGTCAGCCCCAGCCAGGCACTGAAAAATTTGGCTACCTGGAGAAAGCCTTTGAACGGGCCTTTCAGTTTGATGACCTGCAGCCGACCAACAACCTTATCCTGGGCACTAGAACGGCAGACAGGTAAGGATCAACTATCGGGGGACTGGTTATTATTCACAACAACAGCCAGTCTGAAACTTACAGTCACCCACCCACTTATTTTTTTAAATAGAAGGGGGGGGGGGGGTATTTTTTCCTATGTCTAACTCCTGCGGTGTCTGAACACTGCGCGGCTACCCAGTACCCAATATAACCTAACCTATCCTAACCAGACCTTAAGTAATAAACAAACAAACGAAAATCTCTCCCACTTCCCCATATTTAGATCTATAATGCTTTTTATTATCTAATCAGGTAGAATAAAATAAATGGATTGGGTTTTTGTATAAATTTTAGTAATTTACAAGACGTTAAGAAAAAACCTTTAAAAAGAAATCAATGTTTCTTCAAGATATTTTAAAGATTATTCTAAATGACTGTAGTAGCTTTTATATCCATTAGTTTTTAGTTTCTTAGCTACTCTATAAGTTGGGTGGATAACTAATCATAATGATTGATATTACTTATCGGATCTACTGCAGTTCACGGTAAAATATTGCTGGTAAGTAATATTTCCAAAAATCTATAAATTTTAAAGGCTGCTAGCTGCTAAACGGCTGAACGTACAGATCATACCAGCACACCATTTTAAGCAGCATTAGAAGGCCTACAAATAATATGGAATAGCAAGATCCAATTATGCACGGGGAAAGCTTCGCTGAAGAAAAAACGCGTAAAATAGGTCTTTTTCGCGCATTTCTCTGCACTGCGAGATAATTATGCATTATTGATTTATGGGTATTCCAGATTATTTGTAGGCCTTTTTATGCCGCTTAAAACAGTGTGCGGGCATGATTTGTACGTTCAGCCGTTTGGCAGCTAGAAGCCTTTAAAATTCATAGATTTTTGGAAATATTGCTTACCAGCAATATTTTACCGTGAACTGCAGTAGATCCTACTTATCTTACAGAGAAACAAGAAGCAGTGGAAACAAGAGCGTGCAAGATAGTAGGAGCAGAGACAGAAATGGCAAAGAAAAAGTCTGGCTTCCGAGTCTTTCAGGTAAACATTATTTTACTAGTAGCGCAATTACTCTGTAATTGACGTCTTTAAGTGCATGTATAAGACTCTAGCCCAAGAACCAAGCTTAAAAAACTTTGAGGATTTCATTAAACTCGTTTTTGGAGTGTACAAACTAGTATTGTCAAAACTTTTAATCTACACGGGGGTTAGTTTGTAAATCATAATTAAGGGTGTTTTTAAATAAACTTAAGGCTTATTGTCCCTTTAGATCTCTGAATATTATTACATTGTTTAGGGGCATTGGGAAGAGGGCAGTCTGATCCTTCCAGCAAAGATCAAACTGGCATCAAAAAACAGGTAAAATAAATTTGTTTAAATATTTGATTTTACATTTGTTATTGATAAATTAGGTGAATTGAAAATGACCAGGGAAACCTGGTACCCAAAGTTTAAAAAATAATTTATCTTCGTTGCTAGTTCAAAGTTTTTTTTTATTTTAATTGGTTGTTCCAAAAATAGTAGTGTGCAAACTTTCGAACAAATAATTTTAATCTACAGAATAGTTTTTTTTGTTTATCATCATTTTTGAGGTTTATATAATTATAACCTATTGTCTTATCCCATGGGATCCCATAGAAATAACACAACAGAAAACAGCATCAAAATAACATACAGACGGACAATGTAAATTAAAGATCAGGTTCTTTGGACAAATGGGGTTGTTATATGATGTATGTTAATGAAATGAAAATGATGTATGTTAATGAAAATATAATAAATGAAATTTCTTTTTAGGCTGAATTATTTCACAAGAGAACCCGCCATGCCCACAATCTACCCCAAGTTTAAACTAAAACACAGCATTACAGTATAACAGTTTACTGTATGTCCTTGACCGCTATCACTTTGCTTTCCCTCAAAGTGCCTAGAAAGCGCTGAGCCCTTCATTATTTTCAAAACAAATTGAAAATGGGATGGTGTATTTTTTTCTTTGCCAATACATGTACCTAAGATATCCTAATAAAGGGAGAAAAGCTCTGCACTAGACTAGATACTTTAAGGGAAACCATCGATTTTACTGTTAATATTACTTTTAAAATCATATTCTAAATGATAGACTGATAAGTCAAAATGTATTTGTAAAGGGACAAGGTAGAAATATTCTGAAAAATAATTAGTACAACTTTGTAGTAAAAGTTTTAATATGTTTAATATATTTATGATGTCAAAACAAACTTACAATTACAGGCGCAGCAACAAAAAAACAGTTATTAAAGAAATCTATTTTTTTTTAATTTTTAAAATCTCTTCATAAACAAGAAAAATACACGTAGCTGATCAGCAGAAGATCCTTACGTATGTTCTGACATACCCTATAGTTATAGAGTAGCTACAAGTTTCGTCTTGCTTCAATGTTTATCTAATTGTTTTTCAGAATATATTCTCCATCCCTAAAAAAATTCTTTGTTCTTTTATTTGAATGAACTATATGTACCTTAAAATGCACTAAGAATAACAATTTTTATAAAAGAAATTTTTTTTTTTTAAATATAACCAATTATTAAACAGACTATTTGCAATAATAGGTCTTTTTTAAAATCATTGATATCCCTAAAGTTAAAGTATTTAGTGGTAATCATATTTTTTGCTTAATTTAAAAAAAATTATGAAAGGCATTTAATGTTAACTGTTGTAATTGGCACGCACTTTTTTAGGGTTTTCAAAGTTTAATGCAAAAAAACTGATATTTAATTTTTTTCTACTTTTTTTACAGTTTTGTTACTTTACTCCTGTAAATATGTAAATAATCTTTTTGATCTAACATGTCCACTTTCTGCGCTAAAAATTCTAATTTTGTCTATATTTTTACACTCATTATTATCAATATTTTCCGTGTCTTTTCTATATGTTATTGTAGTAGTATCTTTTTGTAATTCATGTTTTTTATGTCTTTGAAACAGTTTGGTGGTTGAGTCTATTTTTGTTATATTTTTATCGTAACTTTGTAAGATTTAAATAAATGAATATAAACTCAACTTCCCAATTGCTTCCCACTGTATGTGATTGTTTTTACTGTTCAAGTACAAAAATGTTTTGGTAGAATTTTTTTTTAAAAATTTCATGCTTATAATTGCTTTTAAAAATTCAAAACTATTCAAATATCAATGTATCTCAAAAAGACTAATTATAATTTAACATTTGAAAACATAAATCAGTTTAATAAATATTGTAATTTTTATAATATACAGTACCTAAACATTTAACTTTTATATTATTAAGTTTTTTTTTACTTTTTCTTATTTATTGCTTAGTGTATGTTAAAAAAACTACTAAGATATATTTTAATATACTTGGGCAATTCAAATTGTTAGTAGGGACAACATTTTTTTTATAAGAGAATTTAGAATTTTTAAACTGGTGTAATTTAAATTTTTTCTAGTACTCAAAATATTAGAACAGGGCAATCGAATATTCAGTTATAGATCAAAAATACAAGGTATTAAATAAAATCATTCAAGATAGGGATCATCCATAAGTAGCAAAGCTTAAAAATTATGGATTGACATCGAAAAAACAGGAGTCGAGAAAATCACAAAACCTTAAAAATCTAGGAATCGATCTAGCACCCTAAACAACATCTTATTGAAACTTAGTGGAAATTTGTAGAGTGTAAACATATTCAATCTCTGAAAATTTCAGCTGTCTATCTTTAATAGGAGCCACGAAAATCACATTTCCCCCATAGCGTTACGGACTGACCGACGGACAGACAAAGTGAATTATAGAGTAGCTTAGCCACTTATAAAAAAAGGTCTCTTGTGATGAATGAATCTCTGTCTGTCCTGTTCAACTATTTGCTTCTTAAAATATTTGCTCTGTTTCTGTAGTAAATGAATGTTAGGCAGAATCCTTTTTTTCTGCAATTATTGCATGAATAACCCCCCCCCCCCCCCTTCTCTAACTCGTATATTGATATTTACTTTTATCTAACATAATTCTTATAATGATATCAGGACTGGAGTCCTTGAATATTGCTTAAGGTATCTTGTTTTGTGTTTAAAACAGTGGTGTTCAGTAGGGGGTGTAGAGGGGTGACAACACTTCACTTAAAATTAATTTCTCTTCCCCCCCCCCCCAAATGGTTTCACACCCACTTGGTGAATCGCTGTGTATGCCACTGTTTTAAAATCAAAATACAATAGATCTTAGTTGCACCTAAATATGTTATTGAAAATGTTTTTTAAACGAAGGATGGGGTGGGGGGTTAATGATGCTCGAAATTGGGTAAATACTTTCCGTTGTATGTTTGTTGTGGCAATGATGTTTTGTACTAGATGTTTACTTTCAGAAGAAATAAATATTTATGTCATTACTCACTATTTTTTTTATATGCGTTACATCTCTATAAGTATTATATCTTCCGTCAAATTGCTCATTCCATTCAGCTGCGCTGCTTTCAGAACCATACCGCAAGCCCAATCGAACAGCTTGGCTTTTAAAAGCTGTAGCCGCATCATTTACAAGGCATAGGAAGAATTAGCTACTCTAATCCGCAGCCACCAAATTCTTATTCAGCGGCAGTCACCCTCATCTTAGTATAATCTCGTTTATTCTCAGCCGCAGCAACTATAAGCCAACCTCAGCCACATACAGATACACTCAATCTTAATTAAGCCTAGTTTAAGAGTTAAGATGTGGTATCCGCCTAGGGTAAATGGCAGACACCAGAGTTCGAATAAAGACTACGGCAGTGTGAACAGACGTGGACACCTTACTATAGAGAAGCTATGCTTCTCTAGCATTCACTAGACAAGAATCAACATCTATTTCAGTTGTCACTTTATTGAAGGGTTGAAGGATACTGAAGCTATATACAACAAACAATAACTACATGGATAGGAATAAATGATCATAACATAAAAGCATTATAATACATATACAATAGTCAGTTTGGGCAATCATGATTCCCCATCCCTGGAAAGGGTGGGGGGGATTAAGAATACAGTTAACCATAATATAAATACATATGGATTAGGAATAAAGATAGTTAAGGATAAATCATACAGTAACACATAGATAATTGCAATGGTTAGGTAGATGGCTATCCCTGTCTGGGGCAGGCAGGATAGCCCATGGAGCAGCACAATAGGTAGATAAGCATAGAGGGGTTGAGTGGTAGGTCTGGGTACTAAAGAGGGAAGGTTTGATGATTACTTGTGACAACAACAGTCTGTGTGGGAGTGACTCTATCAGGTGAGGGCAGGTTTAGATCCTTTATCCTCAGGGTTGAGGTGGTGCTGATAACTTGGTGGTGGAAGGGGAAGGTTCCGGTGCTTAAGATGGGAGAGGGAGGGGTAAAACCCCCTCCCTCCATTTGCAGGACAACTGAGAGATGAAACCAGTACCGTTATCTGACATATTTTCAGGTGGCCTTATAATTGTAGAATAACAGGATTTAGCTAGGTGCGTAACATCACTATAATGTCCTGGTTTCTGCATGGTCCAGAGCTGCCGTATACCACAACTCTCCCCTCGGAAGGCTGGAGGGGTTGTCTGCACCGCCAGACTTCCGACAGTGGTTGCGGCCTTCAGTTTGTTGTCCTTGTGGAATGGGTCCGCCAGGATACCAGTTGCTGGACGGTGGTGGACTCCAGCCCTCCCCAGGTCTAACGGAATCGGCTATATCTGCTGGAGTAGCTGGTCCTGTTGGATATTCTGGCCGTTGGATGTGTACCTCTGAGGCCACCCTGTCAACCTCCAGGGGTGGCACAGCACATGAGGGGGCTTGGACCAACAGCCGCCTGGTATACACCTCTTCAGGTTTCTCCACTGGGCTGGTGGTCTCCATCGTGTTGGTCACCTTGCTGTTGGCAGGCTGGCTACTAGATGCAGGCGCAGTTTCTTCGCCCTCGGGGCTGGTCAGGTTCATTCGGCTTCCAGGGTCTCTGTCAACGCGGGCAGGTGGTGGTTGCCATACTGTAGGAGCGTTGCCTCCTTCAGGCTCATTCTGGACATTGGCAGGGTGGTGCATGGCAGTCCGACCTGCGGGGTAGGGAAGGGTAACAGTCCCTCCTTTATGCCGGCGGCTGTCTTGGATCTGCAAGGGTGGCTCCGCTCTAGTTGGCTGGGAGACAGGCCCATCCACGAACACTGCTGCTGGTGGACTGGAGGCACCAGGCTCCGGATTTCCTCCCCTAGCCTGAAGGGGTCCAGGCACATTGTCTCCATCTGGGGTAGCCATAATTGTTGGAGATCCTCTACTTCTATGGTTAGGCTCGGCACTTGGCGCACCTAGTGGTGTTACTCCCCAGGCAGCGGTCAAAGCTTCTTCAGTTTGGCTGGTAATGGTTGATACCCTGGCTCCTGGGGCAGATGCAGGGGGCGCAGGCAAGTTTGGCCCAGCCCAAACTTCCTGGTACACCAGTGCAATACAATTACCCTGGCTTGGTTGAGGGAGGTAGACAGCTGGATGCAGTTGAGGGTGTGGGACGGCTGGACTCTCCCTGCTGGCTGGGGGCTCTGGCTGGCTGGGGGTGACGGGTGTCACCCCTTCCTCTGGGGCTGCGGGCTCCTTCCGGGGTCCAGGTATCTCGGTGGCGGCGACGGTTGTCGCCCCAGGCACCAGTGTGGGGGCGCTGGATAGCACCCCCCAGTCTTCACAGGGGTCCAGGTCTCTCGGTGGCGGCGACGGTTGTCGCCCCAGGCACCAGCGTGGGGGCGCTGGATAGCACCCCCCAGTCTTCACAGGTGGCGGCGACGGTTGTCGCCCCAGACATCATCTTGGTGGTGCAGGGAAGCACCTCTCGTTCCTTCCAGGTGGCGACGCCGGTTGGCGTCCCATACATCGACTCAGACTCGCTGGCTAGCGCCTCTTGCCTCTCCCACTCGGCGGCCGCCAGGGCCTCCTCGTCCACCGTCCCGGTGGCGCTGGGTAGCGCCCCTCGGCTCTTGCTGGGGGTGACAGGGGTTACGGACACCGGTCCCCTGTGGTTGCGGCTGCGGTCCAGGCCAACCCGGTTGGGTTCAGCCGCTCCTCCCAGCACGTTGATCCTGGCCACCATGGTCCCAATCTGAGACACAGACTCCTGGGTAGCCGCGGCCCCAGCGGCGGCAGCTAGTTGGGGTGACGGCTGGGCATCTCCCTCCAGGTGGACCTGGGTGGCAGACTGGTTGCATGCAGGTTGTTGGGCGGCCTGGTGTTTCTTCATTGCCCGGTCCCAACCGGTTCTACACTTGGCGGCTGTGTGGCCGTTGAAGCGGCAGCGCCCCTTCGTCCAGCTGA
The DNA here is from genome assembly GCF_053477335.1 of Acartia tonsa. Taxonomy (NCBI): domain Eukaryota; kingdom Metazoa; phylum Arthropoda; class Copepoda; order Calanoida; family Acartiidae; genus Acartia; species Acartia tonsa. The sequence goes on along the minus strand of NC_137266.1, from coordinate 27,407,320 downwards.
GTCCCATCAGGCCGGCTTCCCCAGGGTGTATCAACCTGCCAGGCCTCTCCTCCTCCAGTTGGGGCACCAGCTGACAAACAGGGTCTCCCCTACTAGGGGTCAGGCGGTGCCGGGCTGCTTGTGGTGGCTCCTTGGTTACATTCAGCCTCCTCCCCATACACACAGGTTCCTTCCATCCAACAGCGGCTCTCCTCCCCTGGGTGGCGAGGCCAGCCTCGGCCTTAGCTTCTGCAGGTGCTTCTCCACAGGAGGGATCCTGCCTCTGGGTATGCCAGGTGGTTGGTAGCAAAGGCCGTTGATGGTGCCAGTCGGAAAGGGGGCTATGATCTCTGGGGGGTACCTGTGGCCAGTGTGTGGACAGGTACCCACAGGTGGACCAGCAAGGCCCAGAAGATGCCATACTGATGGTAGCCTGAACTGTATTCCGGACTGTCAGCAGACTGTTGGTAGCCACCTGAGTTGGGCCAGAGTTGCCAGCTGGTATTGCGTCCCTGCCAGGCTCCGTCAGTTGCTGGTGGGGAGCCCCTGCGGTGGTTCTGGTTTTGGCAAGGGGTGGCCTTCTTATTGACTTCCCTGGTTGGAGCTCTGCATCCTGGTGGGCCTCCATCTTCAGCAGCATGGGGGAACTTGGCTGGGACATGTGCAGTGGTTCAACAGAGTAGCGGCATCTGGTCTTGGAGTGTGGGGGAACAGCCTCACTGCTGCTGGTCAACCCTGCTCCCTCCGTGCTGGGTAACGTCTTCCACTGCAGCAGGTCACCAGTCCCCATCCTTAGGCCGGTCCCCAGTCGTTCCATGCCTGGGGGCTCCCAGGGAGGCTTGGGTGGCGGCTCCCCCACCCCCAGGTACGCGTCGGGCATCTGGGTGAAGAGCCTATTCCCCTGGGACAGCTCCCCATCCTCCAGCTTGGTGAGGCCAGCGCCAGGGAGGACCTTTCCACCCCAGAAACAGGTGGTACTGGCCCTAGGGCTGGGCCCCGTTGGAGTCTCAGTTCTGGTGGTAGTGTCCATCTTGGGGCTGGCCACTAAGTCTCTGAAGCTTGTCACCTTCTCATTAGGCTCAGTTGCATCGTTCAACACCCCCAGGAGGACACCTACAGGTTCAGCAATCCCCAGTCCAGTATTGCTATTTCTCGTGCGTGGAGCACCAACTGAACAGGAGCTGTGCAGCGGACATTCAGTCACCCTTCCAGACAAGGGCATCTCAGGGACCAGGGGTCTGTGACCTGGCATGTGTTTGATGTTCACTGTACTCAACACAGTAGGCCAAAGTAATAACAGAAGTAGTATCTTGTAGATATAGAAGCAGAGTAGAGTAGCCGCGCCGCAAGGAGGTTCGAGCCGGCTCACCCCTAGTATAAATACTATAGCTGTGTAATTAGGGTGGTAGTCCACGTAGCCGTAGGCTCGGTCCTCCTGGCTCAAGAGTTTCTGTGGCTGGCGCGCCCCCATGATAAGTAGCAGGGTGTTGGTCTGTTGGTGCCAGCGTCTTGTTTAACTGTGGAGCCTGGGTTGTTCTCCTTTCCAGTATAACTCTTGATTTCTGTGGTAACCAGCGGATCTTAGCTATATTCGCCCTTTAAAGGTAACAGGGAATATGTTAGGCATCCACAGATGTCTCTAGGAGCGTATCCACTAGTAGATATATGGATAGGTAGGCTATCTATATATATACATGGCTACACGCCCATATATATATATATATACGTGTATAGGAATATCCCCAGAGCTAGCTAGCTTTTCCTCCTTGCTCCAAAAAAATCACGCTTCCTCTGTATATAGTTCACAACTATGAGGGTCGATGGTCCAGGTACACACCACCACTGCCCAGTGTGGGGCAGCAAGTCAGGCTATGTCCACAGGGTGGGCGTACTTTCGTTCAGTTACCATATCAGTTTCCAGTGTTGTTTGGTGAGGTTAGTATTCACTTGATTGTACCCATGATACAAAAAAAAACAACATTATTTATCACTTGGGTATTTGTATATACATATATTTGTTTCACTAACCACTCAGCTTTGAAGTAGGGTTGGCAGAGCTGGGAGATGTTGAGGGTCTGAGCGGGTTCAAGGAACTGGTTTAGTTTTCCTTATCACACTGTAGACAGGGAGGGAGGAGCTTGCAAGTTTTTCTCCTAAAAAAATATCTCTGATGTATGCTATAGAATGGCCCCTCTCCTGTGTGGGTGTGTGTGTGTGTGTGTGTGCGTGAAATCTCCTGTCCTTGCAACGCGCGTCCGCACCGTCAAATCCGCGCACACGGGGAAAACGCGCTCTCACCCCTCAACTCGCTCTCTCATTGGTCAGCTTCGTCCGTTGGATTTATGATATTTTCCGCACTCTGTTGCGCTACCCGTGAATGGCGCTCTGTGTGTCCGATCGCTAGCCCCACACTACAGACGGACTTAGTCTAGTGTGGGTGGGAAGGGGGAAGCGCGTAAGGGGACGGGGGTAACTCCGTCCGTTCCCCCTGTGAGGGAGGGGGGTAACTGTGGGCTGGTGTAATATTGCCTTTTCTTCTTAATCCTAGGTTTATCTATTATATCACCCTGATTGTATTTGCCTTCAATGGAGAGGGGCTTCTCCCCTTCCCTTGGAATAAGGGGTGTATTGTTATTGTGCTGTGGGCTTGAGATGTTTTGATTGTATATCAGGGTCTTGATTATATTACATCTAGATTCTATTTTTGTCCTTATCACAATTGCATAACAGATTTGTTTACCAACTCTGTTCTATTTTTAGCTGTTATCACAATAATCCAAGCCTGGTCTATTCTTAGATTTATCACAACACAACAATTTGTTTGCCAAGCTTTGCTCATAAATCTATTGTTTGGCCATCACATCAGGGTGGTAATCCCTGCAATGTAACATAATATCTGTTTTTCTAGATGGGTGGCTGCGTTGTAGCTTCTCAGGATACTTGGAGTTGACGTAGTTTTTCTCTGTTCTGGTGAACTACACTCGTATGTTGGCTCGCAGCTTGCAGCTATGTGGCGTGTTTCAGCCTATCGGCGGCAGGGAATGTCCCGTCCTGCTAGCGCCGCTTGCAGCTATGTGGCTTGTTTCAGCCTATTGGCGGCAGGGAATGTCCCGTCCTGCTAGCGCCACTGGTTCGGATCCTGCTATCTCTTGCAGTAAAATTGGCCTATTTCCAGCCGTTTACACTTATTTGGCTTGTTTCAGCCGGTCCGCAGGCCTGTTTCAGCCCTTTTGGCGCTCAATTCTCCGTTAGATATCAGCGCTGCTCGCGGTTATTCATCAAATTTCGCTGTCTCGCTTCCACAACTGCCGGATGCAGAGTTAAACTTTGCTGTCCAGGGTGGGTAATTCAGGTTGCTTGCGTCAGTTTTGCCAGATTCACTGCTGGGAGTACCTTAGCCTCAGATACGCGTCTGCTCTACACTTGTGGTTCGCCGTAATCTCACACAGCTGTCACCAAAGTTGTGGTATCCGCCTAGGGTAAATGGCAGACACCAGAGTTCGAATAAAGACTACGGCAGTGTGAACAGACGTGGACACCTTACTATAGAGAAGCTATGCTTCTCTAGCATTCACTAGACAAGAATCAACATCTATTTCAGTTGTCACTTTATTGAAGGGTTGAAGGATACTGAAGCTATATACAACAAACAATAACTACATGGATAGGAATAAATGATCATAACATAAAAGCATTATAATACATATACAATAGTCAGTTTGGGCAATCATGATTCCCCATCCCTGGAAAGGGTGGGGGGGATTAAGAATACAGTTAACCATAATATAAATACATATGGATTAGGAATAAAGATAGTTAAGGATAAATCATACAGTAACACATAGATAATTGCAATGGTTAGGTAGATGGCTATCCCTGTCTGGGGCAGGCAGGATAGCCCATGGAGCAGCACAATAGGTAGATAAGCATAGAGGGGTTGAGTGGTAGGTCTGGGTACTAAAGAGGGAAGGTTTGATGATTACTTGTGACAACAACAGTCTGTGTGGGAGTGACTCTATCAGGTGAGGGCAGGTTTAGATCCTTTATCCTCAGGGTTGAGGTGGTGCTGATAACTTGGTGGTGGAAGGGGAAGGTTCCGGTGCTTAAGATGGGAGAGGGAGGGGTAACACCCCCTCCCTCCATTTGCAGGACAACTGAGAGATGAAACCAGTACCGTTATCTGACATATTTTCAGGTGGCCTTATAATTGTAGAATAACAGGATTTAGCTAGGTGCGTAACATCACTATAATGTCCTGGTTTCTGCATGGTCCAGAGCTGCCGTATACCACAAAGACTCTAGGGGGCTTGGTGTCGCTTCGGGTACTAGACCTCTCTCCACGCACCTTGAAACATACTCCGCATTAAGATATATAAGTTTTCCGGAATTTTAAAGTTAGGGGGAGATTTGAAATCTGCATCAAATTTTGAGGATTTTTTATAAAATTCGTTTTTTCTATAATTCTTTATCTAAAAGCGGAAATGCAATTTAAGTTAATTAATTTTAGCATCTGTGATTGGTGGATTTAAAAAATCTGCGCTCTGATTGGATGGCGTACATCATTCAACCAATTAGAGCGCAGGTAGTTTAAAATCCACCTATCCTATTGGTCAAAATTAATTAACTTAAAATGCATTTCCGCTTTTAGATAAAGAATTATACAAAAAACGAATTTTATAAAAAATCCTTAAAATTTGATGCAGATTTCAAATCTCCCCCTAACATTAAAATTCCGGAAAACTTATATACCTTACTCCGCATGGTAACTAGTTACGCCTGTTTTGGGCCAAGGCATTCCCCCCACTCTAACTATTTACGTCGCGCATCTAAATAGTAGCAGTGGGACGCGGTGTAGGACCGAGATTCTAACCCATCACCTTCCCAAAACGAGCTAATGCGCTACGTGTTGAGCCACGGTCGCGGGTTAAAGTTAAGCCCAGTTACCCCCCTTGCCCTTTCAAAGGTTCCCCACGTATATCAAAGTATAACGCAAAGAGACAGTTTATATAGAAGCTATATTTTTAATTGAGGTTAAGAAAAAGACAAACTAAAATAAACAGTATTAATTCTAGAATCAATACATCTTATTTTCTATAAAGAGTAGGATTTTCTGATTTCTTGCAAATTTACAAATAGTAAAAAATCCATGTTAAATGATAATCTGTGGTAAAATTGCTTAGATTGTAGGATACTTAGTATTCAGGCACTTACATTTAGAGATGTAAAAAAATACTATGCTTATAACAAAGCCATAATTTTGCAAATAATATTATTAGACTTAGAGTACCCAGTAGATCTTTTCATGAAAATACCCTTTCTCGAATTTCATTCTTCTGCTAACCTAAAAAGTTACTTTAGGGGCCTAAAAATATATGTACAAAATTTCAGCTCTTTATCTCTACTAGCGACCTAGCGCCAGGCATGTAAAATAACAGATAACGGTAGCACGGCGGTTTTAACAATATCTCAGTAATGTGCAGGTTTTAAGCTCTTCTTCATATTTCAATTTAAACACATAAGGCCAAAGATATAATATCCAAAAAATCTTTTGTCAAAGTCTACTCTACACCTAGCGCCAGTCAGTTTTCTAAAATCATGCATTTTATACCTGTGAAAAATGAAATCGCCAGCGCTAGGTGTAGAGTAGACTTTGACAAAAGATTTTTGGGATATCATATCTTAGGCCTTATGTGTTTGAGTTGAAATATGCAGAACACCTAAATTCACCTTCCAAGCCATTCTCTAAGCATTTTAATTTTTTTTATGAAATAACGGGATTTCAAAACTGCCTTTTGAAAAGGCCTAAAAAATATCTTTTTTTGTCCCTTTTTTCACTGTTTATAGTTACAACTTGTTAAGATATTATTCTAAGTTAAAAAAAAATTGACGCTTCCAGCACCAAAACCGGCAAAAACAGGCAGTTAAACTTCTGTACCCCTACTTAACCCCCTAACAGACCCCCCCTCTATCTTGGCTCCTGTTACAGATATAGACGTAAAACTTATTTCTGGTGGTTCATGTGTATTTTTACAGAAAATTACTTTTTCTAGTCATAGCAGTCAGACCGCTCCTTATCTGCTTTTTAGCGGCCAGCCGCTAAATATTAAAACTGCTGTAGAGCAGCCAATTTTAAAGCTAAGAAAACCAAATTTGATGATGAACTATTATTTTTTATAACAAAAAAATACCTTTTCTGACCATCGCCGAAAAACGACAAATAAAGGAAACCGCCAATTTTGGCGGTAAAATAGGGTTGGCGGCGATAAATAATATTTTTATCTATCTATAGTTACAACTTATTAATATATTATTCTCAGTTTAAAAAAAATTGGCGCTTCCATCACCAAAACCGGCAAAAACAGGCAGTTAAACTTCTGTACATCTACTTAACCCCCTAACAGACCCCCACCTCTATCTCGGCTCCTGTTACAGATAGAGACATAAAACTTATTTCTGGTGGTTCATGTGTATTTTTAGAGAAAATTACTTTTTCTAGTCATAGTGGTCAGACCGCTCCTTATCTGTTTTTTAGCGGCCAGCTGCTAAATATTAAAACTGCTGTAGAGCAGCCAATTTTAAAGCTGAGAAAACTAAATTTTACGACGAACTATTGTTTTTTATAACAAAAAAAAATACTTTTCTGACCATTGCCGAAAAACGACAAATAACAGAAACTGCCAAATTCGGCGGTAAAACGGTGGTTGGCGGCGCTAATTAATATTTTATCTGTTTATGATCACAATAAAAGACTTCATACAAAAATTGGCTGATTAAGGTCCGGAAAGGGGCAACACAGTTAATTGTTGAAACTAATGTAATAGATTTTTATTTTAGTCAGATGCCAGACAAAGACAATTTAAAAAAATTAACATTTAGAAATATATTTTTTGATTAATATATATTTTATAAAATTTACATATTAATAAACATTTCAAGAAAAAAAAAAGTTACAGTTTTTATGTTTAAAAAGGACCTAAAAACAAAGAATGTTTGATAAAGGGGATAAAGAAATATAAGACTTAATATGACTAATGATCAGATAATTCTTTATTAAATTGGAAGAGACATTTGATGTTACATCCCCTCCTCCCAAACTGTTAAAGGACTGACTTATATCGTGTCTTCTATTATATCTAGAGACCTTGAATTTTTTTTGTAAATTCTTGAGCAATAATGAACTTCCGTGAATAGTAAGGTCATGACCGTTTGGCCACTCCTTGACCGATTTTTAACTGATTTTTTATTTCCTACCTGTAGTTTTGCCGTTTTAAAGCTGCCAGTTGCGGAATTTTAAAACAGCTCTAAACCAGCCAATTTTTGTATGTAGTCTTTTTTTGTGATCGTAAACAGATAAAATTCGCGGTTTCCGTTATTTGTTGTTTTTTGGCGATGGTCAGAAAAGTATTTTTTTTGTTATGAAAAATAATAGCTCTTCATAAAATTTGGTTTTCCTAGCTTTAAAATTGGCCGCTCTACAGCTTTTTTAATATTTAGCAGCTGGCTGCTAAAAAGCAGATAAGGAGCAGTCTGACCAGCTATGACTAGAAAAAGTAATTTTCTCTAAAAATACACATGAACCAACAGAAAAAAAGTTTTATGTCTCTATCTGTAATAGGAGCCGAGATAGAGGGGAGGGGGGTCTGTTAGGGGGTTGAGTAGGGGTACAGAAGTTTAACTGCCTGTTTTTGCCGGTTTCGGTGCTGGAGGCGCAAATTTTTTTTTAACTGAGAATAATATCTTAAAAAGTTGTAACTATAAACAGTGAAAAAAGGGACAAAAAAAGATATTTTTTAGGCCTTTTCAACAGGCAGTTATGAAATCCCATTTTTTCATAAAAAATTTTTAAATGCTTAGAGAATGGCTTGGAAGGTGAATTTAGGTGTTCTGCAAATTTCAACCCTAACACATAAGGCCTAAGATATGATATCCCAAAAATCTTTTGTCAAAGTCTACTCTACACCTAGCGCTGGCGATTTCATTTTTCACAGGTATAAAATGCATGATTTTAGAAAACTGACTGGCGCTAGGTGTAGAGTAGACTTTGACAAAAGATTTTTTGGATATAATATCTTTGGCCTTATGTGTTTAAATTGAAATATGCAGAAGAGCTTAAAACCTGCACATTACTGAGATATTGTTAAAACCGCCGTGCTACCGTTATCTGTTGTTATTTTACATGCCTGGCGCTAGGTCGCCAGTAGAGATAAAGAGCTGAAATTTTGTACATGTATTTCTAGGCCCGGCTAAAGTAACTTTTTAGGTTAGCAGAAGAATGAAATTCGAGAAAGGGTATTTTCATGAAAAGATCTAGTACCCAGTCAAACATGAATTTTGCTGAGATGAAGGAGGTGGGGTATAAGGCAAAACAATATTCACACTAAATTCTAATAACCCGCGACCGTGGCTCAACACGAAGAGCACTCGCTCGTGTCAGGGAGGTGATAGGTTTGAATCTCGGCATAATACCGCGTCATAACTAAATACGTTAAATATTGTTCCTACTGATACTATGTTAAGTGCGCGATATTAATAATTAGAGTAGGGGAATGCCTTGGCCCAAAACAGACACAACTCATTACCATGCACAGTTAGGACTTCTGAGATAAAAGTCGTGCAATCAAAGGGTTGGTTGTCAAATGGGTGTTACTTAACCCAATACCCTGGGTGATTGGACAGAAAGAAAAAAAACATTTGGCTCCCCTTGGTTATCCTAAGTTGTTGGACCATGGCGTTAGACATCTCCGCCCGTATGAGGTAAATTCTATTAAGAAATTTTTAATACAAAGCTAATCCTCCTTCCCTCCCCCCATAAAGAATCAAGAAATTTAACTTACCAAAAATACACCACCCCCACCCCTAACCCAAACGTGTTGTGCACGCCTATATACAGTCAGATGACCTAAAATCTTGATAAAGGTGTTAGAATTTCTAACTTTTAACTACTTCCGGAAACAATGAAGTAAGAGGGCTATTGAAATAATGCTTTATTTAAAATTTATTAAATATAGACAATTGTTTCTAAAACAAATTATAAACCCATTTATTAAAGAAAAATAGATTTTAACAATAGATCCTCTCAGCATAAGTAAAACTTAATTAATGTTAATTCATAATTTTGAAATTAAAAACATCAATATTTCAAAATTCAAATAGCAAAGCATTTTAAAAAGCAAGTGTTACAAAAATAAAATAAATTAGAATAAAACAATTCAAATCCAATTCCCAAACGATCCAAAATTAAACATAACATAAACTTTGTTATTTTATGTGTATTCAAAGACAGAGAAGTTTAATGATAACAAAAAATAACTGAGCACGCCATTGCTACAAGGATAAAGTTTATAGTTTGTTGACCAGAGTTAACTACGAGAGATTCATGATTGGGACTTTGCTGTTTATAACCGATGATTGTACAACCTTTGTCTAGAAGTCCTAACTGTAATAATCAGAGTTTTCTTGTCACGTGCCATATAAAATAGCAATAGATACAAATTCTAAAGTCTCTTGTCTAATGCTTTTTGTGCTACTAGCGGCTACGCCCCTAGAAGCCTCAAGGGGCACTTAAGGTAAGAACGGAAAATTCGACCTCATCCCATTTTAAGTTTCAAAAGATTTTAAAAAGTATTTTTTGGGGGGAGGGGGGTGAAGACACCTTCCAAGGACCTATAAGAAGCTTCACTGTAAAGGAAGCAATATCGGTTCAGCTGTTAGCGAGATCCTTCGGGACAGACAAAAACCGCTTACTACTTTATATAATAGGATAAACCCAGGGATCTATATAGATAAGACAATTAAAGTTTAAACAATGTTAGTTTGAACCAAACTATTAGGATTTAATAAAAAGTACCCAAAGTTTTTAAGCCAAAATAATGAGATAAGTTAGGGTACCAGTATAATTTATAGTCCAATGTCATTTCTGCGTGGACAAAAATATTTGACACATTCTATATTGTTTTCAGAATATTTATCTAAATCTATATACATTTTTGAATTTAAATTTTAGGTTAATTTTAGTTATTTGTTTGAGTTAGTAATGTATGTGTGTGTATGTAATAGATATAATATAGATACATACTCTAGAAATCAGCCGATAAGAAAAACGGCCATATTATTGGTTTAGAAAGTGCAGATTGTTATACGAAAAGGCAGTGATTTTTTTTTCGCAGAATGATTCAGCTTTAACTAGTTGTATTTTTAAGAATTTTGTAATTTTGTACATTAAATCATGATAAAATGTCTTGCTTTGTATAATGTGAAGCATACAAAATTCGCGAGTCGGCTCCTTTTTTTTTCATGTGTATTTGAGTTTCTTAAGATAAAGTTTCCTTTAGGGAAATTATTTCGTCAAAAATTTCGTCACTTGTATTATTGGAATAAATCGAAATATCAAAAAATAAACAATGGTGTTTGTCTACTATAATTTCCTTTATAAGTTTGACGGATTATGGGGCCGGGTTGATCATCTAGGTGTGCTATATCTATTATGTATGCTGGTATAAGTGTTATATTTATTCAAAGACATGTCCGCCTTTCTTACTCATTTATATGCTTTGATATTTAGTTATACACTTATTTTACAGTGTTTAGTACATGTTTAACTTATTCTATGTATATTTTTAAAGAGAATCTTTTCTATAATTATGATCGGTTAGTCCATATATTATGAAGAGCTATTTTTGTTATTATGAGGGTTGTATCATATCAATAAGGTTGTTTTATCGATTTCGAAGTTGTCATGTTGAATGGCATAATTCAGAATGCGAAGCAACTCTAAAATTATATAAGGTTCATTTATAACATGTTGAGTATTTACTTTTGACTACAGTTTTATATTATTTTTCTATAAATCTGATTTTTGTGATCAATTTATATTTAATTTGGTTTATACTTTCTCAAAGGGTGGAATATTAAATGCTTTGTTACTTTACATATATACTAGTTTATTTAGATTTGTTGAGCTTCGCTTTTATGGATCATGTCATCCTTGTTTCTTCTCAATATTAGAGGCTACTCTAAGTTTCTTTTTATCCGTCTGTCTGTTTGACTGTGATTTTTATGGTTGATATTCAAGATAGACGTCTGATGTATTTTGTGTAGAATCATCTTACTAATAAATTTACATACCTCAATCTGTCCATATGACCACATTTTATCGATATGCAATTTCAAAGGTTTATGTCGACAATTTGACTATAAATCAAGAAATTTTTTTTTCAATATTTACGTCGACTTAATGGCTTTAATCAAAAATGTGTATAAAACCATATCTGAGCCAGGTAAGTTGAGTATGAAGGAAGTCAGACTAAGAGCAAAAGACACTTATAGAGCTGTTACGATTTTTAACATGTTTTTTATTGAAAGTTCTTTTTATTGCATTTTACTCTATTTTTATTGGCAACAGCTTGGAGCACGGGAAATGATAGCAGACAATTTTGACATATGACAGTTTTATCACAAGTATTGGGACAGAACAAAATATTATTTAGAATAAATAAATTAGAGATTATCTAATTATTCTCAGAGTTCTTGAAAATACTAGTTAAAGCTAGAATAACAAGGATAATAGGATTCTAGCAATATTAGATATTTATTTTAATGCCTAACCCCTGCGAGGTTCCATACCCCTGATGAACCTCTACCTGCAGGGCTACACTTGACCCTATTTATCCTAATCCAACTCGATCTAAAGAATTTTAAAAAATATAATTATTTTTTTTTAAGTAAGAGGGGTTTTCTGAGCTCGGCTAGGCACTTTAAAAGAAAATTGATCTACGGATCTGGCACTTCACAATTTTTTTTATTAATATTTATGGTGCATTATTTGCCAAATGTACCACTTTTCTGCACTACCTCTCCGATTTTGTTAATACTCTATATTTTGGTCCGTTAGGTCATTCAAGGATGCTGGATGGCCAAAAAAAAGTTTCAGAGTCCCTGGATGTCTAGATATCTAGCTATCTATGAAGGTAGGTAACAAAAATGTAAAAAACACCCATTTTTTCACAATTTAAAAAATTAATTTTTTCATCAATCTTACATCCAATCTATACATTTTATACACCAAAATGATCGTTTATTCATGTAAAAAGCGCACATAATGCTATTTTGGCCAAAACTCTAATTTTACAGGGTGTCCAACAAAAAGTGTATTTTGGATATCTAGCGTAATACCCAAAATACCTGTTCGAAAAAAATCATTTTTTTTGGCTTAAATCCTGTGTTTTATCTGTGTGCATATGTGGTATATAACGGTTCGGACCACCTGGGACTATAAGGTTGTCAAATTTCACTTTGAGACACCCTGTAAATGTGATTTTTGCGTCTGTAGAGCTAAAACTTGGTCCAAATTGGCTATTTTTTTCAAATTACTCTAATATGTGTCTTAGTATGTTTGGCCATAGTGTTTTCTGACCAGATCAATATTTTCATATTTTTTGGACACCCTGTATTTTCAAAAAAAGAGAAAAAAATTTTTTGTTTTTTTTTAATTTTTTTTTCTATTTTTAAGTTACTTAAAACTGTCATATAGATACAGAATTTGACTAATAACAATAATATTTGCCAATTTTACAATTTTTACACTTTTGGGACACCCTGTGCATGTTTTTGAAAAATGATGGTTTTTGCCCATTTTTGAGGGGAAGGAGTCGTTTTAGGGCCATAGACTATTTCTTCATTTTTGTAGAACTTTTTAAGACACATCATTTGTTATTTATGCAAAAACCGCAAAAAACGAATCGTTTTGCCGTTATTCACCGCCAAAGGCGGAATTTTTTTACGTTTTTGCCGTTCCGGAGGTTGTAATGGACATTTGTGGTAAGAAAACGTTGATTTATCAAGATCCCTCTTAAATACTTTTATTTAGGTAATTTAATTTACTAAATTTCATGTGAAGTAAAATTTTTTGTATATCTAACCGATTTTTGTCAAAAGGAATTTCAAATGCACATGATTTATGTTTCTTTTATCACTTATGTTATAGCAATTATTTATGTTATATTCACTTAATTTTCTTGTTTTAACAATTGAAATCCATCTCGACAAAAAAGGGTTAGCTGCACAAAAAAATTTACTTAATATGAAATTTAGTAAATTAAATTACCTAAATAAAAGTATTTAAGAGGGATCTTGATAAATCAACGTTTTCTTACCACAAATGTCCATTACAACCTCCGGAACGGCAAAAACGTAAAAAAATTCCGCCATTGGCGGTGAATAACGGCAAAACGGTTCGGTTTTTGCGGTTTTTGCATAAATAACAAATGATGTGTCTTGAAAAGTTCTACAAAAATGAAGAAATAGTCTATGGCCCTAAAACGACTCCTTCCCCCCAAAAATGGGCAAAAACCATCATTTTTCAAAAACATGCACAGGGTGTCCCAAAAGTGTAAATAATTGTAAAATAGGCAAATATTATTGTTATTAGTCAAAATCTGTATCTATATGACAGTTTTAAGTAACTTAAAAATAGAAAAAAAAATTTAAAAAAAACAAAAATTTTTTTTCTCTTTTTTTGAAAATACAGGGTGTCCAAAAAATATGAAAATATTGATCTGGTCAGAAAACACTATGGCCAAACATACTAAGACACATATTAGAGTAATTTGAAAAAAATAGCCAATTTGGACCAAGATTAGCTCTACAGACGCAAAAATCACATTTACAGGGTGTCTCAAAGTGAAATTTGACTACCTTATAGTCCCGGGTGGTCCGAACCGTTATATACCACATATGCACACAGATAAAACACAGGATTTAAGCCAAAAAAAATGATTTTTTTCGGACAGGTATTTTGGGTATTACGCTAGATATCCAAAATACACTTTTTGTTGGACACCCTGTAAAATTAGAGTTTTGGCCAAAATAGCATTATGTGCGCTTTTTACATGAATAAACGATCATTTTGGTGTATAAAATGTATAGATTGGATGTAAGATTGATGAAAAAATTAATTTTTTAAATTGTGAAAAAATGGGTGTTTTTTACATTTTTGTTACCTACCTTCATAGATAGCTAGATATCTAGACATCCAGGGACTCTGAAACTTTTTTTTGGCCATCCAGCATCCTTGCATGACCCAACGGACCAAAATATAGAGTATTAACAAAATCGGAGAGGTAGTGCAGAAAAGTGGTACATTTGGCAAATAATGCACCTTATACATGTTTTTGAACAGAAGAAAATATGTCTACTCTTTATACTGATATATGCATCCAATTCTGAAAAGATTCTCATTTTAATTTCCATTTTCAATATTCTATAGGTACAATTTGCTAGATATCGTATATGTGATCAACACATGATATCTTTAGTAATATGTTCAACAGTACTAATTTGAAATTGATTAAATATAAAGGGTAGTTTTTTGTTTGTTTGTTTATTACATTGCATTGTGTTGGGTAAGGTTAGGTTATATCGGGTACATGGTAGCCCTGTAGAGCTAGGGCACTGGAGTTATAAGTCTATCAGGGTTAGGGACTCCCGCCGGGGTTAGGCATGAAAATAAATGTCTCATATTACTAGAAGGCTATTATTGTTGTTATTCTAGCTTTAGTTGCAGGTTTAGTTCCCAAAATTACAATTTAATTAAAAAATAAAGGGGTGGGGATTCTGTGTCCGACAGATACTCTGAGAGAAAGCACCAAAATATATTTATCCCTTAGGCAAGAAAAAATATAAATGTACAAACTTTTCAACTAATGATTTAAATTCACACAAGGGGTTGTACACTATTTTACCGTCCATAGTATTACCCCTTAAGGTCCCTGTAAATATCAGTCTAGTACGACTGTTACGACCCAGATAGATACCGAATGTGTATATTAGGAAAATTGAAATATTTGAATACCAAAAACTGAAGAAAAGTATAATGATAACATACAAAATATAATTATAAATAAATAATTAGTAATGTTTTCAGTTTTACCAGAATGACTTCGAAATCAATTAATATCCAATAGGAACCGATTCTCACCCATGCTAAAAAATCAAGTATAGCATCATATTACTGAAAATATTTCACGAAAATTTAAATTAAAAAATCATATTTTTCATTTTAATATCCGCGGAAATCGGTGTAATAATAATATGCGATAAATAATTATTCTTAACATTTAACCAAAAACGCAGAAACAAATTAGAATTTTAGTTACAGCTAGATTTTAATAAGATTGACTAATTCTAAACACGTATGATTTCTTTTAAATTATCATTTTAAGTTAAAGAATGGAAGGAGCTGGGGTTAAATAACTGTATATCAGCCAATAGCGTCGGACATATTAACACACCCAAGTCGCTACAAAAGAACAAAAGGCAACTTGCTAGCAGACGAAAAAGGATTCCAACACTGGAACCAGGTAGTTGTCTGGGTTATACATCTGTACTTATACATTTATTAAATTATCTATTTTAAAAAAAAAGGACAACATATGTAACAAAACAACAAAAATATCCTTACACCCTTCTTAAACAATGAGAGGGGGGGGGTAGTTTTTCCTAAGGGTGTCCTCTGCGTTTCTTGTACCTGCATTGCCCTAACCCTAACCCCAAACAAACGAAAAACTATCCCTACTCTTATTTTCAACTTTAAAAAATATACTAAAACCAACATAGGTCCTATGTAATACTTCTCTAACAACAAAAAAAAACAAAAAAAACTTACTCCTTTTAATAATGGAATTACTTTTTAAACTTACTTTGTAGGGGCGTCGTAGCTCAGTGGTAACGCACTGAGTTACGGTGATGAGAGTTCGAGTTCAAGTCCCCATGTGGCAACTCGAATTCTCAGTTAAACATATTCACACAACTTCCCTTGATTGTGTAAGAAGGGAGATTATTAAGTGGTTTGGATACTTAATAGTCACGTACATAATATCTGTACAACCCTTGTCCCAAGCTCCTCTGCGGAGAGCGTCATTCATTAAGGTAACTTAATTTGGGACACCTGCCATACTCGGCGATGGTGAGGTAATAAAGAGTAGCTCCCTTGAGACAGCGGGTCAAGGCATAATGTACTTGAGCGTGGAGCTTGATAGCCCCAGTGACTATATAAAAGTCTCTCGTCCTTCTCCATGACTACTTAGGTTCAAACACTAAGAAACTATGGCTACACACACACACACTTTATAAACATAATATTTATTTTTAAAGATACCAGTATGAAAATGAGATTAAAAGGATTGTTGTTAGTATGTTTAATTTTCATCCAGTCAAAATTAACAGGAGCCAATGTCAGGTATTTTCTTTTATTATCGAAGCTACTCTATAGATGTTTATGGCTGTCTGTACTTCTGTTTATCTGTAATGGTAGCCTAGCCCGATTTTTTATTAGAAGTGTTGATTATTATTTTTTGCTTTCCCTCAAAGAAAGTGTCGAGCATTAAATCCCTGCGGGGGCCTTAGCCATGCTTTACAATTTTTCCATGACTGTATTTTTTCAGTTTTTACGATATCAAGATTTATAAAAAAAAAAAGTGGAAAAAAAGTAATCTATCGTCTATTCAGTGTAAAAAATATAAAACCTGCATAGGTACTTTGGAATAAATTTAAATAGTTGAATTGGTCAATATACAAAATGCGGGAAATTTTTAACTTGTTACAAACGTGTCTTATGCCTCTGTACGAAAACATTTCCCCATTCTGGTCATAATCCCTGCAGGGGGCTCTATTCACCCTTCATAACCTAACTGTTATGATCTGTTTAGATGTTACGGTTGTTCTCCTTGCACAGAATTTGATTATTTCAGCCAACAAAGTCTTTCACATTTTGAACAGGTACAATTTTTGGCGGTTTCCCTCAAAGTGCCTAGTCGAGCAAAGGAACACCCCTCTCCCCTATTTTGAAATCGATAGAAAATAAAGGAAGAGGGTAGTTTTTGTTTGTTCGTTTATGTCTTTAGCTCTGTATTTATTGAGAAACAACTATTCCTCTCCCTCTTTTTCAAAGGTTTCAGTGTTCAGTAAAAGCACAAATTCAAGATAGGACAATTAGAGATATGAATATTCGCATCCTATTACAGTATAATTAAACTTTGATTAATTTTTATCTTCTATTAATGTTTAATAAAAATTACTGTCGAACCCTAATGAAATTTATAATACATTTGTTGTATATGTACAGAATTTATGCTATTTTAAAGTAGAGTATAAATTGGAAATCTTATCTGTGTCAATAAGGACAGTTTTGTTTGCTATGTTCAACTAATTACATTTCATGTTCTTCTTTTTTTTCTTTTTATTTACAGGTTGACTGAATACATGTAAAAGACCTCAAGAGTATAGGCATTGAGAGAAAAAAGGGGAATGGGGTCAGGGCTTTATATACACATTGAGGGAAAGCACCCAACTGTCTGACATGATATATCAATTGTATTCATAAACCTTATTCTCTATTTCCTTCAAGTTGACTGGATACACTTTAAATGATTAAAGGAAACTGTCTGCTGACTTTAAAAAACTTTTGTTTCTGTCAGGAATTAATGGAACTTTAAGTTTTTATTTGTTTCATTATTTTGAATCTTATTCTGTACTTTCTGATTATCTGCTCTTTTTCTGCTACGTGTTTGCTTTGACAAATCCCCCTAGCCTCTAGGAGCTTTGTCTAAAGAAGGGGGGTGAGCTAGGAGTAACCTCCCACATTATTTTCTTTGTTCTTTTGCCCTTTTTTTAACAAGCACTATGTTTTGTTTTTAAATACAAACCTTTGCAGCTACCCATTTTTTTGGCGGCTGCAAATTATGTCAAAAAATTACAATGATATCTAATAATTTGAATAAAAAAACTATACATTTTTTTGTGCAACAAACTTATTTAACATTATTCCTGATATAAATGAAAGAACAAAACTGGGATATAGTCACATAACTTATTTTATTATTTATCTTTCTCTCTCAAAGAATAACCAAACATTCAACATTCATTTTGCAGATTCATCCATTATGTTAAAGTAATAGGATGTGTGTGTTTTTAAGAACTGATAAACTTTTGTTAAGATTGTTTTTTTTATTTAACAAGGTTGCTATAATAAGTTATTTTTGTTGTAGTTTCAAGCTATATATATATATTATATATATACTTTGGGAGTGTATCACCTCCTATATGTTTTTACTTTTTGAAAAGTTCCTAGAGGATAGCAATTATTCTTTCATTAATCCTTTGATTTATTTAAAACTAATTTTTTTTTTGTAAGCGAAGCTACAAATTTTTTGTCTATTTGTCTTTCTGTCTATCTTATATCTAACCTTCTGTCTGTCCTTCTATTTTTTAATTATCTGAAATTTTTCTGTACGCCCTTCTGTTTGTCAGTCCTTCTGGTATTGTAAATTGTTTTCCTTTTTGACTGTTGACTGTGTATTTTGCATAAAATATCAAAGAACTTCGCTACTATTCGATGAAATCGTCCTTGTCTTCAATCATAATATGCTTTATTTTCTAATTGTTCTCTTTAAATAGTAAATATAATGTAAATCTGTAGTGTATTAAAATCTACATGTTATTATTTCAGGATTGTTGGTTAGGCAAGTAACCTTTAAACTTACTAGAAAGGCACTGTGGACCTTAGTTATAGAGTAGCTACGCTAATAAAAGGCTTTTATATATTTTAGAACTTCAAATTGATAATTATAGAAATTTTCTTTATGTGATACGATTCTTCTCCAAAGGCCTCTAGGGGCGGTTGAAAGAAGTCGAAATTCCACCTCCCTTAAAATATGTTTTAACCTTTCTTCAACCTACTAGAAGGTTTACTGAAAAGGATAAACATATCTGTACGCAGTTAATGAGATCCTAAGCTACAGACAGACACACACAGACAAATATCCTTTTTTTTATATCTGGATTTGATTTATATTAATTCATTGCCCTAGCTCAAAATTGAAAAAATTTATGTATTGAAATGCAATTTATATAATAGACTAAATAATCAAATTTGTTTTTTTTTTTAAACCGGAATGCCAAACAAAATCTTGTTTGCATATTTAAATTTTTTTCACAAAAGCAGGATTTATTTTGTATACTGTAAAAAACAAGGAAAAACAACAACATCATAGCGAGTAATCAAGTTAAAGAAAAGAACGTGTTTAAATTTTTAAATTCTTTAGACACTTTGTAAAGCTTCTTATAATTATTGAAATCTCAGTAAACATAAATGGATTATTAACAAACAAGGTTGACAAAAGAGCTTAAATTCAGTTGTTATAAAAAAAAGAGATAGAATGTCCGATAAATCACCAAACATTTTATTATGTCTTTGGAAGAATCACATTCAGATAGACCTAAAACACAATTTATAGACTGGTATAGACTGAAAATTTCAGCTTTAAATATACAATAATAGCAAAGAAAATCAGATATCATAAAAAGCATTACGGACAGACAGAAGGGAGAGAGTGGGAGAGTGTTTTACAACGGTCAATTTATATTCACAAGTGAGGGAAACTAAGCTTTATAAATCTCGACATGATTATAAAAATAGGGACATTCATTTTTAAAATAAATTCTTATAGAGCATATTTAATTTTAAGTAAGGGTAAAAAAAACTTAAATGAAACTCATAATTTATTCTTGAATTACAATGATATTTCTTAATATAATATGAAACTATAGTGCTAAAATTAAGGCTTTTATATCTTTTTGTAAATTTTAGAATACTATTACCACATTGTTTATGTAAACTTAAATCTTTTCAAAATATTTTTACACTAAAATATAATACACAAAAAATCTAAAACTATAAACAACAAATTTAATAAACCAACATATGCTATATCTATATTTCTTTCACTTAATTAGCCTTTAAAGGAATAAAGCTAAGGAAGTGGGCTTTGCTTTTATCAATATTATCATCCTTGTTAAGTATAAAGGTTACTGATTGTAACAGATCGTCATTGCTACAAGCTGACAGGATATCAAGAAAACATACAAGGTTACAGGTAATATGATTATTGAGTAACTTTTAAGCCTTGTAAATGATTCCAGTGACAATAGCAAAGCAAAGCAAAGCAAAGTAACTCTATAATCATCATATAAAGTCTAGCATCTAGGAAATCAGTATTCAGAGAGAAGAAAGGGTGTGGGAAGCCTAAAACCATTCTGGATATCATAAGAAGCTCTTTTAAATAGAAAACTCTTTTATTTAAGAAATTTTAGCTTCAGACAAGAAACCTTACTACTTTATATGATTTAGTGTAAAGTGATCAACACAGTTTATTTAAATAAGTTAGTTTTATTTGATAATAGGATAATATACATGTACAAGGGTGGGACGTAAACGGGAATTTACCTTTTCAAACTTTAAAAATCCTTAATTATACACCCCCCTTAAATCTTAAAATTTATATTAGATTATTTCCTTAAACCTTTGAAACACCTCAGTTTACTCTCCCCAAAAAAATGCTAGGTCGTCATTGGATGTCAGCATTTTTAAAGATATCCATCGGTTTAAAGGCGGTGTCACTCTATAATTATAAATGTTTGACTGTCTAGTTTGTTGACCTTGTTTTCATGGATGTTGACATTCTTGTTAAATAAAAATTTTCCATTTCCAATTTTCAATGCTTGTAGAATAGCTTTTCTGTCTTAATCAATGATAGTTTTAGTTTATAGTATTTTTCAAAATATACTCAAAATCTTTAACGATGGGTGATTTCGTAGAGAAATGTTACTGTTTTCAATATTTTCAAAATACTAAAATAACCCTAAAAATATACAAATTTCCCAATATATTCGAACGACAGGAAATTGAGACTTCGCACCTTTGTTAATATTTTCATACGGATATAATGGGTCAACTTATGCTAGATTTGGGATGTATTTGTAAGATACTACATATGTTCACATATCTTTACAGTCAAACATGGTCAGAAAATCATAAAAATTCCGGAAAATATTATCAAACGAAGAAGGTTTTATAGCCTCACTAGGATTTTATGACTTGGAATAATAAGGTTTGGTGAATAGATTTTTATTCTATCATCACGCAATCTCGTAGCAAGATTATCAAGATAGTTAAGCTTAGTTCTTATTGCTAATTTCGCTTGTTTTTTTATATTCATTTTGGCAGCATTTCAGGCTTAATAAACCAACAAATCAAAATTAAAGAAAAAAAGTCTCCAAAGTTGTTATTGCTAATTTATCTTGCTTTTTTATCTAGCGGCAACTTTTGACCTTTCCAGTTACTTTATGTTCTGTTGTGTTTGTCAGTTCAAATACAGAAATAGGATTTTGTAGATTTATTAATTATGTATTATTTTTGAAAAATGTGATGTAAACCCCCCCCCCCCCCCAATCATATTTCTTAAAATATCTTTTACAATGATGCATCAATGATCAGATTCAGAAGTAGCTATTTATTTATCTAATATACCAAAGGTTTTTTTTATAATATCTATATGTGATACTTAATTTTTCAAAATATTGCTTGACTTTGATGTATCAATGATCAGAAATAGCTATTTATTTATCTTATATACCAAACAAAATTTTTTTTTATAATATCTATATCAGTTACTTAAGTTTTCAATTTAAAATATAGCTTGAATTTTCTAATGAATAATTCTTACAACATTTCTGTACGAACACCTTGGCTGACCGTAATATCATGTTACCAGTTACTTACCACCCCCCCCCCCCATATTCCAAGGGTTAATCCCCATAAATCATACATTTAAATAAATACAGGAGACTTTATAATAATAATACTCGAGTCCCCTCCCTCCTCTTTAGTAATAAATAAAGACATCTTCTTAGCTTTAACTTTACCAAGTCCGAGCCTAACCAAGGAGAGTGCAAAATCTGTCGGACGACACGAAACAAATAATGTCAGTTGTCTATAATACGATAGGATAAATATCTATTCCAATATGGCTTCTAAACCGATTTATATCTGCTGGATTAGAACCGGCTCTAAGCAATACTGAAAAATCATGTTTAGCTTCGTATTACAGGCAAATTTCCACAATTATTAAAATAAAAATCATAAAATTAATGTTAAATTTTTTAGCACGGGCCATAGGCACCTCAGGGCCCACAAAACTGGTTTTATTTGTATATTTTTTTTCATTCTAAATAACCGTGGAAAGCTGTCTATAATATGATGCGATAAATATCTATTTCAAACCGTTGGGTCAGTAATTAATAGCTCTTCATTATTAATTTAAGCATCTTAGAATTGTCCTATAAATTTCAAACTATGAATTTCCAGCCAAAAAATTGTTGATCAACAGTGCAGTTACTCTTTAATTTATTTGCCTTGTGGCCTTTCTTGGGTGTAATTAAATATCTAGGTTTACAATTCAAATATTATGCTAATTTTATTCTAATGGGGGATAAAATCTTTGTATCATTTTTAGTCTTTTAAAATCAAGACCCGATGAACGGCCAGAGGGATGGGTAGATATTTCAAATATTTCAGGCAGGGAGTGGACATTGGGCTGTTTATTACACTAGCCCCCAAAGTCTTATAATAACGTTTTCTTATTCTTTGATTTCTTAGGGATTTTTATTAAATTTTGATTGGTTGGTTCATTTAGTCGAGTGTCCAATCCAAACGTTTCAATCACTAATCGTAATCTCGCTAACCCTCGGCCCCAAAATATGTAGGTAGAAAGAGGGGTTTTGATATCTATCGCATCATATTATAGACATTTTTCCGTGCATTTTAAATTTGTTTCGCTTTTATGGATTTTGTGTATTGTAACATTAAAGTAATATATATAGAGCGATAAATAGTATATGTAACAACCACCCCTTTTCAAAGACCTTCTACCGACTTTGGATTGGGTCCTTGAAATCAGCTGAATCTTTCAAAAATGTAAATACAGCCGGGTGCTGGCAAAAGAACCAAGAGCAAATTGTAAACTAATGTTAACGCAAGGACGCCCAAGCTTTTTACTTTGTATTGGGGTAAAATTAGGGGTTCTATACGTTCAAGGGGAGTAATCTAACATATTTAAAAACAACTTGAGAGGTGTAGATAAGAGGATTGAAAGCCTAAAGGGATATACCCCTTTACCCCTTTACTTGGACGTCTATGTATCAGCTATAATGATTTCTGCATTTTACCTAGTTAATTTCGTTTTTGCATTGTTTAAATACTGTTCATTTGTTGAAAAATATTTTGAAAATTATCTATTGATCTCATAAAACTGACAATAACCCAATTACTTAAAATAAGGACATAGTTAATTTGCCACCACCTCAGGGAGAGTTCAACCCTTTATGGAAAAATAATTGAAAACAATGTAAATTCAGGCGAAAAATAAATTTGGGAACATCTGCAATATATTAGTTCTATATTTGTCGCTAGATGTCACTAAAAACTTGATAATTATGATTTGCAAGAAAGCATTCACATCATTAATAAAAATGTCTTGTTAATCACAAATAACTAGGTTTAACAATTCAGTATTGTAAATCGGAAAAGATGAATATTAATATAATTTCATAGTCAGGAGCCTAGTTGTAAGAAATTGATAATGCCAGTTTTAAATACTTCACATAAGTTTAGACAGAAATGACAATTTTTCACAAAAATTGTCCCTTTCTTTTTCAAAAAGCAGAAGAAAGCATTGAACAGCTGAATTTAGAAAGCAAAGTTTAAGGAAATTATTCTCGTCTGCTGAGCTTTAGGGTCTTTGCCATCGGATATCATTTAGTAATCTGTTTATACATCTATACTATAAATTTATTATTGTAACTTATAAAAAATTGCTCATTTGTAAACATCATATTCATGACCAACTTCCTATCATAAAGATTTGTGAGGGGAAGGGGGGAGGGGGCTATATACTGTTTAATAAACGTAGGTCTAAGCGAAGTTTTTCTATAATTTGTGTTCTTGATCCGTCGGTCTGTGCATCATTAATTTAATGTTAGTATTGTATAGATTTAGAAAGCGTTGCAACTATATAATACTTACTTATAATTTTGATTATACTTATACATTTATGTTAATGTTTGATTGTACTACCATTTCGCTTTTATGGATGTTGTGATCCTTGTTGATATAATTAAACCTTAAAAATTTTCCTCACCCCCCCCCCCCTTCATATTCATATTTGACTTGCAACTTTGGATGGAAATAAATACCCTTTAGGATTTAACTTTGACTTGACCTATACTCCCCCCCCCCCCCCCCACCTCTTTTAGCAAAAGTTGACCGATGATCATATATCATATATTAGGGGGAGGGATCTTTTACAACGAGACTTAAATAAATATAAGAAGAGTAAGTATTTAGAAAAAAATAACATATATGTATAATAGGATACTAGTTCAGATATTTCTTAAGCTACTGACCAAAAAAAAAAAAAAATAACAACACGGCACAAATTTTGACGTTGAATGTGTGTGTGTGTGCGTCTGTTTTGATCTAGCTGACCTTTACAGGGTAGCTTCTTATAGTTTAATTTGTATATTTATCTTTCTTTTTTGCTTTTAAAAATTTATGTATTTATTAACGTTAAGCTTCAGACAAAAGCCAACAAAAAAAACTTTTGCTAGAAATATGCGAAGGTTCCGTGATCATATGAACAGGCTATTTTATTTGAGAAATCCAATATTTAAAATAAAACTCAAATTGCCCAATAAAATTAAACGGTCTAGCTAAGTTTTTGAAAGGGATAATTAGTGATTTACAACGATATCCTGGCCGTATGAAAATGTATAGCTATTTCAATATTTATCATATACCCATTTAACCCTTTCTTTCACACGTTTAACCTCAGTATGAAAATTAGGGAATTTAGCAATATTTGGCACCAATTTTAATATTTTGAAGCCTCAAATTAGTTTTTGAAACTAACGATATGACTGGTTTTAATATCTTCATTTTGAAAAAACAGATGACTTAAAATCAACGGAAAACTCCAAACTAAAATCTAAAAATATTTAAGCTCAATTAAAATCTATATGACTTCATTTAAGTTCAAAATATTATTGAAACTTTAACGATTCACCTTATATTTCGAGTAGAGGGGAAAATTTATATGAACTAATTAATTTAATATATTAATAATCGATTTACATAATAACAAGGATTCCAACTTTCATAATGCATAATTCAAACTACATAAATAATGTAAACTTTATACTTTAAAACCTAGATTAAGTCATGTTTGACTTTAAAGTAACGTTTAATAAGTGGCATCTATTATTTCAGTAAAAGACATACGCTAAGGACGTTAATTATTGAACTTTAAATGAAAAGCCCTCAAAAAGCCATAACTCACTGTCAAGGTTTGGACTTTGAGTTAATGGTCATGCGATCAAAGGGAAATGGTCTTAGGGATACACAATAATATGATTTAAATCAGTTACATCTAAATAAATCTAAATCATTAATGGATGAGACAATGGAATATATATTCACTGTTAAAAATAAAATAAAAAAATTGCATCAGATAATACTATATATTCATTTCATTTCTGTATAGCATCATCCCATACGTTCTAGCAAAAAAAAACTCATTACGATATAAGGAAGATTCCAATACTGTATTGAGTATTACTTAGTGTTCTATGGAGTAATATGTATTACTAAATAAAGAATGTGCATTTTATAGTATTATCTAATACTCTCTATGGAATAAAATTCAATATGCTAGAAGGAAGTTTTTAATACTCTGGTTCGTAATTTTTGTTACTCTGTAGCGTATGAATTGATACTAAAAACGTTATATCTATGTATAGTAATAGTTATTATGGTATATAGTACTACATGGTGTTATATATTCATTTTGTTAATACAGCACACTTACGGGTCCAGGTCTAATACAACCCCAGCGTATCAATTGATACTAAATGAAAAAATTATTTTTTACAGTGTTGTTGTGCATTCCCTATGATGATACAGGTACAATTTTTAGGACCCAAGTATCGTTGCGCGGATGCCCGTGGGGCTTAAGTCTTCTAGCTGGCAATATAGAGGATGGCTGTACTGAAACGAGCTTGGAAGGTAAGACAGAAAAAATTCAGTGCACCTAAAATACAATCTAAGAAAAAAAGTATTTAAGACGCTTATTTTAGGTTGGATTTCTTAGGTAGCAAGTTAAAATATTGAGGTTTTATGTGAATAAGTGGCATTTTTCAGTTTCATTAAGTACCATCTTAATCTTTTTTAAGATTTTTTTTAGATTATTCATTTGAATTTAATTAGGGAATTTCTTAATTACATAGTATTTTTCATTGATTCGGAAATAATCCGATACCATTAAAAAAATAACATTTTCTATGAAATAACAAAAATAGCATAAAATTGTAATTATCGTAATAGTAAATAGGTTGACCTTTTTTTTGCGTTTTAAATGATATAAAACTCAAAAGCGATTTAGCGGATAAAAAAATATTTTTGACGTGCGTATTTAACACTGGCGCTGAACATTTTGTAACTGAATGACAAGGCCAACAGACAAATGAAAGCTGTAGAGTAGAGTAGCTTCGTTTCTTATAATCCCTACTAAAATTAATTAAAATAACAAGTTATTAAGTACAAACATACCCTTTTGACGTTTAATTTCCGTCTTATTTGGGGATAAGGAAGCATATTGATAAAACAATGAAAAAATCCACAAATTATAAAATTGTCAATTATACATATATGTACAAGCTTTTTAGGTTTGAGGGAGGTAATCTAGTGTGTATTTTTTAAATTTTGAATTAGAGGGGAACACCACTTTTCCCCACCCTTGGTCGTCTATGCCGCTGCTAAAATGCTATCCAACCGTTTATCTATTTTGCACTGCCTAAATTTTTCATCTGGAAGGCACACTTTAATGCCTTAATCTGCTTTAAATAAATTAATTCCTGCAGGATTTTGTAATCTAACCTCCTTCGTAATTACATGCCCTGTGATTGCACAACTATTGGTTTTTTGAAAAGGCTTCAACCAATAGTTTACGGCGCGCCTAATATAGTAGCAGTCTCAAAACACTTGTGAACAAATTTGATATAATTTTTATAAGACTTATCACTGTCCAACTATGAATAAATTAATTCTACTAATGAAATATTGGCTGATATTTTAGGACCCAATTGAGAGTCGGCACAGGGGTCATGCTTCTTTTGGACATAAGTGTTATTGTTTAATTAATTCATTTTTCTTTTTTTAGTTGCTGGTATTGGAAAAATTTCAGGTGATAGTTTTTTTGAAAGTTGGATTTACATTGAAGCTATTCTATAATACATTATGTATATTTGTATGTCTGAATGGAATATACCAAGGCCGCAAATGGAACTAATACAGGAATAGAAACAAATCCTTTTATAAAAGTAGCATGATGTCTTTGAGTAAGTCTGTTTGTGTGTACCGAAGACTCTCGTTCAAAGCTTGCCCGATATATTAAAGCTTCTCAAAAAGGTCGTGCGAAGGTTTAACTTTAAGGGAGGGTAACTTCATCCTCCCAAAAGAAATCACCCCTGGAAAAAATCTCTCGGAGGGCGAAGCCATTGGTAACTGGATAAAGTATAAGTATAAGTAAAACTGTAAGAATTTGAAAAAAATTAAATTAATTACAACCACAACAAAAATTCTTGAATCCCAATAAAGCTAAAAGTATCAGAGCTTTTTTGAAATTTATGTTAGACCAATACTGCGTGATATCGAAAAGTAAAAGAAAGAGAAAAATAAAATTGCAGTAAAGAGCCGGAAGGCTGGATATTGATACGCCAGAAATTGATTAATTAACAATGCTTACCAATAAACAGTGTACTTTTTGTTTTCTATATATTTTCCTTATGAAATAATCTAATTTGAATCGATAAAAAATACGTGGATATATTGACAGGGTAAAATTTGTATTCAATTTAGATTGCTAATCTAGGCCTCATTTATTGATCAGTTTATTCCTCCAGTAAGATAGAAGGGGATGTTTTAAAGTGGTTGGATGGGGGGTATCGTCATTTTAGCCAGCTGTAAATATCACTTTATTGGTGAAACATCCAAGTAATAATATATAGTGTAATGTTGTTGTTATAAAAACCCTAGTAAAAATACATGTCTGTCAATTTTTATTTTGTATTTCACAATATTATTATTATTTTTCCTTTATATTTTTTTAAGGGATTTAGGATCGGTTATACTCGCATATTGTTCTAGAGCCATGACCAGTCCTATTAAAATCGATAATAGTTATTTCTCGCATCGTACTATAAACAGCTTTCCGCTGATATAAAATGTAGAATTATAGGATTAAAACCAGTTTTTTTTGCCCCGAGGTGCCGAAAGTACGGGCAAAAAAAACTGGTTTTAATCTTATGATTGTACATTTTTATATTCGTAGAAAGCTGGATATAATACGATGCTAAACATCGTATTTCGTATGAATGAGAACCGGTTCTTATCCACCGGATTCGAATGAATACGAAAAAATGGTTTTTACAACC
The DNA here is from genome assembly GCF_053477335.1 of Acartia tonsa. Lineage (NCBI taxonomy): Eukaryota > Metazoa > Arthropoda > Copepoda > Calanoida > Acartiidae > Acartia > Acartia tonsa. The sequence continues at coordinate 27,378,964 of NC_137266.1, read as the reverse complement.
CAATCAAAATTTAATCAAATATCCCAAAAGTTTTTAAGCCAACAAATGAAAGACAACGTTTAGAAGACTTTGAGGATTATATTTGTATTCCTGGCATTCCTGTAAAAAATCTTGTTTTATTTTCTGCACTGGCTTTTATCCTATTTTCCCAATAATCTATGTATGCAAACAAGCGACTACGCCCCCATAGGCCTCTACGGGCACTTGAGGAAATTGCTATTTTAGATTTTAAGAAAAACAAGAATGACAACATCTATAAGTAGCGAAGCTCAAAAATTATGAACTGAAATAAATTACTATATAGCAGTTTCATACAATAAACATTTAACATGATAAATATGAATAAAACTTCATGGAAATTTGTAAAATGTGGGTATATTTATTCATTATTCATTGTATAGGAGCCGAGAAAATCACGTTTCCCCCATAGCGTTACGGACGGACTGACTGACGGACAAAGTGAATTTTAGAGTAGCTTCGCTACTAAAAAATAAAGAATTGGGTAGGGGACGTTTTTTCCAGAGGCGATTTCTCCATTAATTATAAATGCAGGACGTGTACATCAAATTCTCGTCCATTGTCTTATCCCTTATCAATAAATTAAGCTCTATCTATATTTTGTAAAACTTTTGAATATAAAGCTTTTTCTAATAAGACATATTTTTCCGATATTACTTGGAAACCAAATGATATCTGCTGGTTTGGTACCTGTTTTTAGCCATACTGAAAAATCATGAATCGTATCGTATACAGATAATTTTCTAAGAATAATAGAATATAAATGTGAAATTAATACTATTTTGTTGGCCCGGGCACCTTTGCCTATCGGGTATAACAAAATAATAAATTTACTATCCGCGAAAAGCTATCTATAATACAGATAACTAATATTGTTTTCTTTTCAGGAGAGCTCTGTTTCTGTGATTCTAACCTGTGCAATGGTGCTTTCAAAACAAAATCAACATATTTGATTTTAGCTTTTATTGTATTTTCAACCTGTTTTGCATTATAGTCACTTTGAAAATATGTATGTTATCCTTAAATGTTTTTTTAAATCATCGATTCAACAAGGATGACAACATCCATAAGTAGCGTAGTACTTATGTATAAAAACATATGATTAATATATGAATGTTATGACATATTAACGGAAAAATGATGCATGAATGAAAGCGCATATATTATAGGAATCTTCACCAAAACTTTCAGCCTCATAGCTTAAATAGAATTCGGGAAAATCATGTTATCCCTGATCAAATAAAGGCCATTATTACATTACCGATAGACTGGTGGGAAAAAAAACAATGTAGAGAATACATTTGAAAATATCATATACCTTTACCAAAATATCTAGTCACTAGAGGCTCTAGTGGCACTTTAAATGTTTTTTTTTGATTAATACCTATCTATGTTGCTTTCAAGTCTCTACGATACCTTGCAATGTTGCATTAGATTTGGTTTGTGATTTCTCTTAGGTGGGTGGTGGTACCCTCCCCCAAAATAAACCTTCCCGGGACCTATTAGAAGCTACCCTGTAAAGGAGAACCCGATCGGTTCAGAGGTTAGCGAGACAGACTCACAGAAAAACAGACAGACAAACATCCTGTTACTTTATTATACGGATTTGTATTAGCTTTCTGTATTTATTAGATATTTGTTTTTAAATTACATCTAATACACAACAAGGATTATATTATGTATTATACAAAACAATTTGAATGGTGCATTAAGCGCTGGGTCTACGTGTTCAGTAAGAGATATAAGTTTTCCGGAATTTTAATGTAGGGAGGAGATTTGAAATCTGCATTAAATTTTAAGGATTTTTTATAAAATTCGTTTTTTGTATAATTCTTTATCTAAAAGCGGAAATACAAATTAAGTTAATTAATTTTGGCATCCGTGATTGGTGGATTTAAAAAATCAGCGCTCTGATTGGATGTCGTACATTATTCAACCAATTAGAGCGCAGGTAGTTTAAAATCCACCTATCCTATTGGTCAAAATTAATTAACTTAATATGTATTTCCGCTTTTAGATAAAGAATTATACAAAAAACGAATTTTATAAAAAATCCTTAAAATTTGATGCAGATTTCAAATCTCCTTATATCTCTTAGTATTCAGTCCAATTTGCTTTATAGACTTTACTAGCGACTTCGCCCTTAGCCACTAGGAGCTTTGCCCCAAAAGGTGATTTAAAAAAAAAATATGGTGCTGCCAATTTATGTGAAGTAACTGCCTAAAAATAATTTTTTTGTTGGGAGGGGGAATTTTTATTTTTGGGGGGGTTGTGGGTGCGCCCACCCCCCCCCCCCCCCAAGAAAATAGCTTAAAATCACCACAGGACCAGTAGACCACTAGGTATATTCCCTGAAGAGTAGAGCCCAATCGGTTCAGCGGTTACTGAGATCTTAAGCTTTAGACGGACAGACAGACATCAAGCTACTTTGTATTATAGATAGTGATATATAAAAATATTCTTAGATTACACATATATCGTACAAAAACTAATAAATAAATGTGAAACATTTTTATCTTTTTTTAATTAAAGAATATTGCTTGTTTAAAACTCAGCTTCGAGATTTTTAGAATGCCATTCATTTTGTGTTAAGGATCATAAGGGATAAGACAATTTATGATAAAATGAAGTACATTCCCATTGAGGAAAATTAGATTACGTACTTACGTAGCATAAAATTATTGGTTAAAAAGTGTGTTACTGTTAATTTGGAACTAGCCAACCACATAAAATAAAAGTACCCAAGTTTTTAAGGCTTAGAATAAGAAAATATTTTTATAAAACTTTGGGTACCAATGTGATCTACAGTGCAATGTTAATTTTGATGATTTCAAAATTAAAAAATGATAAAATGTTCTTTTTTCTTCAAAAAAGAACGTAAAAAATTGCTATTGGAGATGCTTAGGAAATTTAAGTTTGATAGAACACAAATTTGGTAGAAAAAATCATCCATTTATAATTTATAATAAATAAATAAATAAAAATGAAATATTATGTACGGATAGTTAGATTTTCAATTAAGTCTAATGCTATACAATATTTTTACTATTCAATATGAAAATAGCGCACTTACATTACATTTTTTAGTAGCGAAGCTACTCCACAATATATTATTAGTGTGTAGCTTGGTAATTGATTTTTTAATTGATAATCATTCTATAGAATTATGAATTAATTCCATATGAAAATAGCTTTAACCCTTACAGCTCGGGCCCCAATTCCCACCTTAATAGATCGGGGGGGGGGGGGGGCTCCAAGAGCCCCCCCTCTATCTCGGCTCCTGTTACAGATAAAGACGTAAAATTTTTTTCTGGTGGTTCATGTGTATTTTTAGAGAAAATTACTTTTCTAGTCATAGCCGCCAGGCCGCTCCTTAGCCGCTTTTTAGCGGCCAGCCGCTAAATTTTAAAACAGCTGTAGAGCGGCCAATTTTGCAGCTAGGATGACCAAATTTTAGGACGAACTTTTATTTTTCATAACAAAAAAAATTACTTTTTCTGATCATCGCCAAAATACGGCAAATAACGGAAACCGCCATTTTCAGCGGTTACGGCGGTAAAACGGCGGTTGGCGGCGCCAATTAATATTTTTATCTGTTTGATGTTGCGCAAGGATTTACCAAAAAAATGTATAGGTCTCTAGCTGTATTAGAAGCCACGATATTAATGATATATGTCTGTAGTAAAAGCCGGACAAAAATCGGTCATAAAGTCGGTCAGGGAGCGGTCAAACGGTCATAACACAACTTTTCTTAGAAGGTCATTGATATCTAAGTATTCACCAAAAAAATTTTAGGTTTCTCCTTATACACAAAAGTCATAATGTAGAAATTAAGATTTATTTAGAACTTTTTTCTAATTTTGGTGCTACCCAACCGACTTTGACCGGACACCACGACCGACACAGACCAGATATCCTAATAAAAGCAACTCTTGCCGACGTATAATTACTAAACTTAAAAAGTCATGAAGTCACAGCACTCCATCTTACCTACAAAAAAATGAGATTGAAAAAACTAGAGGGGGGGGCTCTTGGAGCCCCCCCCCCCGCCCCCCGATCTGTAAGGGTTAAGAAGTGAGGCTAACAGATTTGGCAGCCGCAATCAGCTGCGCGGCTGTGAAGTTACCTAATAAGGCTCACACCTATCTGAACGGCTTATTCAGCCAATCAAGGAAGCCTAATCCTCAACTATCAACAATATAAATCAGATTTCCTAGGCATTACCTTCCCTCTGTCACAATCAGCTGCAGCCAAAACTTGCCTAATTTGGCTCAGCCACTCTTAGCCGCAGTCATTTTACTAATAGGCTTTTGGCACATATAACTGTTGTAATACTTACTTTTATAGCTTAGACAAAACATAAAAATTAGCCGCAACAAACCGCGCGGAATCCTGAAAGTTAGGCGGCTTGGAGTAAAAATCAGGCAGTCTCAGCCACAGTAAACAAATTTTAATTAAGCCACCCTCAGTCGCAACCACTCTCAACCGCAATTAGGTGTAGAAGAAAAGTAAGTGAACCCCTGGAAGGTACCCTAGTAGAACAAGTTTTTGTGTCATTGATATGTTCATTGGAGCTTCAATTGAAATAACACTACTATCATAAATGCGAAAATAACACACTAATATTTTAAATGGTTGGTTTGTCTTTTGTAATATCTTGAGGATAAAATTAAAGTTTAGGATAGATCTGCGTCTAAATTTATTTTGACTGTCCTTGTTTATTTTATGTTAATATAAGAATTGATCAAAGTTATTGGTTAAGACATAGATAGGTATAATGATTGTAGAAAAAAAATAATGCTTTAAATTTAAAGGATTCAAAATGCAAAGACATATTTTTCAAATTCCATTTGTACATTTCATCTTAATTACAACTGATCTGATTTAATAGGTGAAACAATAGTATTCCATGAATAAAATTATAAAAATATAAGTTGTGTTTCTATCTATAATTATAAATTACAGTCGAAAAAAATAGTTAGCAGGTCAACTGTACACGAGACTAAATATACAAGAAAATAAAAAAATTATATTAAGAATCATTTTCCTTATTCGTACAGAATAAATTTTCTGATAATAAATAAATTGAAGAAGATATAAGTGAATTAATTTAATATTTCCTGGTTGACTTGACACATTTTTCACATCTCAACTTAATATCCATTGTATGAAAAAATGATCAATTATATTATATATACTTTTTGTATGTTTTTTATCATAATTTTAATCATTGTTGGCCAAGTCAAAATCAAAGACCAACAAAATCCTATGGATTTTGCATTGAGGAAGGGGACATTGGGCTGTTTATTTTACTAGACTCAAAAGTTCTAGAATAACATTTTATTTGTTTAATATCCGGTGGATTAAAACCGGCTCTAAACCATACTGAAAAAATAGTATCGTAATAGTTTTTCTCGTATTCATTCGAATCCGGTGGATAGGAACCGGTTCTCATCCATACGAAAAAACTATGTCTAGCATCGTATTATATCCAGTTTTCTACGAATATAGAAATGTACAATCATAAGATTAAAACCAGTTTTTTTAGCCGGTGCCTCCGGCACCTCGGGGCTAAAAAAAACTAGTTTTAATCTTATAATTGTACATTCTATATCCGCGGAAAGCCGTTTATAATACGATACGAGAAATAACTATTCTCGTATTCATTCGAATCCGAAGGATAGGAACCGGTTCTCATCCATACGAAAAAACTATGTCTAGCATCGTATTATATCCAGCTTTCTACGAATATAGAAATGTACAATCCAAAGATTAAAAACAGTTTTTTTAGCCGGTGCCTCCGGCACCTCGGGGCTAAAAAAACTAGTTTTAATCTTTTAATTGTACATTCTATATCCGCGGAAAGCCGTTTATAATACGATGCGAGAAATAACTATTCTCGTATTCATTCGAATCCGGTGGATAGGAATCGGTTCTCATCATCGTGTTATATCCAGCTTTTTACGAATATAAAAATTTACAATCATAAAATTAAAATCAGTTTTTTAGCCGGTGCCTTCGGCCCCTCGGGGATAAAAAAAACTGGTTTTAATCTTTTAATTGTACATTCTATATCCGCGGAAAGCTGTTTATAATACAATGCGAGAAATAACTATTGTTTGGCTGGTTTCAATCACTAATTGCAACATTCAGAAGGGCTAATATTTTTATTATCTTTGAGGATTTAAATTAATTTTTAGGTCATTGGATTATGACTTTATATCTCTGTGTTTATGAAATAGAAACCATTCCCATTATGAGCCGGAGATGGAAAATATGTTGTATACAAATACAAAATTGATGGTTATTAATCACCAAACCTTTTAATATTTGATATTGTTATTAACTCTATGAACATTAAACATCATCTCATCAATTCAAATCTAAAGGGATTACTTTTTAGTGTGAAATACCATTTTTTTAATAGAATTGCTTTTTGTTTTTTAATGTTGCTGTGCTACTTACTGACAAGATTATATTATCATTACATCATATCTATGTTTAAGAAAATTATGCTTTCCCTAAAATTGCCCTGTGAGCACTGGCTCCATCCGCCCTCTCCTCCTTTTTTTTGAGCACTGAGCTGGATCTTTAAATCATTTTAGTGGTGAGCTAGATCGGGGTGAGCCAACTATTCACCAATGAGAGCACAGCATTTTATGAAATGCCGCGCTGTGATTGGCGGAAATTCGGCGCACCCCGATCTGGCTCACCACTAACAAGATTTAAAGATCCAGCTCTGGATCAATCCCCCCTCCCCTCCTTCTTTTTAAATAAATTGAAAATAAGGGGGACGTTTTTTTTTCATGTTTAACCCTTTCGGGGTACTCTGAAGGGCCTATACCAACAGTGTCCACACACAGCGGGGCCAGTACCTATACCTACAATTGCCTAATCCTGCGGGGTTACACTGTACCCAATATAACCTAACTTAAAGTAAAAAACTAACACAAAAAATCTACCTAACCTTGTTTTTATTTTTAAAATATTTTGGGGATTCTGTGCTCAAATAGGAACATAGAGGTAAACCACAAAAAAAAACTCATTGTTGACTAAGTGATAAATTGTTAAGCATTTATCTCTATTTAGAATTGACAGGTGATATACTGACATACTGACAGATAATAACACAAACATTTTACAGTTTTTAAGAGTTATTTAATGTTGAAGAAATTTTTTTTTGAAATTTAATAAGGGGAGGGGATGTAGTTTTCTGTTTGTTTTTAGAATGGGTACTGGTTAGCCCCGCAAGGTTATGGGCACCCTCTGGGAATAGGCATAGAAAACCTGTTATCTTTAATCATTTCAAAAATATGGAGGGAAGAGAAGGATTACAGTGTTAAACAGGCACTTACTGTTAAATAACCGAAAAGAATTTTACAAATATATTTTATCCAATTGTTTATGCTGTACATACATAATTTTTCAGTATGGCTGGGAACCGGCTTTATTCCAGAGGATATTAATCGGTTTCAAAGCCATATCAAAAAACAATATTGCCAACCAACATATAAAATCAGGATTTATTTGTAAAGTCTGAGTTAGTGAACATTTACATTTACACAGTGCAGTGCATTACAGGTTAAGTCAACAAATTCATTTTTTCTTGGTTTCAGCAATAAGAAGTGTATATAAGTGAATTTATATTCATTTAAGATATTTGACAACCAAATGCAGGACTTGGCAGCTGCACGCCAGACGCGACTAAGCCTCAAAATTTGGTTGCTTTGAAAAGAGGGATTGCCATGTTTGGGTCAAGTAAGACTTCCAGCTGAATTTTAAAATAGTAAAAGGTTGATTTTTCTGAGGCTTACATACAGTAGACGTACGGCTGCTGACCCCTGAAAAAAGGACTAGATGAAGTTATTGGGGCAACTTTTAACCACAATATGTATTCCATATATATTTTTCTCAGTCAGGCATAGTATAGATTAGCTTTCAATCTTTGAAAGCAGCATAAAGTCATTTTAGCCGTAAGGACAGGAAGACATATGAAGTAAACTATAGAGTAACTTTGGTTCTAAAAATGTAAACAAAATGCATAATAATCACGTTTATAAATACAATTACTAAATAATGACAAGCTTAGCCTGATAAAACTCACCCAAAACAAACAATTAGAAAACTTTAACAACAAAATAATCAAGTCTGAAATTGTTAAAAAAAACTATGGCTTAGCTAAGCCAACTTATTATGAAACAAGGATGACAACATCCATAAAAGCGAAGCTCTGAAACGGTAGGACAAACGAACATTAACACTTGTTTAGTGTCACAACCTAATAATTAGAATATAAATGTATAAGTATGAGTCAAAATGAAATTGTAAGTATTTTTTTTTAAACTGTTTAAATACAGGATAATAATCAAGGACATACTTACATTTTTGGGAATTGATTATAGAGATGCTTCGCGTATAACATTGTACTTTGTTGTCCTAAGAATCAGTATTCGAAAAACCAGGTCAATCGGATTATTTTTTTTTTGGGCCCTGGTGGGCCAAAGGTCCAGGTTAAGGAATTGTTTTTTTTATTGTTAGCATAAAGTTCTCTGTGATGAGAGGCGATGGGTCATTTTTCTCCGTATGGCAAATAACTAGTTCTAATCCAGGGGAAATTAATCGGCTTTGAAACCTTAATGAAATCCTTATACTAAAGTAACAGGATGTGTGTGTGTCTGTACCGAAGGATATCGCTAACCACTGAACCGATCGGGTTCTTCTTAACAGGGTAGCTTCTCATAGGTCCCGGGAAGGTTTATAACTATTTTCTTGGTTTTCGCCACCCCTAAAAATTTTTTTTTACTTTTTCTTTTAAAATCTAAAAAAAAATTTGGGTTATTAAATTCGACTCTCTCCTCCTCAAGTGCCCCTAGAGGCCTCTAGGGGGCGTAGCCGCTAGTTATAAATAATACAAATAATTATATATAAGTTTTTTATTGAGTTTTTTATATTATGAGTTATTGAGTAGCTCAGCTTTTAAATTATCGTTGTAAAGAAATATATTTCGTCATTGATGACCTAATCGTTGTGAATACAATTTTGCTACTTGCATACACAGTGATAACTATTCTAAAGATAATTGAATGTTCGTTTAACACAAAGGAACCTGTTGAGCAACGCACTAATAGTTTTTCATTTTTTTGCTAATTTTTTTAGGTGAGGTTACCGTAGGTATTTATAGGCACACAGGGTTAGGGTCCCCTGCAGGGTTTAGGGATATGAAAAAACTAACCATTACCCTATATTTTTAATTTATTTTTTTTTAAAGAGGGCTAGGGGTATAAGTGCTTAACTGGCACTGTGTGTAAATGCGCCAAAATAAATGTTTAAGTTCAATTTAGTTAAAAAGTTATCAAGACGGGCTACAAAGTAAAATCTTAAAATGCAATTGGTAAATCAGCGTTACCAATAATAAACCAGCAGAGGTTAGACAAAATTTGAAAAATCCACTAAATAAAAAATGAAAGACTTTAGTGATTGTGTAAAAGTTTAGACACTGCTAGTTTACAACAACCAATTATTATTTGATAAAAAGTGCTTTTAATCTTAGGGCACCAGTATATAATCAACCTCCATGATTTTCTTTTCTTTTTTTCTATTTTTGAAACAAATAGTATTATTATTTTTAATAAATCATATTTTTTTGGCCAAAAGAAAGGATCTAGTAATGATTGATTTTGCTAAAACCAATAAAGAAAAGTTCAGATAATCATATAAAGGATGATTTTGTAGAATTGCTTCAAATTTGTAAGATTCCCAATATTATATAGTTAGCTTTATTTTGATACACAATAATAAATATACAATATTAAGGATCAATCTATTAGGATAAAGACGAATATATCCAATGCCAAACTAATAGAATGATTGTATCAAAATAATAGTCATTGCTTTAAATAGGTATCTGACCTTCTAACAATAGTCATAGAGTTGCTGCATTTTGTAGGTCATAGTTTATTATTATAGAAATCTTCGTGTAAGATTTAAACTAACAAAACATCATTAAAATGTTTAAATGACTAAATCTAGGGACACACACCAAATAAAGAAAAGCTTTTTAATAAAATGAAAAATCCTATTCATAATAGTAATACCAGTTTTGTTAGTCCGGGCCTTCGTCCCCTCGAAACTAACAAAACTGGTTAATTGTCATCTAAAGCTGTCTATAATATGATTCGATAAATCTAAAAACAATTAAGTAAACGTATTTTTGCTATTTTGCTGAATTATTATTAAATTGGGAAAATACAAATGTAATAATTTTATCCTGTTAAGCTACATATTTGACTTTGGGCCACTCTAAAAAAAATACAAATTTTGAAAATAAAATTTTGCAAATGATATAATGAAAACCACCCTAAGACCTTAAAGAATCTTCTCTAAAATGGAAAACTCAATCGGTGTATCGGTTATTGTAATCTTAACGGACAAATGTTTTATATCGTCCGTTCTTATGTAAATCATGAGCGATGAATGAAAAGGGATTGCTAGTCAGTCACTGAACTGATATAGTTATCCTTTACAGTGTAGCTTCTTGTAGGCCCATAGAAGGTTTTTAACTATTTTAGGGTAAAGGTACCTCCAAAAATATAGTCCAGCCCACCCCCACCCCCCCCCCAAAAAAAATATAAAACGATATTTTTAAGAGTGTCAACTACTCAAACATTGTAAAACATTATCTTTATGATTGAGAGAGAAAGAGAGAGAGAGAGAGAGAGAGAGAGAGAGAGAGAGAGAGAAAATGAGAGAGATAAAAAGGAGAGGGAAATAAGAAGGGATTCGTTTGTAATATTATCAGGATAAAGTGAAAAGTAAAGAGATACTTTTCTCCTACATGGGTCCTAACCCTGCATGGTCTATACATGTGGTTTCTTAACCCTACCGGGCTAACCTTTAACCAATATAACCTAACCTTAACTGTCCAAAAGTAAATGCAAACACACAAAAAACGCCCCATCTATGATTTTATTAAAAAGTGAGCTGAGTTGTATTGATATTTTGTATTTTAGTGTTCCATTGGGCATTTTGTATGGAATCGACTAGAGGTAAGAAAAGTATTATGGTCACAAGAGCCCTTCATACTTTTTTGTCTTTTTTTTGTAAAGTATCTGACGCTTCAGGAACAAGGTTGAAGCCGTTTTGTAAGATAGATGTATTCTAAAAGAGCATTCTCTCATATAGATGAGATGACCCATAAATACTGATTATACAGGTATCTAAGGCTTTGGTAAAGTCACAATACTACTTTTACTCTATAACTGGATGATCCATCAAGGTTTGCCAGCTTCTTGTGACCGCTAGGATAAATATATCATTTATCCTTAGGTAGCTGGATGTGTTGCATGTATAGTAAGATCTCACTTACTATATGACCGTTCAGTTCTTTGTTTTAAGTGAAGTTAATTTAAATCTATTTCATGTAAGTAACTTGTATTTTATTATTTTAAGTATATATACTAAACTGTTTTTCCTTGCATAGCTTGTAATATTATTATTATCATATGCATAGCATCTTTATAAGTACCTTTCTTAATAAAACTTCAGTCTAATCTTATGGAATAAAGTATAAAGTGTTAATGCATTCAAAGAAAAACTTCTTTGCGGCTAAATTAAGTGATTTGTTTTTGCAACTTATTGTACAACATTATGCTTTACTGATATTTTGTAAGAAATTTGAAGAAAAAATCATCTTTTACTTTTATATTTTCAATACGGGTGGCATTTTTCTAATGAAAAACAGCTTTTTCTTCAATTTCATGAAAACTAAAGACAATTTTTATTACTTCGCCTCCAAAAACGTTTTTATGTGTGTTACTTTTCTTGTTATCGAAAAAATACATAAGTACCAATAATAAACATTCCTCAGTAACTGATAATTAAATAGTGAGATAGATTCGTTTTAGTAAAATAAAAGTCAACATGTAGTTTTCATAATTTTTATTAACCTTCTAAAAGAGTGAAATATACTTCGAATATTAAATCAAGGATGACAAAAGTATTAAGTAGCGAAGCACTGAAAATAAAAGATTTTCTTAAATAAATGCTCGTTGATAAAGGAGGCAAAGTTCATTTAATAACAGTTAAAAACTATCTATAACATTACCAAATAACTGACAGACAAATAATATAGACTTAATTCAGACCTCTATCTGTAATAGTAGATGTAAAAATTCCTTTTTCTCAAAAATTTAAACATAGATCAAAACCGATTTAATCCAATAATATAATGTTGTAGGGTAGTTTGTCTGTCCGTTAAGATCTCACCCAACGACTGAATCCACCATTTAAATAGGTCCTAGTCTAATCTGTAAGTATAAGTTCAGGCTATGAGCGCAGCCTCTATTGTAAGTCGCTTATTCTACAGGGTCATTCAAGAGAAATGATTTTTTTAAAAACTTAATTATGCATAGAAAATAAAACAATTATGTAAAATCCTTTATATATTTGGAAAACATATTATGGGACATTTATGTTTCAAATATTTAAAAATGATTATTTCAACAAATTATGCCCTAAAAACCGGTTTTTCCAAAGGCCTTTTTTTGAAGATTTATTGATTTAAAGGTTGTAAAAAAATGCGCACCTTTTTGAAATTCAAATTTCGTGGCTTGTGTTAATAGTAGAAAAATGTTATGCATAACGTTAGAATCGTCATAGGCTCTAGTTTCTTAATATATAAGAACCATTCATGTGCTACGTATAGTATAGGAGCTACGTGGTAAAATGTTCCAATTACTTAAAACTTTTCATTCTTTTTCTCACATTTTTCAATGTAGCTCCTAAATTACAAATAGCACAAAAACAGGTCTTATATTTTCAAAAACTAGTGCTTATGAGGATTCTAACAATATGCATAACATTTTTCTACTATTAACACAAGCCACGAAATTTGAATTTTTAAAATGTGTGTATTTTTTTAACATCCCTTAAATCCATAAATCTTCGAAAAAAAGGCATTTGGAAAAACCGGTTTTTAGGGCATAATTTGTTGAAATAATCATTTTTAAATATTCAAAACATAAATGTCTCATAATAGGTTTTCCAAATATATAAAGGATTTTACATAATTGTTTTATTTTCTATGCATAATTAAGTTTTAAAAAAAATCATTTCTCTTGAATGACCCTGTATATCTACATAACTCTAAATTGATCATTGGTTTTCTATATTGCAATTCTTTGTTTATTGCAACGATATTAATCAGTTATCTATAATACAAACTAGAACGATGTCTGACTGTCCGTCTGTCTCTTAAGATCTCGGTAACCACTGAACCGATCGGATTCTTTTAGGGAGTATACCTACTGGTCCTGTGGTGGTTTTAGGCTATTTTCTTGGGGGGTGGGACATAAATAAAAAATCCCCCCCCCCCCAATTTATTTCTTTTTCTTGTGTAGGTACCTATTTTTCCACAATTTCTCTCTTATGGTGAAGTTAGTTCACATAAAACTACTGGCGGCAGCACCAGAAGTACCTATTTTTTTTAATTTGCTCTTGAGGCAAAGCCCCTAGAGGCTAGGGGCGAAGCCGCTAGTATATCAAATACAGATATATGAAAAAAAAGGAGGGTATAATCTTTTATTAAGCTTTTCTATGATTATGTTCTGTACGCTATAGGATAGCATTTATCATAAATTTAAAGCATGTTAGAGTTTTCCTATCGATTTCAAACTTTGCATGATGATTCCTAAAACAGTTGGGTATGACTTAAAAATCCGAATAACTGTCCTATTTATTTTATTGTTTGAATAATCATTCCTAGAACAACAAGGTAGAATATTTTAGGCAAAGAATCTCGATGGGCATCTCAAGTCTATAAAATATAAATATGCCCTAAAAAGTATTCTATATTTAAGCAATTTTGCAACAAATTTATTTAAAATTGTGTTGATTATGTAAGTGGCCTTTAATTTTTTTTTTATTTTAAATATCTAATTTGAGAAATAACTTGTCTATGTTATGAATTGTTAAATTCATGTGTCTACGCAGCGCGACTACGTAGCGCGACTATGCTAGCGACACTATGCGGCGGAAATATTTAATATTTTTGATTTTATTGTGATTTCTCTTGGGAGGGTGGAGGTACCCTCCCCCAAAATAGTTATAAACCTTCCCAGGACCTATGAGAAGCTACCCTGTTACGAAGAACCCGATCGGTTCAGCGGTTAGCGAGATCCTTCGGTACAGACACACAGATACACACACAGATACACACACAGACACACATACAAACATCCTGTTACTTTAGTATAAGGATACAAAGTAGAATTGCGTCTGTCCGTCTGTCCGTCCTTAAGATCTCGGTAACTACTGAAACGATCGGATTCTACTCTTCAGGTTATATACCTATTGGTCCTGTGGTGGTTTTAAGCTATTTCTTGGTGGGTGGGAGACCCCTACCCCCCCCCAAAAAAAAAAAAAATTCCCCCCAAAAAAAATTGTTTTTATGCAATTACTTCACAATAAATGGCAGCATCAGAAATACCTATTTTTTTCAATCACCAATTGGGCCAAAGCACCTAGAGGCTAGGGGCGAAGCTGCTAGTATTCTATCAAATATCTTATTTATATACTGCATTATACCTCTTTCATAACATTAATTCAATGTGAAAACCACTTTCTTACAATATTTTAAGAAATCTTACTGACATTAGAAATTTTAATTAAATCTTTATGCAATTTAAAATGCAATATTTGACATCTAAATATCAAACAACCTTTTAAATTCTACTTCATAATATTTTTATTTTTAGGTGGGTTTTTCGAATATTTTGTTATAATAACATAACAATTAAAATTAATATAAATATGACTGTAATTGGCTGTTATAATGAGAAATTTTATTTTATGGACCTGTCCTTTATTTGTATAGAAATTAACACTAGTTTACGGCTCCTTAGCATAGAGATAAAGATAGAGAAAAAAGTGGCTAGTTCATTAGACAACGAAATATTTAAAACTAATTTTAGCACAAAACTAACAAAAAAAATAGAAAACCAGATTGATCTATTAAAAATCGATGTCGATTAATAATTGGTTTATAGTTATTTATCGCATCGTATTAGAGACATCAATCCACGAGTAGTAAAGTGAAAGATTATAGAATTAATTCCAGTTTTGTTTACAACTCAGAGGCTAAAGTCCCTGGCAAATAAAACTGGTATAAAATTTTTTTATTTGGGGATAATTGTCTATAATACGATGCGAACCATGATTTTTATGTACGGCTCAGAACCGGTTCTAATCTAGCAGATTTTACGGTTTTGAAGCCATACTGAAATAATAATACTAAATTGGACTTTTTTTTAAACATAAAGACATTGATATTAACAAAGCGTTTGATCAATATGAACAAATTAAAAATCCTATGGAAAAGTGTTGTAGGATTTTATATTGAGTTAAAATTAAGATTTAAGATGTTAATTGACAAACAAACAAAAAGTAAAACCGCATATAAGTATTTCATAATTACGGAATTCTCTTGTAAGATTATTGGAATAATTTTTACATTTTACAACGCGTCTAGTGGTGAAGCCAATTATATCTTATAAAATTTAGTCTATAAACCCTGATTAATACATTAAGGGTTTGTACAACCTTTGTCTGGAAGTCCTAACTATGGTATTGAGATGCAACTGATTTTCAGCCAAGGCATTCCCACACAATTACTATCAATGTTAATATGAGATAGCAAAAGAAGATAACTTTAGTAATGGCACTGTTTGGGCCGAGATTATCTGCGCACCGATGCTCGGATGAGCCTAATGAACCAGCTACAATGTTTTTGTATGTTATTCTTGTCTTAATTAAAAATATTTACCAGGACAGTAGCGCGTCAGTTTATGTACTAAGTAAACCTTACAAAATTAATAGCTATGTGCACTTATAAATAATAATATTATAATAGTTATTACTGCATAGTATTAAAGACAGCTTTCCGCGTAAAAAAAAATATTTAATTAATTCAAGTTTAGTCCCGGGCCAACTAAACTGATATTGATTTTATGATTTTAATTTTAGTTATTCGTGGGAAATTGTCTTTAATCATTACGATACATAATGTTTCAGTATGGCCCAGAACCTGTTCTAATCCAGCGGATATTAAGCGGGTTTGAAGTCATACAGTGCATATCAGTGAGTTATTCAAAATTTATATGGTGAAATGTTTTTTAAATTGATTAGGTACTATAAAGCCAAGAAAATTTGCAATGAATTAATTACGCAAATTTGTTTTAGTTGATTCCTATGGTACCTTTAACCCGAATAATATTACAGTAGTATTCAAGTGTATAATAACCTTTCAATGTCCTGTAATTAATATACAAAAAAAGCTTTTATAGAACCAGCTTTAAGATTAATGCTTCTCTATAGTTAAGGTCATCCGTGCGTCTTTACAAAGTCTTAAATATAAATAATTTTACAAATATTATTTCTATTTCAATTTTATGGAGGGTGTTGCCTCCCCCCACCCCCACCGGGCGCTTCTAAGCCTATATTAAAGACATATTTACCCAAAAACTATTATTTAATCTAATTTTCCGTTTGATAAAAAAACATATCAACAATTTGTTTCTGCATTTTTTTTTGTTTGAAGCTTCTTTTTTTTGGCTTTTTATAATGTTATATAGATCCTTGTTATAGAATATCAATAATGGCGGTAATAAAGAAAGAATTAATATAGAAGTAAATAAATAGTACCCATTAATAACATAACAATTCTAGGTTTTGTTTTATATTGTTACAAATTGAATTATGTTTTTTTTTCAAATTAATTCGAAGTTCCAAACAAATAACAGAAACCTAAAAATACGGGAAATGTTTTTAATTGATATATATATATATATATATATATATATATATATATATATATATATATATATATATATATATTAAGCTTTTGAAGTATCAATCAGGTAAGGAACAAAATACTCCCCTAAGATTAGTAGGCTTAGAGCAACCAACAGGTTTTCAAAAGAAAGCAAGGATGACAACATCCATAAGTAGCGAAAGTAAAAAATTATGGATGGATATTTTAAATTATTGAGTAGCTTTGCTACTAATAAGGGGGCGGGGTTGAAATTTTCCTTATATTTATAGGGTGAAGACTGAATATTTGTAAAAAAAAATTTATCTCAAAGCAACCAATTGATATCATCCTTTTTTACAGATCGAAGACGGAATAACTTTTATTATAAATAAGCTACGCTGCAATTCTAAGTATCAAATTATTAGTATACTGTTTGTTTCCTTAGTTCTATATAAGATAACGAATGATAATTATATTCTGTAACAAAATATCTTCTCATATCAAGGATTAGGGAACGTATTATAAAGGAAATTTAGTTGAAACCAAGAATCAATCAAGAATATAAAAGTAGACGGATCTTTGTCTGTCTTTACCAAATAATAATACTAACCGTTGAACCGATATGGTTTTTCTTTTACAATGTAGCTTCTTGTAGGTCCTGAGAAAGTTTTTAATTATTATTTAGGGGAGTGTACCACCACACTCCCAAGAGAAATCGCATCTAGAAAAAAATACCAAAAATAATTTAAAGTGACGCCACTGTATGACTTACTGGACTTCCCTTCGTACAAGGTTGTCGAAACTTTTTTTTAAAGCTACAATTTAAGGTAAGGAGGGTAGACTTTCCCTTTTTCCTCCACTCCCTCAAGGGACCCTAGAAGCCTTTAGCCCCTAAACCGCCAGTAATTAAATAATATATTACAAAAAAAAAGTTTTAATACATGACTTTTAAATATTTAAATATTATACTGTATATTTATGAACATTGCCTACCATCCCTTTGTCCCTGAGAAATAAAGAGGAACTCTTTTCTCCAAATGAAACAATATATCAAATATCAGTAGACGATCATTTATACACTTTTCTTTTAGCGAAGCTACTTTATAAGTAAGTTGTCAGTAGGTCCCTTATTTAGATTTGAAGGCCTTCCGAATATTAAAATGTAGACAATCATCTATACATTTCTCTTTTATATAGCTTTTATATATTAATCAAACCATTAGGGGGGATAAAAGTGAAGGGTAGGCCTTCTAAATTTTAAATTTAAGTGCGGGGGGGGGGGTTGTTGACACCCCTCTTAACGCAGGTCACTGTTACTTTACATAGGTATTTAGTGTCCATGGCATTATTCACGGACTAACAGACCAATACAGATACAGACTTCATATTTATTACTCCCCCCTCGAAACCCCCCCCCCCCAAAAAAAAAAATAGTATCTAGGAAATGGAGGTTTACTTTAATCACATTCAGCATAAGACTCCCAGACATCATGTTACTTTTAATTATAGCGAATATGAACACCCATGATTAAGGCGAATTTATTTTATTTTCTTTTGTTACAGTCTGATATTAAGTTAGCCTTGCTTTCAAGGATGTTGTCATCCTTGTTTTTTAAACTTTCTTACATCCTTGATATGAAACTTTTCATTGAAAATAAATATATTTATTTCTACATATATCAGAGTTCAACAAACTAAAATTATTTCTTTAAGACAAATTAAATGTAGACAGGGGGCCGGAGGATTTTCATCTGAAAAAAAAGCTTTAAATTACTTTGAGGACTTTACTTACAAGATCCCAGTGAGCACTGTATCCCAGTCTCTGTGCTCAACTAGTAAAATGGAGGGAAAACGCCAACTTCAAAAAGCAGTCAATTTTTTTAAATTTTGTTTTTATAAACAATTACATCTGAATATGGGGGTATTTGGGGGTAGGCACCCCCAAAATTTTGGATTTTCAATTTTTACCCCCCCCCCCAAAATAAAAAAATGCCTATATGAAATAAAGATTACCCCCCCCCCCCCAAATGAGCTTTGGGGTGCCGTAGGCATCCCCAAAATTTTT
Source organism: Acartia tonsa (assembly GCF_053477335.1). NCBI lineage: Eukaryota > Metazoa > Arthropoda > Copepoda > Calanoida > Acartiidae > Acartia > Acartia tonsa. The sequence goes on along the minus strand of NC_137266.1, from coordinate 27,360,074 downwards.
ATTTTCAAAATTTTACCCCCCCCCCCCCCAAATAAAAAAGCTTGGACGCCCTTGGGGACAACCCTTTCTTATATATTTTAATTTCAAAAAGATAAAAAATACTTTTCTTGGGAGGGGGGGGAAGTATTTTTTTGGGGAGGAGTGGGGGTTGGAGGTGTCCCACCCCCCCCCCCCCAAAAAAAAAAAAAATATCTTTAAACCATCACAGGATCAGTAGGTATATTCCCTGAAGAGTAGAGCCCAATCGGTTCATACAGACAGACATAGTTTTACTTTGTATTATAGATATATGTATATACCTATATTTGTAAAGCCACTCTGTAACGCTACATATACACCTCTATGAAATTATAAAATAAAATAGAATGATGTTTTGAATAACTCTACCAAATAGTCTAAATAAGATCTAATTTAACTAGTTTAACCGTTTACGAGATCTTCCTGGACAAACAAACAAACATTTTGATACTTCTTAACACTATAAATTAAAATTATAGAAATTTAGGTTGATTACTAAAATGTTACAGAAAATGATTAGTGAAAAAATTATATTTCAATTAAACCAACTTTAATCGTCTTTTTAAAAAATCCACAGAATTGCGAGCCTAGTTTCTCAAACATATTTCGAGTAGTTTTACAGAAAGATCAAAGGTTATTTTGTATTGTGATGCTTAAATAAAAAGTCAATCTAGAAATCTTAACTTTCCGTGAGAGTAAGGTTTTAACGGAGCCTCATAGCTCCCTTGACATTGGGCCTATATGAACAGACATGCAGTCTACTCTTATGTATCGGTTCGCGCATTTTTTATTTTTTAAAATCACAAACAAGTTACAGTGGTTATATAATACCACTGTCTTGATATTGTATTGTAAACAACTACTAAGGAACCCGCCAGTCTCCGACAATTTAGTCCAGTCTCCGAACAAATTTTCTCTGTATATCTCCGTTAAAAAATTGTCCAAATGCCCTCTATATAAAGAAAATACACAGTCGTACAATGTTTAGTTAGATTCAGATCACAATTCATGATAATGTGTTTCAAAATTAAAGATGAATATAAAAAATACCAAACATATTTAAATATTTTTTTATTTTATGAATTAAATTTTATAAAAAGGCTGGGACAAAAATTTTTTTAGTGAATTTACTTTCATTAAGAAAAGAAAAATATAAATTAATAAAAGGTAAATTAATTTGATAAAATGATAAAGAATAATAAAGATGTATTACTTAATATCTATTATCAATTCTCATTAATTATATATCATTATGAATACAAGGCATTTAGATGCCAATGTTATTTTGATCCAACAAATTTGCTTTCAAACCCTAATTCTAAGGAATGAGAGGACATTAGAATGTAAGCTGGGTTCACAAAGGTTTACAGACATGTTCTTTTATTTGGTGATTCAAAAACTTTAAGGACTTTTATTCAAGACTTGCCGAAAGGGGTGTGTAGAGGATGTCTCCATCCTCCTGTAAAAATTAAGGGGGTTGTATATTACAACTCTCTACACCCCTATGATACACCAAATAAAAATGTTATTTAACGTGTAAATTTGCATGAGAATGTTGATTATTTGGGGGGGGGGGGGGGGTCAACATTTGTCTGGAAACACCGTGTGCACCCCACTGCTTTTATTAAATCTTGATTGAACTATTTATTATATGTATACTTTAGCCATGGAGAGAGGGGACATTGGGCTGTTTATTAAACTAGTCCAAACAGTTTATGGTAATGTTTTCTTATTCGTTGGCTTATCAACTTTTTAGATTTTATTATTGAATTTTTATATGTTGGTTCATTTAGTTGAGTATCCCCACGTTTCTACCTCTAATCATAATCTACAGAATGAGTATTTTGTTAATTATCATTGGGAAAGTATATCAATTTAATTGTCCATTGTCTTATCCATTTAGATCCCTGAATTTATTTACGGTTAAACATTGTAAAATGTCTATCTGGCTATTTTTATCTAGTCATGTATGATATTGAACTATTTGTACTTTGTATGTTAATATCCGTTTATTGGATTTTTGTTTATTAATACATATAACAAGTAATTTAATGTTCATAGGTAGCGCAGCAATAAAGAAAAATCCAAAATAAAAGAATGTACATTGTAACAAAGTAAAAAGAAATTTTGAAGATTTGTAAGTTAGTCAAAAAGTAATGTAGAATATAAGTGGATATTTTGACAAGGGAAATATTGTCGTCAATTTAGGTTGCTAACATGGAATTCGAATATTAGTCAGTTTGTTCGTCCAGTAGGAGGGGAGGATATTGGGTAAAGTAATAATAACTGACTGACGAACATAACCAATAAGTAAAGCTGTGCTTCTAATATTAGATATCATCTCAAGTTGTATTTTTGTAGTACAGATATATCTAAATAGGGTATGGTACGTTTATCATGAAAATATGAATCGCATCCTTAAGTAATGATAGGTTATGAAAATTAAACTTAGAATTATTAGTTTTTTGTCCGTAGCCTTAAGGCAAGGGCATTAGAGAACAGAAAAATGGCCTAAAACACCCAAAGATATGTATGAAGCTTACCTGAGGCACAACTTATTCAAACTTTAATCCTATTATATAAAGTAGTAAGCGTTTTTTGTCTGTCCCGAAGGATCTCGCTAACCACTGAACCGATATGGTTCTCCTTTACAATAAAGCTTCTTTTAGGTCCAGGGAAGGATTTTAACTATTTTGGTGGAGGGTACCTCCAACATTAATTGCCCCTAGAGGCTTCTAGGGGCGTAGCCGCTAGTTCTTTATAACTGCACAACTTATTGACTTAATGTTATCTAATCCAAAGGTTGTCTAGTGTTAGTACTTGTTGTTTTTTTTGTCGGACTTGATACATCAAAAATATTATATTAAAAAAGGAAAACCCACGAAAACAACAATGCTTTTGGGTTTTTAAATTTTAAAATAATTTGTTTGAAAACTTCTTTAATGTTGATCCTAAAATAGTAACAGGATTTCTATTTGTCTGTCTGTTTGTACTAAAGGACCTCGCTAACCACTTAACCGATATGGTTCTCCTTTACAGTGTAGCTTTCATAGGTCTTGGGAAGATTTATACCTATTTTTGGGGAGGATATCACAAAACCTCCAAGAAAAAAATAACCCCCACTGAAAAAAAATTTCCATTAAAAAAAATTTAAAGAATGGATGTCGACTCCTACATTAAGTTCCTCTAGAGACTTTTATGGACGTAGCCGAAGGATCTCGCTAACCGCAGAACCTATATGGTTTTCCTTTACATTGAAGCTTAGTATAGGAAAGGTTTTTAACAATATTTGAGGGGGCGTCTCAAACCTTCAAAGAGAAATCACCCCTAGAAAAAATTACCCCCCTTTCCCTTAATTTTTCTACTTTTTTTTTAAAAAGTACTAGAAGTACAAATTGTCTTTTAATTATTGGATGGTTCCTTAATATTTGCAGCATAGTTGAAGCATATTCTATACTGCTATAACAATTCACCATTCTTTCCTGGGAACCCTCCATCTAATTGTGCGACTATTAATGAGTTTGGGAAGAGTTCCAAGTACTTCTTGCCTCTTCTTACTGCAAACTTTAGGGATAGGAGAATGGACAATACAGTATTATTTGTATTAATTATTTCCATTAAAACATAAGTTATAACAACACAGTCACTTTTTACAGTATTTGGAACCTTATTAAAAATTCTATCACTTAAAGTTATTATTTTCCGTTTTTCCTAATGTGCAATTTGTTGAGATTCACTTATTTAGATGTTGTAATTCTTGTTGAGTTTTGCTTATTTAGATGTTGTCATTTTTGTTTTATATAAGTTTTAAGAATTCACTATTATTTTGTAAATTGATTTATGTATTACTTGAAACACTTTAAAGTTGATAATGGTATGTGGTAAGTGCTAAAATTAAATCTATTATATCTATTATAAGTTCAAGGGAAACGAAATTATCATTTTTTAAAGATCTTGTTTACTTGTCAAAAATAAGAGTCTCTTATTTTTAGGAGGATTTTTGTTTATTTAAATTAATCAAACCATAGAATTTTTAAATCTTTTCATATATAAAAAGCTAAGATAACTTATAATTTTCTCTAAAAATAAATTTATTAATAATCTATTTTAAATTGAACATCATTAATTGTGTATAAAATTTAATGATCTTATTCAAAGAAATTAGTTATCATCAATAGAATAAGATAATTTTCATACTGTGGTATTTTTGAAAGTTATTACATTTTCAAAGAAAAACTTTATAATAGTTATTTCTCGCATCGTATTATAAACAGCTTTACGCGGATATAGAATGCTGCCGAAGGCACAGGCTAAAAAACCGGCTTTAATCTTAATCTTTAATCTTATTTTTATATTCGTAGAAAGCTGGATATAATACGATGCTAGACATAGTTTTTTCGTATGGATGAGAACCGGTTCCTATCCACCGGATTCGAATGAATATGAGAAAAACTATTCCAGTATGGCTTATAAGGAATAATCTTAAATCATAGCACAACTCTATAATCATTATAAGAGGGTCATTATGTTTGTTTAAAACAGTTAGGGAGGGGACACTGGAGAATAAAATATACTGAGTTCTAAAGTTTTAATCATTCTCTCATATAATTGGTTCAAATTAGCAGTGTTCAAACCTTTTAACCAATAATTTGAATCTATAGAATGGTAATTTTGATTATCATAATTGGGTAAGTACATCAATTTAACCTCCATTGTTTTAGCCCTTAGAGTAGCATAGCTCCCCACAAACTAAACCTTGAGTATTACTGTAATAGAAAGAATATAAAAGTTTTCTTACCAATGTGACTTTTGTCATGAATTTTTTATTTTATTTTAGTACTTTCATATACAGTGCTGTAACATGAATGGATGTAGAATATACGTGGATACTATGACAACAGGAATTTAGCTTGCTAACATTGAACTAATTTTTGGTCAGTTAGTTCATCCAGTAGGAGGAGAGGGAATTGGGTAAAGTGGATGGAGGAGGGGAATCGTTATTTTTAACCGCTGAAAGTTTCACATTCCTAGAGAAGATGAAAATCTAGTGTACGATTCAAGTAATAATATGTATATCCATTATTATATGCCATCTTCAGTTTCACCAGAGCTGGATCTTTAAATGTGTAGTTGTTGCCGTTGCCGCTGCCAGAGGTACAGCCACTAACCTAATAGCGATCTTTAAATCAACAGATAACAATTTACTAACAGACGAATAAGGCCCCCACTACTAGGGCCAGGTAGTTGTCTAGTTATGCATCTATACTTGTATATTTATTCTAATATTTCTAGTACAATTATTAATAATTTATAGACTTTGTTCCAGTAGTTATAGAGTGGCTGTGTTGCTAGAAACTTATTTTTTAACATTATTAATTTGTTTGCAAATAATGTAATGAATTAATATTAGTAGTTAAGAAATATTTGTTTTGCCAATAATTTTCAAAGATAAGGAAGATTAACAACAATTTAACACATTTAGTAGCGTAGCTATACTTTGACTAGTTTTAGTATGTACGTCTATTTTTCAGTAAAATATTGCACCCAAGAATAAAAGTTTCATTAAGTGAAAGCTCATTTTAGTTTGGTAGCTACTCCATTGGGCAACTCAACATGTATGATAGTAAAAAATCACAAAACTGTTTTGAAAAAATATGTTTCGTTCTTTTTAACATGCCGAAAGACCTACGAACTAAATTATGAACATGATACTCATTGCATCGGTATTTGGAATCTTCTAAAAAAATTATAGTCGTCTCTCTTGAATAGCCGCCAAGATATTTACGGTTTCTTAAACGGTAGTACAAATTATATTTTTTAACAATGCATTAATGCTATAGTATGAATGAACTTAATTGTCCTTGTTTGCTAAAGAGTTTCTCAGCATTTAATAGCAGTAAAAAGGTAAACAAGGATATTTTTGTTAATTGTACAAAAAGTACAGCTTTTAAAAACCAACATAAAAGCACAAGCTAAAGCAAACCAACTTACAATGTGTTTTATACTATACTTATATGTAGTGAGCATCTCCTTTAAAGGGTTTATTGTAAAAATATTAAGATATTGAAAAAGGTTACGGATTTATACAGGTCTTTTGGGCAGGATTTAGGCTATATTCCAGGAAATTGAATGTGAAAATTCACTGCAATAATTTGTTATTTCGTATAAGGATTTATATTTAGGTTTTAATTTTCATGATTTATCTACGTTTTACAAGCATATAGCACAATTAAACCAACAGATAAAGTAAATTTTTGAGTAGATTATTTCTCAAGAGCCACTTTTTACTTTTTCTCATAAGCGTTGTAGCTTTGAAAGGGCAGCCTTAAATTTCATTTTAAACATGCAATTATATCAAATTCGGCCTAAACTTTAAACTTCACAAAAACCTAACATTAATTTTAATGTATTGTTAATCGCATTAAAAAATCATTAAATCTCTCCCAAATTTAACATTATGAAAGTCTATATGGGAAGCAAAACTTGTTTATAATTTGGGTTTGTGTGTCAGTATCTCTTAGATTGAGAAAGTAAGGCGTTTTTAAAGAACTAGAGAATTTACATTTAACTTTCAGAAGTCAAGTAGAAAAGTTATATTTTTAATCTATAAAATTCGCTTATATGGAAAACAAACTATTCATAAAAAATACTTCATAAAATTTTGAAAGTACATATTGGAAATGGCTTCAATTAGTAAATTTTTCTGAAAATTTATCAATTACTTAAAGTACTATTAAAAGATTGTAATTGATTGACACTCTTTTCACTTAATTAGTAATAGTAGCTTCGTAACTAGAGTCGAGTGTCGACTCCATCTATACATAAAGTTTAAAAATATGTTAATCCTCATATAAAAGTAATAGGATGTCTAACTTTATGTATGTGTGCCTGTATCTTATGATCTTGATAACTGCTGGACAGATGTGGTTCCTTTCAAAAGTAAAGATTCTTACATGTGTAGAAAAGGATTTTAAATATTTTGGGGTTTAATATAATATAATTTAATTTAATATAGAACTACAGTTTGTTTCACCAAGTTAGCTTTACTTCTAATAAACATAATTGTCCTTGTTTTGTTAATAATGTACTTATACGAGGAAATAAAATTGCAGATAACAGTTAGGGAGTTGAATCCATTTTTATAGAAGCAGAAATATAATCTATGATTATGGTTTGGACCCTCTAAAACTGTAATCTACCTTTCCACTTTCCCCTCTCTTGGTGAAGATATCTTCAACGCCGATACGATTTTTGAAATGTAAGATTCTACTTTCCCTTCTCTTGGTGAAGATATCTTCAACGCCGATACGATTTTTGAAATGTAAGATTCCACTTTCTCCTCTCTTGGTGAAGATATCTTCAACGCCGATACGATTTTTGAAATTTAAGATTCCACTTTTGCCTCTCTTGGTGAAGATATCTTCAACAAGAGAGACAAAAGTGGAATCTTATATTTCAAAAATCGTATCGGCGTTGAAGATATCTTCACCAAGAGAGGGAAAAGTGGAAGGGTAGATTACAGTTTTAGAGGGTCCAAACCATAATCATAGATTATATTTCTGCTTCTATAAAAATGGATTCAACTCCCTAACTGGATAAGTTGATAAATAGACCAATTTTACTCTTTCTTTTTTTTCTAATGATAACAACAACAATAAAGTTTATCATTTTATTTCTCGTATTCATTCGAATCCGGTGGATAGGAACCGGTTCTCATCAATAAAAAAAAACTATGTCTAGCATCGTATTATATCCAGCTTTCTACGAATATAAAAATGTACAATTATAAGATCAAAACCAGTTTTAATCTCATAATTGTACATTCAATATCCGCGGAAAGCCGTTTATAATACGATGCGAGAAATAACTATTATGTTGGCCTATGTGACGATGGCATAACTGATTGTAGTACCATTAATAAACAAGGATGACAGCATCCATAAAAGCAGAAATCTCAATCAGAAGGAAGGAACAAGAACAATAACACTTGTAGAGTGGCAGAACTTCGATCTAAAAGTCTAAACTAAATTGTACATAGATTTGTTGCAAAATTGTAAAAATGAAGGGTACAGTGAAAGGACATACTTTCATTTTTAGGCTTTGGTTATAGAAATATATCTTTTATAACATTGTACCTTGTTGTCTTTGGAATCATTAGTCCAAAAATCAGATGATTATTATAATTTATTTTCAGAAAATATAGAATGGAGTTGGCATCAGAGAGTGACGAGAATTTATTTCAGTTAAATAGAGGTAAATCAGGTATGAACACTCTATAACTACTGTCTGTGAGTTTGTATTTTGTAATTTTAATTTTTCCTTTTGTGAAATGGTGACCATTAAGCCATTATATACATGCATTTAACTTGCTTAATAAAACAAGTAAGACAACATCAGTGAGCGGCAAAGCACAAAAAAAGGATATGATACACATTAGAAAATCACTAAACCTTAAAATATAGAACATCATTTTTGTAGCATAACTGACAGACTGACAGACCAAGTAAGTTGTATACTGGATGCTCTTTAAAAAAGTGAATATTCGCAAACAAAAATCTAGTAGCAGTTGATAGAATTATATTTCCCTTATTTTGTTACAGACTGACCGACGAACAGACAAAGTAAATTATGAGAAGCTTCTCTACTAAATTTTGGAAAAGTAAAATCCATTTCCTAAAATAATGATAATTAAAGCAGGCGTACGCAAAAAAACCATAATTCTTGATCATTTTATTAATAATTACTTCTACCTTATAAATTGGAAATATTCAAATGTAGACAATAACTGCACTTATTGCTCAATGCATGAGTTCCAAAGTTTTGTTTAACGGTGCAGCTATTTTGAAATATGTCCGTTTGTACATACGTGCGAAATTGGGCTGTGGGGGATGGGGGTGTAATCACAACCCCCTTAAATTTGTAAGTTCTGGTAGTCTCTTTATGGTTAAAACTACTGGATAAAATTATCTATAAATAAAGAATAAATTGCACATTCAAATATCAAATGATAAGCCTAATCCTGAGGCCATAAATTATATTTGAAAGTAATCATATTGTAATAATTTTATAATGATATTTAGTTTTGTGTATTTTTAAATACTTATTAATTGGATAAATTGTTTGCTTTGCTGTTCTAATTTATAGGATAATTACTAGTGTAAATAGAATTATGCTCCATACGCCTTTTCTTGAGCAATTTTAGTAAAGTTGTCCAATATTCATGTTTTTTAAATAAGAGAAAAACATAAAACTGTAAAAAAAAGTAAGAAATAAAACAATGATCAAAAAGCCCGGCAAAATTACACAGACAGATATACAAACAAGGATGACAACATGCATAAAAGCGAAGCTTTGAAACGGTAGGACAAACGGACATTAACCCTAGTAGAGTGTCAGACCTGAATATTTAGAATATAAATGTATAAGAGTCGAAGCAAAATTGTAAGTAAATTTGTTGAAAACTGCTTTATACAGGATAATATTTATGGACATACTTGATTATAGAGTTGTTTTGCTTATAATATTGTACTTTGTTATCCCAGGAATCAGTATACTTAAAATCAGATCAATTGGATAATTAGATCACATAAAATTAGTTGTTAGAGAAGTAAGAAAAATCAACATGTTTAAAATTGACGTACAGACATTCTGGTAATAAATATAGAGTAGCTACGCTTTCGAAATCGTACCTAACTACTAAAGAAATCACCATACAAAGTTTTAAATCGATATGACAGTTCTAACATGCCTAAATTAACGAATAAAGCTACCCGTTCCGGACGGACAGACCGACCCTTATTATAGAAAAGCTTCGCTTTTAAAAATGGACCCATAAGTGGGGAAAGATACTAAGATAAAGACCAAAAAAAAAGGCAAAGGGCGAACAGACATAACATAAAGTAGTCAAAAATGATTCACATAATAAAATAAAATTTGTATTTTGTGAACCTCAAAAACTAGTAAGGTATGCAATTATATTAAGTGTAAAAATTGATCATGAACATCAGTTTAGAAGTTCCAAATAACTCTCCTAAAACATCCCATTAGTAGGCTTTAATAGGTATAAAGTTAAAGTGACACTAGGGTTTTAAAGAACTTTAGAAACTTCTAGAATATTTGTTGATTTATAGGTCTATTAAGTTTATACTCAAAAGGATAATATTCTTACAAAAATTATGGTTCCTAGATTTTTAAATAATCCAATATCACAGTACCTCTCCCCTCTTTCGTTTTTAAGCTAACCCAAATAAATATTTTTAAAAATGTTGTATTTTATATGCAACAAGCGGCTACACTCTTACCATCTAGGAGGTCTGTATTTTGAAGAGAAAGGAAAGTAGGAAAATAGCCTAAAACCAAACTTTTACATGAAAACTATTCAGGGAACTATAAAAATCTTCCATAAAATAGAGAAATAAATCGGTTCAGTAGTCAACGAAATCTTTATCTAAAGTAAAAAAAAACCTTACTACTTTTCTAATAGGATATGATAAGATATGAAGAAAACTGCCCATATTTCATAAAACATTACTAATTTACTTTAAAAAACACTATTTTATTATACATCAATAATTCAGATCTTAAAAAGCAATTATTATTTTAGATATGATGACAAATTTCACAATGGAACCGTTATGGACCACTGTGGATGACAACACTGTGGGGCAGACATGGGTAAATTCTACCCACAGTGGCACAGTGGGCCAGGGGTGGTTCAATTCTACACACAGTGGACATTACAATGAGAGTTTGGAGTTTATGGATCCGACTATTCGCATTGCGGAGGAATTCATGTAAGTTTTTCTTTTTATTTTAACCGCAAAGCATTAAATAAACAAGCTGGCCCAATTGGCAGAGACACTTTTTTTCTGCTAGCAAATTGTTCCTTAGTATGGATTCGATTGTGTTTATATTTCCGCCAGTGATATGACAGGTTACATATAGCTCACTCCACTTCTATTCTTTTAGTAAATCTTCTTTGGAATTTGTCTGACTGTATTATAATTTATTCCCTATATAATTCTATAATCCAAAAATTAAGATATGATTTTGTTATGATCGTGATATACTATTTTTTATCCAATTATTATTTTGTACTGTATAAAACTTTTTACATGTATGTAACAAAGTATATTACCTAAATGTATTTCTCTGAACGATTCGTGTAAAAACAAACAAACAAGGAATGCTATAACTATTCTTCATGTACTTAGAAGGTTCAAAATAAAGAAAAAAAGTCACAAAAAAAAACTACAAGTTATGAGTTCTATTATTGAGAAATATGTAGCCACTGCAATACAAAATATTTTATGACTAATGTAGTCAACTAAAATCGCCAATTTTATTAACTTTCATATTTTATAAATTTTGCTAATTTTATGTTCAATTATTTAGTCTGATCTACTAGTAAGTAAACAATTGGTCTACTTCTATCAAAGCAAATCCGCAGCTATGGTGGGATGCTTTTTTCACAATTTATCACTGCTCCTTGCAAACCCAAAAAAAGGTACTTTCCCTCAAAGTGCTTTTTAGGCCTATCAATTTTTGAAATAAATGGAAAATAAAGAGGGTTAAGTTGTGCCTTGCCTAACTTGGGCCCTGTGGGGGCTCTCCTGCCGTAACTCTGCTGTACTTCCCAATATAACCTAACCAGACCTAAGGTAAAAAACAAACAAATGAAAAAATTACCTCCGAACCCACTGCAAGTCTTGCAAAATAATGAAATGTGGTTTTTTTTGCTCGAGTAGGGAAAAACATGAGAATAAAAGACATTCACCTCTTTATACAATCTACAAAAACAACATAAACCAATAATATATAAAAAAAATTAAAAAATAATGTTTTTATTTAAGAACATTAGCATATTGAAACACAATGAATAAAACATGAAGAATCTTATGAATCTCATTATTGAGTGAAAGAAAATATCTTTTCTCTAAATTTCTTTCCAATTTATCTAATATTTATCTATAATAGAAACTTTATTCTTTTTTCGGTTTCTTTGAAACATTTTAGGAGGTAAAGAGATATACGTTTAATATTATTTGATGAACAGGGATGATAACGTTTCTTGTAAAAAAAATGGGAAAATAAAAACAAAAATTTCAAATAATATAAAAGAAAAAAGCATGACCAATGGACCAAGTTAATTATGTACTGAAATCATCCAAAAAATTGGTGCTCATCTTAAATAAATTTCATGTTCCTAAAAGTGTTATGGACGGACAGACAGACAAAGTGAAATATAGAGTAGCTTTGCTACTAAATTGACTATATTGAATTTGTGTCTGTATCCAGTAAGATCTCAAAAAAGAATGCAATTTTGGGTCTAAAATTTTTATAGTGATTTGGGTCATTTTTGTTTGCTATTCTTTCTTTGATAATTTGAAAGATTTATATAAGTTATTTCAGAATTTTTTTATAGGTTTTTCTTTAGCAAACTTTACTTTATATTTCTTCCTGAATAAATAAAAATATGGATCTACTGCAATTAACGATAAAATATTGCTGGTAAGCAATATTTCCAAAAATCTATGAATTTTAAAAGCTGCTAGCTGCCAAACGGCTGAATGTTCAGATCATATCCGCACACCATTTTAAGTGGCCTAGGGAGGCCTACAAATAATCTGGAATAGCCAAGATCCAATTATGCACAGGGAAAGCTTCACTGAAGAAAAAACGCGTAAAATAGGTCTTTTTCGCGCATTTCTCAGCACTGCGAAATAATTATGCATTATTGATTTATGGCTATTCCAGATTATATGTAGGCCTTCTTGTGCCGCTTAAAACAGTGTGCGGGCATGATCTGTACGTTCAGCCGTTTGGCAGCTAGCAGCCTTTAAAATTTATAGATTTTTGGAAATATTGCTTACCAGCAATATTTTACCGTGAACTGCAGTAGATCCAAAAATATAAATCTCAAGAAAAGTTTTATTGGTCTGTTTCTGAGAAATTTAATAACAATGCAAATAAAAATTGAATTTAAAAGTACATTAGATACAAAAAAAAGTATTTAAAAACACTTTGGTTACAGAGATTTTGTAAAATTAGAGTATGTGCGCTCGTCACTTTGCGTAGAAAAGGACACAAAATTCGCTTAATGATTTTTTGTTTTTTTTTCTAATAAACATAATTGTCCTTTCTCTAATTCAAATCATAGTGTTTTGGAATTAATATTTTTAGCTAACATTATATTCTAAAAAGACTTTTTATAATATCTTTTCAAATTTTCAAACAACTTTAACGAATGTTTAGATCAATTAAGGATAGAGTAGATAATTATTAAATTTAATTGCCTTAATGTTTTTAATTGACAATTAAATTGATATTTTAAATTTATGTATTGTGTTTCAAAATAATTGAACAAAATATTTTTGTTTAATGTTATGTATTATTTTTGCCCTTTTCTCCCACAAAATATTCAAATTTGATTTTATCTGAAAAGCATTGTAGGAAAGTAGGACAAACGGAAATACAATAATTCTTTATGTTTTCAATGGACTTACTGTTACGCACGGGCGGACCATAATAATAGAAAAGCTTCGCTGTAATATTTTAAAAATTATTGCGAAAAAATTTTTGATTTGTGTTACTTTGACTTTAGAAAAGTGATCGATATAAAAAATACAGATTATTTTTTTCCTCATTTTTTAAAATTAATATGTTGATATTATGCACTTTATTTAATAAAATTCTGAAACTTATTTTCTTATTAAAGAATAAATTTCACGTAGTACTTAAAAATATTACAAAATTACATAATTATAATAAATAATAAAAACATTAGGGATATACATCAATTTATCGTCCATTGTATTATAACTTAAGATCCCTAAATATTTAGATTTTAGAGGCCCTTTTTGTTTGAAATTTTTATAATTTTGATATCCATTTAAATTTAATTAGAAAATAACTGTAAATACAAGGTGATTCAGAAAAAACTGAGCTTTCCGATTTTCTGATACAACCAATAGGAATATGGAGGAAAAAACAATTATAGGTTCTTGTTCTGAACAAGGACATATCATCGTTTTTTTCTGTATTCCTTCTGGTTGTGTCAAAAAAAATGAAAACTGTTGCTATAAAATAATGAAATATAATTAATTTATATCAAATTTGAAAAAGATAAAAGATATCCTAATGATTGGGAAAAAAGCAGCATTTGTTTTAATAAAAAATACTTTAAACGATTACTTAGAATACCTATGATTAATTCATTTTTAGGGGTAAGTTTCTTTAATTTAACAATTTATAAGTATAAGAATATAGCATGCGTTGCCTATGTTTAAAATTTACTTTGAATGTCATACTTAACATCGTACTGTGCGATTTTATTCAGTATTGAGAGTTCGCAAAAAGTCTTTTAAGCTAGTTGGCTTCGTATAAGTTCATATTTTCTGTATAGTACCTATAAAAAAGGGGATAAATTAAACATTTAGCCGAAGTACCACGAATGACATCATAATGAAATAGTTCATTAATCTAATATGACGTCATTCTGAATACCTTGGCCTAATGTTTTTAAATTGATCCCCTTTTTCAATAGGCACTATAAAGAGCCACATAAGTTCAGATTATTAATTCAAAAATACATTACTCTCAACTTTTAATTAAATTATCCTTGTCTTGTCATCTATAATTCTGTTTCGTGTCTTGAAATATGATTAAAAGATAATCAATCAATGCTTGCTAGTACATGCAAAAAATCTACAAACATTTGCAAATTTAGTGAAAGATATTGGGGAAATTTTTCAGATTTTCTCAATAAAAATTGTATTTAGTAAATTTTTGATTAATTGAAGAAATGCTGCGCTTTTCTCATAGTAAAAGCATGTCAAATATCACTTTAAAACTTTCTCAAGACTATTTATAACATTTTTAAAGCACTTTTCATTGTCCATGGAACATGACAAATTATATCATAGAAGCGCAGCTACTCTGTATTTAGAGTACGTTTAATTGTAAATCCGTCTGAACGTTACAATAGTTACGCCACTACCCATAGTTTCTAAAAACTCACTATGGCTCTCATACACTTATTTATAAAAAAAATTAAATGAACTTATAAATTCCTAAAAAATTAAATTGCTTTTAGAATCTTACCTTTTTTTGGAATATTTTTGTTCTTGTTTTCTTTTTATTTTTCAAGTGAAAGGCGAAAATAAAATTTTGAATGATAAATGAATTTTTCATATAATATGAAAAAAATATGTTTTTGCAAAAATGGAAATGCAAAAAGATTTTGCTTTATTTTTATTACTTTGAGTAACATTTCTTTTTTCATTGAATTAGCCCCACCTTTTCTGAAATACATCTGGAATGTTTTTGGGCTATTTTCTTGAGGATATCTAGTTATAATATTGATAAAGTATTTTATATTTAATTATATTTTTTAACAATGTGGTGGGGGGGGGGATTAGATAGATTCACCCCCCTTAAGCCCCTAGATGGTAGGTACGAAAACAATCTTTGAATATAAGACTTTATTAGTCGATGTAATATCAAACAAAATCACACTTCAAATTCAACATTTCATTGAAAAGGGTCTGTTTTCTAGCATAATACAATTTTCCGTAAAAACCAAGCAGTAAAATGGAAGGCTGTAATTAAAAAGTGTGTCAATGACTTCTAATGTGTATAATGTCTTGCTTGAAAAAAAAATATAATAAATGTTTAAAAATTCAAATTGCAGAATGATTTAATTTTGAAGAAAAAAATGCAACGCTTACGCTAGCATTTTGGTTAAAGAATTCAATTATTGAAAAATTCCTTGAAAAATATAAGATAAATTTAAATCTTCTAAATTTTAATTTTTGCTAGAAGATGTTAAAAGATAAAAAAAAAAGGGATTATTCCTTTCATTATACCATTAAAGCTTTTAGAAATAAGCTAAAACAGACCTATTAAAGGTCCTGGAACGGTTAGTAAATATTTTTGATGGGGTACTATGACCCTCCCAAGATAAATCGCCCCTAGAAAAGTAATATCAAAAACAGTGTATGACTTACTGGATTTCCCTTAGTACAAGGGTGCCGAAACTTTTTTTCTTTACAAACTATTATTGAAAGTCATTCTCCCCCTTCATCCCCTCCCAAACCTTAAGGGTCCCTAGAAGCCTCTAGGAGCGTAGCTACTGGTTGGGCAAAAAAAACATACTATCGATAAGATATAAATTAGGTGCTAAATAAATTACGAGGACTAATTTATAGGAAAGCTAAAAGATGTAATTTATAGTCTAGCTTGATTAATTGGCCTTGAGACGTGTCTCCCTCTGATTCCGCGTACAGCAATTAGGTAAATCAATCTAGTTTTATAAAATTTCTAAAATCTTGCATCTTATGCCTTTCCAGAACTATTTATGTCGTTTTCATTATTGATATTATACACTATAAAAATAATCAAAAAACAATTAGAATAAAAAATCTCTTAATTGTATTAGTTTTTAGGGGTTGAATATATTTTTAGGGGGTGTTTACTAAGGCAGATCCCCAAAGAAAGCTAAATCAAGAGAGGAATCATTTAAATAGTTCGAATTTTGGCTAGATATATATATATATTAAAAACAATCAAGGAGGTTTTATTGAAAGCATCACACAAAAAAATTAAAAGTAAAGAAAATTTTCTTCATATGCCCAATTGAACATACCTTGTTTTTTTAATCCAAATTTAAAACATTTGATCAAATAACAAAATAACAAGAAATATCTTTTTAATTGCTGTATGTTGAAAAGAAACTTTAACTATGATTAAATTATTTCCTATTTTAT
The DNA here is from genome assembly GCF_053477335.1 of Acartia tonsa. Taxonomy (NCBI): domain Eukaryota; kingdom Metazoa; phylum Arthropoda; class Copepoda; order Calanoida; family Acartiidae; genus Acartia; species Acartia tonsa. The sequence continues at coordinate 27,343,290 of NC_137266.1, read as the reverse complement.
AAAGTAGTAAGTGCTTTTGTCTGTAGCTTAAGCTTCACATGGGTCCCGGGATGGTTTAAGGCTATTTTAGCTTTAGATTTTAGTCTAGGGATGTTTTAGGCTATCATTCTGCACTAGATGCTAGGACGCAGCCGCTAGTTTTAGTATATAATATCAATGCTATGAAGTACACTTTTTACATCCTCAAAAAAAGTTTTAATGCACGTTCTATATAAGCCTTGGTGATACGTTTAGCTGCAATTTTTTGTTGTTGAAAATGTTAACCTTCCTAATGTGGCAGCTCCCAGTGAGTTTAGTTTACGCACTGCATAAATGAGATTGTACAAATAAACAGGAGACACTCCTCTCCTCTGCCAGAATAACTCAGGAATTAAGCGATAAATAAACACACCTTTTGTGCTGTTATCATAGAAATACTCATATAAAAGTAACTGAGTATTATATTTCTTTCAGTAAGCTTCTTATAGGTCTGGGAAGGTTTATAATTTTTGGGAGGATCTTAACTGGGTATTATTTTTCTTTCAGTAAGCTTCTTATAGGTCTGGGAAGGTTTATAATTTTTGGGAGGATCTTAAGATAAAAATACAAATTTTAGAAGTATTCTCTTACTTTTTTGCTTAAAACTATGATTAAAAGAAGAATGTTTCATTATAATTATTAGATTAAATCATTAATTTTTGCTAAATTCTAATTCAGAAAAATATAAATATAAAGTGTAGTGTCGAATTCTAATTATTAGATTAAATTATTGAATTTTTTGCTATACTCTACTTTCCAACTTATGATTTCTAAAATCCGTCGTTTAAATGATCTTATTCTTCAATCCTTGTTGTATATTTTTATTAGTGCCATTGTCTTATCTCCTAGTCCCTGCATATCTATGTTGAATTCACAGTTGTAAGAAATCATTGGAAAAAAACATTCATAATATTTCTACCCATAAACTCTGTGAGTTTTATTATAAACACATAGATAGATAGATAGATAGATTGATAGATAGATAGATAGATAGATAGATAGATAGATAGATAGATAGATAGATAGATAGATAGATAGATAGATAGATAGATAGATAGCTAGATAGATAAACAGACAGACAGACAGACAGACAGACAGACAGACAGACAGACAGACAGACAGACAGACAGACAGACAGACAGACAGACAGATAGATAGATAGATAGATAGATAGATAGATAGATAGGTAGATAGATATCCAACCTTTTGACATTATTTTGAAAGGTTACACAAAAAATGATGAAAAATTTAGATTGTTAAAACATGAAATGTCAGTGCTAGTAAAAGACAATTGAAAGGTTAGACATATGAATTATTCATTTATGAAAAAAACGTACTTTTGAATTAATGAAAAACAAAAACCATCTGTAAATATCTATAATACAAAGTAGAACGATGTCTGTCTGTCTGTTTGTTTGTCTGTCTGTTTGTCTGTCTGTTTGTCTGTCTGTTTGTCTGTCTGTTTTTCTGTCTGTTTGTCTGTCTGTTTGTCTGTCTGTTTGTCTGTCTGTTTGTCTGTCTGTTTGTCTGTCTGTTTGTCTGGTTGTTTGTCTGTCTGTTTGTCTGTCTGTTTGTCTGTCTGTTTGTCTGTCTGTTTGTCTGTCTGTTTGTCTGTCTGTTTGTCTGTCTGTTTGTCTGTCTGTTTGTCTGTCTGTTTGTCTGTCTGTTTGTCTGTCTGTTTGTCTGTCTGTTTGTCTGTCTGTTTGTCTGTCTGTTTGTCTGTCTGTTTGTCTGTCTGTTTGTCTGTCTGTTTGTCTGTCTGTTTGTCTGTCTGTTTGTCTGTCTGTTTGTCTGTCTGTTTGTCTGTCTGTTTGTCTGTCTGTTTGTCTGTCTGTTTGTCTGTCTGTTTGTCTGTCTGTTTGTCTGTCTGTTTGTCTGTCTGTTTGTCTGTCTGTTTGTCTGTCTGTTTGTCTGTCTGTTTGTCTGTCTCTTTGTTTGTAGCGAAGGATCTCGCTAACCGCTGAACCGAACGGGTTCTCCTTCACAGGGTGGCTTCTCATAGGTCCCGGGAAGGTTTATAACTATTTTCTTGGGGTGGTGGGACACCCCTAACCCCCCCCCCCAAAAAAAAAAAAAAAATTTTCTAAAATTAAAATAGTGGGGTCGATTACCCCCCCCCCCTTAAAAAAATTCTCTCCCCAAATAATTTTTTTTTTTAATTTTTTCTTTTAAATCTAAAATACGAAAAATTGGTTTGATCAAACCTCTTGGGGCAAAATAGATAAAAATGTATAAGTATACATAGATGTATTTTTAAGACAACTACCTATTAGAAGCTTTTGGCTATTTTTTAAATATTTGTATGTATGATATGATCCTTTTAATTAAATTTTTATGTATTTTTATTATATTATTATGTAAGATTTTTCCATAAGACGAATAAATCATTTAAACACAAAAATAGGGTTAAAGTGGCGGCAAATTATTTATGTCTCATTGGATTATTGTCAGTTTTATAATTTAAATAGTATTTTTAGAAACATTATATTTCACATTTTGCTTGCGTTTCTTGTATGAACCTGACAATGTTATGATTCTAGACACTTTGAATTTTACTGCCAGCTGTTTTTAAAATATCCAATACACAATCGGGGGGGGGGGGGGGGTCCTTGTCTTGTAGGGAAAGCTAAATGCAGCTCTTGCCCCTTCTATTATCTTACTTAAATATCTAGATTAAATTACTATGCTACTTATTCACATTGCTTTTCTTGTTATCATGACCTTGCTTATTGTAAACCAAATTAAATTCTGTAATTACCCGCATTTAAGTTTATAATTTACTCTGTACAGGGATTTTTCCAGAGAAAAGACGATAGATGCTTGTTCTCTTCCAATTACAAGAACAAAATTTTCATTGTGTAGATTAAAGTAATTGAGGGAAAAGTTTGGTTTTTAACCAAGTACCCAAAGTTTTTTGTCAAAAGAGTTTATAAATTTTTATTCATGACCATTGTTTCACTACTACAGGAACATATTGTCCTCATTTTCTCACTTTCTGACTATGTATACCAGGGATCTAAAAGGATAAGACATTGGCCGATAGATTGATGTGTAACTCCATATTGTAAAATTCACATAAGTGTTTCCTCCCTCCCTGATGTACGGGAAAAATAAATCATAAGAAGTCTCAGTGCCAAGTCCTGTATGAGATCTTTATTGCTTTATTCAGGGCATACTCAAATATTTTAAATAGGGGGCTATAAAAGATCGTAATATAATACATAGTAAAAAGAGAAGACATACGGACAGACCTTCAATTATTATGGAAAGAACAATTTGAAGGGAAAAAGACGATATTTTTATCTGCTCTTGATGGAAGGCACTAATTTGGGTTTGTTAAAAGAGTTATATCAATTTCAAACTTTGCATGAACAATGTTAACAGCCCCGAAGGCCCACCCGGCTAACAAATTTATTTAAGTTATATTGATATTATATTTTTAAAAGCGAAGCTTTTCTATAATTAGGGTCGGTCCGTACGTCCGTCCGTCCGTCCGAGATAGATAGCTTTTATTCGTTAATTTAGGCATGTTAGAATTGTCCTATCAATTTCAAACTTTGCATAATGATTTCTGTAGTAGTTAGGTACGATTTAGAAAGCGTAGCAACTCTATAATCATTACCAGAATGTCCGTATGTCCATTTTAAACATGTTGATTTTTCTACTTTTTTAACAACAAATTTTTATGTGATCTAATTATCCGTTTGATCTGATTTTGGGTATATTGATTCCTGGGACAACAAAGAACAATAGTATAAGCAAAGCAACTCTATAATCAAGTCCTAAAAATGTAAGTATGTCCAAAACATTATCCTGTATCAAGCAGTTTTTCAACAAATTTACTTACAATTTTGATTCGACCTCTTTCGATACTTTTATATGCTGATTATTTAGTTCAGACACTAGACAAGTGTTAATGTCCGTTTGTCCTATCGTTTCAGTGCTTCGCTTTTATGGATGTTGTCATCCTTGTTTGCTTTAACATTCGTTGAACATTCTCTGTTATACGATGCTATACATGATTTTTTAGTATGGCAGTGAACCGGTTCTAATACAGCGGATATTAATTGTTTTCGAAGCCCTACTGGAAAATTATTGCAAGAATGAATGAAGTTTATTTAATATTGTGTTAGTATAACATAAAACGTAATGTAAACACTTTTTCACTTTATATATAAAACTAGCGGCTTCGCCCTTAGCCTCTAGGGGCTTTGCCCCAAGTGGTATTTTAAAAAAAAAAATAAGTACTACTGGTGCTGCCGCCAGTAGTTTTATGTGAACTAACTTCCCCATAAGAAAAAAAATTGTGGAAAAATAGGTACTAGAAAAAAAAACAATTTGTTTAGTTTAGGGATTTAGTTTATCAAAATCGGGGTCGTAACTTGTCGTCAACTGTCTTATCCCTTAAGATATCTAATGTTTATAGGAATTGCGTCTCTTAAATCTGAATTTTTTTAAAATCTATAATACAAAGTAGATAGACAGATGTCTGTCCGTCCGTCCGTCCGTCTGTCTTTCTGTCCGTCTGTCCCTTAAGATCTTAATAACCACTGAACCGATCGGATTCTACTCTTCAGGGAATATACCTACTGGTCCTTTAGTGGTTTTAGGCTATTTTCTTGGGGCGTGGGACACCCCCAAACCCCCAAAAATAAAAAAAATCTCCATCATTTTTTTTTGATGGTGCAGATGATGCCCGCCATTTTTTTTTAATTATTTAAAATAGTGGTGGAGTGGGGGATCTCCAGGCTATGGGCGAAGCCGCTAGTATGATATATCGTAATGTGTAAATAATTTGTTCAAAATTCTGTTTATAACCGTTTTCGTATTTTTTAGAGGCTATTCTCCCAATTTAAACTTTTTTGAAATTCTTATACTTTAATAAATTTTAAATTTACTTGAAATTAATTTTGGAATTTAACTTTAAATGTATTGGAAATTTTTGAAAAAATTTAAAGTAGTATGATAAAGTTTTGAGGACTAGCTATACTTATCTTCAAACATGATTTTGAGAAAAAAGAGATGATTTTATTCTACAATAATGTTACATAAAAAAAATAAAAGAATATGATTAATTGTATATTAATTAGGGTTGGGCCGGATATCCGGTGTGGCCGGATATCCGGTGTGGCCGGATATCCGACCGGATATCCGGTGTGGCCGGATATCCGACCGGATATCCTGCCATTTTCAATATCCGGCCGGATACCGGATATTGAAACTATCCGGCCGGATATCCGGCAATATAATCTTTTATATTTTACAACAAAAATCTCTGTTTGGGGTTGATATTACAGATTGAGGTTAGTAATAGTTAATTAGA